>NC_133139.1:72015629-72733129 GCF_048418815.1 Hemitrygon akajei
TAATGTTTTGCCTGATAGAAATTTAGGAGAGACAGAGACAGACAGCTGGTTTCATTTCCCATGAGTTGAAATGTCTAATACTACAGGATGTGCATTTAAGGTGAGAAGGAGCAAGTTCAAAAGAAATGTGCAGGACATGTATTTGTAGAGTGATGGGTGGCTAGAATGCACTGCCAGGGGTGGCCATGGAGGCAAGCATGATGGAGAAGCTTAAGACATTCTTAAATAGGCACAAGAATTTGCAGAGAATGGAGGAATAAGGACACTGTGTAGGCAGAATGGACTAGCTTAGTTGCATGTTTAAATACTAATGTTATTAGTTTGTCACAACATCCAGTCTGCACTGTTCAATGCAGGCTAGAGTGTGCTAGGTTGCTGGAAATTATGCTAAGGAACAGGATTTATGTTCACTTGGAGATGCACAGAAGATTGTATTACTCTAAGTTTTTAAAGGAGATAATTAAGAAATTTGCTGAAAGGAACATTGGTATGGCATGGTAAACCTGTGTAAAGCACAAGGGATCTGAGATCCAAACTGACTGAGTGATCAAATGCAGAGGATAATGATGGATGCAACAAAGGATCTGCCGGACGAATCAATGACTTAAGCAGCGTTTGTTTGGGAAAGGCATCTCTGACACTTTGTCAAAACCGTCCGTCAGGTAGCGGTGGATAAGATTTTTTTCTGAATGGAAGTTTGACAAGAGGTGTACCACAATGATTGCTGTTTCTCAGATAAGAACATAGGTGGAGTGATTATTAAGCTTGCAGATGATGCAAAAATAGTTGTTGTCTCCAGATACATCAAGACATAGATCAGCTGGAATGTTGGCAGACCAGTGGCAGGTAGAATTTAATTCAGACAAGTATGATGTAATATACTTCAAGAAATCAAATTTGGAAGGACACAGTAAATATAGTAGCAACCTGAAGAACAGAGATGTACAGAGACCTTGTTGTATAAGCTCATAGCTTTCTGAAAATTGTGACATAGATGTATAGTGTAGTGAAGAAGCCAGTTGGTTTGCTTGCCTTAAAAGGCCAAGGCATTGAATATAAGAGCTGGGACCTCGTGACGCAGTTGTACCAAACATTGGTAGGCTGCAGTTGGAGTATTGTGTACAGTTCTGGTCACCACACTACAGGAAGGATGTCATAGAAAAAGAGCAAGTTTAAAAGAGATTTATCAAGAAGCTGTCTGGAATCAAGACCTTTAGTTGTAAGGGCAGACTAGATGGACTAGATTTATTCTGAGGAGGAGGCTGAGAGATGAGGCATGGAGAGGACAGACAGTGTTTATTTCCTATGGCAAGGGACTATCAAACTGGAGGGCAGGGGTTTATGGTGAAAGGGAAGAAACTTAGAGGGGTACATATTTCACACAAATGGTGGTGGTTATCTTGAACTAACTGCCGGAGGAGGTAACAGAGGCAGATACAATCACAATGTTTAGAAGGCATTTGGACAAGTACTTTGACAAGAAAATGAAGAGTGCTACAGGCCTATTGCAGGCAAATTGGTCTGGTATGGACAGATATCATGAACTGAATGAAGGCCCGTTGCGGTGCTTTGATCCTTTGAAGAAAAAAAAAAATCACAGGACACCGACCGTAATCTTTGAATTCCTTTTGGAATGTCGGGGTGGTGCCAGAGGGCTCAAGAACAGCAAATGTTAATCTCTTCTTTAACGTATTGGAGTCAGGATATGCTGCACAATAGCAGGTCAGTCAGTGCTGGGAAGCATTTGAAAACTGTAGATCTGGGACAGGACCAAGTCAAAGAGTCATACATTGACAAGGGCCCTTTATCCTAACTTGTCCATGCCAACTGAGATGCCCAGCATCTGTCCCAACTGTCTGCATTTGACTCATAGCCCCCAAGCCACCTGGAAGGAATTGGATTAAAGAAAGCTAGATTTGTTACAGGTGAGTTGTACTTACAGTTTTCTGATGAAGGTTATGAAATCAATGTAGCATGTATGGACTTCACAACATTTCTGATAAGGTGCACAAATGTAAAAGAGGACATTGATAGTGCAGATACAAAGTTGTTTAAGCAATAGATTACAAGAAGGTGAGCTAAATGGCTCTTTTTTTGGACTGAAGATTGGTACCAGAGATCAGTGTTAGAGCAATTGTTTCTATTGTTCTACATAACTGACCTAAGACTAATGAGGTGCAAGCCACAACTTCTAAGTTTGTGGATGACACACAACTTGGCAGTGTTGTGAAATTGTGAAGAGGATAGTGACAGATCGTAGCAGGATATACTGGCTAATGCAACAGGCAGACATGTGGCCAAAGTAACTTCGTGTAGAGAAATGTGAAATGATACATTTGGTAGGCAGAATGAGCAAATGAGCAGAGATTTAGAAAATGGAAACCAGTTGAAAAAGGGAATGCGAGTGCAGAAGGACTTGGTGATGAAGATCCGCAGGTCACTGAAGATGGCTATGCAGGTCCAAGGAGTTGAGGGCTGTCTTGCTGAGCCTTTATAACTCACCAGCCCACCCATAACCAGAGTATTGTATTCAATTCTGGCTGAAGATAGGAAGGATATGAAGGCATTAGGAAAAACTTCAAATCATAGTTTCTGGGATGAGGAATGGTATGACAAGGTCAGATAATACACTGGACTGTTTCATTTGGAGAAAAGTAATGGGAAGTTTGATGTAAGTACATATTGTGAAAGTACTCTAAGTGAATAGTCATCAGAGTTCTATCTATGTCAAAACTCACATATGACTACTAAATGTGTAAGAATTTATCGATGCATTTGGTATCCACGAGTAAATTTGTGCAGGTGATTCTGACCTCCAATCCCATAAACCACAGCAGTGCTCTGAGCAGATTGGGTGTCCAAAGGCCACCCAGCTTGAAGGCTATCACCCACTGGCATCTTCTACACTTCAAAAGGCTGGAATGGACACCTCTGTTTTACTCTTACTTGCAAAACCCTTAACTAATACTCCAAGAAGCAGGACTTAAAAAGCAGCAAATGAACTTTACTTATGGAAGCTGAACCTCAGGAAGTTCTTCCTTACCTTAATGGGTCCACTGGAGTACATCTGGATCATATTCTCAGCACCTTGTTTCACCTTCATCTCTATGTCAAGCTGCTTTTCAAGTGCTACAATCCGGTTCTTGTTTGCAGTCGAACGAGCCTCCCGGCTCAAAGTACCAGGAGACTGTGGTCCATCTAAATATATAAAAAAAAATTCAGATCTTCATTTGTACTTGTTTTAAATAGTTGATTCCAGTTAATTGGGACACATCAGAACTAATACATTTAGGTCCAATAAAGCAGCTGCCCCAATAAGATGAAGTTTCATGAAAACAGTTTTTAAAAAAGTATGAAAAAAAGACAAACTGAGTAACAAATTATGTACTTAAATAAAATATAGAACACATTAGAACACTACCAAACTACTACAGCACTATAAAATTGTACTTGTTCCTAATAGTTATCAGAGGAATTCATCCAGTGTATGCTGCCGTGTTCTTTATATTGATGGTAAATAAACAAAATCAGTACAGACACCAAGTGCAGATAATGGCCTGCCTTCATACAATCCTTTTGACCATTGCTTATCTTCAAATCTTCCGAACCTTCATTTTCATTGCAATATTCAAAATGATTGCTGATACCTTCAAATTCTTCATAGTTCTGAACTTGAAGTAATGAAATAGTTTCGTTTGCACTTTGCTGACATTTCCAAGCCAGAATGCTTGAAACTGCAGTGAGCAAAACAGCTCTGAATTGCCTTACTACATATTTCTTGCCAACTATCAGTGGCAAAAATCACAGCTTTTTGACGAGTAACATGTGCGACTGATGCAATTTTAAAACCATTCACTATAAGCACGGTATGGTGTCCAACAGCCACACAAGTGCATGCGACTAACTCCAGTTAGAAACTGTTTGACAACAGTCTCGTGCCCCAATTAAACAGCATAACATCCCAAAAGGGCATTCCCGGCTATTTTCTCGATTAGTTTTTGCAGTTTTTTAAATAAAAGAATTGTCCCAAATAAGTAGAAACCCCAATTAACTGATGTCCCAATTAACCAGTATGCATTGTAATAAGTATTTCAAAAAAAGGCAGAGCAGCACGACTAACAATTTAGCAATATCAAACCACAGAACAAAGGAGTGCCTTGGACACAGTCCATTTCCGTCAGCTTTCCTCCTTCCCAGGACAATTTTGTTCTTTCTTGGTATAGTTGCAAGGGCACTGAGATCAGCACAGAATGACTGGGCCAAAGCGCATGTTTTCATATGATGTTGCTCTGCGACTGTATACATCTCTCTTTTGAAAGTTACAAACATGTGTTTTCATTATTTTTCTAGCAAGATACAACCCAATGTGGAAAACATCTTAATCCCCCCCACCAAGACATTTGATTTGTCACCTTACATTTATCCCTTATTACCCACTCCCTTGCCAGTGGAAACTTTCCGATTTACTTGTTCAAACACATTGGTGTTTATGAATGTCCATCAAACTCTCCCCAACATTCTCTACACAGGTTCAGGAACAATCTATGTTACTCAACCCATTATCGCGACAAAGAACAGTTTACCTTTCGGAATTAACTATTCATTCCCAATTTCCTGCTCCCTATTCTTAATTCCACAATTATCTTCCCTTAGGTCCCTATCCATTAGCCAGAAGGGTGAAGATTCACCAAAATGCTGCCTAGGCTGGGGTACATTGCTTATAAGGAAAGATCAGATAGACTGGGTTTCTATTTCCTGGAGCGGAGGAGGCAATATGACAGGCATGGATAAGGTAGATTGTAAGAGTCTTTCTCCTTCTCTCTTGGTAGGTGTGTATAAAGTAAGATTTTAATCATTGGTTTTAAGCTAACATGAAATTTAGAGCAATCAGAGGGGAAAATTTTTCCAGAGGGATTGATACCGGGCATGTGCTGCCAGAGGAGATGGTAGAGTCAGATACAGTCACAAGATTCAAGACACATCTAAATCGGACACTAGAAGAGCCAAAGCAAATCATATTCAACAAAGCTAAGGTTTTTATTGTGTGAGACAATGAAATCAATGCAATAGATGTTGTCTAGATGGAATTTTTATTAGATGCTTAATGCCTCTGTGGACAGCACAGTGAGATACAACATATCATCCCACAGTTAAACCATTCCAACTGCATTCATTCACTCGGGCCTGCATGGAGTTTGCATGTTCTCCATGTGACAAGTACTTTCCCCAGGTTCTCTGGTGTGCCGCTTCCTAAAGACGTGCTTGGAGATTAACTGGCTACTGCAAGTTACCCTAGTACGGAGAAGGAAGAGAAGAATCGGTAAGAAGTCAATGTGTATGTCATAAGGAAAC
Source organism: Hemitrygon akajei (assembly GCF_048418815.1). Taxonomy (NCBI): domain Eukaryota; kingdom Metazoa; phylum Chordata; class Chondrichthyes; order Myliobatiformes; family Dasyatidae; genus Hemitrygon; species Hemitrygon akajei. Next base: position 72,020,982 of record NC_133139.1, read on the forward strand.
TGGCAGCAAGGATACAAGTAAGGGAATGAGTCAGAGGAGAGTACTCCGAGAGCCAGCACTCTCAATAGGTTGAATTGCTTCCTTCTGTGTTAATCAGGAAATATGACAAAAGGCTGGTTTGTAAAGTTGAAGCCTATGGGTTTAAGAGTCAGTATCAGCAGGATTAATAGGAAACAAACTTCAGGGCAAACAATACAGGAGGTTAATGGTCATTTTCCAGTCTCAAGGAAGGTGGACAATGTGTATCCCAGGGATCAATGCAAGGACTAAAACTTAGTTACTTATACTATATATTTCCTAACAGATTTGACACAAGGTTAGACTGGTTGAAAATAAAGATAGAATAAAGAGAGGCATTATAAGTAATCATCTTTTTCTATACAATTTCAGGATCTGGACATGGCTGAAAAGACCAGCATTTATGCCAATCCCTACTTCCCTTGAAAAGGTGGTGGTCAGTCAGCCTCTTACACAACTGAAGTGCGCTGGTCAGGAGTTTCCATGATCTAGACGCAGTGATGAAAAAGGACCAGGATCAACCGGCTGCCATTGCACATTATATAGAAGAGGACATTAGTTTGGGAGGTGGTGTTAGTACAATCAGAATGATGAACACTGTATCCCATTGAGTACACATGGTAGGATGGGTGAACGTTTAGATTGATGCCAATCAAGCAGCCTGCTCTAGCCTAGTTTGTATCAACCTTAATCCAAATTTGCCAGCACTGCATATATCCAGGAAGGGAACTTCATCATGCTCTTGACTTGCAGTGTTAGTATTTCCAATTGTTGTAGCCACAGTGGCTGGTTCCACAGAGTCACTGAGTTATACAGCATAAAAAGTGGCTCTTCAACCCAATTCCTTAATTAAGCCAACTAAAATGAGCCATTCCCTGAACCCCTCAAGATTTTACAAAACCTCATTGAGGTCACCTCATAGGAGGAGGCATGTCAAATATAGGAAGCTGGGATTAAGTGAAGCTCATGAGAAAAAGAGACAAAGGAGGGCCACTTAAGATGGCCTTATTCTGCTCCTATGTATTATAGTCTTATGTAAATCAGGAGGGAAATTTTTTTTAAAAAGACACAAGATACCTCTGGTAGATAAGGTAAAGCTGAACCCTAAATGATTCTTCACAAATACTAAGAGTCAAAGAGTAATAAGGAAAAAAATATAGGTGATCAATGTTGTTGTTTATGTGTAGAGCCATGGGAGATAAACGAATATTTTTCAACTGTATTTACTGTGGAGAAGGTCATGGAAGTTAAGGAATGAATGGAAATAATACTGAATATATCCACATTACAACAGTGGAGGGGCTGACTGTCTTGGAGTATATCAAGGCGAATAAATCTCCATGGACTGATCTCCTGCTTCAATAAGGCAACAATTATACCAGTGCCTAAGAGAAGTAGTGAGAGCTGCCTTCATGACTATCGCCCTGTAGCATTCATATCTACAGTGATGAAACACTTTGAGAGGTTGGTCATGGCTAGAATTAACTCCTGCCTCAGCAATGACCTGGACCCACTGCAATTTGCCTTCACCACAATAGATCTATAACAGACTCAATCTCAATGGCTCTTCACACAGCCTTAGACCACCTGGACAATACAAACACCTATGTCAGGATACTGTTCATCGACTATTGCTCAACATTTAACACCATCATTCCTACAATCCTGATTGTTAAGTTACAAAACCTGGGCCTCTGTACTTCCCTCTGCAATTTGATTCTCATCTTCCTAACTGCAAGACCACAATCTGTGCAGATTGGTGATAATATCTCCTCCTCGCTGACGATTAACACTGGTTCACCTCAGGGATGTGTTGTTAGCCCACTGCTCTACTCTCTATATACCCCTGACTGTGTGGCTAGGCATAGCTCAAATGCCATCTATAAATTTGCTAATGTTACAGCCATTGTTGGTAGAATCTCAGACGGCGACGGGAAGGATAACAGGAGTGAAATATGCCAACTAGTGGAGTGGTAACGCAGCAACAATCTTGCAGTCAATGTCAGGAAGACAAAAGAGCTGATTGTGGACTTCAGGAAAGGCAAGACGAAAGAACACATACCAATTCTCAGGGGATCAGAAGTGGAGAGAGTGAGCAGTTTCAAGTTCCTGGGTGTCTCTGAAGTCCTAATCTGGTCCCAATATATTGATGCAGCTATAAAGAAGGCAAGACAGCAACTATACTTCATTAAGAGTTTGAAGAGATTTGGTCTGTCAACGAAAACACTCAAAAAGTTCAACAGATTACCGTGGAGAGCATTCTGACAGGCTGCATCATCATCTGGTATGGGGAGGGGTGGGGCAGCTACTACACAGGATTGAAAGAAGCTGCAGAGAGTTGTAAAATTAGTCATTTGCATCTTGGGTACTAATAGTACCCACGACATCCTCAAGGATTAATGCCTCAGAAAGCCGACGTCCATTATTAAGGGCCCTCATTACCCAGGACATGCCCTCTTCTCACCGTCAACATGAGGAAAGAGGTACAGAAGCCTGAGGAACACACTCAGTGATTCAGGAAAAGCTTCTTCCCCTCTGCCATCCGATTCCTAAATGGACATTGAACCTACGAACAGACACACACACACACACACACTCTCTCTCTCTCTCTCTCTCTCTCTCTCTTACTATAATTGATTTACTTATTTATTTTCCTTTCTATATTATCATGTATTGTATTGACTTGCTGCTGCTAAGTTAACAAATTTCATGATTCTGATTCTGAAGTATATCTTGGGACATTTTGGGAAGAAATTGGAGAGATCCTGGCAGAAGCTTCTGCACCTTTCTTAGCCAAAGTTGAGATACTCAAAGACTGGAGGGGGCTAATGATGTGCATTTAACAAGCATTAGATAATCAGTCCAGGGAACTATAGGCTGGTGGGCCTAACATCAGTGGTGAGAAATTACTGGAGGGGACTCTGAGGGCCAAGACCTACCTGCAGAGGTGCTGATATGGCCAAGCAAGTCTGTCACTAATGGAGCAGGAAGTGAGCAACAGTTTGAGAGGTGCTGAGCATCTTCCCTTTTCAGTGCTGAGTTTCCATGTGTTCCCAAAAGTTCTCAGAGCCATTCACCTTCTCTATCTTGATCAGTTACAGGCCAGGAATTCCCAGGAAATGGTGAGGACAGTACATTTTTACCAAAGAACCCAGTACTGAATAACCCAGAACTTGCTTTCTACACCTTATATATACACACAAGCCATTACCTTGCAATTCGTCAGGGTCTTTCACCACAATATGTGCATCAAGTTCCTGTAGCTGTTCATGTAACTTCTCCAGTTTTCGATTGGAGTTTTTCAAGACAAGTTCTACATTGGACAGGTTCTTCTTGTCAGTAGTCACTTTTCGCAGGTTCTCTGCACCTTCTTTTATCTTCAATTCTTTCCTGATCTCCCGTTTAATCTGCTCTTTGGCTTCATCCAATTTCTGCTGGAATGACGTGTCTGAGAAATCTGAACTCTGGTCAAATCCAAGTTGTTCAAAAATTGGCAGGTTTCCAGGATCACTCTGCAAGAAAATCAAAGGACTTAAATGGCTTAGTCTGCATAAACAACAGTTAAACACCTCACAAAGTTTAGAAACTTATTCCAATACCATGCTAAGATCCCTGAAAAAAAGTTGCATAGAGTTAAAGAAAGAAAGATCTGCAGGAATATGAAAATCATGCTGGGATTCAAGTAAAAAGCACAAAACTGTTCTACTTGTGCACAACTGTGAATTGGTTACCATATCTAAAACAAATATGGCATTGACAGGTTGCAAAAAGATTTTAAAATAATGTCAGACAAGATCATCAGGATGCAACTCTTTTTCTTACAGAATTTATCCACTAAGGTGCTAATACAAAGAAATTTTTAAACTTTGGAAAGGCTTTTATGCATTATGGAGAAATTTAAATGCTCATCTAAAAAAAGATGAAAGATTCCTAAAAATCTTAAGTTATTCTCCATATTTCCCAACATTACAAATAACCATTTGACCATCTAGTCCATGCCAAATCAATCCTATTCCCCTGTAACCTGCTTGTTCTCTCTTTCTTTCCACGGGTACTGCCTGACCAGTAAATATCCAACAACTTCTACTTTTATTTCACACTTCCAACATTATATATTTTTTCACTTTTCAAAATGAAATACAACAAGTTTCAGAGGAAGCATATTTGCTGAATTTGGTACCTTTGTGTGCAATAATTGTACTGACTTTAAATTTGAAACAATACTTAGAATAATTAAACATTACATTTTACAAAACCTTGTATGAATCATTCAAGTCAAAGGTGTCCAGGCAGGTTCCTTGAACAGAACTTTTTCATATTAAACAGTTAATAGCATAGTGAAAGGAGAAGCTACTGACATACTTGGTGTATGCCGCTGTCATCCTTTGCTATATCACAATGCAGAAACACAGACAAGAAGGTGCCTGCTACAAATAAAGCCTAGGTTATCTCCCTCAATGTCAAGAGGCAGGTGGTAAACTTAATAGTGAAATCAAAAATAGTGCAGATGCTGTGAATCTAAAATAGTCAGAGTACCACAGCACATAAATAGGCTTATCTAGTCCATACCCAACTGTTATTATGCCTCATCCCATTGACATGCTGCTGGATCATTCCCCTCATAGCCACAAACTTATCCAAACTTCTCTAAAATGTTGAATTCAAACCACATAAACCACATCTCTGGCAGCTTGAGCCACACTTGCACCATCCTCTGAATAAAGAAGTTTCCTCGCAAGTTCTCCTTAAATATTTCACCTTTCACCCTTAACCTATGATCTCTACTTATAGTCTCACTCAACCTCAGTGGAAAAAGCCCACTTCAACTTACCCTATGACTTATACCTCAACTTGTATGCCTCTATCAAATCTCCCCTCATTCTCCTATGATCACAAGAATACATTCCTAACCTATTCAACCTTTCTCTGTAACTCAAATCTCAGCAACTTCCTTGTAATTTTCCTCCACACTCTTTCAATCTTATTGACATCTTTCCTGTAGGCCAGTGAACAAAACTGCTCACATTATGCCAAACTGAGCACTGTAGGTGATCTGCAAGCCATTCCCAAGTCAATGCTTGCTTTCTATTGCTAGCACTGAATGCAGTACAATTGATTGAAAGAAATGCAAGTGAACCATTACTTCACCAGAAAAGGCTGTTCGGGGTCCCTGAGTGTGGACCCAAAATGGGTGAAAGGGCATGTGTTGCAAAATAAAGTCCATAGGAAGGGGGACGGTTGGTAGCAGGGGTTCACAAACTTTTTCATGGCATGGACCCCTACCATTAACTGAGGGGCCCATGGACCCCAGGTTGGGAACCCCTAGTTGGTAGAAACATAAAAGTGGGCTTAGGGAGTTTTGAAGACAACAGTTCCCCAAAATGCTGAAATGAGAAGATGGGCTTTTCAGTGCCTCCTTGTTAACAGAGATATTGTGGCTTGCAGTTCTGCAGCTACATAAGAAACAGCTCCAATTCTCAAACATCTGAGACATCAAAACTCGCATTTAGATCAGCAACTTGGCTTAGGTAAAACCTCAGTCTGCATTTCAAAACTCTAACGGATATCTATTTTCTGTATGTGTGAAAAAACTCTCAGCTGTATGTATGCCTATAAATAGACTTTGCCCTCTTGCTGGTAAAATCTGTATTTCACAAATGACACTAACACCATTTTAGGACATGACAATAGTCAGGAACAATATAAAGAAATACATCAGATATTAGAAATATGCTCAAAGCGGAAGAGTTTGGGGTATGTAATCAACCATTCCAGACACAAATTCAGATTGGCTGTTTTACTGAGAACAAATCAGCTGTTGAAAACAGTCCAAAATTGCACCCAAGCTCCCAATGGCAAGAGAGCAAAATCTGATCAATAGGTTTAGTTCCCTGATTGATCCCTTCTGCTCTTCCTTAATAATAGCACATTATCTGGTTACCTCACGATCTTCATCCTTAAAACATTCCAAGTTTCTGTTGTACCCTAATGACCCCCAGTTCTAACTCACCACTGCCCTTCCCTGCCACTAAATCGTTACTCTATTTGTCTAGCATCCACTATTGATAAGAATTTCACATGTCTAAACAGAAGAAAGACTCTTTCTCCCTCAGTAAGCAAGTCTAAAACTAGAGGGCACAGGCTTAAGGTGAAAAAGGGAAAAATTTTAAGGGGACGCAAGGGACAGGTTTTCCATGCAAAAAGGTGACATGTATATGGAATGAGCCGTCAGAGGAGGTGACAGAGACAGAAACAATTACATTATTTGAAAGGGTACTTGGAGAGGAAAGGCATAGAGCTGGGGGCTCTCAACCTAGGGTCCACGGACCCCATGTTTAATGATATTGGTCCATGGCATGAGAAAAGGTTGGGAACCCCTGGCATAAAGGGACAGGGGCCTAATAAAGGCAAGTAGGATTCAAGTAGATGGACATCATGTTCACCATGAACAAGCTGGGCTAAAAGATCCATTTTAATGCTGTGTAGTTCTCTGTCTCAGTCATGGAAGCCTCTGCTCACACCACACCATCAATTCTGTTCTTAGACACTAACGCAACCTTTCTCTCCGGTGACCAATAAAGTGAACCACGTGGTTCCTTGGTGTTACTTTTGATCCTGTGATGATCCTTATAATATATCTCTTTGCTATTACAAACACAAGCTATTTCTACCTCTATAACATTTCAAGACCCCACTTGTCTCAGCTCACTTTGGATGAAACACTTGTCTATTGCATCATTCCCACTTAGCCTGTCTTTTCTTAAACAACCTGCTTCACTCCACCCCATCAAAACTTCAGGGTAAACAAACCTCTGTCACTCATGCTCCACATCCTAATCCATCACCAGTTGTCTCCACATTGAGTAAAACCTCTAATTTACAAAGTGCACCTTAATCACTTCATGGCCAACCAGCTTCTACAGTACTGTGCACGTATATATTGCTGGGGTGCCTAAGACTTTTGTACAGTACGGTAGGAATTTTATATATTGCACTGTACTGCTGCCATAAAAATAATAAATTTCATGCCATATGTGAATGGTGATAAACCTGATTCTGATATGGGTCTCTGTTGTGGATTGAGAGTGGAAAGGGGACAGGGAGAGGGGAATTATGGTTGGGAAAAGGAGAAGGGAGTGGGAGGCACTCTATAATGATCAATAAACCAATGTTTGGAATCAAATGACCTTGCCTCATGTCTCAGTGATTGGTGCCTCTGCACCCATGCTACCCCCTGCCCCTGGCACTTCCGCTCTACTGCCTGGCCCACACCCCTCCGACAGTGCTCCACCCTCTCCATTCCCAACATCCTTTACTCCCACCAGATTTACAAATTCTCACTGCTCCATGTTGACAAATACAGTACTGTGTAAGAGTCTTAGGCACCTAAGCTAAATATATATGTGCAAAAGACTTTTGCAAAGTACCATACATACCCACTCCACAATACCTGCTTTCCCCAGACTTTGTCATTTCTGAAATTAATCACTTTACCACTGGAAGCTGTGCCTACTGCTGCCGCCAAGAACTAGACTCTGAAATCGCGTTTCTCTCTGCCTGTGTGAGACATAACCTCAAACCTACAAGCCCTAATTTGGCCTCAGTCAAAGGTTTGATTAATGACATTGCTTCAGATCAGATCATTTTAACATAGACACTTCATGTATTTAAAGGTATTATACAAGTAAGAGTGGGATGGATCAAGTGGCCACGATTGTGTTGAAATTGAACCCTGCTGCCACTGGAAATTTGAGCCGTGCCCCCTGTTTGTGATGCAGACTCAAAACTTCTCTGCATCTTACAATAAACACACCTACCGCAGTGCTGAGGCGAGGGGAAGGGTGCGGCAGGGACATGTTGGAGGGAGATGATGGGCAAATGGAGCCATGGAGTTACGTGGGGAGGGAAAGGTGGAATTAGAAGACAGTAGCTGGTGGGTGATAGGTAGAGACAGGTAAGCAAAGAGAAGGGAAAAAAGGGGGAAGATGAATTCAGAGGGGGGAGGGTGGGTGGATGGAGACTAGATGACAGTTGGAAACAGATGAAGGAGAGATGACACGCAGAATGAAAACAGGAAGGGGAGATGATGACATTAGACAATGGTGAGACAGGCCAGGGAATGGACAGACTTAGATTCTGTCACCTCTCCCAACTGGTTTAAACTGCCTAAATTTCTTTTCCCTACCCGGTTCCAACCGAGAGCCCGTCTCTAACATCCCACTGCACCCTTAACTGGTTCAGGTGTCCATCAACTCCTGCCTCACCCTTCCCTATCTTCTTTATACCTTCTCTCCATACTCACTCCTGATGCGGGGACTTGTCTTGAAATGCCAATCATGTCTCCTCCTCCACAGAAGCTGCTCAGCCCACTGAGTTCCTCCGGCAGTTTATTTTTTATCCCAAATTCCAGTATCTTCAGTCGCTTGTGCCTCCAAATGAAAGTTGAATGCTGTATACAAGTCCTCTTGCAGTAAAGGACAGAATACCACTTACCTAAGTGCATGCATATCTAATAACTAATCAGCTCCTTGTAAACATTAAACACCTTTCAAATTCCCTTAAGATAAAATATGCTGCTTTTCTACCAACACTGATTCTATTAGCCACATCCTTGCCAATCATTTTAACCTGTACTCATTTTGATCTGCATCTCATTCTTTACTGCTACATCAGCATAAATCTCAACAGCACCTCGTCAGGAGCAGCTTGCAAATCAAAGAGTAACTGATTCCTGTTCATCCCTACTCCTTGCAATCTATCTGTTGGCGAATCCTCAATCTCCCACAGCAACACCTCACCCCCAACATTACGGTCAGTCATAGACAACAGATTCTGCAAATGCTGAAAATCTTGAGCGACACAAAATGCTGGAGGAACTCAGCAGGTCAGGCAGCGTCAATGGAGAGCCTACTAAAGCACCTTGGCCTAAAACATTAACACGAGGAAATCTGCAGATGCTGGAAATTCAAACAACACACACAAAATGCTGGTGGAACGCAGCAGGCCAGGCAGCATCTATAGGAAGAAGTACAGTTGACGTTTCGGGCAGAGACCCTTCGTCAGGACGAAATGAAAGAAAAGATAGTAAGAGATTAGAAAGTGGGAGGGGGAGATCCGAAATGATAGGAGAAGACTAGAGGGGGTAGGGTGAAGCTAAGAGCTGGAAAGGTGATTGGCAAAAGGGATACACAGCTGGGGAAGGGAAAGGATCATGGGACGGGAGGCCTAGGGAGAAAGAAAGGGGGAGGGGAGCACCAGAGGGAGATGGAAAACAGGCAAAGAGTGATTGTGAGAGGGGCAGAGAGAGAAAAAGAGAGGAATGGGGGGGAATAATAAACAAACAAACAAGTAGATAGATAGATAGATAGATAGATAGATAAATAAGGGATAGGGTAAGAAGGGGAGGAGGGACATTAACAGAAGTTAGAGAAATCAATCTTCATTCCATCAGGTTGGAGGCTACCCAGACTGAATATAAGGCGGTGTTCCTCCAACCTGAGTGTGGCTTCATCTTGACAATAGAGGAGGCCATGGATAGACATATCAGAATGGGAATGGGACATGGAATTAAAATGTGTGGCCACTGGGAATGTAGAATTAAAATGTGTGGGTTAGGGATAGGGTTTCCCTTGTCCTCACCTACCACTCCACCAGCCTCCAGGTCCAACATATAATTCTCTGTAACTTCCACCCCCCCCCCCACAAAGGGATCCCACTACCAAGCACATCTTTCCCCTCCCCCCTCTTTCTGCTTTCCGCAGGGATCGCTCCCTACATGACTCCCTTGTTCATTCATATCCCCCCCATCCCTTCCCATCGATCTCCCTCCTGGCACTTATCCTTGTAAGCGGAACAAGTGCTACACCAGCCCTTACACTTCCTCCCTCACCACCATTCAGGGCTCCAGACAGTCCTTCCAGGTGAGGTGACACTTCATCTGTGAGTCGGCTGGTGTGATATACTGTGTCCGGTGCTCCCGGTGCGGCCTTTTAAATATTGGTGACACCCAACGCAGACTGGGAGACCGTTTCGCTGAACACCAGAAAAAGCAGGATCTCCCAGTGGCCACAAATTTTAATTCCACTTCCCATTCCCATTCTGATATGTCTATCCATGGCCTCCTCTACTGTCAAGATGAAGCAACACACAGGTTGGAGGAACAACGCCTTATATTCCATCTGGGTAGCCTCCAACCTGATGGAATGAACACTGATTTCTCTGACTTCCATTCATGCCTTCTTACCCCATACCTTATTTATTCCCTCCCCCCTTTCTCTTTTCTCTTTCTCTCTTACAATCACTCCTTGCCTGCTCCCCATCTCCCTCTGGTGCTCCCCTCCCCCTTTCTTTCTCCCTAGGCCTCCCATCCCATGATCCTTTCCCTTTTCCAGCTCTGTACAAAAGCAAAAGGGTTTGCCAATCACCTTTCCAGCTCTTAGCTTCACTCCACCCCCTCCTGTCTTCTCCTATCATTTCAGATTTCCCCCTCCCCCTCCCACTTTCAAATCTCTTACTATCTTTTCTTTCAGTTAGTCCTGACGAAGGGTCTCGGCCTGAAACGTCGACTGTACTTCTTCCTATAGACGCGTTCCTATAGAACGCCTGATGCGTTCCACCAGCATTTTGTGTGTGTTGCTGGCCTAAAACATCGACTGTATATTTTGCTCCACAGATGCCGCCTGGCACGCTGTGTGTGTCGCTCAAGCACTCAAACTCTGACTCATAATCTCATGAGAAAGCCTTCAGAGAAATCAAATAGATCCTAGCAACTATTATGGCATTACTGATTCAACTTGATAAAGCCTCAAACGGATTTGTAAAATACTATTTGTATTTCAGAAATCCATCTCAACTCTGCCTAATCATGTTACTATACTCTTCATGCCATTTCTTTAATAATACAGGGAAAGGGCCACGCGAACTGCTTGCTTTCTCTCCCCTGCTGTTCTTACACAGGCAGGCATGGACACAGAGGTCTGAAGTTTCTACACTGTATGATTCCAAAACATTACCATCTCCCAATATGTGGGATTGCTGAAATTGACAACCAGTACATTCACAATTTTCACAGCCACATCTTTGAAACTCCTCAGGCATAGTCATCAAATACTAAGAAGCTATAACCTTTCAGTCCCATTAATTTTTATTAACACTATTTTCTTTGAGCTCCTCATTCATGTTTTCCTCCTGCTTTGCTTCATTTAGAGGGCAGCATTAATATTGCTAAAAATGTTTTAGGTATAGCAAAGTGCATCTTTTACTAGTTTGTGATAGGAACAGATCACAGAGCAGAGTTCTACACTAGGCAATACCACAGGATGAACCTCAACAAAGACCACCCCTCTAGGCAAATACACAGTCCAAAATAATACTGGTAGAAAAAAGAACGAGGTCCTATGCAGTGAATATAGGGAATACAAAAAGAGATCAAAAAGCCTTGAGGATAGCATCCTCTTGATTGTGTGTCAGTAAGGGTAAGAAAAGGAGGATATGGCATAGGAAGCAGAGATTCAGATTTTTGGATCTTTGGGACAAAGGGACAGATTGCACCTGAAATGAACGGGGCTAAAATAAAACAGGCAGATTAGAAGGTGCTAATAGGGTTTTAACTAGATTGGCAGGGTGGGGTGGGGAATCCAATAAAGAGACGGGAGTCTGGGAGTTAATACAGATATGAATAGGAACCAGAGCACCAGGTCACAAAGTGGAAGGACAAGGGAAAGATGGATGTCATGACCAATAAGTCTGTAAGGAAGAAAAGGCTGCAGCAAGGTAATATATATACACTGGGATGGAGTATTAAAATTATAACCCAGTTAACATTAATAAATAGTAAGTTGTTTTCACAGAATGACATACACTCAGCAGCCACTTTATTAGGCACACCTGCTCATTAATGTAAGTATCTAATCAACCAATAATGTTGTAGCAACTCTGCATAAAAGCATGTAGACATGATCAAGAGGTTCAGATCAAACATCAGAATAGGGAGGAAATGTGATCTAAATGACTGTGACTATGGAATGATTGTTGGTGCCAGATGGGGTGGTTTGAGTACGTGCTGATCTCCTGGGATTTTCATGCACAACAGTCTCTAGAGTTTACACACGACAGGGAGGAAATACCTTGTTAGTGAGAGAGGTCAGAGGAGAATGGCCAGACCGGTTCAAGCTGACAGTAACTTAAATAATCAGGTGGTACAACAGTGATGTGCAGAATAGCATCTCTGAATGCACATGTCAAAGCTTGAAGTGAATGGGCCACAGCAGCAGAAGACAACGAACAAACACTCAGTGGCCTCTTTATTCCTCCCTATTCTTCATTGTTCTCATGAGTATACTTTGCTCTCCATTCTTCAGTTTGATGTACATCATTGTATCACTCACAGCACTGATAGTGACTATTAATCCTGTGTCCACTTCTGGATACAAACCACATTGTCCTTCAGTAACAAGATCACCATTAGGTTTCTACTATAATGATGAGTGGCACTTTAACAAGAGGGGAACAAAAATTACGACTGGGAAGTATATATAAGTAAGAATAGTCGGCAGGGTTTAACCTAGCTTGGCAAGGGGTGGGAACCACAGCACTAGGTCAGAAAGTGGAGGATCTGAGAGGAATGTAAATGCCATGACCAGTAAGTCTATAAAGAGGAACAGACAGAATAGACGCAATGGGATGGACAGTTTTTAGTGTGTTTAATTTATTGGAAGGAGAATTAAAGGCAAGGGAGATTAGCTTAAAGCATATGGAGCTATGATGTTGTGGCCATTACAGAGACCTAGTTGAAAGAGGGACAGGTCTGGCTGATTTATGTTCCAGGGTTTGTGATGTCTTAATAGAGACAGAGAAGGGGGAGCACGAGAGACAGACAGGGACTCAGAGAGAGAGGAAAGGTAGAGAGCAAGAGTGAGACACAGAAGCACAGAGAGAGAGCAGACAGACAGAGACAGAGACAGACAGACAGAAACTTAGCTGCAATCTGAGGAGACATAATAGAGGGCTCATTCATTGAGCCTGTGTGGGTAGAAGACAAAAACAAAAGAAAACGTAATCACTCTGATGGAATTATATGACTGTCCCCCCCCCCCCCCACTACCCTAATCAATAGCCATCAGAACATTGAGGGACAAATACGCAGGCAGATTAGGGAAAGGTGTGAAAAAATGACAGGGTTGTTGTAGTATGAGGCTAACCTCCTTTGTGCAAGAGGTTTAGACAATAGAATTAGTTAGATGCATGCAGTAAGATTTCTTAAATCAGTATGTAGATAGTCCAACTAGAGGAGAAGCCATACTGAACCTGCTGCTTGGAAAGGTGACTGAGCTTTCAGTGGGGGAATATTCAGGAAACAATGACTGCAACTCCTTAGGTTTGAAGACAGACTACGAATAAGGGTAAGTATGGAACTTGTGGGAGAAAATGGGGCTTGACAAATTAAAGATGTATTAAGTAGAAAATAAGGAGTGCTAATTGAGTACTGCTGATTTTGGGCAAGTCCACATCTAACATGTGGAAGATGTTTAAAGTACAGGACAGGTATGCTCAAATAAGGACAAAGATGGCATGGTAAGGGAAACTTGGATGACAAGAGGTGGTAAAATTATTCAAAATCAGGTTTATCACTGACATATGTCATAAAACGTTTTATGTCAGTGGTACAATGCAAGACATAAAATATACTACAAATCACAATAAGACATGCATCTTGAGTGCATGATCAGAGTGCAGCTCACAAAGTTTTTTCCCTTCTCTCAAAAGTTCTCAGGCCGAGCAGAAGATTCAGAAAGTGTCCCTCACTCAGTCATACCATTCAATTTTATTTTGCAGTTCTTCCAGGTGGTTTTCCATAAGACTCGAGACTTTCTGATCCTTCTTCACTCTCAAGTCAAAACAGCAGAGGAAACATTTCCTTCTGCAACATGATCTTTCCAAAGATTCAGTTTCCTTTTAAATCTAAGTATCTTGTCACTTGAAGTCAAAACATTTTCTTCAGGGTCTTGGAGAGACTTGTTCAATTGGTTCACATGATGAAAAATGTCTTAAGTAGGCTAATTTCTGCAGCCAATCTTCATCTTCAAAGCAATCAGCAAAATCTGGCCTACTATTTTCTTGAAAGTACTCCTGCAATTCAACTTTCAACTCAAACGCCCTGTTGAGAACTCGTCCTTTGCTAAAACACTGGATTTTTGTACGTAGCAGGGATTGGTGTGCTCTTTCACATATTTTTAAAATATTCTCGTGAACTGGTCTTAAAGCTACTAAATGACTTGCTTCTTTAACCCTTTTACTGACTGTAACTATTTTCAAAAGCTTTAATCTGTTTGTTTTGAGATTCCAATTGTCATTTAAAATAATCAGCACTTTTACGTGTCATATGATTGTGATTTACAGTTGTGTCTTTTCAATTGGAGCCATTTTCTACATTTTAGTAAGTTGTTTGCTGCAGAATAGGCACAATGGAATAGGACAATTTGGATCAGCAGTCTATGCAAAAACCCATTGATAAGTAGCTTTCATTGTAAAGATATGATACCACTGATTTTGTCTCCAGGACTCCAAAGAGGCTGGTGCACTTCTTCTGGGGCAACAGGAGTCACAGGGTCCCTGTGCAGTCTTGAGTCTCCCAATTGCAGAGGGCAATCAGTCATTGGTGTGTGTACACACCTAGCTGGCAGCACTCTGCAGAGGTACCTGTATAGCAATCGCCCTCTGAGATGGCATGCACTGGCGACACACTTTCTCTGCTGGAGACGCTGCCTGCAGGACAGCACATGGCTTCCGAGGGAACTGCCTTGGTTTTACCGAGAGCTGTTGAGGGTATGGGCTCTAGTCTCATCCAGACAGGGTGCTCCTGTGCCAGTGGGGGACAGTGCTCTAGCTGCGAGGGGAACTGGTCCCCATCCTATCACGGTGGGCGTCGAGGGGACTCGGGGAAGTGCAGACGTTCTGGCCGTACCACTACCTGAAGGGCCAGTAGTGCTCATCAGACCCTGGCCTTGGGATACCAGGTGGGAGAGGGTCCCACACAACATGAGCCATGTCACGGGGATGCCCACTATGCCCTTCCGCGTTGCTCCAAAGTGTTTCTTGTACGGGCTGCTCTTGTACTTCATTGTCTTCGCCTGCTGAGCAGACTCGCCTTGGTGGTCTATGTTACCATCTGGCAGTGGAGGAGGTCTCCAGTGTAAATCTCTTTATGCAGAGGCCTGTTCCCTGTGCATTGAGGACCTGGGGTGGAAGGTATTGCATAGGGCAGTACCATTCAACAGGTTTTTGAGCAGGTTCACCGAAACCCCGTCCACCTATCCTGTGGCTAAGAGAAGTCAGTGTACCAAACTTATATGGAGTGTGAGAGGCTGCAGCCCGTCTGAGTTTCTGAAGAGGCTGGTTCTGGTTGTACTTCAGCCCCGCACTCCTCATACACGGGCACCCGGTACGAAAGGGAGCAAGTCGCAAGGAGGATCTACTGGTGAGCTTGCTCCTGGGCCTGGCCAGAGGTGGCCATTCATAGATCTAGGCAGCAGAAAGTCAACACTTTGCCTGGGCTGACTGCCTGCCCCTCTTCCGAGGATACATTCGTACCTGCGTGACTTTCGAGAAGGAGCATGTGGTCACAATGAGTACAGTGGGGGATTTCCAGGAGAGTGGGCCCCCCAGAAATGGACAGTTTTTATAGATAGTAATCATATTTTAATTTGAATTTATTCACTGTCTTGTAAATACTTGATGTTTGTATTTCATGTATTAGTTGTGTAAATAAACTTACAGTTTTGTAAAAAAAAACAAGACTTTTTTTTGTATCCATCGTTGCACTAGCTCAGCGAAGTGACTCAGAAGGATGTAATTCTTCATCATTAACCTTATCAGAATTGTCCGTGGGCCTGGGCTTAGAATCCTACTCTTCAAAAATCAACAAAATGGACTATCTTTAGAATGAAAATTTCCCTCTAATTTTCTACTCCACCGATAAGAGTTAGTCGGCAGCATGTCAGGGGAAGTTGTGGGAGGTAATTCGGGAGGGAGAGGCTGACGTCAAAGCCCAAGTTGGGCAAGATCATTCAATCTCAGAAAACATATTTCACACTCATCAGCCTACCATCCTCCCCTCTGTGCAATACAGCACTCACTAATTATCAGCCTACCATCCTCCCCTCCATACAACACAGCGCTCACCAATTATCAGCCTACCATCCTCCCCTCCGTACAACACAGCGCTCACCAATTATCAGCCTACCATCCTGCCCTCCGTACAACACAGCGCTCACCAATTATCAGCCTACCATCCTCCCCTCCATACAACACAGCGCTCACCAATTATCAGCCTACCATCCTCCCCTCCGTACAACACAGCGCTCACCAATTATCAGCCTACCATCCTCCCCTCCGTGCAATACAGTGCTCACAAATTATCAACAGCCTACCCTATGCCGTGTCAAAAACTGGGAATGAACAAAGGAATATAAAGATGCCAGAAAAGACCTCAGGAAGAGAATAAGGAGTCAGGAAGGGTCATGAAAAGTCCTTGAAAATTTGGTTTAAAGAGAATGCCAAGGTGATCTATGTATACATCAAGAGCAAGAGAACACCTAGATGGAGGGTAGGACTTCTCAAGGATGAAGAAGGGAAGATGTTCTTGGAAGCAGAGAATGTTTGTGAGGTCCTAAATGAGCACTTTACACCAGTATTCACCAAGGAGGACATGGAGGATAGGATTTTCAGTCTGGAATATTTTATGCTAGGGTATGTTGAGATAAAGAGATGATGTTGGGGTTTCTTGAAGAATGTTAAAGTGACTAAGCACCCAAGGCTGTGATGGGTTATATTGCAGGTTATTGAGAGTGGCACAGAAGGAGATCGCTGGGGCCTTGATAAAGATCTTCATGTTCTCTTGAGCCACAAGCAAAATCCCATAGGTTTAGTGAGCAGCTAATGTTTTTAATTTTTTTCAAAAGGGAAACAGTAATAATCCTAAAAACTGTAGGCCAATAAGCCTCATGTCAGTGGTAGGGAAGCTAATGGAGAGGATTGTTAGGGATAGAATTTATGAGTATTCTATAAATGATGGCCTGATTAAAGGCATTCAGCATGGCTTTGTGTGGGGCAAGTCATTTCTTACAAATGTGATTTGAGTTTTTCAAGGAGGAGATGAGGGTGATTGATTAGGATAAAGCTGTGGATGTTGCCTACAGGGATTTTAGTAAGGCTTTTTGGCAAGGCCCCTCATCGCAAGCTCATCTAGAATATTAAAATATATGGGATCAGAATCAAACCAATTGTGATGTGACTATTTGGATTCAAAATTGGTTTGCCCATAGAAGACAAAAGAATCAGAATCAGGTTTATTATCACCGGCACGTGACGTGAAATTTGTTAACTTAGCAGCAGTAGTTCAATGCAATACATAATATAGAAGAAAGTAATTAATAATAAATAAGTAAATCAGTTACAGCATACGTATATTGAATAGATAAAAAATCTTGCAAAAACAGAAATAATATATATTTTAAAAGTGTAGTGTCCAAGGGTTCAATGTCCATTTAAGAATCGTATGGCAGAGGGGAAAAAAGCAGTTCCTGAATCGCTGAGTGTGTGCCTTCAGGCTTCTATACCTCTTACCTGATGGTAACAGTGAGAAAAGGACATGCCCTGGGTGCTGGAGGTCCTTAATAATGGACACTGCCTTTCTGAGACACCACTCCTTGAAGATGTCCTGGGTATTTTGTAAGTTAGTACCCAAGATGGAGCCAACTAAATTTACGAGCTTCTGCAGCTTCTTTCATTCCTGTGCAGTAGCCCAGTCCCCCCACCCTCATATCAGATGGTGATGCAGCCTGTCAGAATGCTCTCCACAGTATATCTATAAAAGTTTTTGAGTGTATTTGTTGACATACCAAATCTCTTCAAACTCCTAATGAAGTATAGTCACTGTCCTGCCTTCTCTATAACTGCACTGATATGTCGGGACCAGGTTAGGTCCTCAGAGATCATGACACCCAGGAACTTGAACCTGCTCACTCTCCCCACTTCTGATCCCTCTATGAGGATTGGTATGTGTTCATTCGTCAATGAACAACATCCTGGCATAGGTACTGGTCTGTAGGACTTAAACTGGCTGAAGATCTGAGACTAGTATGTTCTGCAAGGGATCTAACTGAGACCTCTGTATGTGTATAATGGATTTGGATGGGTGGGGTAGTTAAGTTTGCAGATCATACAGAGATTGATGGTATAGTGGATGGTGTAGAAGATTGCCAAAGGATATAGCAGGATATAGATCAGTTGCAGATATGGGTAGAGAAATGGAAAATGGTAGTTTATTCCGGCAATGTGAGGTTGTTTCGCTTTGGAAGAGCAAATGAAACGGATAGTACACTGTTAATGACAGGATCCTTTACAGCATACTGTACAGCTTCTTTACCACCCTGGGTTGCCACTTCCAGGGAGCTATGAACTTGCAATACAAAAATCCCTCTGTACATCAATTCTTCCAAAGATTCTGTCATTAACTGTTTTCTGTCATCTTACATTTGACCTCCCAGGTGTGAGTGCAATACCTCACAATTAGACAGATTACTATTTGCCACTTCTTTGTCCATATTTCCTGCCATGTCCTTTAATCTTCCTCCATACTATCCACAACTCTTTTGTGTTGTCATGAGCTTATCCATCAGGTGTCTAATACCTCAACTGCAAAGAAAAAGTATGTTTATACATTAACTTGGTCGAACATGTCAGTGGATGTCACCAAACACCAATGCACCAATCAGTCCTTCAAACACTTTAGTTCTCAACTAGTGTTTTCATGTCCTTAATCAAAATACCTAGATAGAATGACTCAAAGCTTCCTCCAAGATCTGTCCACAAATGGATAATTCCCAACAGGAAGGAGAAGCACAGCTGTACATGGAATGCTGCTGAAGGGATTGGCACTTCCTAGCACAGGCAGAGCGAGCGCATGAAATCAATAGTAGAAATCAGCTGCTGTGGGAAAGCAGATGAAGTTTTCTATTTATTTATTAAAGTGTTCATTATTTTATGTACTTTTTAACTCTTAGTTATTTTTACTTTTTAAATATTGCTTTAATGTTTGACAGGCAAGTGTCTGCGAGTCTATGCAAATATCAAAATTGCTCTAAATAAATTTCAGCACTCAAGACTGACAGACTGAGGGACAAGGCTTTACCATCAGAACAGTCATTGCCACTGCTATTAGGAGATTCTGGGAGCTCATGTCCAGCAGATAACTTATGTCTCAGTCCACAGATCAACAGCAGAAAGCAATCCCACTTATAGATAGATAGATAGATACTTTATTCATCCCCATGGGGAAATTCAACATTTTTCCAATGTCCCATACACTTATTGTAGCAAAAACTAATTACATACAATACTTAAAATACATACATAAAATAAAATACTTAAAATAAAATACATTGAATGGTAACTTAAGCTCAGTCCTAACCCCGGCACTTTAACATATCTTACCCCCGGCGGTTGAATTGTAAAGCCGAATGGCATTGGGGAGTAATGATCTCTTATATAACTGTGTACTTGAAGCTATGCAGCCGTGACTTGTATCCCATTGGCTCTCTCAACTGGTTGGCAGAAGAAGTTTGAGACAAGAGTATTCATACCGACATTTTAAAATTTTGTAGTTTCTCCCACATGCATGGTGCCTCACTTGAAGGCAATTGATGGCAAACACAAAAGGCCTTCACAACATTCAGCTACAATCGTTGAATCCAGCTATAATCTTACTCTCTGTTCACAACTTTCAAATACTTTTCAGGCTTTTAAACACACAAAAAACCACAAGTAACTGTGACACTAAGCTGAAGACCCACATCACACAGAAGTAAACAGATGCACACAATATGAGCCAAATCCATCATTCAGACTTGAAAGAATGAATGAACACTCAAGAGACTCCATGGGTGAATAAAAAACAAAGAACAATTGAGAGCAAGGAAAAAGACACATGTTAAGTACATGTACAGCAGATGAGCCAATGATAAGAGCATACAAGGGGGTTGGAAGAGAATTTTTCTTTAAATTGAAAAGGATTGCAGAACTCAGAAATGAGAAAATCTGCAGATGCTGAAATTCCCAGCAACACACACAAAATGCTGAAGGAACCCAGCAGGCCAGATAGCATCTATGGAAAAAAGTTCAGTCGACATTTTGGGCCGAGACCCTTCAGCAGGACTAGAGACCTGTGTGTGTGTCTGCCTTTGTCTGTATGCGTGTTTGCCTGTGCCTGTGTTGCAGAACTCAGAAGTAAGATTATCAAAGAACTCACAAAAAAAACAGAAACCACCCTTTATATCTGTCTCTGACTTCCAGTGATTGTCTGACCTTTCACAAGCTAGTTAAACATACCAGGCATGGGTGCCTGCAGATGACAGGAATCTTGATTCTTTCCTGACTGGATTGCTAGTGTTACGGGCATCCACTCACAGCTGTGCCAAGATTCCACAGGAAATCTTTGCAACAGGCCATCTGTGTTTGCCTCCATACTAAAACAGCAATGTAATTAGTCCTGTGATGCCATAGTCCATAGTCCCGCAAATGTTTCCTTTTCATATATTCAACATTTACAATTTTCATTGAATTTTGTGTAATCGTCCTTAAATGAAATACATTCCAGATCACTTTAAAATAGAGAACAAAAACAAGAGAGTAGAGGATTGGTGCTTTTATTGAAGAAGGGTAGTAAAGCTCAGTCAGGTAACTACGGACAAATAAGCTTAACAGCAATGCAGGGAAAGTTGCTGGGGAAAAAAAATTGCTGCCAATGATGATGACAATTTGTATGTCAATGAGGAAATGTGCCACTGCCTTCTATAATGCATCATTGTAGCCATTGGAAGAGGTGGTTATTTGAAGAGCAATTGTTTGAACCTGACACAAAACTCTGGTCTACTAAGCAGCAGTGGTCCTTGTACTGTTGTATGCGTCTGTGAGCTGAACTATCTACAGCAGATATTGCAAGTCACTGAAAGCATAACACCAATGCCTTCTCCAAAGATGTTGTAAAACACGGAACAGTATAGCACTGGCCAGACCATTCAGCCCCAATGTTGAGCAAATCTTGATACCGATTTATAAGTCCTCCTTCCTCTATTATCAATCATTTACCTCCATTCTCTTCATATACATGCGTCTATCAAAAAAAGCTTCTTCAACTCCACCAAACTGACTTCTTCCACCACTATCCCTGGTAACCCATTCCAGGAACCATCACTCTCTGCTTTAAAAAAAAACTTGCCGCTCACATTGCCTTTAAGCTCCACCCCCAACCTGAAAAGACTGTCCTTTAGTGTTTGACGTTTCTACCCTAAGGACCAGATTCTGACTCCCTACCATATTTGCGCCTCCCATAATTGTACAAACTTCTATCGTCTCCTCTCCCAGTTTCCAATGCTCCAGGAAGAACAACCTAATTCAGTCCAACCTGTCTTTCGAGCTCATACCCTCTAATCCAGGCAGTGTCCTAGTAAACATGAGGAAATCTGCAGATGCTGAAAATTCAATCAAACACACACAAAATGCTGGTGGAACACAGCAGGCCAGGCAGCATCTATAAGGAGAAGCACTGTCAACGTTTCGGGCTGAGACCCTTCGTCAGGACTTCGACAGTGCTTCTCCTTATAGATGCTGCCTGGCCTGCTGTGTTCCACCAGCATTTTGTGAGTGTCCTAGTAAACCTCTTTTCTGTACCTTTCCCACAATCTCCACATCCTTCCTACAACAGGGAGACCAGAACTGCATGTAACACTCCAAGGGTGGTCAGACTAATGTTTTATACAGCTACAGCACAACTTCTTTTAACACTGCTACCAAAGAAGGCAAGTATTCCTTATGCCTTTTTATCACCCTTTCCACTTGCAGTTAACTATGAATCTACACCCCAAGATCCTTCGATACTCACAGGCACAAGAGGTACTGCAGTTGCTGAAAGATTCTGACATGTCATTCCTTGGCTTTCCCTACTGCCACAATAAGGCCACACTAAGGTTGGAGAGCAACACCTTGTATTCCATCTGGGTAATCTCCAAACTGTTGGCACGAACATCGATTTCTCAAACTTCTGGTAATTACCCCGCTCCCTCCTCTCCTTCGCCACTCCTCATTCTTGTTTCCCTCTCTCACCTTATCTCCTTACCTGCCCATCACCTCTCTCCGCTGCTCCTTCCCCCTTCCCTTTTTTCCATGGTCTTCTGTCCTCTCCTTTCAGATCCTCCCTTCTCCAGCCCTTTATCTTTTCAACTTCCCACCCTCCTCCTCTCCCAGTTTCACCTATCACCTGCCACCTTGTACTTATTTCTCCACTCCCCCCACCTTCTTAATCTGACTTCTTCCCCCTTCTTTTCCAGTCCTGATGAAGGGTCTTGGACCGAAATATCGACAGTTTATTCCCAAATATAGAAGCTGCCTGACCTGCTGAGCTCCTCCAGCACATTATGCATCCCTCTATACCTCAATGCTATTAAGGGGCCTACCATTAACTGTACACTTCCTCCTTTCATTTGACCTCCCAAAGTGCAACAGCTGACAGTTGCCTGGATTAAACTCCATCTGCCAACTGTCTGCCCATAGTTGTAACTGACCTATATCCCACTGTCTTGGATAGTCCATTACATCATCTACAACTCCACAAACCTTAGTGTCATCCACAAACTTGTTAATATACCCCTCTACACTTTCATCCAAATCAGTGATGCATATCACTGGTCATGGATCTTAAAGCAGAAAGAAGTGTCTTTCAGCCATTCTGCCTTTTATGAGAAAGCCAGTACTAAATACAAACTTACAATTTATCTGGATCCCATGCACCTTTATCTTCTAAATTCTTTATCCTTTGCTACTCTCTTTTTAGTAACATGTATAAAATGCCTTGGGATTACCTGCTCTCCAGGGAAATTTCATGGCCTCTTTTGGTCTTCCTAATCATCCACTCAAGTACTTTCCTACTATGTATTCACAAGGATCCAGTCTGGTTTTAGCTTCCTAAACCCTACACGTGCCTCCTTTTTCTTACTAACAAAACCTAGGAGCTCTTTATCCTTACTCCTTACTGGAGCATATTGAACTCTGATCACTTATCCGATGTGGACTTGTCCAACAGCAACTGCTCCCAATCAAGTTGTGCTTGTCTTATTTTGTCAAATTTTGCCATCCCCCAGTTTAGTACTTTCCTGCAAGATCTAACAGCATTACATAATTGCTTTCAGTTCTGGTCACTCCATTTTAGGAAGGATGTGCAGAAGGGGTTTATTCAGATATTGTCTAGACTAGAGAGCATTTTGCCTTTTTAACAGAGCTTTACCAGTGAGGGCAAGGTGAATCAAGTGATTTGTGGTAAGGCAGTGCAGTCAGAGCCTGGCCCTGCAACTGTATGCTGTCAAGGCAGAGATGATATTTTCAGCAGGAAGTAGCAGTTTGGGCTGTTGCTCCGGCTGTTCAGAGGTCTGTGTAGAGATGAATTTGCCTCTTCTGCAGGGATCTTCTGCACGTCTTCTCTCCCCACTTATCTCCTCCCACCCCACCGTCCCCAAGAGCCAGAACAATTGTGGAATTGGTTAAGCCAAGCAGAGCTGGGAATGTTACTGAGCCAGTGAGGTGTGCTGGTGGCTGCTCTTCCCACGCCTGCTCACTCTCTCTTCACCGCTATTTCTGTGATCCTCCCACAGTGACACCCCCCCCCCCCCCCACCTCTGAGATCCTCAGTCTTTGTTCATTTCCAACTTTTAAAAGTATCAGGTTGCAAACTGTTCTCAGGAAAGAAACCCCTGAGTAATCTAGGAACTGCCTTTATAAGCCATCCCCAGATAACCATTAAGTTAATTTTGTCTGCAAGAAAGAAAACAAACAAAAAAAATCACTTGATGTGGCAACAATGCCTCCACAGCATTAAATGAATGACATCAAAAACACACAAGACTGATGAAGAAGAACAATTACTAAAAGTGGAGAAAGAAGGTGGGGGGGGGGGGGGTGGAAGAACAGGTTCTGCCTTTCGAAGGACCAAATACATGTCCATACACAAGACTTCTGAATTTAATAATATTATAGGAACTCAATGTGTATGTGCGTGCATAACGTCATAATTGGTATCCATAACAATTTACAATTTTAGTGCTTATGGGAACTGAGCTGAGGCGCTTCACAGCAATATTACAAAACGTCATAACCACAAGGGAGCAAAGGGTAAAGTCAGAGGTAAATTTTGAGGAATAAAGACCCAGGTAGAGAGACTTAGAAAGAGAGATTAAGGAGCTAGTCTGGTGTTTCTCACTCTGTCCGACATCATATTTCAGTAACAAGTTTAAATGTTTCCAACACAGAACAAGCAAATATTTAGCTTATGAGAAGCAGTAGTGTACATTATCTCAAGGAATTGCCCATTATATTTAACTCCCCTGATATTTTGCTTGTCATTGCTGATCGGCTAAAGATTTCCCAATGACCCAAAAATACATTTGCACCAAGTCATTTCAACTGTCGTTTCTTTGTCAAGTAAACATGTGATTTAACTGCTCACAAAGTGAGACCTACTGAATTTCCTGTTCACAGAACAAGGCTAGGAAGCTACAAAACCACAAGTATTGCTTACTATAATGTACACATACACTAAAACAACATATTAAAAATTTTATTAACACAAGTTATATTGGTGTTTAAAAGATGGTTTTTCAAATTTTCAAAAACAAAATTACATCATGCATTTATCTTGATCTTACAAGCTACAAGCAAGAGAAAAGTCTGCTGATAGGATCTGCATCAGTGACCACAACACACCACACAACAGCATGCCCTCGGCTAAGAGTTGGAAGTTCCTGTAGCTTTGCAGTACACAAGCTTCCTCTTTCTCAAACACATTAGTAAAACAAATCTAGATAGTGAGAGGGAGGACAAAGCAGCAGAAGGTCAAGGGGAAATCTGAAAGGGACAGCAAGGGAGATCTGTAGTAGAGTTGGGGAAGGAATCACAAAATCAAAGCGAGACAGAACCTTCAGTACACTGAGTAAATGCCAACCACTGAAAAGCCCCTTATTATACTAACATATCGTGTTCTCCTCAGTTTCCCATCAATTCCCCTGGATCCTACCATTTGCACAGTAAGGGCAAATTATAGTGGCCAATTAACTACCTACTTGCTTTAGGGATGTGGGCACACGCCAGAGAACAAAGAGGAAACTCATGTCATTGTAGGGAGAACGTTTGCACTCCACACTCACAACACAAGGGGTCACAAGGGTTAAGGGGGATAGCCTAAATACTAGAGGGGGCAAAGGAGGACAGAGGAGGGCTGGAAGCCTGGGTGGAGATCAATATGGGGCAGCATGGTGAGTCTGAGACTCTGGGGCATAAGTAGAAGATGAACATGAAAATAACAGCAAGAGTATGCCACTCCCCCTCAAGGCTGTCCCACCTTCCACAATGGAAGTGTAGAGGATATTTATGGAGCACTTGCATGGGTTTCTGAATAGGCTTGTCCCATTGAGGCAGGGAAAGAATGGTAGGGTGAATGTATCTTGAGATGTAGAACATCTAGTTAAGAGGATGAAAGAAGCATACTTAGGTTTAGGAAGCAAGGAACAGACAGGACTTTAGAGTTAACAAAGAATCCAGGAAGGAGCTTAAGAATGGACGAAGGGTCCTGACGAAGGGTCTCGGCCCGAAACGTCGACATTGCTTCTCCCTATAGATGCTGCCTAGCCTGCTGTGTTCTACCAGCATTTTGTGTGTGTTGCTGTTTGAATTTCCAGCATCTGCAGATTTCCTCGTGTTTGTGCTTAAGAATGGACTTAGGAGAGCTTGAAGGGAGCATGAGAATCCTTTGCCAAGTAGGATTAAGGAAAACCACAAGGCACTCCACACGTACGTGGAGAACAGGAGATTCAGGAATAAAAGAGGAAATGTGTCTGGAGTACGAGGAGGTAAGGGAAGACCTTAATGAATACTTTGATTCACCATTGAGAGGGTTCTTGAACAGCCTAATATGCTAGAACATGTTGATGTTAAGAAAGAGGATGTCCTGGAACTTTGTCAATGATCTTTGCATCTTCACTGGTCACTAGGGTAGTGCCAGAGGATTACAGGGTGGCAAATGTTATTCCTTTGTTTAGGAAAGGTTATAGGGAGAACACTGGGTGAGTCTATGATTGGAGAGGATTCTTAGACAGAACTTACAAGCATTTGGAGAAGCATAGTTTGATTAGGAATAGTCAGGATTGGTTTGTGAGGGACAGATCATGCCTCATGAGCCTGACTGAATTCTTTCAGGACGTGACAAAACACATTGATGAAGGGAGAGCAGTAGATGTGTGTATATGGATTTTAGTAAGACATTTAACAAGGTTCCCATGATAGTGTCATTCAGAAAATCAGGAAGCATGGGATCCAGGAAAGGTTGGCTCCATGGATTCAGAATTGGCTTATCCTTAGAAGGCAGAGGATGGTAGGAGATGGAGTGCTTTCTGCCTAGAGGTGGCCACCAGCGGTGTTCTGCACAGATCTGTTCTGGGGTCCCTGCTCTTTGTGGGCAGAGAAGTGGTAGATGGAATTCAATCTGGAAAAATGGAAGCTTTAGAGAGGGTGCAGAGGAGATTTAGTAGGATGCTGCCTGGATTACGGAGGATAGGATAGGATGCCTTATGAGAGTAGGTTCAGCAAGCTAGGGCTTTTCTGTTTAAAGAGACGGAGGATGAGATGACTTGATGTTGATAAAAGGACAGTCAGAGACCTTTTCTGGCCAATACAAGAGGCGTTAAGGTGTTTGGAGGAAAGTAAGGGGGAGGGGATATTACTTTTTACACAGAGTGCCAGATACATGGAATGCACTGCCAGGGTGACAGTAGAGGTAGATAGATTAAGGACATTTAAGAGACTCTTGAATACGCACATTGGTGAAAGAAAAATGGAGGGCTATGTGGAAGGGACGGGTTAGATTGACCTTGGAGTAGGTTGAAGGGTTGGCACAACATCGTAGGCTGGACAGCCTGCACTGTGCAGTATGTACTCTGCTGTGTTCTAATATGATCACAGATAATCTAACCTTTATCTGAGCAAAATCATGATATCCCTAATCTTTCACAAATCTGTCAACCTCCACTTTTAAATACTATTAATAAGTGAGCCTTCACAACTTTCTGGAGTAGACAATCCCTGAGACTCACCACCCATCAGGGTTCCAAAATCTGAAGAATACAGGTCCAACCTGATTTGCTTCTCTTGATAGGGCAACACCCTCCTCTATCTTTTCTAAAGTAAAGAAACCAAAACCATGAACCATACTCAAAGGTGTGGCCCAACCAACGCCCTGTAAAATGGCAACAAATGGATGAGGAAGGAAGGAGCAGGGTAGGGAACTGAGAAGAAGAAGAAAATATCGAGGCTCGGAGAGAGGAGTGTGGGGAAGAAATTCAGTTCTGAGAGTGAGGAGTTGAGATGAGGGAAGATGGAAGGAAGGACTGGAAAATGGGGAAAGAATGAGCACAAGGGAGATGAAGACTGGAGTGCAGGGAATTGAGATAGTCACTGGTGAAAGGAGAAAGAGTGGGGGGGAACAGGGTGAAAGGGTTGTGGGAGGCTGAGGCAGGGATGGTTTTCAAAATTCAAACTCAGCTGATCCAGGTATCCATTGTGTCCTACTACCCTGCACTTGAACCACAGCCTTATTTAGAGCTCTCCTGAGTACGTGTATTAGTGGAGAAGGACATTTAGTGCAGCACAATCCTGAGGGCTTCTGATAAAAAAATTCCCAACAATTCAATTGTGCAATCCAATTACTGCAAGCTGAATCATCTGCAGCTCAATATCAGTAAGACAATGGAGATGGGCCCTGTTACTATTGATGGTGAGGATGTGGTAAGGATCTACAAGTACCTGGGGTGCACCTGTCTGATAGACATGAGTGGAGCACCAACACAGAGGTTGTGTACAAGAAGGGCCAGAGACACCTCTTCTTCCTGAGGAGACTGACGTCCGTTACAGTACAGGCCTCTCCTTCACATGTTCTACCAGTCTGTTGTTGCCAGTACAATCTTCTATGCGGTGGTGTGCTGGGGCAATGGCATCAACACGGGTGATGCCAGCAGGCTCAATAAACTGATTAGAAAGGCTGGCTCTGTTATAGGAGTCAAATTGGACACGCTGGAGACTGTGGTAGAACAAAGGGCCCTACATAAAATCCTGGCAATTCTGGACAATGTTTCTCACCCTCTGAATGCCACCTTGGCTGAACAGAGGAGCACTTTCAGTGATAGACAAAGGCAACTGCACTGCTCCAAAGAGCACTATATGAGGTCGTTCTTACCCTCAGCCATTAGACTCTATAATGACTGAAGCTAAAGCCAGGGAAGAGATGACTCCCTCCTGTTAGACCGAGGTACATACTTTTTATTCTTTCTTTCATCTCTTCTAATAT
Source organism: Hemitrygon akajei (assembly GCF_048418815.1). Lineage (NCBI taxonomy): Eukaryota > Metazoa > Chordata > Chondrichthyes > Myliobatiformes > Dasyatidae > Hemitrygon > Hemitrygon akajei. The sequence continues at coordinate 72,049,438 of NC_133139.1, forward strand.
CTGTATATCTGTGCACTTGTAATGCTACTGTGACACTGTTATTTCCTTTGGGATAAAGCATATATCTATTCTTCTTCTCCTACCGAGAAAATTGCAAATCCACTGAGTGGCTTTTCAACTTCTGAAACTCCTCAGTAATCACTTCCACCATGGAGTCAATTAAATTCCAAATCCTTACTCTCAATGTGACAAGGAATGGTGCTCTTCACTTTGGTATCATATCCCCACATGTTTAAACCCTTTGCTCTCCTGTCTCTTGAACCATTAAGCAAGTCAAACCCCAACTACTCTGACTTTACAGCAGGTTCATCTTGTTTTCCCTCCAGCACCTCAAGTCTGTTTGCCTCACTTAATCATTCCCGAAACTTCAAAGACAACAAGATAGCTAAGCCAGGTGAGGCACAAGTGTCTAGGGATGCAGCGATTTGAAACAAAGTAACTGCTGAAGGAGCCCGGTGGGCCATGTAGCATCTTGGGAGGAAAGAAACTGTTGATATTTTGGGTTGAGCTTTATCCCCACAAATGAAACGTTTAATCTCACTTGGACAGGATGCATTTTGATACTGTTCACTTGAAACTATGAAAGTGGAGGGCAGAGACAAAGTACTGGGAGGGAGGGCAGAGTGCAGCAGTGCATATTTTGTAAACAGCTCACCAAATTCCTTATCAGAAAACATACTGTAAAAATTCTTCCAGCTTCCTCAGCTGGTTCTCATATAAACATACTGGTTTGGAAGATTTAGACCACTCGGCCTATCCTGCCTGTATATTTAATCAGATCTAACTGTAACTTTAGCTCTACAACCACATTGACCAAATCTGATACTTTATCCTCTTGAGTACACATATTAACTTTTCAGCCCTTATCTGTTATCCAGCTGCATGAGCCTTCAAAGACTCTGCTTTCATCGCCTTGAGGAAGGGAATTCTAAAGATGCAAAGACCTCAAGAACAGCAGTGAATGCTACCTCAGAATTCCTCAAAAACGTGACTCACTGTAAAGACTCTTCCCACTTCATTGTTGTCACTCACTATACACCCGCTCTGTTGTGATGGGAGCGAATGTAAACACATTAGCCTCTGTCTGTGCCGACACCCACCGTAAATAGCCTCCGATTCCCGTTCTGGGACCCACCGCAAATAGCCTGAACTCTCCCAGCACTGGGATCCACTGCAAACAGCCTACACACTCCTAGTGCTGGGCAACGCTGTAAACAGCTTCCCTTCTCCCAGAGCTGGGGCGCACTGCAAGCAGCATCCTTTCCCCTCTGGTGGGACCGTCCCTCTCTGACAGGTGGATCTCCTGTTGCCAACTCCTCCACCACCTCCCATCCCAATAACCAACAACTGTCCCTCCCCTCTCCGCCCTACTTGACTCCGATTGATGGCTGCAGCTTCTGCCAGCCTACGATTGGGCTAGCCGCCTGCCAATCAAGACCAGAGCGCTTCCGCTAGCAGCCTTCCCTACCAGCCGGTAGCCACAGAGGGCCAGGGCGCCGAGGCCAACTTTGGACACTTCCGAGGCTCTCTTACCGGGATCCCCTCGCCAGCCATCCTATGTAAAACGCCGCCACAATCGGCGGCGTGGTCGCGAACCGATTTCAGATGCTCACGGGCCACGGGCAGCGAACAGACCCTGCTAACCCAAGGGTTCCGCTATGGCTCCTCTACTTTGTGCGCATGTTCACCCAGGCTCCAGCCCGCCCCTTGCAGATTTCCATGACGACCACGCTACGTCATGGGTCAGCCTCCCCGAGCTCGAGCGGCCGCCTCTAGCCCCGCCCGGTGGCTCGCATCCCGGGTGCGACGAGGGGGTCGTCCCGGCTTGTCCTGGCGGAGAGCGGGCAACAGTCTTCGGCCCAGTCGGGCATTGAGTGTTTGAAGAGAAAAGTTCCACTCCCTGACTGAGGGAAGCATACAGTGATGATGAAGACCAACGCCACTGGGGGGGTCAAATCTTCCCTGAGTATCTAACCCAATTCTATCAGAAAATGGTGGAAATGTCCATCAGGGCGAGTGAAATCTGTGATAGAAACAGGGAACGTATCAAGTCAACGGTATTTCACTGCCTTAGTGAAACCACATCTGAAACATTGGCCTCCTCGCCTGAGGAACCAGTACTTTCATAGATGGAATGTGATTAATTTCACTAGTCTGTCCCCCTTGGCCTGGAAACAGGGAGCACAAATTCAAAATTTAAGCTATCATTCATTCAGTACAGAAATGAGAAGACATTTCTTCACCCAGACACCTGTGAATCTCCGAAACATGAGAGGACTATGGAAGGTAGCACTAAGAGGTGGACAGACTTTATTAATGGAAACATGGGATGTGGGTATAGTGCAAGTGTAGGATAATGTAATGGGTGGAAAAATACAAAAATTACAACAATTGAGTTGGGGTTCACTTTAAGAGACTGGTCTGACATGACAGTATCACATGAAATTCAGTTATCATGCTTTGTGTTCAGGTTTTGGAATACAATAAATGAGTTGTTACGATTTTTCTTAAACATAAAATGCCTTGTGTTTTATTTGCAAAAAACTTACAATGGTGACCCTAATGCTATTGGACAATTCCACAGTTATTAAACTTGTTGGCCTGTGCAGTTGTTTTCACACTGTCGGAGTTTTGGGAGCAACATGTCGTTGTTTCATTTGTCAAAGCCAAGGCCCAATTCGCACTGTGAAAAATCTCCGCCAACAACATCAATTACTTCTATGTGGTAGCATCACTCAGCAAGTCCATGGCCGAGGGAATAGTGAGTCTCCTAGAACACCCGCCTGAACATGTGTTAAAAACTCACCTTTTACAGAATTTTGAACTACAGGAGTCTGAACACACCAAACAGTTGCTCTCCTTGCCCGGCCTTAGCAATGCTAAGCAGTCAGAGCTAATGGAGCACATGCTGTCTCTCCAGGGAAATCACCATCTTTATTTTATTTTTAAAGAACTCTTCATGCAGCAAATGTCTGATCAAGTTAACGTAGCTCTTGCCAATGCCCCTCCTGAAGGACTGTACAGAGCTTGCTAAAATGGCTGTTAGTCCACACTTAGCCAGGCAGCGGTGCCTAATTCCTCTCCTTTCCCTGTCTCAATGAGCCCAGTAAGCAAGGCCTCCAAACAGACAACACTGGATCTGTGTTTTTACCATGCTCACTCTTGTAGGAATGCTAGGAAGTGCTGACTGTCTTCCGGCTTTGACAGTGCCAGCACAGCGGGACATCAGAGGTCTGTGAATACTGTGGGTTCCAGCTGCCAGGGACATCTACTGTTCATTACAGACACCCTATTGATGAAAAGGAAAAGAGTGACAAAACTCCTCTGGAGGCTTCCAACGGCAGCAGGATCCAGACTTAAGGAAGGGACATGATGCGTGTCGCTCTGCTTCGGTGGGTGACGATAAACATGGGACCGTCCTGGATAAAGTGGCGAGACCTCTGCTCGGTGCAGAATTCCTGTCAGCCTAAGGACTGTTAGCCAATCTTTAGAACTGCCAGCTTGTGGATGTCAAGTACTTTGTGCCATTACTCTTCTCTCCCAGAAAGTACCTCACAACGACTCTTGTCAAGCACATGCCCCACCGCTTATGAGCTTACTCAACTGCTGGGCAATTTCCCAAACCTCAGCAAGCCCACATTCTACACTACAGTCACAAAATATGGGATGGAGCACCGCATTTCCACAATTGACCTACCAGTCCGTGACCGCCCGCATAGACTGGACCCAGAAAAGGTGGCAACCGTGAAGGCTGAGTTTGCCAACATGGAAAGACTTGGCATTGTACATTGGCCGAATAGCCCCTGGGCTTCACCCCTCCATATGGTCCCTAAGTCCAATGATGGTTGCCGCTCATGTGGCAATTACCAATGCCTTAACAAAGTCAACAACCCTGATCTCAACCCAGTCCCACATGTCTAAGACTTATATTAGCCACAAAGTTAATTTTTTCCAGTCTCATCTTGGTTAGGGGCTACCATCAGTTGCCTGTTTGCTCAAAGGAGGTTCCCCAAATGGCTTTAACAACCATGTTTGGTCTCTTTGAACTTCTGCTCATGCCATTTGGGCTCAAAAATGCAGTACAGACTTTCCAACAGTTGATGGACTGTATTAAAACACATAAACTTCCTTTTTGTTTACCTGGCTGACATACTTATCACCAGTGCAATCCAAATTCAAACACAAATCTCATCTCTGCACACTTTTTGAGCACTTAGCTAACTTGGGTTGATTATTAACCCTGCTAAATGCCAGTTAGGGTTGTCAACCATCGACTCTCCCAGCTATCCCCGCAGAAATCCTCCCATCAAAAGAAGACACTGTTATGCATGTCCCACCACCCCGCACTACTAAAAAACTTCAGAGGTTTTAAGTATTGGTGAATTTCTATCTCTGCTTCAATCCGTGAGCTGCTGAACTTGTGCTCCCCCTATACAGAGCACTTAAAGGCAATACCCCTAATCATGTGCTTAACTGGTCAGCGGACATGACCAGGGCATTTGATGACACCAAACAAGCTATTTCGAGCACAAGCTTACTGGAGTGCCTGCTCCCCAATGCACCAATAGTCATTACCATTGAAACGCTTCAGACTGTGCTGTGTGTGCCGTCCATGAACAGTTTGTTGGAGACATGTGGCAGCAGCTCGCCTTCTTCAGCTGGCAGCTCCATCCCCCGGAAGGGAAGTACAGCACATTTGGCCGTGAGCTTCTCGGTCTCTGTCTGGCTGTCCACCATTTTTGTTTCTTCTAGAGAATTGCCATTTCACAACGTTCGTTGATCACAAACTCCTCATGAATGTAATAGCGAAAATATCAGACCCTTGATCTGCAGGGGAGGAATGTCACATGGCCAAATATCTGAGTCTACAACTGATATCCACTTATCAAGGTGAAAAATAATGCTGTGGCTGATTGCCTCTCACGGCCAACCATTGAGGCCGTACACATAGGGGTTTGACTATGCCGTCGTAGCAGTCTACTAAGTTACTGACCCAGAAGTCCAGGCTTACCAAACAGCAGTCACAGGCCTGCGGCTGGCTGATATTAAGTTCGGGGATCCTGGGTTTTCTCCATTGTACAATGTCTCAACCAGTCGCCCTCACCCCAGAGTGCCCGTAAGCTGCAGACAGACTGGTTTCGACTCCATACCTGGCCCCTTGCATCCAGCCCAGAAGGCCTCATAGAAACTGGCTGCACTAAAGTTTGTTTGGTGTGGCCTTAGAAAGGACTTGCGTGCTTGGACTGCTGCTTGCGTAGAGTGCCAGCAGGTAAGAATTAACTGTCATTTTCAGGTGCTGTTGGTGCCTTTAAAGGTCCCTGACCAAGTTAATGTGGACCTTGTTGGTCCTCTTTCCTAACAACCCCTGCCACATGGTTTCACTACCTCCTTACGATGGTGGACTGTACCATCAGGTGATCAGATGTCATCCTTCTAGTGTCGATGGCGGCAGTAGATGTGGCTCAGGCATTCACCAGCACCTAGGTTACTTGGTTTGTCACCCCATCTGATATTTCCTCTGACCATGGTCCCCAATTTTTATCAGACCTCTGGACTGCGATGGCCCAGTACCTTGGTGTTAAGCTGCATCACAACTCAGCGTATCAAAGGCAGTCCAATGGCCTATGCGAGCGGTTTCACTGCTCTGAGGGCTTCCTTGACAAATGAATGTTGGCATGATCGTCTCTGTGGGTCCAGCTGGGGCTCAGAGCAGCTCCAAAAGAAGACCCGCAGACGTCCGCGGCTAAGTTGGTGTATGGGCAACCGATACAAGTGCCAAATGGTTTTATAACTGATGTAACAACCGCCTGCCACCTGGTCAGGCTCTCAACAGTGTTCTCCCCCCCACCCCTCCAAATAAATTTAATTCCTTAGCACCTATTCCTGCCTCCCATCATGGCGAACTGCAGTATTAGGCTCTCATTAATCTACATTCTGCCTCATTTGTTTATGTCTGCCACAATGCACACCAACATTCCCTTCGGCCCCCTCACGATGGCCCATTCTGCGTTTTAGAACAGAGAGCAAAGGTTTTTATCTTATATAAGAGGGTTAAACCTGAATGAATTTCAGTAGATCGCCATAAATTGGCCCACCAAGATTTAGAAGATTCCTCTACCATGCCCCTGCCATCATGACATGACAGTGGGTGCCAACACACTTCGGGACAAGCCAGAGGCACCTGCTGTTCCTCCACCCATGGAACATAGGACCCAAGCTGGGCAGCTCGTTCGAGCTCCAGACAGGCTCACAATGCCAGTTTTGGTAAATTCTGGGAAAGCCTGTGCAGAGTAACATAACTGGTGAATATGCACATAATTCACCACACCGACATTGAATTGGGGTTCACTTTAAGAGGCTGGTCTGATGTGATGACGTAATTACGTGAGGTTTGGTTATCGTGCTTTGTGTTCAAGCACTAAATGAGTTGTTACGGGTTTTCTTAAATATGAAATCCTACAGAGGACAATGGTGCTGACATAAAGATTAGTCATAATTTTGTTCAGTGGTGTGGCAGGTATGAGGGGTTGAATAGCCTGCTGCTTCTATTCTAAAGGGGGGGGGGAGAGAGAGAGAGAGAAAAAAAAGAAAAGAAAGAAAGAAACAACACAGCATCAGAAGCACTGTTCCCTCTTGGGTATACAGCCGCACAGCAAATGAAATGCTCCCACGCACATAGCCTTTGTGACCTTGCAGCTGGAATCTTCTTATATATGATATTAACATAATGTTGAAATTATGCTAATTTAATTTTGAAATCTACATTAATAGAATTGTGAAATACCTTGTAATTATTTCTGAGTCAATGAAGATAGCCCATAATTTTTTAAATAATAAATGTACCACAACCTTTACCTTGAAGCATTTTAGAGCTTCAATGTACTTACTTTGTCAGTATTTCAAGTTACAACATCATTAAAAATTGTAACAATAAACACAGAATGGAAGTTGTAGCTCATTGTTGACTAACCACCAGCCCGCTGAATGCTGTCCTCATCTGGTTACAGTGCTACGCAATTTACAGGCCATGTAAAAATTTCCCACTCAGTGCAATTGCTGTTCTGTGCAGAAGTAAATAAAAATCAGAGAGAATGCTCCCTAGAAGGCAAAGAGAACCAATCCACCATGATTGTACAAAAGGGAAAGAGAATTAAACAATCACAGGAGGTGGAGCAGAAACCAACAGATCAGCAAACTAAGAACCAACCAAGTACAGAATAAGGGATAGAATAACTCAATTCTTGGAAAGAAAATATCCCAGCACCAGGGAGAGGGAAGAAACACACTCCCAGTAGACAGGGAGAATCTAGAAATCCCAAGAGGGACAGAACCCCAATTAAACCCCAGAAATGATGCTTCAAGATGGCAGCGCGAGGCAGTTTGCAGCGGCCTCTCCGGAGTTGATATCTGTTATTTGTCAAGCAGGGTGCCGTGCGCAATCCTAATCTGATGAAAAACGGACGTGGGAGCATGGAGGAACATCTGGAAATCTCCAGGAAGGCCTTCTTCATTGCTGCTGCTGTTGTGAGGTCCGGGTCTCTGCTGGGAAGAACAGGCCCCCAGTCCTCGGGGTCGCGTTGCCGGTGGCCAGCAGCGGGGGCATCGTAGTGCATCGGCAGAGGTTGGTGCTTGGAGAAGCTGCGCCGGAGGGTATGGTTGGAGGCTCGGAGGTTCGACAGACTCGAGTCCGCTGCAGTCGGGGCACTTTTACTGTGTGCTGCATCTGTGAGGCTGGGTCCAGCAGTGCTTTCACTGTGTGCTGCGTCTGCGAGGCTGAGTCTGGCGGCGCCGTGGAAGTCCATAGCGGGGCTATTCCCTTCTACTGCCTGTGTGAGATGATGAGTCTGTCGGGACCCTGAGGGCTTGTGCAAACTGCGTGGTGATTTCTTTCGAACTTATAGTCTTTTAACATCTTTGGACTATTTTTACTGTGCCCTTGGTCTGTTTTTTTAAAATCAATTATGGAATTGTTTACAGTGTTGTAACTATATGTTAACTATAACTATAACTATGTGGTTTTGTGTAAGTCTTGTAGCTTTAGTTTTTGGTTTGTTGGGTGGTAGAGTTGGTCTCCTGACTTGGTGTGTCTGGGTAGTCTTGTTTTGTCTGGTGAATTTGGAGTTCCTTTCCGGGGAACACGCTAAGATGGTAGTGCGATATTAATAAGAAGCAGCCTCTCCGGACTCTGGATTTGGGGATTACCAAACATTATGTGGATTTTCTGGTGTAGTCTGTTTTGTCGTGTGCTTTTGTGATATCATTCTGAAGGAACGTTGTCTCATTTTTTAACTGCATTGCAGTTGTGGTTTCTAAATGACAATAAACCGAAATTCAATTCAATTCAAATCAATGAACCAATCCTGGAAGAGGAAGAGAAAACTAAATCAACCTGTGGAAAATTAGAGGAAAGGAACTCAGGCCAAAGGAGAATGAGGACACGACAAAGCTTGAAGAGTGCAAACAGAGATAATCAGCCCTGTGGAGGGAGAAAGTGAGAGAACTGACATCCAGCCCCAGGGAGAGTGAACAAAGTGAGCACTATTAAGAAGGAGGAAGCGATCTAACCACTGGAAGTGGAGAGAGAACAGTCTCAGCAACTTTCTGTTGCGTATCTGTAGAAGTTCAAGAGAATCCTTGTGGATGTGGCAAATCTTCTCAAATACTTACAAAAGTAAATATGGTAATGCCCATTCTTGAACACGTAACTGTGGAGGGATCAGATGAGATTACTAATGCTATTATGCCAAGGAATTTAAAATCTAAGCATCACTTTTTATAATAGGGTTGTGTTTACCTCCCTGCTTCCTTGCGTCAACATCCAACTCCTTCATCTTGCAGATGTTATAGGCTAGGTTAATGTTCTGGTGTTGACAGTTGAGCTGTCATCAAGGAATAGCATTATGGAGAAAATATTATTGTTGAAATGATCCACAGTTGAATGTCGTGCAAGGGAGATGCCATCCTTCCTCCCTGGATCTATTTTTCTTCCACACAAACTGCAGAACTAGATTGTGTAGAAGGCTGGTGCTGATGTTGGCTATTGCCACACTTCCACAGCACTTCATTATGGTCAAAGGTAGAACCACTGGTGGGTAGTCATTGAGACAGGGGACTGAAGCAATGGAGGAATCCTTCAAGCAAAGGAGGACAATAGGCTATTGAAATGTGTGGTTGAAGATATTGGTGAAGATGGTGGCCAGAAGAATTATCTTTCTGACAAGTAGATCTGCCACTGAGATATAATGGACAGAGTCAGCAGGGGATTGTGGGATGTGCCTTGTTCACCAGCTCGAAACAGATGTAAAAGACATTGAGCTCTGGTAGAGATGGATTGTTGCCGTAGAAAAAGACAGAGCATATTCATGATTTTGTGCATCTCAGTAAGATCACCACTCAGTCTCCTACTCTGTAAGAAATAAAGTCCTAACCTGTTCAACCTCTCCCTATAACTTCCTATAGCAGAACAGCCAAAACTCAACACAGTGCTCCAGGTGCAGCATCTAAAGTGTTTTGTACAACCACACCTTGACCTCCCAACTTTTACACTCAATGCTCCAACTGATGAAGGTCAGCATACCAAAAGCCTTCTTCACCACCCAGTACAACTGCAACTCTCCTTTCAGGGATCCATGTACTTATGTTCCAAGAACACGCTATCCTGCTACACTCACCAGGGCCCTGCCATTTATTGTGGCAGTCCTATAAAAATGGATGTTTATATTTTCCAAATTATGTTTCCCTTGCATTCATTAAAGACATGAAGGCAGGTAAGAGTAAAGACAGCGGATGACAACCAAAATAAGAACAAAATGCTGAAAGCATTCAACCGGTAACACAACGCCAGTGTAAAGAGAATCAGTTAATATTTCTGCTCTGAGATCTTTCTCAGAACTGGGAAAAGAGCGAAAGGACTGCAGTTTTTAAAGCAGATGTGAAAGGTGAAGAGTAAAATTAAAGACATTATGGAAATTGATTAAGATTTCCACTCTTGCAGTTTTGTTTTTAATTAAACCTTGGAATCAGATTCAGATCTCAGAAGACATTATAAACTTGGGAAGCAAATTTGATGGAACCTGCATCACAGTCAGGTCCAACACAGAATGGTGTACTTAAATGGCAATAAGTAGGCCCAGTGCTAAATTGTAATTTTGCAGAAATTTGGAGTTCTACAACATTAAGCTACCTTTGTAATACTTTGATGCTAGCCTTCAGTATCGATTGTTGGACCACTCAATGAGAAAAATGCCCAATAAATGATGCCCAAGGCATCAGCTAGTTCTGAGCTGGGGCCGCAGACTGTTAACATACACAAATATTAAATGTTTTTTTTAAATAAGAAATGTGTTTATGTACCTTATACTGTCTACCCAGGAACAAAGTGCCAAATGACTTCTGCAATTTACTACCGGTATTATAAATAAAAGTATTCAGGCACAATATTTTGAAATTCACCCCACGGTTCGGGACGATTTAGCACCATGAGTTGTGTGGCTATTATTTTGTAGGGTGGAGCCAAGTATTTCTTGGATGGGGATGTGCTTAGTTCAAGGAACACACTGTATGGGAATTTTAGGAGGAAAACAGAAAGAGTGTAGGTTGCATGGTGGGAGCAGGGAGAACTGTTTGAAAGTTTGGATACAGAGATCAGATAGTGTGTGCAGTAGTTACTCAAAAGCAAACCAAGACCACTGAGAGACAATGCTAACTAAACAACTAACTAAGACAAAGCATGAATATGTAAATTGCTTCTACTACACCCCAACCCATGTAACGTAATGTAGCAGTCCAATGAGGTTTATGACGCCAACCAGTGAGCTAGTAAGATCTGGTCCGATGAGCATCAAGTGATATTCCCTGAAAAGTCACTCCACAGCAAACACAGCATGAGGTTTCCCTGGTCTGGGGTGATGTGGAATATACCAGATTTTCCCATCATTGCATTCCAGATCTTCTACTGGCACTCTTTCAGCATAACCCTTGGAGAAGTCATCCTCATGAAGGCTGTGTTGTCAGTTTGAAATGACAAATCCTTCTTAAGCCTCTTCCTTAGATTTAAAGGACGCCATTCAGTAATCTTCCTCTTATTTAGCATGCTAACCTCTTTATTTCTCAAAGGTAAACTAATCTGGTAATGGCCATCCACCAGTTTACAGAATTCGTACCAGCTCCATGAAATTGTGGTCTTCTCTGGACAAACCACAAACTTGTGGGCTTCCCTGTTCATCCTGACAGGGAAATCTACCTTGGACCACCAGTGCCAAAGCTCATCCAAGTCCAAAACTGAGATCCTGTTCACTGCCAGCTCTGGCTGTGCAGAGTCTCTTACATCACCATGGTCTCCTTTCCATGGTCCATTCACAGTCCAACCCAACATTGTTCTGATTGCATCATTAACACTGCAAATCACTTGCAATGACTCCAATGCTTCAGACACATTCGCCCCTATCAGCACTTCAATTTCTGAATCAACCTCTGACAAGTAAACAGACTTCAGGTGAGACCATCCCTGGAAATCCCATTGTTATGGAATGTTCCATTTCTAGACAGGCATACGTTCCCTGCATATAGATTTTAGGAAGTTGACAATAGTTTTCACCATCTAAGCCAGCCACTTCCAATCCTGTAACAATGTAGCTACACACCATCTTCTCTTGAGCTATGAGAATGTTTGTCCTTTCTCCTGTGAGGTTGAGCTTGCTCATGAGACCCATGAGCGGAACACTGCTTTACTTCCTTGATCTAGGGAAACATAAGTAACCACTGTCTTGTTACCCTCCTTGGACTTCACTTGTACTGGAACTGTGGGAAGTTTTCAAACATAATCACTTGACCCCATACAGCCATTATGTACCAGGGAACTACTCACTGCTGCGTCTGGTTCTCTCGTGGCTTGCTTTGATACTGTAACCTTTTCATTGAAGTGATTGCCGCTGCATACCTTGTTCCACACAGTAGGCTTATTCAGAAAGTCAGAAGGCATGGGATCCAGGGAAGTTTGGCCAGGTGGATTCAGAATTGGCTTGCCTGCAGAAGGCAGAGGGTCGTGGTGGAGGGAGTACATTTGGATTGGAGGGTTGTGACTAGTGGTGTCCCACAAGGATCGGTTCTGGGACCTCTACTTTTCGTGATTTTTATTAACAACCTGGATGTGGGAGTAGAAGGATGGGTTGGCAAGTTTGCAGACGACACAAATGTTGGTGGTGTTGTGGATAGTGTAGAGGATTGTCAAAGATTGCAGAGAGACATTGATAGGATGCAGAAGTGGGCTGAGAAGGGGCAGATGGAGTTCAACCCAGAGAAGTGTGAGGTGGTACACTTTGGAAGGACAAACTCCAAGGCAGAGTACAAAGTAAATGGCAGGATACTTGGTAGTGTGGAGGAGCAGAGGAATATGGGGGGGTACATGTCCACAGTTCCCCGAAAGTTGCTTCACAGGTAGATAGGGTAGTTAAGAAAGCTTATGGGGTGTTAGCTTTCATAAGTCGAAGGATCCAGTTTAAGAGTTACGTTGTAATGGTGCAGCTCTATAAAACTCTAGTTAGGCCACACTTGGAGTACTGTGTCCAGTTCTGGTTGCCTCAGTATAGGAAGGATGTGGAAACATTGGAAAGGGGACCGAGGAGATTTACCAGGATGCTGCCTGGTTTAGAGAGTATGGATTACGATCAGAGATTAAGGGAGCTGGGGCTTTACTCTTTGGAGAGAAGGAGGATGAGAGGAGACATGATAGCGGTGTACAAGATATTAAGAGGAATAGACAGAGTGGACAGCCAGCGCCTCTTCCCCAGGGCACCACTGCTCAATTCAAGAGGACATGGCTTTAAGGTAAGAGGTAGGAAGTTCAAGGGGGATATTAGAGGAAGGTTTTTTATTCAGAGAGTGGTTGGTGCGTGGAGTGCATTGCCTGAGTCAGTGGTGGAGGCAGACACACTAGTGAAATTTAAGAGACTACTAGACAGCTATATGGAGGAATTTAAGGTGGGGGGGTTTATATGGGAGGCAGGGTTTAAGGGTCGGCACAACATTGTGGGCTGAAGGGCCTATACTGTGCAGTACTATTCTATGTTCTATAAAAGACACTTCCTGCAGTCCTTGCTGATGTGTCCTGTAGACAAACAGCCAAAGTAGACACCATTTTCTCACTATGAGCCCTTTTGTCCAGCTAAGGGAATAAATCCAGTGCATGTTCACCCTCACAGAACAGACAAACCCTTTCAGCTAACAAAACCATTTCCCTTCCATTAGTTCCAGGTTCAGTTTTAGCTTTACTTCTCACAATGCCACAGTTGTGGCAAAGCTGCTTCCTTTAGCATTAGAATGAAACCGTGACTTGTGTTTACATATTTGCTTATTGCCGCGGTAACGTAGCATCCTGTATTTTCCCAGACACCGGTGTGTAGCAATCTTTACTTGCCTTTCTATAAAAGCAATGAAAGAAAACTTATGGTTGTACCTTTCTTACAGTTTATAGATCGCTGCTGTCTTTTATCCTGAAGCATATAGGGCAATTTCTTTATTACAATCGATATATTAGCAGGCATGTCCAGCTTATGAATGTGTTTCACTTCTTCCATGGCAATACAACAGCTGCTAAGAAAAAGACTGCAGTCGTGAAGAACTTTCACATCTTCAGATTTGATAGACTTCCAAGAAAGAGCCCTTTGCAAGTAGGCAGAAAAAAAAATTCTTTTCCTTACCAAAATGGTCCTGTAGTAAAGCCTTAGTTTTTAGATAAGCTTTCTTAGAATCAACATGCTGGCAACTTCTGACAAGTTCTCCAGGGCAACTTCTAGTGTACTGTTCAAGGAAGTAGAAGCAGTCACTATGGCTGTCAGTCTTGCTTTCAACACCGTTTTCAAAAGCCCTTATGAATGATAAGGGCTACCACCATCAAATATTTTAATCCCTCTTATAGGCAAAGGTGAAATGCATTGCTGTTGTACCAATAAGGTTGTTATATTGCTTCTTCATAATATCAACAGTACTATTTTGATCTCTGTCATCTAAAACAAGGCTGTTTTCATGCTGTTAGTTAATGGTCTCATGAGCACTTCAAGCTGTTGGGATATGACATACATACATATAGGTACAGAGTGCCTCATTAATGCAGACTGGGAGTAAGCACGCTGAACTACCTCTTGGGGGTCTTGTTCATGTTTCACAGACACTCGAGGGACAAATAAATAAGCATTGACTTTTTTTTTGCTTTTCTTTGTGCCTTTCCAATATAGGAACACACTGTAAGTGTCCTCCTGACACACTTTTAGCACTTGCCACACTTAAAGCCCTTAGCACATTAACTTTAGCCACATATGCAGCTACTCCACCCTCCAAATTAAGCTGTTTCTTCCTTTTCCGTAGATGCTCTACTTTCTCTTCCATCTGCTCCTCTTGCTCTTCCAGCACACTTGTCCTTCAATAATCGTTGATGTGCGATTAATGGAGCTAAATCTGCCCCTTTTTTAATGCGTGCAGAGGAGGTAGGAAATACAGAAGATTTTCTTCCTGCAAAAGAACTTTGAGAGCTGACATTCGACACACTGTTATCCTGTGGGCCACCTGCTCTATACGCAGTCAAAACATTCTTTAGAATTGAAGAAACATTGTCTAACGGAAGGTGAAGCACACATTTACTTGTTTTAGCAACATGACTCTCAATATAATAGGTTTGGGTCAACCATTGTTTCATATCCTCTACAAATACACTGCAATAGCGATCAATGTTTGAAAAGCGTTGGTTCTGTTTTTCTTGCTTGGTCTTGGGAAGTAGTGAGATTAGCCTGTGATATTGCTTAGTAACAGCTTCATAGAGATTAGTCAAGTCCTCAAGACAGGTTTTCACTTGTAAAATGTTTCCTTTACCTTTCATAAGATTATTAATTGATGGCATTTAACCTTTAATTTTGTACACATTTGTTTCATACTCCTTTTGAAGACCTTTGATTAGATTAGCCTTAGCTTCAGCTTTAATTTCTCTTTTGCAAGCCCCGTCTGCAAGGTTCTCAGTGCCAATTCCATGCTTCGATACATTCATGTTACTTTCTCTAGTTGTGCTACTCACGAAACACTTTTTTCACCTGCAGCTGATGATGATATTCAATTCAGTAAACATAGTCAACAAACAAAATGTCCATGCATCCACAGCTCCTAAACCAAACCAAACAAATACCCTTCAATTCAAGCACCAGCAACTGGAATATTTCAGCACTTCAATAAAATAAGACAATGAACCCTCAGGCAAGAACCATAGGGTTGAGCAGCAGTCCCCAGTGGATGGACAACATTGACCAACCAAAACTGTGTTCAAACCACAAACACACAGCATGAATCAACAAAAGTTTGCAGATAATCCTACCCCAAGCTGCTGTTTCCACCGTGTTGCTCTCAGTATTGTGACTCCAATTTCACCAAAGGGTCTGAGGCAATCCTTCGCCATGGACTGGAGTTCATCAGGTATAATTTTTTTTTGTCGAGATGTACCGGTTACTTGTAAATAAACCAAAACTGCCAAGAGACTGAACTGAACAGCTAAGACGAAGTGCGAATATCTAACCATACTCAGTTGCTTCTACCTCACCCCTGACGTCATGAGATTACCACAATAAACACACCACAAAGTACACTACAGTCAGAAAATAGATGCAATGGCTCATACAGTGTGATCAGGACAAATTGAAATGTACTTAAATCTTTGTTGAATTGTGAGCATTTTTTCACAAAATGGATTGTGTACTAAGATATTCAATTACATATCATCAATTAAATATGTATACACATGTTGGCTAAATTTAATGGTATTTTCACTTTCTACTTACAAATAAGTTTTATGCAGTAGAATTATATTTTATATTTTATTTTATTCACAAGTTGTAATAATTCTTCCAAGGTCCACTCTTATACCCTAATCTTGATTAACCTTGCAGTGTTTGAGCAGCCAAGAATGTAAGAGCAGGCTATTAACTCCTTAACCTGTCCACTATTCAAAGTTCAAAGTAAATTATTTGTCAAACTGCCATCGATCCCAGGGGATCAGGGGTTTGCGCCTCTGATGGACTGTGTCCTCTCCAGGGCGCAAGCCCGAGCGGGAAGATTTGAAGAACCAGCTGTTGCCCATGCAGCGGGTTCCCCCTCTCCACGTCACTGATGTAGTCCAAGGGGCGGGCAAGCGCCAATACAGCTTGGCACCGGTGTCGTCACAGAGGTTGCCAGAGTAAAGTCATAAACATCAAACTGCCTTAGGGACCCCGGCTCTGGATTTCTTCCTCGGGGTTTACTCCCGAAGCTTTTCCCATGGGTGGGTATGGCCACAAGGCAGCGGAGGTTTAAAATCAGAGTTTTCCTTCTCCTAGGCAGGCTGCCGTCCAAGGCTGACGAGCCCCACCTGCCCGAAGCAACTGGTTTTGAGGTGCCACTGGTCCACCATTGCCCCTTCCCTTGTCAGTAGAAACAGTTCTGCTGGGCCTAGTAGCTAAGCCACGTGTGAAGGCCAAGAGTTGGACTTGGTTGTCAGAGGCTATTAGAGATGCACGCCATTTGGAGCACTTTATAGGTAGTGGGAACTTATCACCACTATGACAACCTTAGGAACCAAACTGCATATACATTACCATATTCTACATTGAGATTCATTTTCTTGCAGGTACTGTACAGTACTTACAGAAAAAAATTCCTGTATTTACAAGGAAAAACTCTATAAAAAAAAGAACTGACAAACAATCAGTGTGCAAAAGAAGACAAACTATGCAAATGTTTAAAAAATAACACTGACAACCTGAGTTGTAAAGAGTCTTAGAAAGTGAGCCTGTCGGTCATAGGGACAGTTCAGAGTTGTGGCAAGTGAAAGTATCCATGAATCTGATGGTTGTAGGATAAAAACTGTTCCAACAAGATCATAATCTTATACCTCAATTATTATTTCCTTGCACAATGCTCATATCAATGATTTCTTAAATATCCAGAAATGTATCAATCTCGGTTTCGAACAATTGCATTGTCTGAGCCTTCACAACAATCCCAGGGAGGTAATTCCAAGGACCCAACTCCAGCTGAGCGAAGAACTTCCTACCCATCTCAGTCTTAAATGGCCTATTGATTTTGAGACTGTGACACTCACTCGTTCTGGACTCCTCAACCAAAAGAAACATACTCCTCTCAGGTCCACTAGGAACTTCAAATGTTTCAATGGGAGCACCTAATTTATCTAAAATTTAAGGAACAGAGGCATCATTCTCTGCTCTGAATAGGCCTGTCATCTAAGAAACATGAATTTTCCCCACAGTCCTTCTATTGTAAACCTACCCCTTGTTCAGGAAAGAACAGATAATTGTGTGTCAATTGGTGGTCTCACCAAGGGCCTATGTAGTAATACACCTTGACTCTTGCACTTAAATCCTTGATTGATAAAGATCATTTGCCTTCCGAAATGCAAGCTCCATTTCTATGTTTCCTTTCTATAACTTATGTGCAAAAACATCTAGATTCCTCTGAACATCGATGAATGTCAATCAATTTCTCATTCTTAAAAAAATTCTCCATATTTGGTGAGGAAGGCAAATGTGATGTTAGCATTTATTTCGGTAGGATTAGAACGTAAGAGCAAGGATGTAATGTTGAGGCTTTATAAGGCACTGATGAGACCTCACTTGAAGTATTGTGGGCAGTTTTGGGCCCCTTACTGACATTGCTGACATTGGAGAGGTTCAAAGGAGGTTCATAAAATGATTCTGGGATTGAAAGGCTTGTCATATGAAGAGCATTTGATGGCTCTGGGCCTTTATTCACTGGAATTTTCAGAAAAATGAGGGGTGATCTCATTGAAACCTATCAAATTTTGAAATGACCCGATAGACTGGATGTGGAGAGAATGCTTCCTATGGTGGAGGAGTCTGAGACCAGAGGACACAGCCTCAGAATAGAGGGACATCCTTTTAGAATGGAGATGAGGAGAAACTTCTTTAGCCAGAGAGTGGTGAATCTGTGGAATTCATTACCACAAGTAACTATGGAGGCCAAGTCATTGCGTATATTTAAGGAAGTGGTTGATAGATTCTTGATTAGTCAGGGCATGAAGGGAAGAGATTAGGGCTGAGAGGGAAAATGGATCTCCCATGATGAAATGGTAGTGCAAATTCAATGGGCCTAATGGCTTAATTCTGCTCCAATATCTTATGGTCTTATAGTCTTATGGTATTTTTGTGATTATTCCTACCCGAATAAATAATCCAGCTTTTTTCATTTTTTTTCTCTGAGTTGTTGTTGTGTACTCCTCCTTGAAAGCTTCTTAACGTAAATTTTGTGTTTGTATTAACCAAGGACAAGGACATGGAGGATCATTGTGGAGCGTGATAATCTGCTCAGGCATTTTGCCATAAAGGAGTGTTTGGTCTCCTAAAGAACATTAAGTTGGATAAGTCTCCAGGCAAGACGTGAGATTGCTGGGACCTTGAACAAGAACTTTCTTGTCCTTTCCAGTCACAGGTGTGGTCCTGAAGGACTGACAAGTAGCTAATGCTGTTCTGTTATTCAGGAAAGGAGATGGGGATAATCCTGGATTTTCCGAATGTGAGATGCTACAATACAAGAGATGAAATGTTGAGAGATGGTACTCCATTAATGCAGGATCCTTAACAGTGTTGATGTACAAAGAGATCTGTACAAGTGTTTAAGAGGCTTGAAGACAGTCACATGAATGTGCAGAGAATGGAGGGATATGGACCTTATATAGGCAGAAGAAATGGGTTTAGCTAGCCATTTGATTACTAGTTTAATTAGCTTGACACAACTTCATGGCCCAAAGGTCCAGTTCTTGTGCTGTATTGTTCTATATTCTAATATTCTTTTTTTCTCTCTCCAATAATAATCTTTTTGCTCCCTTTGTCTGACCCGTATTTCTCCAGTATTTCTGGGAGACTTTTGTGGTTTTCCTCTGTGAAGGTAGACCAGTGGGAAATGATAAATACATAGTGTAGGAGCTTTGAGCAGAACATTGGCCAGTTTACATTGAGTCATGGAAGCAAGCCGTTCAGCCCAACTCATCCAATACCAACCAAGATGTTTACCTAAGCCAGTCCCACTGGACTACATTTGGCCCATATCCCTGTAAACCATTCCTGCCCACATGAAAGGTCTCAACCTGAAATATCAACAGTCCATTTCCTTCGACACTGCCTGACAAGCTCAGTTCTCATAGCCTATTGTATTTTGTTGCAGATTCCAGCATCTTGTATCTCCTATCTGTGCACCTATCCAAATATCTTTGAAATGTGATTGCACACACATTTACCGCTGGTAGCATGTTCCTTGCACCACCACCTCATGTATGGGAAAAATAATCTCATGCCCCCTTTTAATTTTTCCCCTTCACCATAAGTTTCTGCTCTTTAGTTTTATAACTCCCTTGGGAAAAAATTGTGACTGTCCAGCCTATCAATGCCCCTGATCATTGTATATATTCTATAAGGTCTCCTCTGCTCTGGGGGAAAGAGCCCCGGCACACCCTCCAATCCCAGTAACATCCTTATGAGTCTTAACTGCATCCTTTCCAGCTTAATGCAATGCACACAATATTCCAAGCTTGGACACATCAACTTCTTATACATTTGTTACATAATGTCTCAACTCTTGTATTCCATGTCCTGACCGATGGAGGCAAGCATGCCAAGCACTTTCTTGACCACCTCACTTCCGGGGAACTACAGGAGCTATTCTCCCAGACTCTGCCATTTACTGTGCAAGTCCTGCCTTGTTAACCTCCCAAACAACCATGCTTATTAAATTCCATCCATCATTCCTTGAACCAGTTTTCCAGTCAATCTAGATCTTGTAGTCTTACAAAACCACCTTCACTGTAAAATAAACTACTAAACCTGGTGTCATTCACAAACTTACTAACCATGCCAACCAGATTCGTTCACGAGATTCATAATCTTCTAAGGGCTATGTATCTGGTGTTTCCGGCTGGTGACCCAGAATTAGTGGGGTGTGTCAGGAATGGACAGGAGGAGGAGTATAGGAAACTGATACAGGACTTTGTGATATGGTGCAACTCAAACTACCTGCGTCTCAATATCACCAAGACCAAGGAGATGGTGGAGGACTTTAGGAGATCTAGGCCTCATATGGAGCCAGTGATCATTAATGGAGAATGTGTGGAGCAGGTTAAGACCTACAAGTATCTGGGAATACAGTTAGACGAGAAGCTAGACTGGACTGCCAACACAGATGCCTTGTGCAGGAAGGCACAGAGTTGAATGTACTTCCTAAGAAGGTTGGCGTCATTCAATGTCTGTAGTGAGATGCTGAAGATGTTCTATAGGTCAGTTGTGGAGAGCGCCCTCTTCTTTGTGGTGGCGTGTTGGGGAGGAAGCATTAAGAAGAGGGACGCCTCACGTCTTAATAAGCTGGTAAGGAAGGCGGGCTCTGTCGTGGGCAAAGTACTGGAGAGTTTAACATCGGTAGCTGAGCGAAGGGCGCTGAGTAGGCTACGGTCAATTATGGATAACTCTGAACATCCTCTACATAGCACCATCCAGAGACAGAGAAGCAGTTTCAGCGACAGGTTACTATTGATGCAATGCTCCTCAGACAGGATGAAGAGGTCAATACTCCCCAATGCCATTAGGCTTTACAATTCTACCGCCAGGACTTAAGAACTTTTTAAAGCTATTATTAATGCTTTTTGAGATGGTGATTTAGATGCATATCATATTTTTTTTTACTGAGTTAAGTATTGTATGTAATTAGTTTTGCTACAACAAGTGTATGGGACATTGGAAAAAAGTTGAATTTCCCCATGGGGATGAATAAAGTATCTATCTATCTATTATAATAAGAAGTTCAAGTACGACATCTGGAAGGCCATTGCAATTGCAAATGAAACTGAAATCACAAATGGATGCTCTATAGCTGTGGCAGAGCTTGCACAATACTACTTCCTACAAAGCAAGATCAGTTCACTTAAGAGGCAATGACCCATTGTTTCCAGATGAGCTCAATGCCTTTTATGAACACACTAACTGGAGAATTATGACACGCCCATAAGAGCTCTCCACATCTCCAGATGACCCAGTAATCTTAGCCTCTGAGGCCGACTTTCCAGGCATCCTTCAAGTGGATAAAACCACAAAAGGGCACCTGGTGCACACATACATCATACCTGGCCAAATATTAATGATTTGTGTGGTCTAACTGGCTGGAGTATTTATGGACATATTCAATCTCTCGGTTCTGCTGTGTGAAATTCATACCTGCTTCAAAAAAGGCATTTATTGTGCTGGTGTCCAAGAAGAGCGTGGTAGCCTGTCTCAATGACTACTGTCCAGTAGTGCTTACATCAATCATAACGAAGTGCTTTGAAAGGTTGGTTATGGTGCAAATCAACTCCAGCCTTAGGCGTGACCTAGATCCGCTCTAATTTTTCTACAACCACAACAGGTAGACAGCAGATGGGATTTTTCTAGCTCTTTGCTCTGCTCTGGACAATTTAGACTACAGACTCTCATGCACTCAGTGGACACTTTATTAGGTACACCTATACACCTGCTCATTAACACAAATATCTAATCAGACAATCATGTGGCAGCAACTCAGTGCATAAAAGGTCAAGAGGTTCAGTTGTCATTCAGATCTAACAGAAAGGGGATTAAATGTGATCTAAGTAACTTTGACCATGGGTGATTGATGGTGCCAAAAGGGGGGGTTTGAGTATCATAGAAACTACTGACCTCCTTGGATTTTCAGGCACAACAGTCTCTAGAGTTTGGTGTGGAGAATGGTGTGGAAAAAAAACACATCCAATGAGTGGCAGTTCTGTAGGAGAAAACACCTTGTTAATGAGAGAGGTCAGAGGAGAATGGCCTGACTGGTTCAAGCTGACAGGAAGGTGACAGCAACTCAAATAACCATGCATTACAACAGTGGTGTGCAGAAGAGCATCTCTGACACACAATCTAGGTGTTGCACCTTGAAGTGGATGGGCTACAGCAACAGAAGACCACAAACAGGAGATACCTGATAAAGTGGCCACTGACTGTATGTGTCTGTACACCAAGGTCTCCCTGTTTGACAACACTCTCCAGGACCCTGCCATTTTTGTGTCTGTCTTGGTTTAACTTTCCAAAATATAACACTTCACACTTGTTAAATTCTATCCAAGGAGGTACTGACTGAATGTATATCAGGCTACTGTTCATCGACTACAGCTTGGTACAGTATTCAACACAATCATCACTTCCAAACTCATCATCAAGCTTCAACACCTACGCCACCATACCTTCCTCTGCAATTGGATACTCAACTTCATCATTAGCTGATCTCAGTCAATGTAGATTGGTAACAACACCTCCTTTTCAGGGACTATTGTTGTGTATGTAATATTTCAGTAATATTTGACTAATCTTGTAAATATGTGTTGATTAAGCATTCTTTGTTCGTTTAAATCATTCATTACAAGTTATATCTATAAACACATGAATTGCAAATGTCATCACGTACCACTTGATATGTGCGCAACTCACTTAAAGTTAACATAAAGTTTGATTCACATTTCGGATTCCCTTGTCTTCCTTTGAATTAGTTTAATGTTTTGAAATTACAAAAACATAACATTGGTGACGAGATCTTTTTAAAACAAACCAGAGACATCTACTGACCTGTTAAAGCACAGCAAGGAACAGCAGGTAAAAAAAACACAACCCAACATGTGCAGAGCCAGTCGAGTTTTCAAAAAATCACTGTGTTTCAGAAGGGAAGATACAATCAAGTATTTTGTTTAAGTCAGAAAATGGAAGAATTCACATATGAACCTCTCTATCAGCTTCCTAGAGAGTGAGTGCAATTGATAATAATCATAAAAAGAGCGGAAATAGTGGGCTACATCAGAAAGATAGACACATTTGATAACACAACAGATAACTGAATTCTATATACTGAGAAAATTGAACAGTATTTTGAAGTCAATGAAATAGCCAATGAGAAACAAGTACTAATTTTGCTGAGTTAATTGGGTTTAAAGGCATACAGTTTGCTTCAAAGTTTGGCAGCTCCAACCAAATCAGTAGAAATTAGCTTTGCTGATATTGTAAAAGTAACGCAGGAACAATTAGAACCAAAGCCATTGTTGATTTCAGAACACTTTAAGTGGAATCTAAAAGAAGGAGAGTCCCTTTCAACATACTAAATTTCATACTAAATTGAAGAGATTGTCTGAGCATTGTCAGTTCAATGATAGGCTTAATGACGCACTGAGAGATCATTTAGTTTGGGGAATCTTACAAGAACAGCTCCTAATCGAGCACAATTTACACTTAAAAGAGCAGTTGAAATAGCAGTATCAATGGAAACTTAGCTTGAGAAGCAATTGAGTTGCAGTGAGGACTGAAAGTGAACGTGAACAAATTTGCAATGTCTCAGCAGCTACTGGCTTGGCTGAACAAATTGTGTTACCATTGTGGCAGCAGCTCTCATACACAATGCCAATGCAGATTTAAAGGCAAAACATAGAAAATACAACAAAGTAGGACACATACAAAGAGCATGTTTGGCAGACAAAAATAAATGGACTACACAGAGAAGGGAAAAGGATAAAAAGTTGAGTTGCAGTTTTAAAAAAAGTATTAATCTGCATGCTATTGTTGAAAAATCTGATAATGTTGAGCGTGACACAGGACTAATTGGGATGAAGGGCCTGTTTCTGGACAGTACTTTTCTATGACGATGACTCAGGCTGCATAGCCTTGAGATTTACAGTTTGAAAATTGGCAATGGACAAGCAATATGGTTTGTGCCAGAGGTGAACAGAAAATCAATTAACACAAACAAGAGAAAATCTGCAGATAACAACACACACGAAATGCTGGTGGAACACAGCAGGCCAGGCAGCATTTATAGGGAGAAGCGCTGTCGACGTTTCGGGCCGACCCTTCGTCAGGACGAAGATGCTATAGATGCTGCCTGGCCTGCTGTGTTCCACCAGCATTTTGTGTGTGTTGTTGTTTGAATTTCCAGCATCTGCAGATTTCCTCGTGTTTACTCTCAAAATCTGCAGATGTTGGAAATCAAGGTAACACACACAAAATGCTCGAGGAGCTCAGCAGGCCAGGCAACGTCTGTGGAAAAAAAGCATCTTTTCCATTGATGCTGCCCGGTCTGTTGAGTTCCTCCAGCACTTTGTGTGTGTGGCAAATTTACTAAAATAGAATTGGACACTGGTTCGGTTGCTTCAGTTTTTCCACAAAATGAATTTGAATGGCATTTCAAAGATACTATACAGAAGCCTGCAGATATTCAACTCAGAACTTTTACTGGGGAAAAGACAACCCCTGTAGGAATGAAACGTGACAGTGAAATACAACAACAACAAGCCACATTGGGCTTTTATGTGGCAAAAACAGGAGGACCACCAATGTGGGGACGTGAGTGGCTGAGACAACTAAAACCTGATTGTAGATCTAACCACCATTTACATGCCACATTCACTGCAATGAAGTCAACTAAAAGTGAATTAAGAAAGGTACTGGATAATGCCACAACTGTCTCCAGGCCAAAAACCATGAACCGTTGCCCAACAGAGGACAAACAGAAGTTGGTGCCAATGATTGCATTTGTCACACTAATGGCTAGAAGATCTACTCTACTGAACTGGAAAGAAATTAATCCCCCAACTACATTTCAATGGTTTTCCCAAACTATATCTTGTTTGAGTTTAGAAAAAATTAGAAGTGCCATTTTTGACCCTTCGGTCAAATTTGAAGAAACATGGAGACCATTTATTCAACATTTTCATATGAGTTAAACTGACCTTTCCCGAACCTTTTTCTTATCACCTTTAGTTATTTGGATAGAGGTGTGGAGTTATTGACACTACTGTGTATACCTGATATGATACAATAGCCCATGTCGGTTAGGTTAGTTTTTTTTTTGGGGGGGGGGTTTGTTTTTTTTCCCTTTTTTCCATTTTTTGTAATACACTATGAGTTTGGGAGGTTATTATATTTGGGTTGTTAACTGTTTGTACTTGCATTCCAGCCTTATTAAATATGTACTCTCAAGCTCTCTGTATTTGCTGTTTTTCTTCTTATGTTTGTTTGAAAATTAATAAAAAGATTTAAAAAGAAAGAAAAGAAGTTGGTGCCAGTCTCTATCCCTATGGTTGGAGACCATATTGGTGCAGTGAAAGATCACCCTACCTAGAGGATTTGTGAAAGTGACAAAAGCAGTGATCTGACTACAGCAGTTTTTGTAGGAAACATTTCTGATAAAGTTGAAACTTTATAAGGCACTGGTGAGGCCTCACTTGGAGTATTGTGAGCAGGTTTGGCTCCTTATCTAAGAAAGGATGTGCTGACACTGGAGAAGGTTCAAAGGAGGTTCACAAAAATAATTCAGGGATTGAAAGGCTTGACCTATGAAGAACATTTGATGGTTCCAGGCCTGTATTCACTAGAATTCAGAAGAATGAGGGGTGACCTCATTGAAACCTTTTGAATGGTGAAAAGTCCTGACAGAGTGGATGTAAAAAGGAAACTCCCTATGATGGCAGAGTCTAAGACTGAAGGACACAGCCTCAGAATAGAGGGGATGTCCTTTTAGAATGGAGATGAGGAGGAATTTCTTTAGCCAGAGAACACTGAATCTGTGGAATTCTTTGCCACAGATAGCTGTGGAACCCAAGTATTTATGTATACTTAAGGCAAAGGTTGATAGATTCTTGATTTGTCAGGGTATGAAGTGATATGGGGAGAAGGCAGGAGATTGGGGCTGAGAGGAAAATTGGATCAGCCATGATGAAAAGTGGAGCAGACTTGATGGGCCAAATGGCCTAATTTGCTCCTTTACCTTATAGACTTAATGGTCTGGTGGAAAGCTCCTGATAAGCTTCTCAGGCAGCTACTTGTGAAATGTGGCTTGCCTTTAAGCTGAAAGAGTGTTCAAGTAGCTTAAGGAAAGTTGCAAGCATTCGGTCTTTGTGAGTATATAGAAACCAGAATCCATCTGCGTGCATTAAGGTTATTGCATGACCTTCAAGTGGAAGACAAAAAGCTGTTTGTAAAAGTTGATGCAAAGACCAAAGCCCAGCTGGATAAATAGAAGGCCAAAAAGAAAGGAGTAAATGGAGATAGAAAACGGAGGATTCATCAGATGATGTTGTGGATGAGGAACAAGAGGAGAGATCAGGTTGTAAAGGGAGCAATCAAAGGATTAATAAGAGAATACTCCTGAGAGCTAAATGGACCTTCTCAAGATCAAGATGCATAAACCAGAAGAAGGGAAACCAGAAAAAGGGAAGAAAGCTGTCCAGAGCTGTCAGAACTACTTTTTGCATTCTCAGTGTCAACTCCTGCAACCACCATGGAGGAAGCCTCAGAACCTGAGATTGTTTCACAGCCACAAGTCTCACCTGCCAAGCAGAGTGATCCCCCCTTGTCAGGAAAGATGTTATTCCACACAAGTAAGAAAACCTCCACATCAATTAAATCTTCAGGCATGAATGGGACAATTTAAAATTTACTATGCTGTGGTTGCCTATACAGTAGTTCCTCTATATAGTATACTGTGTATATAGTTGAGATACATTCCATATTGAGTTGGAGTTTATAGCTAAGCAGGGAGGAGTGTTGTGTATTTAATATTTCAGTAATACTTGAGCAATATTGTAAATATGTTGTTGATTATGCATTTTTGTTTGTTTAAATCATTCATTATGAGTTAAATGTATAAATACGTGAATTGCATGTGATACATGCTCGCCTCACTTAAAGTAAACATGGAGTCAGACTCACATTACAGACTCCGGTGTCTTCCTTTGAATTACTTTAATGTTTTCAAACTACAAAAACGTGACAACCATCAGCACAGGTGCACCTCTAGGAGGTGTGCTTAACCCCCTGCTCTACTCCCTATACATATATGAATATGCAGCTAAGCACAGCTCCAATGCTATATACAAATTCACCAACAACACCTCTGTTGTTGGACGAATCACAGGTGTCAATAAGTTGGCTTACTGGAGTGAGATAGTGCCTCACCAACAACTTCTCACTCCCTGTCAGTAAAACTAAACTGCAGATTGTTGACTTCAGGAAGGGGAGGGAAGGTGAGCATATGTTGGGGGGACAGCAGTGGAGAGAGTCAGCAGCTTTAAATTCCTGATATGGCTGACCACAAGGAAAATATGTCAGAGTTTTAATTTTCTTAGGTTTGGAAGTTTTGGCTTGTCACCAAATATTCTAAACAATTCTACGGAGATGTACTGTTGAAAGTACCTGTCAGGTTGCATCATGGTCTGGTACAGCAATTCAAATGTGCAGGAGAAAGGAAGTGGAAAGAGTAGTGGACTCAACCCAATGTGTCACAGGCACACCCCATCCTATTCTACCACCTTCTCCCCCACCTCCCATCCCCCCACCATTTGAAGTATCTATAGAAGGTACTGCTCTAGAAGGCAGCATCCATCTTCTAAGATCCCCACCACCTGGACCATGCAATCTTCTCACAGTTACAATTGGACATGAGGTACAAAAGCTTGAAGTCCCACAGTACCTGGACCTACAATAGGTTCTTCCCTTCAAACAGTGTAGATGACCTTGAATCCCATATAATAACCTTCCGAACAAGCCCTTCATCCAGGATCTTGTCG
The DNA here is from genome assembly GCF_048418815.1 of Hemitrygon akajei. Lineage (NCBI taxonomy): Eukaryota > Metazoa > Chordata > Chondrichthyes > Myliobatiformes > Dasyatidae > Hemitrygon > Hemitrygon akajei. The sequence continues at coordinate 72,077,072 of NC_133139.1, forward strand.
AAGTTCTTGCACGTTGATGTAGGTAATGACTACCACCCTGCTCCCATTAATCCTCTTGGTTGTGTCTTCAAAAATCTATATTAAATTTGTGAGACACCATTTACCATGCACAAAGCCTCAATGTTTATCCCTCAAGGCCCAAAGGACACAGCCTCAGAATAGAGTGGCATCCTTTTAGAAAGGAGATGAGAAGGAATTTCTTTAGCCAGAGAATGGAGAATCTGTGGAACTCATTGCCACAGGCGGAACTGGAGGCCAAGTCATTGGGTATATTTAAGGTGGAGGCTGATAGGTCCTTGATTAGTCAGGGTGTGAAGGGATACGGTGAGAAGGCAGGAGATTGGGGTTGAGAGGGAAAATGGATCCACCATGATGAAATGGCAGAGCATACTCGCCGGGCCCAGTAGCCTAATTTTGCTCCTATATCACATGGGTTTAAAGAGCGGTTAAAAAAAACTTTATGTAATTATGTCATCACGTCAGACCAGCCTATTAAAGTGAACTCAGTGTCGATGGCTGTGAATTATGTACGTCTCCTTCAATTACGTTACCCTACACAAGCCCATCCCCCTCCAGAATTCACTAAATTGTGAGCACGTCTGGCTCAGGTCCTATGTTCCATGGGTAGAGCATAGGACCTGAGCCTCTGGCTCATCCCGAGGAGTGTTGACACGCTCATAGTCAAGTCGTGACGCTAGGGGCGTAGTAGCGCATGTCTTGGTGGGCCAGTTACAGACGATCTACAGAAGTACATTCATGTTTACCCCTCTTATCTATGATGATCTTTAATCTCTGTTCCAAAACACGGAATGGGCCACTGTAAGGAGGCCTAAAAGCACTAAAAGCCAGAACAAATAGACTGAGGAACAGCTTCTACCCCAGAGCTGTGGCCTCCATCACACCACTCCCACAGAACAATGACTGAAACTGTGAGCACACACATGCACACACAAGGGCTCAAATACTTGCAGTAACGGCACTTTGTACATTACTGTGAGATTCTGGTGCTGCTGCAACTTATTTTCTGCTACTTATCTATTTAATACTGTTTTTCTATTACTGTCTTGTTTTTATCTACCACTTTATTTAATTGCCTGAGAGGAAGCCAAACAGATTTTCATTGTATCTATGTATAATGACAATAAAGATCATTCATTCATTTATTCATTCATCACGGTGGACGAAAACAAACGAGGCAGAATGTAGGTCAACAGGAACCCGGCAGTGCTGTATGCTTTGATGGGAGAACGCTGCTGGGAGGTCAATCAAGTGGTTGTGACGTCAAGAGTAAAATCACCTGGCAATTGTAATGGCTGCCCGTATACCAACTCAGCCGTGGATGACTGCGGGTACTCTTTTGGAGCTGTTCTGAGCCCCAGCAGGACCCACAGGAGACGATCATGCCAACATTCATTTGTCAGAACAGCCTTTAAAGAGCTGTGAAACCACTGGCATAGGCTATTAGACTGTGGGTGATATGCTATGGTGAGATGCAGCCCAATGCCAAGGATCTGAGTCATCACAGCCTAGCGGTCTGATATGAATTGGGGACCGCGGTCAGAGGAAATAACAGATGGGATGCCAAACCGAGCAACCCAGGTGCTAATGAACATCTGGGCCATGCCTGCGGCCATCATCGATGCTGGAGGGATGACCTCTGGCCACCTGGTGGTATCGTCCACCATGTATGGTGTGTGAAACTACGGGAGGGGATGAGGACCAAGAAGGTCCACATTGACATGGTCAAACTGTCGCTCAGGGACCTCAAAAAGGTGCCAATGGCGTCTGAACTAGACGGTTCATTTTCGGCCACTGGCAATCTAGTCCAATCTGTAGTCCAATCATGCACGTCCTTTCTAAGGCCGTGCAACCAGTTTCCATGAGCCTTCTGGCTTGGATGCAAGAGGCCATGTATGGAGTTAAAATCAGTCCGCCTCCAGTTTGTGGGCATCATGGAGCCAGGGCGACCGGTTGAAACAGCGCACAGAGAGAAACCCCAGCCTCCCCGAACTTAATGTCAGCCAACTGCAGGTCCGTGACAGCTGTTCAGTAAGCCTGGACCTCTCAGTAGCTTGGTTAGCTGCCATGCCGGTATAGTCAACCCCTACGTGTATGGCCTCAATGGCTGGCTGTGAGAGACAATCAGCCACAAAATCATTTTTCCCCTTAATATGTTGTATATTCATTGTGAACTCAGAGATGTAGTCCAGGTGGTGTTGCTGCTGTACAGACCTAGGGTTTGATATTTTGGCCGTCGTGTGTACGAGGGGTTTGTGGTCAATGAACCCTTTGAAATGGCGACCCTCTAGAAGAAAATGAAGATGGCGGACAGCCAGATAGGGACGGAGATGCACAGGGTCAAGCGTACTGTACTTCCTTTCGGGAGGATGGAGCTGCCGGCTGAAAAAGGCCACACGCCTCGACCAACTGTTCGTGCAAAGCACCCACAGCATAGTCTGAAGTGTCAGTAATAATGGCTATAGTACATTGGGGAGGAGGTGCACCAGTAGGGTCATGTTGGAACGAGTTTGTCTGGTATCATCAAATGCCCTGGTCATGTCCGCTGACCAGTCAAGCAAGTGATTGGGGCATTGCCTTTAAGCGCACTGTACGGGGGAACATAATTTCAGCAGCTCACGGAATGAAGCGGTGATAGAAATTCACCATACCTAAAAACTGCTGTAGTGTTTTAGTAGTGCAGAGTGGTAGGAAATCCATAATAGCAGCTACTTTTGATGAGAAGAGTTTTTGCACCTTCTGCAGAGATGTCAATGGTTGGCAACCCTGACTGGCATTTAGCAGGGCTAATAATCAACCTATGTTGGTTCAAATGCTCAAAAAGTGTGCAAGATGAGGTACAGGTTTGTATTTCACTGTTGCCAGCTTTTCTGGGTCCAGTCTGTACGTGCATTCATGGACTGGTGGACCAGTTGTGGGAGGGTGGTGCTCAACCCCATGTTTTGTGACTGTGCTGGAGAATGTGGGCTTGGTGAGGTTTGGAAACTCCCCCCGCAGTTGAGTAAACTCACATGTGGTGGTGCATGCGCTTGACAGAGTTGTTGTGGGGAACTTACTGGGGGAGTATGGTAATGTCCCAAAGACCTTGACATCCACAAGCTGCCAGTTCTTAAGATGGACTAACAGTCCTGGGCACACAGGAAATCTGCCCCAAGCATAGGTCTAGCCACTTTAGCCAGGACACAAAGCCCCACTGAAGCAGGGTGTCATTCATTGTGTCCTGTAAGTCTGGATCCTGCTACCATTGGCAGCCTCCAATGAGATTTCATCACCCTTTGCCTTCTCATCAATAAGCAATGCTGACAACACACTCACTTGAGCACCTGTGTTACACAGGAAGTGTCACACTGAACTTTGTCTGTAATGAACTGTAGATGTCCCTGGCAGCTGGAACACATGGTGTTCACAGACATCTGATGTCCCGATGTGCTGGCACAGTTGAAACTGCAAGATGACGGTATTTTCTATCATTCGTACTAAAGCAAGTGTGGTAAAAACACAGGCCCAGCATCCTCTGGTGCCTTATGTTGGGGGCCTTGCTAACCTGGCTTTTTGAGACAAGGAAAAGAGGAGGCTAGAAGAGTGTAGACTATCAGACTTTTGAGCAAGTTCTCTATAGTGCTTTACGGGCGCACTAGCAAGAGCTACGCGACCTTGATCAGGCATTTGCTGCATGAAGAGTTCTTTAAAAATAAAACAAGGATGGTGATTTCCCAGGAGAGACGACATGTGGTCCATTAGCTCCGATGGCTTAGCATCGCCGAGGCCAGGCAAGGGGCGCAACTGTTTTATGTGCTCGGACTCCAATAATCCAAAAGTCTGTAAAAGGAGTTTTCAATGATTTGATCCTGATGCACCATCAATAACTCTCAGAGACGGGAGGCGAACGATAGGCTTTTATTAGCAGCAAAATGGAGCACGGCATCTCGGAGACTGAGGGGGGAGCAGTGCCTCCAATTGCCTTTATACAGGGGTCTGTGGGAGGAGCCACAGGAGCAGTCAGCAGGGGGTCTGTGGGAGGAGCCACAGGAGCAGTCAGCAGGGGGTCTGTGGGAGGAGCCACAGGAGCAGTCAGCAGAGGGGTGTGTCCAAACAGGTATACATAGTTTACCACATTCACCCCCCCCCCCCTTTGTTTTAAAAGAGAGTCCCCACGGGGTGAAGTTTCTTACAAGTATATTTACAGGTTAGGTCTATCAGGTGGTCGAGTCTGTCGCTGCGATCTACGTAGCACCGGTGGTGATTGCACCAGTGATGGTGGTTGTGCTGGCTCCGGACTGACTTGAGGTGCCAGCCCGTTAGACGTCAGTAATCCCTCATGCGTGTGCGTGGCGCCCGGTATGGGAGTGTTGTGAGGAGTCTGTGTAGGGCTTGGTGTGCGCGGTGTCTCGTGGGTATATACATTGTTGGGTACAGGGTTCATTGTCACCATGGAGTGTTCGGGGTAGGGGTCTGGTGCTCCTGCGGGCACCAGGTAGCGGACAGAGACCGTGTCCTCCTGCCCATCAGGTAAGACCACGTAGGCATACTGGGGGTTCGAATGAAGTAGGTGAACCCTCTCGACCATTGGGGAGTATTTATTGCTCCTCGCATGTTTCCAGAGCAGCACTGGCCCTGGGGACATCAGCCAAGCCGGTAGGGTGGTCCCAGTGACAGACTTCCTGGGAAAAGAAAAGAGTCGCTCATGAGGGGTGGCATTGGTGGACGTGCATAACAGGGAGCGGATGGAGTGGAGCACCTCGGGGTGGACCTCCTGCCAGTGAGAGACCGGCAATCCCTTTGACCTAAGGGCTAAGAGTGTAGCCTTCCACACAGTGGCTTTCTCCCTCTCCACCTGTCCATTCCCCCTGGGATTATAGTTCGTGGTCCTACTAGTAGCAATACCCCTAGCCAGCAGGTACTGGCGCAGCTCATCACTCATAAACGAGGACTCTCTATCACTGTGGATATAGCAGGGATATCCGAACAGAGTGAAGAGCTGGCACAGGGCTTTTATGACGGATGTGGCAGTGGTATCGGGGCAGGGGATGGCAAAGGGGAACCGCGAGTACTCGTCAATTATGTTGAGAAAGTAGACATTGCGGTTGGTGGAGGGAAGGGGGCCCTTAAAGTCGACACTCAGTTGCTCAAAGGGGTGGGTGGCCTTAATAAGTTGCGCCTTTTCAGGACAGTAGAAGTGTGGTTTACACTCAATGCAGACAGTCCCTGGTCATCGTCCTGATTTCCTCAAGGGATGTATCCAGAGATACCGGCCACGTGACAGATGCACTGCCACCTGGCTGGTCGGAGGACATACCACACACCAATCAACATTTGGTCCCTCCCAACTAATCAATGCACACCTAAATTATTGGTCACTTTATTGGATTAACTCGCCCAGCCCCATGCTTTAAAAGGTGAGACTTGCCCTTGGCTAGCCCTCTCTTACAGACCACCACATTGGAGGTAAGTGCATTGATTTATGTTTGGGAAGGTCTATCGTTTGTCCTGGTAAGGGAGCCGTGGCTAACCAAGGTCAAGGGGGATAGCTGTTGTAGTGCTTTTCCCTTGTTCTTTGTTTGTGTAACTATACCCTGTCCCCACACCGCTTCCTGTGTATTGTAGTTGCTTGTGTTGACCCGACTTCCCCTTGTAAATAAATTCCTTATTATTAAAACTGTGTGTCCAGACCTCTACTGTTGAGACTCAAAGAACCAGTTATTTTCCATCACAACACGGGAGTAAGGCAGGTTCCGGGCTTTCACGAAATGGTAAAGTCGGGTGACCCCCGGGTGGCAAAGATCTGCATGGAGGGCGTATAGCCGGTCGAGCTGCGCGCTGGCACACGCTCCCCGGGATAGGGCATCAGGGGGCTCATTGAGCCTTCCAGGCTGGTACAGGATGTCATAGTTGTAGGTGGAGAGTTCTATTCTTCACCGCAAAATTTTATCATTTTTGATTTTGCCCCGCTGTTGGTTGCTAAACATGAACTCAACTGAGCGCTGGTCAGTCAGCAAGGTGAACCTTTTGCCGGCGAGATAGTGCCTCCAGTGCCTAATAGCTTCCACTATGGCCTGGGCTTCTTTCTCCACCGCAGAGTGCCGAATTTCAGGGCCTTGAAGGGTACGAGAGAAGAATGCTACCGGCCTTCCTGCCTGATTGAGGGTAGCAGCCAGCGCAAAGTCGGAGGCGTCACTCTCTACTTGGAAGGGAATGGTCTCGTCCACCGCATGCATCGTTGCTTTGGCAATGTCCCCTTTAATGCGGCTGAAGGCCGTGCAGGCCTCGGCTGAGAGGGGAAATGCGGTGGACTTGACCAGGGGGTGGGCCTTGTCTGTGTAGTGAGGGACCCATTGGGCGTAATAGGAAAAGAAGCCCAGGCACCGTTTGAGGGCTCTGAGGGTGGTGGGAAGAGGGAGTTCCAACAGGGGGCACATACGGTCGGGATCAGGGCCAATGACCCCGTTCTCCACGACACACCCAAGGATAGCAAGTTGGGTGGTTCCGAACACACACTTGTCCCTGTTATAGGTAAGGTTAAGAGCTTTGGCCGCTTGAAAAAATCGTTGGAGGTTGGTGTCGTGATCCTGCCAGTCATGACCGCAGATGGTGATGTTATCCAGATATGGGAACGTGGCCTTCAGTTGGCACTGGTCCACCATCCGGTCCATTTCCCTCTGGAAGACAGAGACACCATTCGTGACACTGAAGGGGACGCGCAGGAAGTGATAGAGCCTGCCGCCCTCCTTGAAGGTGGTGTAGGGGCGGTCCTCCAGGCGGATGGGGAGCTGATGGTAAGCGGATTTCAGGTCTATGGTCGAGTACACCTTGTACCGAGCTATCTGATTGACCATACCCACGATGCGGGGTAGCGGGTACGCGTCAAGCTGCGTGAACCTATTGATGGTCTGGCTATAGTCCACGACCATCCTATTTTCTGCCTGGTCTGAACAACGACCACCTGGGCCCTCCAAGGACTTGTGCTTGGCTCAATGATCCCCTCCCTGAGCAGCCGCTGCACCTCCGACTGAATGAAGGCCCTGTCCCCCACGCTGTACCTCCTGCTTTTAGTTGCCACAGGTCTACAGTCGGGGGTCAGGTTGGCGAACAGCGGTAGGGGAGGGATCTTGAGGGTGGAGAGGCTGCAAGTGGTGTCAGTAGCGCGGCTGTTGGCATGGTGTTGGGTGGGATGCGCGGGTCAGTGTGTGTGTGTGGTCAGTAGCAGGGTATATGACAAAGTCCCACAAAACTGAGGATTTCTGACAGTGATTGGTGGGAGGGGCCCGTCATACTCCATTGTCACACTTTTCGGGTGGCTCTGGAAGTTGAGCCCCAATAGCACAGGGGCACACAGTTGAGGCATGACCAGTAACGCAAAGTCCCGATATTCTGTGCCCTGCACCACCAATGTCGCTACACAACCCCCCCGGATGTCTGTGGAATGCGACCCAGAAGCCATGGTGACCCTCTGGCTTACCGGCTGTGTCACAAGTCTGCAGTGTTGCACTGCGTCCGGGTGAATAAAACTCTCAGCGCTGCCCGTGTCAAACAGGCAGCTAGTCCTGTGCCCCTCCACCAGAATGTCCATCATTGACCTTGTGAGCTGGTGTGGAGCGCTTTGGTCGAGGGTCACGGAGGCCAGAGTCGAATCGCCGTCTTGGTGCCCGGTAAGCTCCGTGGGTCGGAGGCGGGGCGAGGTGGTGCCGACAAAGATGACAACCCCCATGCCTCGCACGTGGCAGGCAGGCAAGATGGCGGCGACCAAGATGGCCGCCCCCATGCTTTGCACGAGGCGGGCAGGCAAGATGGCGGCGACCCCCATGCCTCACACACGGCGCTGCTCGACCCCGCTTGTGGTTTGGACTTACAGGCCTTGGCGAAGTGGCCCTTCTTTCCACAGCTGGAGCAGGTAGCTTCTCAGGCCAGGCAGCATTTTCGGGGGTGCTTTTCGAGTCCGCAGAACACTGCGCAGACTTGTGACTGGCAGCAGCCGTGGTCGACTCGCTGGTGGGTTACGGGGTCTGCGGCGTCCGCAGGGCCGGCGGGAGATCGCGCGCCTGGACAGCGTCAGCATCGTGCAGAGTGGCCTCCAGCGTGTCGGCCAGCTCGATCGCCGAATGTAAGGTAAGATCGGCGTGTTCCAGCAGCCGCTGGCGCACGTATACTGACCTGATCCCCGTAACAAAGGCGTCTCTTACTAGCAGCTCCGCATGCTGTTTCACCATCAGTCCCCTGCAGTCGCAGGCCCGCACGAGTGTCTGTAGGGCCCAGACAAACTCAGCGCTCAACTCTCTGGCCCGCTGTCGCTGTGTTGCTAAGCGATGTCTTGCGTAGACGGTGTTCACCGGCCGCCGGTATTGCCTTTTGAGGGCATCCATCGCACCCTGGTAGTCCGTTTGGTCTCTGATCATGGAGTAGACCCTTGCACTGACTCTGGAGAGGAGAACCCTGCGCATCGTGGCAGGGTCGGTCACATGAATCTCCTCCAGGTACGATTCGAAGCATGCTAGCCAGAGTTCGAAAGCGTCGCCGGCTTCCTGGGATTGAGGGTCAATATCCAATCTGTCTGGTCGTAAAATGCTCTCCATGTTTTAAAATTGCTGCTAATAAAATTGATGCACCATCAATAACTCTCGGAGATGGGAGGCAAACGATAAGCTTTTATTAGCAGCAAAATGGAGCACGGCATCTCGGAGACTGAGGGGGGAGCAGTGCCTCCAATTGCCTTTATACCGGGGTCTGTGGGAGGAGCCACAGGAGCAGTCAGCAGAGGGGCGTGTCCAGACAGGTATACATAGTTTACCACAGATCCCAGTTACCTGTACCTGACATATGCCTCCTTCTTTCTAACCAGAGCTTCAATATCCCTGTCAAGCAGTATTTCCTAATCCTGCCAGTCTCATCCGCTTTAATAGAAACATGTTGTCCCTGAATTCTCCCTATCTCACTTTTAAAAGTCTCACATTGCCAGATGTCCCCTTCCTTACCTGTAAACACCTCTGCCAATAAACCTTTGCAAGTTCCTGTCTAATGCCATCAAAATTAACTTTGCCCCAAAGCATAGGACTTTAATCCATACCAGTGATATCTTTTCCTATAATCATTTCAATACAAAAAGAATTTTAGTCATTAATCCAAAAGTGCTTCCCCACTGACACTTCAATCACTTGCTCTGTCTCATCTCCCAAAAGCAAGTTTGGTGCTGTTCCCTCTCTAGTACAGCTATCTACATTTTGTTTTATAAAATTTTCCAGGATACCCCATCCAAGCCCCTAACACTATGGTAACCCCCCCCCCCCACCCTTTTAAGGAAAATTGAAATTACCAACTATTATAATCCTGTTACTCTTACTACTAATCTCAGAATCAGATTTAATTCCATTGACATATGTCATGAAATTTGTTGTTTTGCAGTAGCAGAACATTATAACACATTATAATAAAACCTTATAAATTACAATTTTCTATATACAAGTTAAATTAAATAAGTAGTGCAAAAAGAGAGGAATAATAGTAAGGTAGTGTTCATGGTTCACTGTCCATTCAGAATTCTACCTACATATTTGTTCCTCTAATTCCTACTGATTGTAGGCAGACTTCAGTCTTATTTTTGAGTTCCATCCATGTAACCCGACTGGACAATGCCGCAGGAATATCTGCTGTGGTGATCTTCCTAATTGGATATACAGTTCCTTCGTCCTCTCTTACCTCCATCTCCGTCAAGCCTACAGCATCTGTGTTAGGTAGGTCCATAGGTTAATTTGACAGATTGGTTGGTTGGTTAACTGGCCACAATAAAATCGCCCCTAGTGTGCAGGTAAGTGATAGAATATGGTGGGGGGGGGGGGGGGGTGCCTGGGAGGATGATGTGAATGAGGCGACAATAAAAATGGGATCTCTTTAGGATGAGTGTAAATGGGTCATTGAAGGTCGGGGTGGACTCTGCATGCACCGTGGTATTCATAAGTGTGTAGGCTGTGTTTGGTCTCCGGATAATGTAAAGTTGCACATCCCAAGCTCATACACTGAGGATTTTGGAATGAGATTAATGCTGTTTACAGTGATGCCGGTCTGCTCCTGCACCCTGGTGTAAGTGGTTGGCATGTGCAAGCGGATAATGGGAAGAACATGAAGCCAGTACTAAACTTTCTTTTCAACTTTTATTTTCACATTGCCTAAATTCCTGCTCCCCCTGCTCACCACTCCATCTTGGTTTTGGACTTTGGATCTGCAGTCATAATGTGTTGAACAGCCATGCTCGAGAAGACATTTGGACTTTCAGAAGGATCCAAGCCAACACATCCTGTGTTCTGAAACTTGAAAGGGGAAGTTCCGGGGATGGGGTGTAGTGGGGGTTGCATACCAGGTATCCTTGAGATATGTCATTTCTCTGCACCAGAAGGAAGTGTTTCAACCATCCCTTCATCACTTGCATCACCTCCATTCTAGACTGTAACTGCCTTCCCAAGTGAGGCTAAGATTCACCTGCAGCTCTTCCAACCTTTTCTACTACGTCTGATGTTCATCATCCAGTCCCCTCTACGTTCATGAAACAAAGCATAGACTAGGTGACCACGTTGTACCTGCATTCTTTCGACATTGCCCATCTCGAGCTTTTGTCCGCATGTCAGTTTTAACTCTTCTTCCCACTTCCAAATACAAATTGGCCAAACAGCAGCTCATATACTGCAGCCTTGAGGTCACATGAGCTGTTGCTTGTGCTGAGTAAGTGTGAGATTTAATGAGCAAGCAGGGCTGGGGGTGGGGATGCTTGGTGGTGCAAGTGCTCGTTGGGTTATTAGGGACTTGGCAAAGACCAGTAAAAAATAAATTAGGTTGAAGTGGAGCAGCCATTCTGGGTGTCAGACTGGGTTAGAGTGGGGAGCCTGAGGCTTTTCTCTTTGAAGTGAAGGAAGATGAGAAGTGTACAAGATGATAAGAGGCATAGATCAAGTGGATAGCTAGAGACTTCTTCCCAGAGTGGAAATAGCTAATATGAGGGGCATAATTTTAAGGTGATTGGAGGAAATAGGGGCATGTGAGAGGTAAAATTTTTACAGAAAGTGGTGCAACGTGCTTCCAGGATTGGTGGTAGAGGGAAATACATTAGGGGTATTTCAAAAACTCTTAGATTGGCACATGAATGATAGTAAAATGGAGGGTCACATAGGAGGGAGGATTACAGGAGGGCAGAGCAAAGTTAAGATGGCACTAAACATGACTCCTTTGCTTGCATCTTTGGGAACAGCTCTATTTCTGTTTTTGTTATCTCGTTTTATCCTTTCCAAGGTTATTTTTGAAGCTCCTGACCTGGAATTACACTCTGACTTTGGTTCTCTCTAGGAATGGGACCCGCTCCCAGGGCCTCACGACCGGCTGCTTTTTGATATCCCAAGGACGCGGCCTGGAAGACTAGCACGCCTTCAGGATGCCGGATTTTCGTGGCTCTGGAGATGGGGTGATTCAATGCTCGTGCCCCTGACTGAGGTGTTTCAGGGGAACACAGAACACCGGGAGCTCTGTGTCCAGAGACCTGAGCCTTTCCAGGGCCAACTCTCTTGGAGCAGAGCTCGGAAAAATCGACACAGCAGACTTTTAACATCACTAATCCACGAATTGTTTGTAATGTCTCCCCTCTCGCTGTAAAACAGGGGCATCTCTTTTTCCCTTATTAGGGAGTGAGAGAGCCTGCGGTATGTCGAATTACTGGGTGAATGAATAGTCTTTGGTGTACTGCAAGTCTGTGTCTTTATTGATGCTTTGCTGAGTGCTCGGTGGAGGGGGGGTGGGATTGTCGCCTCGCTGCTGCTGGTGCGTGGGAGGGAAAGCTGGGAGGGGCTTTGAGGTTCTAACATTTAACTGTCATTCACTCTTTGGGGCACTCCTCTGTTTTTGTGGATGTTTGCAAAGAAAAAGAATTTCAGGATGTATATCATATACATTTCTCTGACATTAAATGTACCTATTGAACCTATCTACGAGTAGGCTAAAAAGTCAATACAATGTTGTGGGCTGAAGGGTCTGTACTATTGTGTAATGTTCTATATTCTATAATGTGGCTATGTGCATGGTAGGTCATGTTTAACCAAATTAGTTTAGCAGGCAGAGCCAGAGAGTGGTAGTAGATGGTTGTCTCTCTAACAGGAGGCCTCCCCTCCACAACCTATTTTCAACTGCCCAAAATTCACCCCCATCTGGTTCCACCTCTCATTTACCAGCTTCCATCCCATTCCTACCTTGTACATACCGTAGATTCCGGATTTTAAGCCGCTACTTTTTTCCCACATTTTGAACAGCTTTGAACTTTGCGGCCAATAATCCGAAGCGGCTAATGCATGATTTTTTTCATGCCGCCTCGTAAACATTTTGCCTCATAACAGTAGACCAATAAAATTGATGAGTAGTTCACAGAGGTCCAATGAAATTGTACGATAAATCAAGCGCACTTTCACAATTAAATTATTGTAAATCAGTCATTTGTACTCACCCTCATCAACATGGAAAACACTCGAAGCATTGTGCTGCCTACTTAGTTTAAACTATATTTGTTTTCTGTACTACATCGCGGGATGCTATGACGTCACACCCGGTTTCGCGGTGTCTTGTGGGAAAATGCCGGTTTGCGATAAACGGAAAGGAGGGGGGAGCGCATTACGCGAGCGGCTTTGGATCTGAGCGAACTTTGCTTTTAAGTTAAAGGTGATCAATAACTTTTCCTGGTAGGCTGCAATATATATATTTTTTTACCAGTCATTAGGAGATATTGGAATGTTGTTCAGTAAAGAAGTATACGCAACGTATATTTAAAAGTAGCCGCGTACGGGCACGGTTCGAAAAAAAGCATTTGCAATATGTATTTGTTTTTGTTACCATATGGATTTAATTAAAAGTTAAAAAATCCTCACGTGTAATATCTTTCTGTGTAAATATCTCATATTACAACGTGGGACACCTGCGGCCGAAAATCCGGTGCGGCCTAAAATCCGATGCGGCCTAAAATCCGATGCGGCCTTTACAATTAAAAAATTGATTTTATTTCTATAATTAGAGCCAGCGGCTTTTAATCAGGTGCACTCTGTAGTCCGGAATCTACGGTAGTTACAATCTTTCCTATTCTCTTTTAGTCCTGATGTAGGGTCTCAACCTAAAACTTTATTATTAAAGTGCATATATGCTACAACATACTACCTTGCATATAGTGCATATATGCTACAACTATTCATTTTCTTGCAGGCACTTACAGGAAATTTTTTAAAAGTGCGGAAGAATATATTAAACAGACAGAGACTGGCAAATAACCAATGTACAAAAGAAGACAAACTGAGCAAATAAACAATAATACTGAGAACATGAGACTTACACCTTTTAGAACATAGAACATAGAATAGTACAGCACATTACAGGTCCTTCAGCCCACAATGTTGTGCCGACCTTCAAACCCTGCCTCCCATATAACACCCCACCTTAAATTCCTCCATAAATCTGTCTAATAGTCTCTTAAACTTCAGTAGTGTATCTGCCTCCACCACTGACTCAGGCAGTGCATTCCACACACCAACCACTCTCTGAGTGAAAAACCTTCCTCTAGTATCCCCTTGAACTTCCCTCCCCTTTTGCCTCCACAAATGCTGTCCTGCTCCCTTTTTTTATTATTTATTGTTTATTGACATACAGTGAGGCCCCTCAAACCGCACCGGCCAGTAACCCTTGATTTATTCCTAGCCTAATCACGGGACAATTGACAATGATCAATTAAGCTACCAGCTGGTGGGAGGAAACCAGAGCACCTGGAGGAAACCCTCGCAGCCATGGGGAGAATGTACAAAACTCCTTCCAGGCATTGACGGGAATTGAACCTGCGTCGCCTGTACTGTAAACCATTGTGCTAACCACTACGGTACCATGCTGCCCCCCTACAGCATCTAAAGCTCTCTTGTGGCTGTTACAGGTTAATTATCCTAGCCATAGGACATCACATAAGTGGACCACTAATAGCTTATTCATGATTATGTGGTGAGGTTGTTTGCCGATGATGATATAATGTTTAACTCCATTTACTCATCTCTTTGAGAAGTCTGGAACCCAACTTGCAAGCAGCAAGATCCGTACGATATTTGTTACTTGCCACTTAATAATCCGCTCTAAAAGATAAGGGAAGTCTACCCACTATCAACGTTCTTGTGGTTGCTATTGACAGAAATTCATCTGGACTGACCGCATAAATACTGTGGCTACGGGAATAAATCAGAAGGTAGGTATCCAGCACTTGAGTGGTTCACCAGGGTCAATGTATCACCTGCAGGACACAGTCAGTGGTCACAAGTCACAAGAGGTGCAGCTATGACCTCCAAAAAGCCATCCCATGGATGAAGAGGAGACTCTGGACTGAACTAGACTCAATGAAGATTGCTCGATAGTTGTGGCAGGGGTGACTGCTATAACCTCCTACAAGGTTAGATCAAGTGGCAAGAGAGACAGCAGGGCTTCACTTCCAGATGAGCTCAATGCCTTCAAAGTTTGTGTTGACCATGAAGATGTGGAGGAATCATCATGAACCCTCACATCTCCTGATGATCCTTTATTCTATCTGAAACTGAAGCTGTCTTCAGGTGGGTGAATTCAAGGAAAGCATCCAGGCTGGATGGGTTACCTGAACAGGTACCAACGACTTGCAGTGAGGCTGGTGTGCTCACTGAGAACATTAACCTCTCGCTTCGACAGTGCATGGTACCCATCTGCTTCAAGCAGGCTTTTAATTATACCAATGTCCAAGAAGACCATGGTAACCTGTGTCAGTCACAAACAGGAGAAAATCTCCAGGTGCTGGAACTCCAAGGAACACACACAAAATGCTGGAGGAACTCAGCACGCTAGGCAGCATCTATGGAAAAAAAATACAGTTTATGCTTTGTGCCAAGACCCTTCGGCAGGACTGGAGAAAAAAAAAATGAGGAGTAGACTTAAAAGGTGGGGGGAGGGGAGAGAGAAACACAAGGTGGTAGGTGAAATCTGAGGGGGAGGGATGAAGTAAAGAGATTGGTGAAAGAGAAGGGGGAAGCTGAGAGAAGAGGACAGAAGGCCATGGAAGAAAGGGGAAGGAGCACCAGAGGAAGGCGATAAGTGGGCAAGAAGATAAAGTGAGAGCGGGGAAAGGGGATGGGGAATGGTGAAGGAGAGGGCGGGGGGCATTACCGTAAGTTCAAGATATCGATGTTCATTCCATCAGGATGGAGGCTACCCAGATGGAATATAAGGTGTTGTTCCTTCAAGTTTGGCCTCAGTGGAGGAAGCCGATGGATAGACATATCAGAATGGGAATGCAGTGGAATTAAAATAGGTGGCCACTGGGAGATCTCACTTGTTCTGGCAGATGGAGAGTGGGTGCCCACTGAGAGAACCTGCTGTCCCAGAAGATCCCTCTATCTCTGGAGACAGCTTAACTGCAGACTCTCACAGCTACCTGGACTACTCCCACCCTGTTACTGGTAAAAATGCCATCCCCTTCTCTCAATTCCTCTGTTTCTGCCACACCTGCTCTCAGGATGCAACTTTTCATTCCAGAAGAAGATGTCCTGCTTCTTCAAAGAAAGGGGCTTCACTTCCTCCACCATCAAAGCTGCCCTCAACTGCATCTCTTCCATTTCATGCACGTCTGATCTCACCCCTTCCTCCTGCCACCCCACCAGGGACAGGGTTCGTCTTCTCCTCACCTACCCCCCACCAGCCTCCACGTCCAGCATGTAATTCTCTGCTATTTCCTCCACCTCCAATGGGATCCCACCACCAAGCACATCTTTCCCTCAGCTCCACTTTCTGCTTTCCGCAGGGATTGCTCCCTACACAAGTCCCTTGTCCATTTGTCTCTCCCCAGCCACATATGGAACAAGTGCTACACCTGCCCCTACACCTCCTCCCTCACTACCATTCAGGGGCCCAAACAGTCCTTACAGGTGATGCATCACTTCACCTGTGAGTGTCTGTTGGGGTCATCTACTATATCAGGTGCTCCTGGTGTGGCTTGCTGTATGGCTGTGAGACCTGACGTAGATTGTGAGACTACTTCGCCAAGCACCTATGCTCTGTCTGCCAGGAAAAACAGAGTCTCCCAGTGGCCACCCATTTTAATTCCCATTCCAATATGTCTATCCATGGCCTCCTTCACTATTGTGATGAGGCCACACCTTATATTCCGTCTGGGTAGCCTCCAACCCGATGGTATGAACATTGATTTCTCGAACTTCCGGTAATGCTCTCCCTTCACAATTCCCCATCCCCTTTTCCCTCTCTCACCTTATCTCCTTGACCACCCATCGCCTCCCTCTGGTGCTCCTCCCCTTTTCTTTCTTCCATGGCCTTCTGTCCTCTTCTATCAGATCTCCCCTTCTCCTGCCTTGTATCTCTTTCACCATTCAACTTCCCAGCTCTTTACTTCATTCCCCCCTCCCAGTTTCACCCATCATCTTCTGTTTCTTCCTCCTCTCCCCCCACCTTTCAAATCTACTCCTCAGCTTTTTTTCTCCAGTCCTGCTGAAGGGTCTCAGACCAGAATATCGACTGTATTTCTTTTCCATAGATGCTGCCTGGCCTGCTGAGTTACTCCAGCATTTTGTGTGTGTGACCTGCATCAATGACTATCGCTCAGTGGCACTTACATGAAATGAAATAGCTTTATTGTCATTGCATAGTACAATTTGTCATGCACCAATACAGTGAAAATGAGTTTGCAACTCTCGTACTCAATGCTATAAAACAAATAAAATAAATAAACAATAAATAAAATCAAGTAACCAGCCAGTACAAGCAATGTCCAGCACACAAAAGTGCAACTCAGATGCATGACAGCCATAAAACCAGTATTAAAAGTAGCAATATAACTAATTTATGGATGATGCTTGATCGATTGGTTCAGAGCAATTATAGCTCTGGGGAAAAAAGCTATTTTTCAATCTGGAAATGCGGGCATAGACAATCTTATAATGTCTGCCAGATGGAAGAAGTTCAGACAGATGATTGCATGGGTGTGTATTGTCCTTACAAATGCTTGTAGCTTTCCGTAAGTTGTAGGTGTCCTCCAGGGCTGGGAGCTGTGTCCCGATGATCTGTGTGCTAGAGACAACCCGCTGAAGTGCTTTCCTATCAGCTGCTGTACAACTGAGATACCACACAGAGATGCAGTGTGTTAAAATGCTCTCTATGGTGCAGCGGTAAAAGGTCACCAGCATCTGTTCAGGTAGACCAGCTTTCTTCAGCGTCCTGAGGAAAAACAAGCATTGCTGTGCTTTCTTAACTATTGTTGTGTTAGTGGAACATGTAAGGTCTTCTGAGATGTGTATTCCCAGAAACCTGAAACTGAACACTCTCTCCACTATGTCTCCGTTAATGTAGACTGGAGCGTACTCGTCATCTTGTCACTTTCCGAAGTTGATAATTAGCTCCTTAGTCTTTGCTGTATTAAGAGACAGGTTGCTCTCTGAGCAGCAGCTCACTAAGTTCTGTACTTCTGCTCTGTACGCTGATTTGTCTCTGTTGGAGATCAACCCGATCACTGTGACATCATCCACAGTGATGAAGTGTTTGGTGATGAAACATATCAGCACATGCCTGAAAGGTGACTTGGATCCGCTCCAATTTGCCTATCAGAGCAACAGGTTCACAGCAGAAGCCATCTCATTGGCTCTTCACTCAACACTGGAACATCTAGACAGCAAAGATGCATATAAAGGATGCTCTTTATCAATTACAACGCAGCATTTAATAGCATCATCTCCTTAAAACTAATCAGTAAGCTCCAAGACCTTGGCCTCAGTACCTCCTTGTGCAATTGGATCCTGGATTTCCTCGCTTGTAGACCCCAGTCATTTCAACAAATCTCCTCCATGATCTCCATCAGCACTGGTAAGCCACAGGCTGTGCTAATTCCCCTGCTCACATCACATCTATGAGGGTGTGGCTAAGAACAGCTCCAACACCATATTCAAGTTTGCTGATAACATCACTGTTGCGTGCTAAATCAAAGGTGGTGATGAATCAGCACATAGGAGGAAGATTGAAAATTTGGCCGAGTGGTGTCATAACAACAACCTCTTACTCAATGTCAGTAAGACCGAGGAACTGATTGTAGACTTCAGGAGAGGGAAACCAGAGGTCCATGAGCTCATCCTCATCGGAGGATCAGAGGTGGAGAGGGTTAGCAATTTTAAATTCCTGGCTGTTACTATTTCAGAGGACCTGTCCTGGACCCAGCACGTAAGTGCATTCATGAAGAAAGCACAGCAGCGCCTCTACTTCCTTCGGAGTCTGCGGAGAGTCAGCATGACATCTAAAACTTTGACAAACTTCCACAGGTGTGCAGTGGAGAGTGTATTGACTGACTGCATCAAGGCCTGGTATGGAAACACCAATGCCTTTGAATGGAAACTCCTACAAAAGGTAGTGGATTTGGCCCAGTACATCATGGATAAAGCCCTCCCAATCATCCAGCACATCTACATGAAACACTTCCCTAAGAAAGCAGCATCCATCATCAGAGATCACTATCACCTAGGCCATGCTCTTTTCTCACTGCTGCCATCAGGTAGAAAGTACAAGAGCCTCAGGACTGAACCACCGAGTTCAAGAACAGTTACTACCCCTCAACCATCAGGCTGATGAAAAAAAAGGGGATAACTACACTCATTTGCCCATCCATTAAGAGGTTCCCACAGCCAATGAGCTCACTTTAAGGACTCTTAATCTTGTTATCAAATGTTCTCATTACTTAGTGCTGTTTATTTATATTTTCAGTTTGTTGTAGTCAGCACTCTGATTGATATTTCATTGATCCTGTTATAGTTACTATTCTCTATATTTGCTGAGTATGCCCGCAGGACAATGAATCTCAGAGATGTATACGGTGACCTATATGTACTTTGATAATAAATTTACTTTGAACTTCGATAAATTCTTCGCTTGCCTGGGTGATAAGACAAACAACTCTGGAACGGAACAAGATTACGCAGCCTGTCCAATTGACACCCAGTCATAAACTCTCATTTTAATTTACCAATGGTGCCCATTAGCCGGCCCAGTGTGTGGTAGACTGCAGTAACTTGCCAAGGCTCTGTGAACAGCACGGTACCCAGGGGAACATCACCATCTGCAGGCTCTCCTCCAGTCGCGCACCTTTCTGAATGAAAAAAAAATCTCACCGGGCTTTCTGTCATAGCTGCTGTGTCGAAATTCTGACGCTCCCCACCCAGTGCGTACCCAGAATGACTGTGGCAGCTGGGAAGATGGTTCCACCACTTTCTCAAAGGGCAATCTGGGATGGGAGCAACATTCACATTCTTCAAAAAAAAGTATATTTTTTAAAAAATGATGTGTGGCGTACTCTGTTCTGGTGACGTGTAATCCATTCATTTACGTTTACACTGGAAAACCAAACCAAGACACTCAGTGCAAGTGAACTGGAAGCAAGGCTAGGGCCGGCGCTGTACCGCCCCGCGACGGGGGCTAAATTGTTACCCTCCCCCCAAACCAGGGATATCAACAGCAACTTCACAAACTCACTACATATTCCGGCTCATTCGGCTGAGTGACATCCAGCTGGACCAATCCCAGGCCAGAAAACGGAAGCCCCGGTTCAGCCTCGCGTCGGTGTTCCAATCACCGCATGGGCAAGGGGAGCGCTCGAGGGAAATCAGCCAATCAGGATGAACCAGAAGGCGGGCTCTCCGGCTGTAGGAATACCCGCGAAGAGCGTGCGGAGCGGCCATTTGCAAAAAGCAGCGGTCAGCCGGAGAGTCGGTACGTGTTGGCGGTGGGCCCAGCAACCCCGTTCGGAGCCGGCTTGAGACGCGCGGCCGTAAGAGCTCGCGAAGTTGCAGGGCAGGGTTTTTGCTGGGCTCGGGTAGGGTCGGTTTTGGTTTCGTGCAGTGCCGGTGATTGAGTGGGGAGTAAGGCCTACTTGAAAAGGCTTACTGATCGGGGCGGTAGGAGGTTGTAATGAGGCGGCTGGGTGGGAGTTGGGATGGCTAACGGGAAAGGACCCCGGAGCAACACTGGAGAGGGACAAAGGGGGTGGGGAAAGCGAGGAGCTGAAATCAGGATCCTCGGCAGTGGGGGAATGGATCCTCAGTGGTAGGTGGGGGCGAGGAATCCCACTGAGTATTCAGGGATATCACAGCGAATTTTGGCTAATATTTTCCAGTATTCTTTGGGGAATGTAATAGTTACTCCTATTTAAGGGTTGGGAAATTATTGTTATTAATCTTGTTTGTAAAAGTGAAAAAAGTAGTTATTATCTTTTAATAAGATTGATGCCTAACGTCATCAATTGGAAAAATATTAGAGTCAAATGATTTGGGTGAGGGAATCGAATGTAACACTGAAATTTGCTCCTGACCAATCTGAGGAGGCAGTGTGCAAACACATACTGTATGTCTTTAATGTGAATATATGTGCCTTATGTATTTGGTTATGGAAAAGATGTTATATAAAATCAGTTTGTGAAATGTTGATATTTAAAAATTTGAGTGTTTTCATACATCAGTAGCTGAAATCCAGTGGGCTTGAGCCAGTAAATGGGTTTGATAGCAAGAACATTTGAGTAAAGGAAAGGAAGAATTGTTTTACTACAATTATTGGAGTATTGTGTGCAGATTTGTTTCTCAGATATTCTTGCCATAGAGGGAGTGTAACAAATGGCCACCTAGATGTCTTAAGTTTATATGGGTTCAGAAGATTGGGAGAGCATCTGATGCAAGCCAGTGTAATTCTGACAAGGTTTAGACAGTGAACATGGATATGCAGTGGAGAATGATCAGTCGATGGGTTTTCAGGGTTTATTGGTTTGAGAGAGGATTAGCTGATACTAGAGGTTTGTGTTACTCTTAAGAGGAGAGGAAATCACCTGTAGAGTTGTGGTAATGGGCAGAGACGCATGGGGTTGAAGACTGGAGATTTTTACTGAATAGGGACTGAGGAGTCACCAGGGGATTGGGGAGGAAGGATATGGGTGGTTGTACAACCCTAAAATGGGTAAGTTTATTACTGCTTAAGATATTGAACAATTGTTTAGCAATGTGCATTTGATGCGATGTCTGTTGAAACCTGTAATTTTTTTTGACCATTCAGTAGAGATGGCAGAGAACGATGTTGAGAATGAGTTGTTGGATTACGAAGAAGATGATGAGAACCAGACCTCGGCAGAACCAGCAACAGCTCCTGCTAAGAAGGATGTGAAGGGTTCCTATGTCTCCATTCACAGCTCTGGATTCAGAGATTTTTTGTTGAAACCAGAGCTACTTCGAGCCATTGTTGACTGTGGCTTTGAGCATCCTTCAGAAGGTAATGGTTTTTTCCCCTACTGCTTATGTAATAACTTATAGTGGAGCATCAAAACTTATGTACCCAGGGAATTTCAGCACTTTTGGTGGGGGGGGGGGGGGGGGGCTCTGCTGTAACCTTAAACCCAGCTGTAAGCAGCATAAGTACTGATAATCCTGGCAATTATGTACAGGGTTTGTCCAAGGTAAGGTGCTCTGCCAGTACAATGGCATTGGAATTCTTTGGTTCTAACAGAAGTCTGTCAAGGTTTTCACCCTGTGTTTTTTGATTGGGGCTTGTTCTAACATGCTTGTGATTTGTGGTGTGAAGAAGCCTGCAGGTCAAAGTTGGAAGATTGGTGAAGAACTTTGTGCCTTTCAGTAGTATGTATGGATAGCTTGCTGCTCACAGTAAGTTACAACCCAAACCCAGCACTACCAACAGTGCAGTTCCTCCTCAGCGCTGTGTATAGAAAGTCTACATCAGTTTTGTCCTCTTGTTGGCTGATATGGGATGTGGAATTCGAATTATTCAGGCAACTGAATCCACACTGGGTATCTTTTTATACTGATTCTACATTAATTCCATTTTGTTCTGACATGCTTTCCATAATCTCACTGATTCTGCAATTTAGAAAAACGTAATATAACAATGTCAGTCTGCACATTGTTGAGGTGTGGAGGAAAATTGGGAGGCAGTGTTCATAATATGATAGATTTCACCCTGCAATTTGAGAGGAAGAGGCTAAAGTCAAACATATCAGTATTATAGTAGAGTATAGGGAATTACAAAGGCACGAGAGAGAGCTAGCCAGAGTTGATTGGAAATGGATCCTAGTAGGCATGATGGCAGGACAGCAATGGCTGGAGTTTCTAGGAACAATTTAGAAAACACGGGATAGATAAATCCTGAAGATGAAGTATTGTAAAGGTAGGATGAGGCAACCATGGCTGACAAGGGAAGTCAAAGACGGTGTAAAAGCAAAAGTGAGGGAATATAACATAGAAAAATTATTGGGAAGTTAGAGGATTGGGAACCTTAAAAAAACAATAGAAACCAACTAAAAAACCATAAGGAGAGAAAAGTGAAATATGAAGGTAATTATTCAATAACGTCAAAGAGGATACCATTATTTCAGGTACAAAAAGAAGATTGAGGCGAGTGTGGGTATTGGGCCACTGGAAATTGATGTAGTAGTGGAGAACAGAGTAATGGCAGATGAACTTAGCATATTGCAGAAAACCAGAAGTGTGATGGTGTCGGGGGCAGAAGTGAGTGAAGTTGCTGTCACCAAGGAGAAGGTGCTTGGTAAGCTGAAAGGTCTGAAGGTACAACTGGACCTGATGGGCCACACCCAGGGTTATGAAAAAGAGGTAGCTGAAAAGATTGAGGAGGCATTAGTAATGATCTTTCAAGAATCACTACATACTGGAATGGTTCTGGATGACGGAAAATCGCATATGTTATTAGACTCTAAGAAAAGAAACAGAAAACACTATAGGCCATTATTAAAGATGAAGTTTCGGGGTACTTGGAGGCACGTGATAATGTAGGCCCAGGTCAGCATAGTTTCCTTAAGGGAAAATCTTGTCTGACAAATCTGTTGGAATTCTTTGAGGAAATAACAGGAAAAAGGCAATTCAGTGGATGTTGTTGGCTTGGAGATTTAGAAAGGCCTTTGACAAAGTGCCATACATGAGGCTGCTAAACAAGATACAGGCCCCAGATTTTACAGGAAAGATACCAGCATGAATGCAAGATTGGCTGATTGGTAGGAGGCAAAAGGTCAGAATGGGGGGGGGGGGGGCTATTCTGACTGGCTGAAAGTGACATGGTGGTCTGCAGACGTCGGTATTGTGACAGCTTATTTTCATTTTATATGTCAACGATTTGGATGACAGAATTCATTCTTTCTGGCCAAGTTTGCATATTGTATGAAGATGGGTGGAGGGGCAGATAGTGTTGAGGAAATGGAGTCTCTAGAAGGACTTGGACAGGTTGGGAGAATGGGCAGATGGAACACAGCGTCGGGAAGTGTGGTCGTACACTTTGTTAGAAGGAATAAAGTTGTTCACTATTTTCTAAGTGGGGAGAAAATTTTAAAAATTGGAGTTGCAAAGGGACTTGGATATCCTTGTGTTGGATTCCCTGAAGTTTAACTTGCAGGTTGAGTTGGTGGTAAGGAAGGCAAATGCAATGTTAGCATTCATTTCTAGATGACTAAAATATAAGTGGAAGGATGTGATGCTGTGGCTTTATAAGACATTGGTCAGAGTGCACTTGGAGTATTGTGAGCAGTTTTGGACCCCTGTTACAATTCAACAATGAATATAGAATTGAGACAGGTTTTTTATAAACAAATAAAACTTTTATTAAACACTGCTCAAAAAAAACAAAAGTAAACAAAATGACTAACTTAACCGGAAGTCAGCTGCTATACGGCAGCTCGAATAGTTCTTAAAAGTAGTAAATGCAAAAGTCCAGATAATTTACGAAGTCTCTTAGGAGAGATTTTCCCAGAAGTAACGAATTCCTCGACCTCATGACGTTACTGCTGATTCCAGCCGAAATATGCCTTGCCTGAAGGATTTACGATGAAGGAAATAAAACGGCTTAAATGCACTGACCTTTCCTTGGTGAAACGCTGCATCCAGCTCTTTCTGCTCTTATAGAAATGCAGGAGCTATCTCAGACGCAGGTTACTAATTCCTTCCGAATGAGGATCAAATAAAGTCGAACCTGTTTTACCGCCGGCAACACCAACTTTTCTTGATCCTTCAGCTTCCCGAACTTCGATAATTCTTCACTCTACGACTGGACTTTAACTGGCAGCGATTTTCAGAACTGCTGGCATGACGATTCTTTCAGTAGTAATTAAAACTCCACTTTAAAACGAAACTGCGTCATGAAATCAAATACGCGGCAGAATGGAGTCACTGACGAACTAAGCCACGAACTGACCTACGTCACAGCGATGTGTGCTCCTCTTATACCCTGTTGAAAGAGGCTATTACATGACCTCTCATTGGCAGGAAAATTACACACTCCACCAGCACAAGACCATTACATCATGCCCAGCAGAGCCTTAATTACATCATGGTCATGTGACATTCACGATACTCACGGGTACATAACACCCCTTATCTAAGAAGAGATGTGCTGGCATTGGAAGGAGTCCAAAAGAGGTTCACGAGAATGATTCTGGGAATGAAAGGGTGAATATATGAGGGGCATTTGATGGCTCTGGGGCTGTCCTTGCTGTGCATTGAGGGTGAATCTTATTGAAACCTATTGAATACTGAAAGGCCTAGACGGGTTAGATGTGGAAGGATGTTTCCTGTAGTGGGTGAGTCTTGTCCAGAGGACACAGCCTCAGAAAAGAGGAATGTCTGTTTTGTACAAGTAAGAAGGAGCAGCGCGCACAAAATACTGGAGGATCTCAGCAGGTCAGGTAACATCTATGGAAAAGAGTAAAACTGTTGACGTTTCACACCGAGACCCTTCTTTGGGACAGTGAGAAGGAATTTCTTTAGCTAGAGGGTGGTGAATCTGGAATTCATTGCCAGTGACAGTTTTGGAGGCCACATATTCACGGCAAGAGGTTGATATGTTCTTGGTTAGCCAGGGCATCAAAGGTTACTGGGAGAAGACAGAGAATGGTTGATGGGGGGGGGAGGGTGGTGGGGATAAGTCAACTATGATGGAATGGCAGAGCAGAGTCAATGGACTTAGTACTCTAATTATGTCCTTATGTTGTCTTATGGTGTAAAATCTGATCTCTTTGGGGGGGGGGGGGGTGGAAGGAGGAATATCTAATTGTCCAGGGAGAAAATGCCAAATTCCCATGGATAGCACTGGTGAGCAGGAGTAAACTCAGGTCATTGATGCTGTGAGGCAGCAGTTTGAACTGAGCAACACTGCTTGCAAACAGTTTGTTTTGAATGAGTATTGCTACCATCTCAGCAGTAAATCTTACAGGCATATAGGATTAGGATTATGACTGTTCACCTTTTTCTCCTGCATGTGAGGACCCAGAAGTTTCTCATCTTTAATATAAAGCCAATTGCTAATGTTCTGTCCCTTCTTTAGTTTTATTGTTTTCCCCAAAGGTCCATCTGATTTTTAAAACTGAAGGCATGACCTTTATGCTGGTCAATTTACAACAAGGAACAGGATCAAGAACATGGCCTACGATATGCCAATTGAAACTTAATTCTATCTGCCTGCGTATGATTTATATCCCTCCTGTCCCTGCATAGACATGTGCCAATCTAAAAGCCTCTTGAATGTCTACCTGGCTGTATTTCAGGCACACAACACTGTGTATGCAAAAGAAAATTCTATTCTTAAAATTAGGCCCTCTGGTATTTGACAATTCTATTCTGGGGGGAAAGATCACCCTATCTGTGCCTCACTTTATTTTCTAAAACTCCTATCAGGTCCCTTCAGTCTCTGATTCTCCAGATAAACAACACACGTTTCAGCATTTATCCAACCTCTCCTTATAGCTGATGCCCTCCAATCAAGGCAGCTTTCTTGTAAACTTCTTGTGCACCGTCCCCAAACCTTCCATATTCTTTCTGTATTGGGGTGCACACAGTAGCCTGAAAAGCTTAGAACTGCATTGTGACTTTCTGGCTCATGTACTCTATGCCCTAGTAATGAATATGAATATGCCATATTTTTTCTTTACCATCCTATCTACTTGTATTACTACTTTTAGGGAGTTATGGACCTGGATCCCAAGAACCCTTCCCTTTCATTTGTCCTCGTAAAGTGCAGTGTCTCACACTTGCCTGGATTAGACTCCATCTGTGATTTCTCCAGCCATAACTAACTGATCTATCCTCAGTGGCCACTTTATTAGATACACCTGCACGCCTGCTCATTGATGTAAATATCTAATTAACAATTCGGGACACAACTCAATGTGCATGCAGACATGGTCACAAGGTTCAGTTATTGTTTAGACCAAACACCAGAATGGGAAAGAAATATATAATTGACTTTGACTATTAAATGATTGTTGGTGTCTGACTGGGTGGTCTGAGTATCTCAGACACTGCTGCTCTGGGATTTTCATGCATAAGTCTCCAGAGTTTTTGTTGTGGGGGAAAAAAATCCAGCGAGCAGTAGTTCTGTAGGCAAAAACGCTTTATGAGAGGTCTTAGGAAAATGACCAGACTGGTTCAAGCTGACGGGAAGGTAACAGTAACTCAAATAACTATATGTTGTAGCAGTGGTGTGCAGAAGAGCATCTTTGAATGCATAACATGTCGAATATTAAATGGGGTGAGCTACAGCAGCAGATCAGTGTTCCACTCCTATGCTTGATATGGCCACTGAGTATACATCCTGTTGTATCCTTTGACGAACTTCAATCTACAACTAATTTTTGTGTTGTCTGCAAACTTGCTAACCAACCCATCTAAATTTTCATCGGTCACTTAAACAACAGGTTCCAGCACTGATGCCTTTAGAATACAGGGCACAGACCTCCAATCAGAACAATACCCTTCCACTACTGCCTTCTCCTCTATGGCCAAGTCCGTTCGAAATCCAATTCTCCAAGGATTCTGTCTTCCATAATTTCTGGATCCGCTTATCATGAGAGACAGTCAACTTTTCAGATTGAGATGTCCACTTAGGCTTTTTCCAAGCATAAATTCCCTCCTTTGTCCTTGAGTGGTCAATAATAGACAGTAGGTGCAGGAGTAGGCCATTTGGCCCTTCTAGCCAGCACCACCATTCACTGTGATCATGGCTGATCATACACAATCAGTACCCCGTTCCTGCCCTCTCCCCATCTCCCTTGACCCCGCTATCTATAAGAGCTCTATCTAACTCTCTCTTGAAAGCATCCAGAGACTTGGCCTCCACTGCCTTCTTGGGCAGAGCATTCCACATATCCACCACTCTCTGGGTGAAAAAGTTTTTCTGCATCTCTGTTCCAAATGGCCTACCCCTTATTCTTGAACTGTGGCCTCTAGTTCTGGACTCACCCATCAGCAGGAACATGCTTCCTGCCTCCAGTGTGTTCAATCCCTTAATAATCTTATATGTTTCAATCAGATCCCCTCTCATCCTTCTAAATTCCAGTGTATACAAGCCCATTCGCTCCAATCTTTCAACATATGACAGTCCCGCCATTCCGGGAATTAACCTTGTGAACCTACGCTGCACTCCCTCAATAGCAAGAATGTCCTTCCTCAAATTTGGAGACCAAAACTGCACACATTACTCCAGGTGGGGTCTCACCAGGCCCTGTACAGCTGCAGAAGGACCTCTTTACTCCTATACTCAATTCCTCTTGTTATAAAAGCCAGCATGCCATTAGCTTTCTTCACTGCCTGCTGTATCTGCATGCTTGCTTTCATTGACTGATGTACAAGAATCTCGTTGTACTTCCCCTTTTCCTAACTTGACTCCATTTAGATAGTAATCTGCCTTCCTGTTCTTGCCACCAAAGTGGTTAACCTCACATTTATCCACATTAAACTGCATCTGCCATACATTTGCCCACTCACCAAACCTGTCCAAGTCACCCTGCATTCTCATAACATCCTCCTGACATTTCATACTGCCACCCAGCTTTGTCATCAGCAAATTTGCTAATGTTACTTTTAATCCCTTCATCTAAATCATTAATGTATATTGTAAACAGCTGCGGCCCCAGCACTGAACCTTGTGGTAACCTACTGGTCACACACAGCCTGCCATTCTGAAAGGGACCCGTTAATCACTACTCTTTGTTTCCTGTCAGCCAGCCAATTTTCAATCCATGTCAGTACTCTGCCCCCAATACCATGTGCCCTAATTTTGCCCACTAATCTCCTATGTGGGACTTTATCAACAGCTTTCTGGAAGTCCAGGTACACTACATCCACTGGCTCTCCCTTGTCCATTTTCATAGTTAAGAGGTCCTACCCTCTTTTTTAATGTGTGTGTGTATGTATGTATGTATATATATATATATATATATATGTATGTATGTGTGTGTGTATATATATATAGAGAGAGAGAGATAGAGAAATGCTGAAATTCACTTTAAACATTTGGCAAGAACATTTCATGATTCATTTTACCCACCTGATTCCCTATGATGTTTTTCTCTACTTCCTTTATATTCCTCAAGCACCCTGTCAGAATTTAATATCCCAAACCCTATATGTGCTTATTATTTGATTAAAAATTTGCAACATCTGTCATCCAAGATTCCAGAATCTTGCCATCCTTGTCTGTCTTCCTTGCTGGAATATGTTAGTCCTGAAATTTGGCTGGCCTTTCACAGAATTCTTATGTGAACTTGCTCAATGACAACAAACTACACTCTTCAGCCTAATGCTGTTGCAATTTTCCCCTGATGTTTTTGTCTTGTTCTTATCCATAATTAGCTTAAATGCAGCTGAATTATTTATTTGCCACTCCAGCTGTCTGAGGCAGTGAGTGTCATGAGAGCCATCTTAAAAGGGCCCCTTTGATTCTTGTCTCACTACAACCAGGTGGCCACCATGTAGCTTAATTGTAAAGATGTGAGAATGCTACATTGGATTGTTGTCCCTTTCAATCCACACTAGTCTAACTTGTGATTAATCAGTTCCAAAAGTTCACAATTAAAGTAAGTCCACTTTTATTCACCTCAACTTTCTTTTCTTGAAATTCTGAGAAAAGGTAAGACTTTGAACAGTTCTTTGCATCCTCTAAATGTAGTTTAAGCTGAAATCATTCTTCCACTGGTTGACATTCTGAAAATCCAGCATTTTCTGAATTCAAAACCATATAGGAGTGCCAGCCAGTCAGGTAAAACCAGTAGATCCATAATACGGTCACTATTGTGCTGACTAGGGTGTTTCTTCTGTAACTTGAATAATTTTAGAGAATTTATCAAACCTCCAAAAATCTGGAGGTAACAAATGGAGAATGGAAGTATGTTTATTGTTTTTGGCCCATATATATTTCTAGCAAGAGTAGAAATACTGTTGGATCTGGTAAGAGAAAAGTAATTCACTTTCTCCAATGAAAGCTTCATACAAAATGGGTGTACAAAAAATTAACAGGTCATTTTTGACAAAGCTTATTTTGAGGGAGTTGGAGGTAACTACAGTTCACTTGGACTGAGTGCCACTTCAACCGAACACAGCTTCAAAAGTGCCTGTGTCAGATAGGTTGGACTATTGGACGGGACATGTACTCTTAAGTTAGTTTGTAGAAGCCAGGGTCCAGTGAGATTAGTGGGAGTGGGGAATGGAACTTGGCAATTTTCAGCTTGTAAGTTTCAGTTTAAATGTTCCAGCTTGCCAAAATAAACAAACATACATTCTGGGCATTGGCTGCATATGCTTGCACTCCAGATCTGATCTGATGGGGAGCCAGGTAACTGCACCATTTGAACTATGAGGTACTGGATTATCTGAGTTTTATTGTAGGAGTGGCCTTTAAGAGTACAAATGATGGTTTCCTATTGAGGACAGTCCACAGCTAGTGATCACAAGGATAAGGCAGTAATAATTTGAAATAGAGAAATCTAATCCACTGTAGTGTAGAATTTATTGCTACATCAATTAATTCTTTAAGGAGAGTGTAGGCAATTGTGTGGAAAATAGTTTTCTGAGCAAGGTTAAAAGAAGATGGAGTAAAGATGATGTTCTTGTAAATTACCAATCAAAGTAATTAAGCCGTTTAGGTTAAATTTACTTATTTCTCTAGCATTTTGTCCTAGATTGGGAAGGAAGGACTAATTGTTCAGATAATTGGATGGGAAACTGGATCTAAATCCAGATAGTTTTAGTGTTGTGCAATCATTGCTGTATCTGTTCTCTCCACAGTTCAACATGAGTGCATTCCTCAAGCCATTCTTGGAATGGACATCCTCTGTCAGGCCAAATCTGGAATGGGAAAGACAGCAGTATTTGTTCTTGCGACACTGCAACAATTGGAGGCTGTTGATGGACAGGTAATTTATCAGATAAGAATTGGTATGTGTGGTTTTCGAGCCACTAGCTTACATGACACAAATAATTATAGAAACCAATCAATTAGTATTAACAGATCCGTCCTTGCAAGTTCAGTAGAAGCTTTGTCTGGTTTCACTGCTACTCGTCCATTTCCAGTCATTACACAGCATTAACACTAGATCAAAATATGAATAAAAGTGTGGTCTTCGGCCTGAACGTCATTTTGCTTTGCATGGATGCTGCTTCACCAACCGCACGTTTCTAGCATTTTCTCTTTTTATTTCAGGTTTCCAGTATGGGTGTTTTTTAATTGATTAATCCTGGTATCCAGCTTGACCTAAATTGATATCATAGGCGCTTTTCTTTGTGTGAGACCAAATTCAATTTTTTTGATGTGACTGAGGAATGACTGGTTTCATTATTGATGATAACAGTCCTTTCAAGTCTACATTGGTAGTGTGGTAAGCATTTCACCTTCTGGTTTAAAAACTAAGATGCCCGTTAGCTCTAGGAAGAGCACCATTGCACTCAGTAATGTTGCTTAGTTCGCGTGTGTCCTTGAGCTGCTGAACATTTAGATTAGGAGAAGATACCTTTCAGAGTTGGACACATTTGCATAGTCAACCAACACAAGACACTTTGTTGAACAGAAACAGTGGAAAAAGATGAAAAGTTGACATTTTTTGTTGCTTAATTTTCTACTCTGAATTTCAGTTTTGAGATCAGTTGTCCTGTAGGGCTCTGTGTTTCATGTAAAGTCAAGTCAAACTTTATTGTCATTTTGACCATAACTGTTGGTACAGTGCATAGTAAAAATGAGACAACATTTTTCAGGACCATGGTGTTACATGACACAGTACAAAAAAACTAGACTGAACTAGGTAATTAAAAAAAAACACAGGGAAAGCTACACTAGACTACAGACCTACACAGGACTACATAAAGTGTACAAAAACAGTGCAGGCATTACAATAAATAATAAACAGGACAGTAGGGCAAGGTGTCAGTCCAGGCTTCGGGTATTGAGGAGTCTGATAGCTTGGGAGAAGAAACTGTTACATAGTCTGGTCGTGAGAGCCCGAATGCTTCGGAGCCTTTTCCCAGGCTGCAGGAGGGAGAAGAGATTGTATGAGGGGTGCATGGGGTCCTTCATATTGCTGTTTCCTTTGCGGATGCAGCGTGTAGTGTAAATGTCCGTGATGGCAGGAAGAGAGACCCCATGATATGATCTTCCGATGATCTTCTCGGCTGACCTCACTATCTGCTGCAGGGTCTTGCAATCTGAGATGTTGCAATTTCTGAACTAGGCAGTGATGCAGCTGCTCAGGATGCTCTCAATACAACCCCTGTAGAATGTGATGAGGATGGGGGGTGGGTAGGAGATGGACTTTACTCAGCCTTCGCAAAAAGTAGAGATGCTGCTGGGCTTTCTTTGCTATGGAGCTGGTGTTGAGGGATCAGGTGAGATTCTCCATCAGGTGAACACCAAGAAAAGAGCCATTGATGTTCAGCGGGGAGTGGTCGCTCCGTGCCCTCCTGAAGTCAACAACCATCTCTTTTGTTTTGTTCACATTAAGAGATGGGTTGTTGGCTCTGCACCAGTCCGTTAGCCACTGCACCTCTTCTCTGTAAGCTGACTCGTCGTTCTTGCTGATGAGACCCACCACAGTCGTGTCATTGGCGAACTTGATCTGGTTCGAGCTGTGTGTTGCAGCATAGTCGTGGGTCAGCAGAGTTGAACAGCAGTGCACTGAGCACGCAACCCTGGGGAGTGTGATGGTGTTGGAGATGCTGCTCCCAATCCAGACTGCAGGAAGTCTAGGATCCAGTTGCAGAAGGAGGTGTTCAGGCCCAGTAGGCTCAGCTTTCCAATCAGTTTCTGCGGGATGATTGTGTTGAATGCTGAACTGAAGTCTGTGAACAGCATCTGAACGTATGTGTCTTTTTTGTCCAGGTGTTTTATTGTAAAAGTTTAACTCTTATTCACACTGTGTGTGTGTGTGTGTGTGAGAATCATGAGAAGTGTTAAGACTTTGCTGAGTTAAAAATTTAAAGTTACTAGGCAGGCAACGTAAGATATTGTTAACCAACTTATGAACTACTGCATGTTTCATTGTTTTTCCTGAATCTTTTTTGGTTCATAAACAGGTATCAGTCCTTGTCATGTGCCATACCAGAGAGCTGGCTTTTCAGATCAGCAAAGAATATGAAAGGTTTTCAAAATACATGCCAAATGTAAAGGTAAGTGCGCACACAATACACCTTTTACACTTGGCAATGTGATATCCTATAGAGTCTCTTTAATTATTTTGGGAAATCAACACATTTTGGAAAGACCTCAGCCGTTATATTTTCTCAGTGGAAAGCTGACTTACATTTTATTGTACCAGCAGTCAATCTCCTGTTTGGAGTAGCAAGAATTTGCTATGGAGTTTGAAATCTGTATCCAGCTTGGCTTCACATCTGTTTGATTTCTTTGGATTGTTTGCCAATGTTTTGTGCATTTTCAAGAAGTCTATTAACTTAACAGTGTTATAGTTGATAGGATAGTGTTTTAAAAGTATGTTATAGGTTGAGGCTGTGGGATCATGTAACAATTCTAATGTTGCATGCGCAACAGAAAATTTGGGTGATTAATCATCCTGTAAGAGCAAATTATTATTGATGGTCCCATGATGGATTGGTGCTGGCATTGACCAGGACTGAGCACTTTATGGCCATGGATTCCAGGTGTTCAGAAAAAGATGGACAGGGGTCTGGGGAATACTAGTTAGGTTAGAGATTATAGTACTGGAGAGCAAGATATTTTTGAGATGTTTAGAAAATAGTCCTTGTTCGTCATTACCATGATGCTAAGGGTATTCTGTGTGCCACAAAATGGTTTGAAGACAGGGAAAACTTGTGAAGAAATCAGAGTTGAGTAAGAACTGAAGTGGTGACACCTCAATTGTACAAACGTGTAATACTGCTAGCGTATAGAAAAAATAGCATTTCTGAAATTCATTCAAAACTTTAGAATGTTTTGAGGAGGGGAAATGACAAATGGAGGTTACTGTAAGTATGACCTGTTAGATTTTTGAGAGATTAAATGTTATGGGATGGTACACAATTATTGACAGGACCATTAACAGTATTGATGTACGGAGGGATCTTGCAGTCCAAGTTCTTAGCTTCTTGAAAGTTATTTCCCAAGTTGAAATGCTGGTAAAGAGGGTGCATGGCATGCTTACCTTTCTTAGATAAAATATTGAGGTCAAGAGTCAAGGAATTATATATTATTTATAAACCTGGTTAGCCTGCATCTGGAGTGTTGTATTCATTTCTGGTCGCCCCATTTTTAGAAGGGTGTGGGGCTTTTGAGGGGGTGCAGAAGAGGTTTGCTGGAATGCTGCCTGGATTAGAGGACATGTGCTATGAGGGATGGTTGGATAAACTTGGGTTGTTTTCATTGAAGCAGCAGAGGCTGAGGGAATGTCTGATAGAAGTTTTGTAAGATAATGTCGCGCGCAATGCACTACTAAGGAAACACACGGAGGCAGAGAGAGCTGAACTCAGAATGCCTTTACTGATTCAAAATCGCGCACTTAAATCTCACCTTCCATGGGCCCCTGTGACCCGTGGGGTGGACGTTACATCAGACTGTCCCCGGAAGGTCTGCCCCGAGCGGGTAGTTTCAAGCGTGCTACCACGTGTGTGCCTGTGGCTCCCGATGGCGGTTCGAGTCCTGTGTGTGTGGGCTGCCACAATATGTAAGTTTTGTAGCATTAGTAGACCAGGCAGTATCTGTTTCCCGGGGTTATAGGTGAGAGGGGCTTTGTGGGGCAAGTTTTGTAGTGGATGCCTGGCAGGAGTAGTAGTGGAGGCAAATACAGTAGAGATTTGGATAGGCACTTTGCAAAGAATGGAGAGGTTGGGATATTACTCTAAACCAAAAGGAATGTTTTAGCAACAGCTTAGCACGATATTGTGGGCTAAAGGGCCTATTTTACTGCTGTATTTTCAGTGAACTTGGGGAGCTGAAAAGGAAAATAAGACTAGCAAGTTAAATAAAAATGAATCCCAACATTTTATGGTAAAAGATAACAAGAGGGTTTTAGATTTAAATGCATAACCTGTTGAAAGGACAAGATGGCAGAATTGGAATACTCAATTGATTCTTTGCTTGAGCCTTCTAGTGGAAGAATTCTCACTGTGGTAGTGGATGTGGCGGGAGGGGTGATAATTAGGAGGATGTATTAGAAAATCTAGCTATGCCTTTAAGTAGATATAGTCACAAGGGGTAGTCCTTGGGTCACTGAGGGAAATCCATATGCAAAACTAGAATGACAAGTCTGAAGTCATTCAAAAAAATGCAGTGATGTATGAATATCTCTAGACTTGTTGCTTTGACTTCTGTGGTGAAACTTTTAGAAACCATTTTGGGTGGGGGTGATGGGGAATGAATGGAGTGAATAGAATAGAAAAGGGTAAGTAATTTTTCAAGCTGAAGAAAGGCATGTTCTGCATGATTATTTCTTGTACTTTTATACTTTCTGCTTTTGAATTGGCTGTGTTGGGTAACATTTTAAACTTGCATATACTATAATTAGTCCAGCCATAGTATAACTCACTGTTTGTCCTTGCCTTTGTTATTTGCTGCTTCTCCTTGCCTGTAGCAGCTTTAAATTACTGATATAATTATGTCTTCTAGACTTCCACATTCACTCCTGGATTCTGAATTTTGTATCCTCAGTGTTTGTCCTTAGTATAAGCAAAGGTTGCCCCATCAACTAAAGGACTCTGTTCTTTCTTCAGTTATCTTCTGCCTTTAATATGCTTAAAGTGCTATTGAATTTCCCTTCATCCTGTTTGAGACTCTACATTTCCTGTAACTTCTGTTTCCTGTCTGGCTTTCAGTTTGGGTGTTGGATTATTATTGTCACATACTGAGATACGGTGGAAAACTTTGTTTTGTATGCCCTCCAGGCAGATCATTTCAAGATACAAGTACATTAAGATAGTCCAAATGGAAAAACAGTAACTGAATGTGGAATTTAGTGTTACAGTAACAAAAAAGATCCAGTCCAGGCAAGCGATATGGTGTAAGGGCCACATTGAGGTAGATTTTAAATTCAAGAGTCCATCTTTATCACAGAAGAATCTTATGGCAGCAGGTTTATGTGTATCTTCTGCACAATGGACAGGGGCATAAGACAATGACAGGGGTGAGAGGGGTCTGTTTTGTTCACTTCCTAAAACAGTAGGTAGGGAGGGGAGGCTTGTTTCTGTGGCATTTTGCAATTTGTTGTGTAGGACAGAGCAATTGCTACACCAGGCTGTGAGGCTCTCTGGGGCATCTATAAAAAATATGCCATATGCTCCTCATTGTTTTTATATAATTGAGATATCTCTTGATACACAACTTTGTCTGGATTTGCTGGCTTTGCCTTTCACCCTCACAGAAGCGCATCAACTTTCATCTTATTTCACTGTTATCGTGTATGTCTATTGGGTTAGGAGCAGCTACTGGGAAGTCACCCTTTCCCCCATTCAGTAATTTAAATCTTTACCCTTTCCAATAACTACCTTGAACTAAGGTCACTATATCTAAAACTAGTTGCCTTCTGCCACATCAACCAATATGTTCAGAGAATATAGGTTTGTGCAGCTCAGGGAAGAGTCCTGTCAGCTCACCTTATCCATGATACCCAATCGGTCTGTATCGTTTTATGTCTTTCCTATACTTACCTAGATGCCGTTTAAACATTGTAATTTTCTTTTTCTGATGGCTCATTCCAGATATTCACCAATTCTTTGTATGGAAAAATTGTCAGCTCATGGTTCCTTTGAATTTCTCCTTTTTCACCTTAGATTTAGCCCTCTGCCAGACTCTTCCCTTGAAAATAATTCTGACCACTTACCCTATCTATATGCTTCATAATTTTATAAACCTCAGATCATCCCTCAGTCTCGTATTGCATTGAGAATAAGCAAGCCCTATTCAATCTTTCCTCATAACTGCAGCCCTGTATTCCAGCAACATCCTGAGTGAATCTCTTCTGCACTCTCTATTGCTGCTTTCTGTCCTGTGTGCTTTGAAGACTAGATCGTACAAAATATTCTAAATGTGGTTAAACCAATGCTTTATAGTTGCAGTATGACATCCCAACTCTTACAGTTAGTGCCTTGGTCTGTGAAGACATGCATCCCAAAGTCTTCCTGTATATCAGTATCCTAATGCCCCTGCCATTTAATAGCATTAAGTCCTGTACTACTGCTGATAAGAGTACTGGCTGAAAAAGCTTCCTGGATGCTTGCATCCTGAAACCTATATGTGACCGCCTCCCTGTAACTGTCTACCAACCTGCTGACCACCGGAATGTAGCTTGATTTTCATCTTGATATCTGTAAGGAGTTGCAGCCAAATGCACTTCTCAGGTATAGTCATTAGGGACATGATTTCCCTCGTCCCTAGTTTCCCATCTACTGGAAGAGGAGCATACCATATCCTCCCAAACCAATTATGGGCCATTTTCAAATGTGCTTCTCTTAGGGATCCTGGTAAGTGAAACTTAGCTGAAATTCCTGAAGCCTACCAAGTTTAAACTGTTGTGCTTCTCCCTTCAAGTCCAGTCTCCTCATAAGTGAAACTTCCTGGTGTGAAGTCCATTCTAATTAATATTAAAGAATCTCTTGTACTTTGTCTTGAATGTACTTATAGCGACAACCTTCACAGATTTAGAAGTCACAGTCTGTCTTGTCGCTTATTGGAGCAATGCTTTTTTTCTTTTGACAACTAGCTTGGTGATTTTGCAATTTTTTCCTCTGAATGGTAACTTTCTGCTTCTTTTAACAGGCAGCTGTATTTTTTGGAGGCTTGTCAATCAAAAAGGATGAAGACATCTTGAAAAAGAATTGTCCTCATATTGTTGTAGGAACACCAGGACGAATCCTAGCCCTCACGCGTAGTAAATCGCTCAGTTTGAAATACGTCAAGCACTTTGTATTAGATGAGTGTGATAAGATGTTGGAGCAACTTGGTTAGTGAAATTTTTTTTTTGCCTGAGATAAATGTTAAATAAAGTTTTCTTATTAGCAACAAGTTGACATTTTCTCAGATAATAAAAGTCTATTTCTGCTGTTTAATCATGATTGAAAATGGACAATGTTTTTTTTCTAGAATACATTCCATATTTTATATAACCAAGATGATAGCATGTAATGTTATATGTATAAATATCCCATTAGTTTACCCATTTCCTTTTGTCATCGTCTTCTTGGAAGATCCACTTGAGTCTATAAGTAGTAGGATTCAAGAATTACTTGCTTAGGAAAATTATTGTACATACTTTATTTAAGTGAAAGTATTAGTTTAAGATTTATTGGGGAAACAGCTGAGGTTGATTAGGTTTGGATTAATAAGGACAATGTATAGGCAATGACCTACTCCTGTTCTCTATTTAAAAATGATTTCTCTTCAGGAATGGAACACTCCTGGGAGCATTACATAATTTTAACTGGAGGGGCCATGTTATTGTAACTAGGAAGAGTGGTCAGTCTGACAAGTGAAGTAATATACAAGGGTAGATGTTTTAAAAACTTCAATAAGTATGTTGATATGAAGTGATTCCTGGAATGTTGTATGCAGTGGGAATGGATGCAGATTATGAAATGGTGTTTTTTTTTAAATTAGTCTTACTGATTTTTGAAAGGCATTTTTTTGGCTTTAGAATCTGTCATTCATGATCTCAGGATATGGTGCAACTCTGGAACTGAGGGAAGCTTCTTTCACCCCAGGATTTTCAAATTCAGAGTCAATAAAGGAGAAATCATCAGCAAATTTGGATATAATCAAATGGTAGTTTGAATTCTTTGAAGGTGTGATTGTGTTGGTAGACACACAGTCAAAAGATTTCCAAAAGATATTTGACAAGGTGCCACATTAAAAGCTGTTAATGTTACTCAAGAGCCCATGGTATCAGAAGAGGGCATAGGAGTCATGGAACCTGGAAACAGTCTGCTCAGCCCACTATTGGCACCCATTCATAATTGCATCTTCCAGCCTACTGTCCTTAGACATAGCCTAAAGGCTGTCAGAGACTCTGCTTCTGTACTCCATTAGGCAGTGTATTTCAGGTACTTGCCATTCTGTAGGTGAAAATTGTTCCTTTCAGATCCCCTCTCCATCTGTGCAGTTTGCGCTAAATCTGACCTCAGCTTTTGTACAGCTTACAGGTACTTCTAGTTTTATGTGTATCAGTTTCTCCCCATAGCAGAAACAGCTTAGCATGGATATAAACTGCTTGTCAGTTGTAATAAATAGGACTTTTTCAGTGGCGTGCTTTAGGAATCAGTTCTTGGCCATTAACTGATTTCAGTTCACATTAATAACCCAGAGGGTAACAAGATGTTGTACATAGACTGAATTATTGGACGAAAACTGTAGATAGAGTTTGGATAGGATATGGACAAGTGTCATGTACTTTGGCAAGAGGAAACAGTGGGTGGATTATTATCTAAATGGAGAGAAACTGCAAATGAGTGAAGTTGTGGTATTTTGGCCTTAACAGAATAGGGATTGGAGAATAGAAATATTTTGTGATCATTGTACAGGATCTTGGTGAGGCTGCACCTCGAGTAGTGTATAGTTTTTGTCCCCTTAAAGCAGAACATACAAACCAAAAGAGATTCACCAGACTGGGATCCCAGAGAAATAGCACCTACCTTTGCCTGTCTGCCCCTAATTCAGATTCTACATGCATGGCCTTAGTCAGAAATCTGCTGAGATTGGAACTTCAGAATTAAGGCATTTTTATTTTACTTTGTCCAAATCAATCATGGATTAACTTGTATGTTTATGTAGATTGAATGTAAGAAATTCTTGCCTGAAGCTTCCATTAATATACAGATTGACTGATTAATGGTGTTCTTAGTTTTGCTGTAGGAACATTGCGTTGCAGGCATTGACATTGTTGCTCTTGTTTGTTTACAGACATGCGTAGAGATGTCCAGGATATTTTCCGTCTAACTCCTCATGAAAAGCAGGTTATGATGTTCAGCGCCACCCTAAGCAAGGAGATCCGTCCCGTCTGCCGCAAGTTCATGCAGGATGTAATTATTCATCTTTCTTACCACTACCCTCAAGTTTTTGATGAGCCACCAGCAAAGTTGCTTGTATTCCTAAGAGTCAAGCAAGGCCTAATCTGGAATGGAATGGAACGGCACGGTGCTCCTCCTTGAAGTTCAACGCCACACAGTTGTACCCTTTTCAAGATTTCGTTTTCACCAACTAGCTGTAGATAGTACAGTTTAGGCTAAGGGGCCTCAAGCTTATGCCCATGTATCTCCAGAAATGCTCATGGTGGGAGAGATCAAAAGCATGTTTTTGTGACAGACTCGGCCATATTTCAGTCTGTTAATAACTAGTAGAGTTATATTCAGCCAAGTTTAGTTATGCAGGCTTCCCACAATTTCCACAGAAGTTAGTTGCGATTTCCGGAAGATCAACGGTTTCGGGTGCAGACAGTGAAGCCATCATGTTAGCTCATTCTTCCTGATAAAAATCACCAAGCGATAGTGCAGTTGAAAGGTGTTCCATCACAGCCATTCTCACACCACTCAGTCAGCAGTTAGTTGCATTGTATGGAAGATTGTGCCCTTGGTCACAAGTTCTAGTTTAGTGCTGTAGCAATATCCTGTTAATCTACAACCTCCAGAAGACCGGCATATTTGGGGTGAAGCAGTTTTTAAAAAAAAAGTTGGGCAATGCCCTGGTTTTATATATTCTGAAGAGAGATGTAATTTTAGTATCTTCAGAAGTGATACCTGCCGTCGTCGAATGGAAGAAGATATTCCTTTATCGCTAGGGTGCGATTGTGGCCAGCGCAAACCGTAGCCACTGGTGGTTAATCATGTTATCTATCCAATGGACTGGTTCATCCATTGTGCTGCTGACCTTGAGACCTGCAACGGTCAAGGATGGCTGCAAGAGGACTCCACCACCTTCAACACAGCTTTACAAAGTTCCATTTCTTAATGTGGAATGGTTTGTATGCAACACACTGTAATGAGGTGACTGTTGGC
The DNA here is from genome assembly GCF_048418815.1 of Hemitrygon akajei. Lineage (NCBI taxonomy): Eukaryota > Metazoa > Chordata > Chondrichthyes > Myliobatiformes > Dasyatidae > Hemitrygon > Hemitrygon akajei. The sequence goes on from NC_133139.1 coordinate 72,117,391, forward strand.
ATAATTGCAGACTCCTGCAATCAAAGAAAGCAGATTTTAAAACCATAAAGCAGCTTAATTATGTCATGTGCCTTGAATGGCTGATTGGCCAGTGGGCTTTACATTTGGAATGTGGTATTGTGACAGCATGCTACATATAAAGTGGGATTTTGGAATTCAGTTTTCCATGAGTTGAATGTGGGTTGTTTGGTACTTGTGGTTAAAGCTAAAGATTTTTGTGAACCCAGTGTATTCTATCTTGATTTGACCAGCACTTTTATGCCCATTACTTGGTGCCAAATTGGTTTTGTTGTAAAGAAATCCAGAGGATAGTGCACAAAAAGATAATTTTTTGTCAAACCAAAGACTGGATATTGTACAGTAAATTGATTAGTTTTGTATCTAAGCACAAAAGAATGAAATTCTTCCAACCGCTATGATGGATTTTGGAATTGTTATTTTTAACAGGACGGCGTGATAACATGATTAGCACAGTGCCTTACAATACAATGCAATCGGTTTCATTTCCCAACACTGCCTGTAATGAGTTCTTCCCATGACTGCATGGGTTTCCTCCGGGTGCTCTGGTTTCCACCCATAGTCCAAAGATGTACCAGTTGGTAGGTTAATTGGTCATGGTGAATTGTCCTATAGTTACGCTAGGGTTAAATTGGTGGGTTGCTGTGCAGTGTGGCTGGGAGGGCTTATCCATAAATCCGGTTTCATGATTTATCCATCTTCTACTTCTGTTGAAAATGGCCATCTTTGATCTCACATGTTAAGAAGACAAGCTGGTTTGAGAAGTTTGGTGTAAAATTAATGAAGAAAATTTGGCTTACACCTCCATTTTTCCCCTTTCCCAAATATTTATCTGCTTTTCAGAGTTCCTTTCTGCCAACTTAATGCATTTCATCACAACAGCTTGCTAGATTTGTTCCCTTCTGTGTTTGTCAGGTTGCCTTGCGACTGTCCTCTGTAGTCCACCTGTCATGGTCTGCATGACCTTCATAGCTTTTTACTGCATTTCATTCTGTTTGCATTTTAGTTTTTCAGTAAGAGATCTGTTTCTTTGGTATCTGCCTATATCGTGTTTTTACCTGAATTTACTGCTGCTGGAGCTGTTTCATGTAAAGCAAATGTCCATGGCCACTCATCACGAGTAAGCTGAATGATTTTATGGTGTGTAGTGTGTAATAGTAAGATCTTAATTACTACACAATTTATGAACAGCAGTGATATGATGCCTCCTTACAGCCGGTTACAGCATATTGGATGTAGTCTTTTTCAGTTGGCTATTACTATTCATGTGCTTGTGCTTTGCTTCGTTTTAACTTGGTCATTCTATTGTATCTCCGGTTTTAGTTGAAGTCCACTGAAAGGATGTAGATAGCATTTGCATATAGGCTTACACTCTCAGATTTGCACTTACCGCAAGTACCAAACAATGCTACACTAAATCAGTAGTTCCAGCTTTAAAAGGGGAAGGTGGGTGGAAAGGAATGACAACTCATGGATGGTTCCTTATGATGGGTGTTGGTGATTTGACTCATGATACCAGCAACCTCATAGCACGGGGAGCCCTGGTATGAGTAGTTTGTCTGGAAATGGAGTCAGTATTTGGGAGGGTGAGGTTCTTTTTGCTGGCAGTTTAAATGATGTGCATGTATATATTTTTCATCTAGAGGCAGATGGCTTGAGATTAAAATTCATGGTTCCACATTACAGGGACCTATGCCAGCATTTTGAAATTCATGCCACTTATGGGGTGTGTCTTTTGTCATTGGGAAGTTCTAGTGACTTTGTGCGTAACTTGAAGGCTTTGCCAGATTATATATCAAACATTTGGTTGGTACTAGTTTAATTGTGAAATAGGTTTTAATGTTCAAACCTTTCTATCCATAGTGCTTAAGTCAGGGGTGGCCAACCTTTTACATTAAATGTGAAAGAAGATAACATTTGCCAAAAGATGTGCACGAAATAATAAAATCGCCAAAAATAATGCTAAGTTTTAGATGTATTCTCAGTAAAACCCATTTCTAGCACTAAGCTACTTGAATTCCTGTTATAGATTTTTTTTTCCACAAATCGGTTTTTGGTTAATACTTTTTGCATGAGTAGGCTTACATTTTTTATTATTATCACTGGGTGCAATGCGCCACTTCTAATCATCCAGTGCACCACTTTTGACGCATGCGCCATAGGTTGGCCATCCCTGACTTAAGTGAACTATAGACTCATCCTCCAGTGAGTTGAAAATTTTAAATTTGCGAGTGGACTGTTCCTTGCATGGTTATTTGGAATTCTAGCTGGATTTTTTTTGTGGAAGACTGTGTGATAAAATTGACAGTTTTTAGTGATCAAGTAATTAGATGGAGGCAGTGTGGTGGGTGTTTGAGGATTTCATCAAGGCCTTTGATGTTCTAAATCATTAACGTTCATCTACATTGATAATTTAGAAGAGAAAGCAAGTGGTGTGGGTGGTGAGGAAGTTGACTAAGGTATCGACTAGATCAACTGAGAACGTGGGCAGTGGAATGTTAAGTGTGTTATTTGGCAAGTTAAACCAATTCAGGGAATACATGGAAAGCGGTGGGACTTTGGAAGTGCTATTAAACAGGGAGACATTAGAATGCAAGTGCATAGTTCCCTGAAAGTGGCAGCACAGATAGATTGAGTGGTGGAGAGGTATATGATAATCCTTGTTCTTGTTGGCTAAGGAATTGAATATAGAAGCTGAGACGTGATGCAGTTGTACAAATCATTGATGAGGCCAAACTTGGAGCATTGTATGCAGTTCAGATTGCCACACAGTAGGTAGGGTGTGACTTAAGGATGCAGAAAAGATTCACAAGAATCTAGCCAGGGCTGGAGGGTTGAGTTAAAAAGTGATTGGATAGATTAGGAATGATTTCCCTGGTGGATTGGTGGCTGAGGAGTCACTGTCTAGAAGTTTATAAAATTATGAAGGGTATAGTTGAGGGTAGATAGCCACAGCCTTTATTCCAGGGTAAGGGTGTCTAAAATTTGAGGGCATAGGTTTAAAGCGAGAGGAAAGATTTAAAGTGGAATCGAGTGGCAACTTTTTCCACTCAGTGGGTGGTTGGTACAAGGACTGAGCTGATGGGATTTGGTAGAAGTGGATAGAGACACAAAATAGAAAAGGTCTAGAAGGCAATATAGGTGGGTATCTTGGGAAGATGAGTGAGTTAGGCCTTTTTCTGTGCTGTGTAACTACGAATTTCAGTGAGCTTAGCATTGAGCAGTCTTATTTCTCGTTCCAAGTTTGCACCTGTGGCTGGAAGTAGGTTTGTGGTCTGTTTTGAGAAGTTGGGCTTTATTTTTGTGTTGGTGTAGTGTTAGAGATTGATACAAATCTTGTAACTGTACATTTACAAATGCTTTAGAAGGTTGCAAGCAGCATTCTTAACTTCTCCCCTCCCTGATCCAAGTCCCACTGTGTGCTGCCAATTATTATATCTTCCTTTATGCAGTGCCTCGGGTGTAATATTTCCCACTTCAGTCAATTGATTTCTATTAGCCATTTGTCAGCCCAACTTCCAGACCTTCAGTTCTAAAACATTCCATCTCACTTAAACACAGCCATTTCTAATATAAGTACACTTTATCATGTGTCACATACATTGATAAGTCCAAATGATTATTAAAGTGCATAATAAAAATCAGAGCCCATGAGTATTACCTTTCATTTCACAGAAACACCTGCCGACATATATCCTTGAACCATATTGGATCAGGTGCCATTCTCCCTTGTGTCATAATGGCTTTCACTTTTCTGAGCAGGCTGTCAGGGTCTTATCAGAAGCCTAATGATCATCCATAATCAATATTAGACATGCTGCCCTCATTGGCCCCCTTTATCATTTAAAAGTTGGCTCCCTCTGACCTTACCTTGACATACCCACGCTGACTGACCTAGTTTTCCAGTCCTGATGAAGGGTCTTAGCTGTTTATTTTCATTCCTGGATGCTGCATGGCTTGCTGAGTTCCTCCAGCATTTTGTGTGTCAAAATGCTGGAGGAACTCGACAGGTAAGGCAGCATCTAGGGAGGGAAAGGGACAGCTAATATTCTGGTCAAGGCCTTTAATCTGTACTATCAAAATGAAGACTTGCCCCTTCCCCCCCCCCCCCCCTTTTTTAAATTAAAAAGTGATGTGACATTAGCAGTGCTCCAATCCTTTGGCATCAATTTTGTTGCTAGGAGGATTTGGGAAAAATGCTTGAACTTTCTCCCTTGTTGCTTTTAACAGCCCCTATTATACTTATTGTTCTTATAAAGGCAGTAGGTATATGGGAGGAGATCATATGGGTGGGCATCTACTGCAGCTGCAAGTGTAGCTGTTGGGTTGGCAGTACCTGGGAATATTTTCATGAAGATGACTTGAGTGCATAAAGTTCGCCTATTTTGGTAAAAGCTGTGCTGTAAGTACACTGTTTACATTGTTGGCACACTGCAATGAACATTTGAGCTTTTAACAACAATGCATGGGGGGGCATGGTTTAGGGCTCTGGTGTGGAAAATCTGAGGTACAGGACAGGAGATACAAGCAGATTGTAGCTGAACTTGGGATGCTAATCATTGTAAAATAATGGCCTTCAGGTAGAAACAGAATTCTAGTTGTTTACCAGGCTGTGGAGTTGTAGATCTGTTACCAGTTGGTAGATTGGGTTTTCCTCATTTGGTTTCTGAACTAATAATTCCAGCCCTGGCACTGCTGGCACATTAGTATTGTTTGTGGCTGAGCTAGCTTTAACATTTCATTCTTTCAGGGCTGGCTTATTAAAGGATGCAGTAAAGTGTCATTGAACTTAGATTGGGGTATATTGGTAGCTAGTTGAAGCCTGCATTTATAATTTCGGATTATCAATATTGTCGGGTTGGTAAATACTCCCAAGAAGTAGAGCAAGTTGCATATGAAATGTTACATCTTTCTGGTTTTTTTTCTCTTTAGCCCATGGAGGTGTTTGTTGACGACGAAACTAAGCTGACACTTCACGGATTGCAACAATATTATGTTAAACTAAAGGACAATGAGAAGAACCGGAAGTTGTTTGATTTACTTGATGTCCTGGAATTTAATCAGGTGAGATTCTCTGGACTGACTGAGACTTGGAAGCTTACTTTACTCAGAGGATGCATACAAAAACTGGCCATTGCCCTCTTTCTAATATGGCTTTGAATTTGATTCTGGTGAAGGCGGTGGTTATATGTCTGATCTCGGATGTCCAGTGACTGAGTTTTGATATATTTTAAAGAGAGGACAGAAAAATGATACAGAAGAACCCAGAGGAACATCGGTCAGTTTTTAAAAAAAAATTTCTGCAGTGAGATGTTGGGTAATCTTAAATCCATCTGTTCGCTATTTTGATTTAACTAATATTTGTAAACATCTGCTTTTTGAAATTCTTTTCTCCATACCCATGAGAATTACCAGTTTGCAGTCTTGTGTAGGCAAAGGCTTCCTAACATCACCTCTAGTTTCATGATAATGAGTGTGGGCCTGTTTGTTCAGCACTGAAAGCACAGTTCATTTAAAGTAATACCTATTACATCACTGGTGATAAATGATCTCACCAACAAGATGAGAAAAGTTCATTTAAGTACCTGAGGTTTTCTTTTACCAAATGTCTGGTTGGTAGGAAGTCCATTGGTCTTGATCCAGGAGCCAGTAGATTGTGGCATCCTTCAAGCCTGGTTACTGTTAAAAGTAGATTAAGTTTAAATGTAGTGACTCATTCTTACACGCACAGCTGTCACTCAGTAGGAGTTCTTGTTCCTCATGCTGCCACCAGGTATAAAGGAAGCACATAGTGTTGAGGCCTATCTGCTTTCTTCTCAACATTCAGCTTGGTAGTAATGTACTGTGGACAGGATAGTCCTCAAAGCCTTGATGCATATTTAATGCTGGTATTCCTTGCAGGTGGTGATCTTTGTAAAGTCAGTCCAGCGCTGTGTGGCATTGGCACAGCTGCTTGTGGAACAGAACTTCCCAGCCATCGCCATTCATAGAGGGATGGCACAGGAGGAGAGGTCAGTATCGCTGAGTGGTGGCTCAGAACTATCTTTTAGTTCTTCTGATGCTTTAAAATTTGTGAAGTCGACATGCCTCAGAGGCTTACCTTCCCATTCTTCATCCCCATCCCACTTGCCTGTCTTGTTATTTGTAGGTTGTCACGATATCAGCAGTTCAAGGATTTTCAGAGGCGTATCTTGGTGGCAACAAACTTGTTTGGCCGTGGTATGGACATAGAACGAGTGAACATTGTCTTCAATTATGACATGCCTGAAGACTCTGACACATACCTCCACAGGGTGAGAATGCCACACAGTAAATTTCTGTACTGTATTTTGCACTATTTTCTATATAGCCCAGCCCTTTGTATTGTGTTATCCTCCTGATGACTGTCTTGGCTTCAAAGATGTGAAAAGACATGGTTGGAAGCAAAAAGTGTTAGATGTGTCAATATTATGGGGGAGCCAGGAGAAAAATTGGTACTTGACCAGTAAATCTGTGACTGTATCGTTATTGATGGTGATTCTGCTGTATGAGACACGGATTGGCAAAGGATGGAAGCTTGTTACCCCTCTCAAACCTCAGTGACTTTACTTTCTGGCTGTTTGAGAACTTCTTTCTCAGGAGTTAAGTGCTGTGTACAGTGGAGACTGGTGTCATGAGAATCTTAGAATTTGGGTCTGGGGTGTCCTGGGTGATGTCAGCATCTTTGTTGGTAGGAGAGAATAGAGGAGCAGGGGGAGAGATGGGGATGTAGTGATCCTGCTGCCTTTGTTATCTTTAAGGGTATGTTCTGTTTGTGCTCTTCTGTGTATTTTAAAAATGTAAAGTTATGTTGGGCTTCATAGGTGATGCATTAACATTGATAAACTCTCTGCAGGTTGCACGTGCAGGTAGATTTGGTACGAAGGGTTTGGCCATTACCTTTGTGTCCGATGAAACCGATGCTAAGGTTCTGAATGACGTACAGGATCGATTTGAAGTGAATGTTGCTGAGCTGCCAGATGAAATCGACATTTCTACTTACAGTACGTATCAAGCTTCAAGTTTTTTCTGCTCGCCCTTGAACAGTAAGGCTTTGAGGGAAGTAAGGCAGAATTGTTTTGGGGAAAGAATATACTGTGATGGACACAGTTGGGGCACTGATGAAGTTATAAGGGCAAAGTTCAACAGATTTGTATGTTTTTTCACATCAAGGCAGTGGGACAAGCAGCACTGACTTGTTTGGTTCAGCATAGGCTGAAGGGCCTATTTCTGTGTAATATGAGACATGTCTTTAGCGTCTTCATTAGGTGGGTAAATTTTTGGCAGTGTGCTAAGTCTTGCCTGGTACATCAAATTTAGCTCTTCCTCCTGGTTGCCCTGTGCAACTGTTTGAGAGCAGTAACTCTTCCCAAGGCTACAATTTTGACGATGTGGTTATGTGTGAGGCACACTCACTAAGTGCTTTTTATGGTGTTTGTAGCTGGGGACTCATCTGCAGTGACTTCTCTTCCACTGTCAGCACGACTCATTCCCATAGCTTCCTCAGTACACTTTCAGATGTGTATGATCAGACTGCATGCCAAGAGGATTGGGAGCGCTAATGCTTGTAACAGACATTAGGTTGTTGGGTTCATAACTATATTCTGTAAGGTTAAAAAGTGTGTATTCCTAAATCGGCGGGACTGTCCGTTTACACTTCATGAAAGTCATCCAGCCCAGCCTGTAGCTCAATTCATTTATTGAAGCCCTCACTACTGCCCTATAATCTCTAAACTTCACAGTAGAGTGGTAGAGGTCTGTCCTGTTTCAGGATGGAGAAAGTGGGTGGTGAATGTGAGCCAGGCCCAGCTTTTTAAATGGTTTATTTTGTCTTCAGTGGGCGGGTGGTGTTGAGGTAGAGTTTGGCTTCACAGTGACGTTTGAAAACTGTAGAGACGGTCAATAGAGTGATTATCCCAGGTGATCATTAAATTAACTTTGAAATGTAAAATAGATCTAGACAGTGAGTAGTTGGCCTGAGATTGGGGTCTCCTTGCTCAGATCACACAAGCTGTGTAATGTTCCACAGCATCTGAAGCTTCTGAGTAATGAGAATTTCTGTAGTGTCTTGAAATAGTTCATGTACTGCCAAGTTGTCCATTGCCAGTCAGTCCTTTTGTAAGAATGGCCTGTAGTAATGCAGCAGTTCTTGGGACAGGAGCATCACACATCATGGCTATATTATCTGTGTTAATGTTGCTTGAGAGCTGAAAACCATTTAGAGATTTTTAACATCACATAAAGGTGTGGATAGGGCCTCAGTATAGCATTGAATTCAGTAGTGGAAGTGTTCATTTATCATTGGTGTGGTGAAGGAAATTTGAGCTTGTAATTTTGACTTTGGAGAATGTGCTGTTGTATTATTTCATGGAGAAGTTTAAAAATGGACTGGATCACAGCTTTCTTTTGATCAGAGCACTTGTTATTTCCAGTTATGCTAGGACTGCCAGCATCTTCAATTCCTAATTTCTCTTGCCCATCCCAAAATACGCTCTGAAAGGATTCATGTCCTGATCTTATTTGATCATTGGCATTGAAATAGTGGGTTTTGAATTCTTGGCTCAGTCATAGTTTTCAGGAGATGAATTATATTTTATCCTCTGGTTTGATATTAAGTTTGTTGATGGACGTTTATTAAGAATGTTTATGCTAATTTTCTTTCAGTTGAACAAAGCCGATAGTCTGTGCCAGCAAGGCCTGAAAACGTCCCATGGAAGCTTATTGCAGTTGATTGGTGGTCGTCTGTCTACAAGATGAGAAGATGACTTTTTAAGATTTGTTTTGTCAATAACATACTTTTATAAAAAGTTTCATGAATTAAAGTTTGTTTGGAAGAATTGAAGCTTTTATACAATCTGTTTTAATTTGTATATTGCTCTTTCTGCCTGTCTTTACCTAAAGGTGGTTTGTTGGTTAATAAATTAGTTCAGTTTTTAAAAATATCCACAGTTTTGTGTGTTTATTATAATTTAGCATTGATCACTTAGATGTTGTATAAGTAGTAAAAGTGCGGAGGTGACAGGAAGGGTCAGAATGAAGTGTGAATTGGTCTCCTGTGAATTGGTGAGATGCTTTATCATGGGAACCAGTTCTGGGGCCTTTTTGTAGAGATAATGGAGAGAGGCACTGCACCTGTGGTTGCTAAATTTACTGATCTCACAGAGATGTACAGAAAAAGTTGAGATGGCAAGAGAATTAAAAATAAAGCTTAAAACTAATGAGGTGAAACTCAGAGGATTGTGTTGAATGCTTACTGTACAAGCAGTCTGAATATTATTTAGGGTAGTAGTTGTTAGATTCTTGATCAAACAAGGGGGTAAATAGTTATTCCAGTTAGTGAGACTAGTTGGATCAACTGTGATCTTGATGAATTGAAAAGCAAACTCGAGTTCGTGGCCTTTCCCATAATACAGGTAGGTGGCTGTTCAGGATGCATGACCAGTGCCAACTAGCTAATGTGCTGGGAATGAACAGTGGTGTCCATACCAGTCTGAAAGATAGATCAGCGCCTATTGTAATTTAAACAGTGTAGTGTCTCTCTGGGGAATGGTTTGGTGAATCAGTGGGGAAAATATGCACCTCTCATAACCCTGAGAATTATAGACCAGTAAATCTTCAGTGGTCAGCAAATTATTGGAGGATTTTTGATTATTTGTTGAAGCATGGCCTGATTAGGGATAGCATGGCTTTGAGGGACAGGTCATGTCTTGTGAGTCTGACTTAATTATTTGAGGATGTGATAAAGCACATTGAAGGTAAAGCAGTGGAGGTGGTGTACATGGGTTTTATTAAGGCACTAGGTAAGGTTCATTTAGGTGAACAGGCTCATTCAGAAAGTCAGGCGTCATGGGATTCAGGGAAACGGGTTCAGAAATGGCTTTCCTGTAGAAGGCAGAGGGTGGTGGTAGAAGGAGCGTATTCTGCCTAGAGGTTGATCACCGGTGTTCCACTGGGAAGTTTTTGAGGGTGCAGAGGAGATTTAACAAGATGCTAAATGGATTAGAGAACATGTAAGAGAATGAACTGGGGGGGTTTTCTCTCTGGAGTGGAGGAGGATGAGAGGTGACTTAATAGAGGTATACAAGATGATCAGAGGTATAGATTGAGTGGACAGACAGACAGACTTTTCCAGGGTGGAAATAACTAATGAGGGGGCATAACTTTAAAGTGATTGGAGGAAAGTATGTGTGGGGGGGTGGTTATCAGTTATCTTTTTTTTTACTGGTGTGTTTGTGAAAATTGGCAGAGGTAGGGGCTTTTAAGAATCTTGGCTAGGCACATGGATGATAGAAAAATTGGCTAAGTGGGAGGAAAAGGTTAGATTGATTTTGGAGTAGATTAAAAGGAGAGCACAATATTGTGAGCTGAAGAGCCTTTACTGGGCTCTAATGGTTGATGTTTTACACACAACTCGCTCTTCAAGGCACCAGGAAGCCTACCAATTCCTTTTCCAAAGGGTATTCCACCCAAGCTTGATATCAGAAAACAAAACTTCTAAATGGCTTCCATCTTAAATAAGATGATCTGTCATAGTGTACTGAAGATGTGGAATCACAGTTCCCTGACACATAAGCTCTATCTTTATACTTAGTTCTCTTTCTATTAATCACATCTCACCATTTTCTGCCAAAACTGCCAGTTCTGCATTTTCCCTGTAATGTACTCTAATTGGCACAGGTTTGCTCACCAAGAGCCATAGAATTGTACAATTCCAGGAACAAGCCCTTTGGCCCATACATATCCATGCTGATAAAGATGTATTTTTAATCTAATACCATTTCCCGGCACTTGGCTCATATCTAAACTATTGTCATCCATGTACCTGTCCCTTAAATGCATCACATGCAGCTGTTTGAACCACTTTTTTGAATTGAATTGATTTTATTTCTTACATCCTTCACATACATGAGTAAAAATCTTTGGGTTTCATCTGTCTGAATGTGCAATATGCAAATTATAGTAATTTGTAATAGTATGTACAGTATGATAAGCAACAGAACAGTCAATATAGCTTAGAAATACAATTGTATCAGCGTGAATTAGTCAGCCCGATAACCTGGTGGAAGAAGCTGTCCCGGAGCCTGTTTGTCCTGGCTTTAATGCTGCATTTCCGTTTCTCAAATGGTATCAGCTGGAAGTTTGTGGTTGGAGTGACTTGGTCCCCAATGATCCTTTGGGCCCTTTTTACACGTGTTGTTGTAAATGTCCTGAATAGTGGGAAGTTCACATCCACAGATGCACTGGGCTGTCCGCACCACTCTGCAGAGACCTGCGATTGAGGGAAGTACAGTTCCCATACCAGGAGTGATACAGCCAGTCAGGATACTCTTAATAGTGCCCCTATAGAAAGCAGCTGGTTCCATGTTGTTTACCACCTGCTATGAAAGAAGGTTGCTCCTCACGTTCTTATTAAGCCTTTCTTCTCTATATGTCTTGTTTTTGATTTCCCCATTTCTGGGGCAAAAAGATTGCTTACCCCTCCATCCCTCATAATTTTATATACCTCTGTGATGTTCAGTCTCCTATGCACTAAGGTTAACTTTCCCCCTAAAATCCTGTACCCTGAGTCATGGTGCTTAATCTTTCTCTATCTCTGCTTTTTTAAAAAACACAAGTTTCTAGAGAAACTCCGCAGGGTAGGCAGTTCCTACGGAGGGAAGGTTGAGACTTTTAATGTGGACTGCTCCAGATTCCAGCAGCTGTGGTCTTGCATCTATATACACCTCTGAAGATGCCTTCTGTCCTCTTGACAATTGGCCATGATGTTGTGGTTAGAATCTGGAATTCACTGCTGGCTAATGCGATGGGTGCAGATTCAATTACAATCTTCAAGATGGAGTTAGGTAAATATGTGAAGAAATAAAACATGCAAGTCTACAGAAAGAGGGCCATGATGGGGGTGGAGGCAGAGTTACCCAGGAGCTGGCGACACAATGGGCTGGCTGGCTGGCTCTAACCATTCCATAATCAGTTAATATCCAACCGAACAGTCTATATAGCTTTGTTCTGCAAAGATCCCTCCCCAACCTGTGAAGGCAATCGTGCAGATTTTCCAATGTAACAATGAGTCCACTCATTGTCACAAGTTCCATTCTCTGAGTAACATGCTTGTCCACCCTGAAGTGTGGGGAATGGGACTGGAAGAAATGTTCGGTGGTCTGACCAGAGCTTTCTTAATGTATCTATGTAGAGTCATGGAGAAGTACATCACAGAAACACGCCCTCTGTCTCATCTAATCTACACTGAAACTGCCGACTCCCAATGACCTGCACTGGGACCACAGCCCTCCATGTACCTATCCAAACTTCTGACAGCTCATGGTCCCCTTAAACTTTTATCCCTTCAGACATGATCTGGTTGTAGTCTCACCCAATCTCAGTAGAAAAAGCCTGCTTGCACTTACACTATCCTTACCCCTCATAATCTTGTACACCTTTATCAAATCTCAGTCTCTATGTTCTAAAGAATACAGTCCTAACCTATTTTAATACGCAGGTCCTCCAGACTCAACAAGATCATACATCTTCTCTCCACTCTTTCAAGCTTCTTTGCATCTTTCCTGCAGATATGTGACCAAAACTGCACACAATACTCCAAATTTGGCCTCACCAAGATCTTATACAACTTCAACATAACATCCCATCTTCTGTTCCTAATACATTGATCTATGAAGGTCAATGTGCCAAAAGCTTTCTTTATGACCCTATCTACCTGTGACACCACTTTCAACAAATTATGGACCTGTATTCCCAGATCCCTTTGTTCTACCACACTCCTCAATGCCCTACTGTTCACTATGTAGAACCTACCCTGGCTGGTTCTACCGAAGTGCAAAACCTCCTCATTTGTCTGCATTAAATTCTATCTGCTATTTTCACCCATTCCTCCAGCTGATGCAGATCCCTCTGCAAGCCATGACAGCCTTTTCTCACTGTCCACTACACCCCCAATTTTGGTATCATCCACAAATATAGATAGATAGATAGATACTTTATTCATCCCCATGGGGAAATTCAACATTTTTTCCAATGTCCCATACACTTATTGTAGCAAAACTAATTACATACAATACTTAACTCAGTAAAAATATGATATGCCTCTAAATCACTCTCTCAAAAAGCATTAATAATAGCTTTTAAAGTTCTTAAGTAGTTTACTTAAATACATTAAATACAATCAACCCCGGCACTTTAACATATCTTACTCCTGGCGGTTGAATTGTAAAGCCTAATGGCATTGGGGAGTATTGACCTCTTCATCCTGTCTGAGGAGCATTGCATCGATAGCAACCTGTCGCTGAAACTGCTTCTCTGTCTCTGGATGGTGCTATGTAGAGGATGTTCAGGATATGCTGATCCAGTTCACCACATTATCATTCAGATTGTTGGTATAGATGAGGAACAACAAAGAACCAGCACTGATCCCTGTGGTACACCACTAGTCACAAGTCTCCAGTCAGAGAGATAATCCTCTACTACCACTCTCTGGTTTCTCCCACAAAGCCTTGAAAAACTATAAGATTGGTTTGACATGACCTACTGCACAAAGCTATGCTGACTATCCTTAATCAGTCCGTGTCTATCAAAATATCTGGTCCCTTAGAATACGTTCCAACAACTTTCCCAAAACTGATGTCAGATTCACAGGCCTATAATTTCCTGGTTTCAAATATTTCAGCAAAATCACATCTCAGACTTCAAAGTTCCCAGTAAATTTATTATCAAAGTACATATATGTCACCATATTCAACTGTTGAGGTTCATTTTCTTGTGGGCATACTCAATAAATCTACAGAATAATAACCATAACAGAATCAATGAAACTGTCCAACTTGGGCATTCAACCAGAGTGCAGAAGACAACAAACTAAGCAAATACAAAAAAAAGAAATAATAATAAACAATAAATATTGAGGATGCAAGATGAAGAGTCCTTGAAAATGAGTCTATTGATTGCGGGAACATTTCGATGATGGTGAGTAAAGTTATCCCCTTTGGTTCAGGTTGAGGGGTAGTAACTTCTGGAAGCTAGTGGTGTGAGTCCTGAGGCTCTTGTACCTTCTTCCAGATGGCAGCAGTGAGAAGAGAGCATGTCCTGGGTGATGTGGGGTCCCTGATAATGGATGCTGCTTTCCACTGTCAGCATTTCATGTAGATGTGCCCAATGATAGGGAGGGCTTTACCCGTGATGGACTGGACTGCATTCAGTACTTTTTGTAGGGTTATCTGTTCCAGGGCATTGGTGTTTCCACACCAGGCTGTGATGCAGCCACTCAGTGTACTCTTCACTACACACCTATAGAAGTTCAACCTGTGTACCTACCCAACTAGATTTGCAGTCCTGTCCAGGATATAAACAGCAGGCTTGTGTACAGCCCTGGACACAGAGTCAGGTGCTTGGAAGACTGACAGTGAATCTGCCAGGTGGGAGCTTGGTTCACAGTCGCATTTCCAACTTAGGAACTGTCAAGTTACGAAGAATTTACAGGAATAGAACCTTACTGTAATCTGTGGACAGTTTGTAACCTTCATTATGGAATCTGCTCTGAGCTGTCTCCAAAACTAGATACTTCACCATGATGGTCTCAGAATTCCTGGCAAATGCAGCATAGACCTTACCCTATTTCTCTCCATCTTTTCAGTAAAGTCTAATTTTTGCCTTCCCAGTTCCATGTTTTTGTATACCAGCTCTCTGAAGTTTCCTGGTTGACAATATTCTGCAGTCTTGCCATTAGTTAAACCATCCCTGGTAGAGTGCTCAGAGGATTTCGATGATGGTGAGTAAAGTTATCCCCTTTGGTTCAGGTTGAGGGGTAATAACTTCCGGAAGCTAGTGGTGTGAGTCCTGAAGCTCTTGTACCTTCTTCCAGATGGCAGCAGTGAGAAGAGAGCATGTCCTGGGTGATGTTGGGTCCCTGATAATGGATGCTAGCACTATTATAGACCAGCTAGCAGATGTTCTCACTGACATCTTCAACATCTCCCTGAGCAGCGCCACCATTCCAAAGTGCTTCAAGGCCGCCACCATCGATCCCGTGCCTAAGAAGTCTTCTGTGTCCTGCCTAAATGACTACCGTCCCATTGCACTTACATCCATCATCATGAAGTGTTTTGAGAGGCTCGTCATGAGGCATATCAAGACCCTGATGCTCCCCTCTCTGGACTCCCTGCAGTTTGTGTACCATCCCAACCGCTCAACAGATGACGCCATTGCCACCACCCTCCACCTGGCCCTAACCGACCTGGACAAAAAAGACACATACGTTCGGATGCTGTTCATAGATTTTAGTTCAGCATTCAACACAATCATCCCTCAGAAACTGATTGGAAAGCTGAGCCTACTGGGCCTGAACACCTCTCTCTGCAACTGGATCCTAGACTTCCTGACTGGGAGACCTCAGTCAGTCCGGATCAGAGGCAGCATCTCCAACACCATCACACTGAGCACGGGGACTCCCCAGGGTTGTGTGCTCAGTCTACTGCTGTTCACTCTGCTGACCCATGACTGTGCAGCAATACACAACTCGAACCACATCATCAAGTTCGCTGATGACATGATCGTGGTGGGTCTCATCAGCAAGAACGACGAGTCAGCTTACAGAGAGGAGGTGCAGCGGCTAACGGACTGGTGCAGAGCCAACAACCTGTCTCTTAATGTGAACAAAATGAAAGAGATGGTTGTTGACTTCAGGAGGGCACGGAGCGACTACTCCCCGCTGAACATCGACGGCTCCTCGGTAGAGATCGTTAAGAGCACCAAATTTCTTGGTGTTCACCTGACGGAGAATCTCACCTGGTCCCTCAACACCAGCTCCATAGCAAAGAAAGCCCAGCAGCGGCTCTACTTTCTGTGAAGACTGAGGAAAGTCCATCTCCCACCCCCCATCCTCATCACATTCTACAAGGGTTGTATTGAGAGCATCCTGAGCAGCTGCATCACTGCCTGGTTCGGAAATTGCACCATCTTGGATCGCAAGACCCTGCAGCAGTTAGTGAGGTTTGCTGAGAAGATCATTGGGGTCTCTCTTCCCGCCATCACAGACATTTACACTACACGCTGCATCCGCAAAGGAAACAGCATTATGAAGGACCCAATGCACCCCTCATACAATCTCTTCTCCCTCCTGCCGTCTGGGAAAAGGCTCCAAAGCATTCGGGCTCTCACGACCAGACTATGTAACAGTTTCTTCCCCCAAGCTATCAGACTCCTCAATACCCAAAGCCTGGACTGACACCTTGCCCTACTGTTCTGTTTATTATTTATTGTAATGCCTGCACTGTTTTTGTGCACTTTATGCAGTCCATTGTAGGTCTGTGGTCTAGTGTAGCTGTCTCTGTGTTTTTTTTAATTAAGTAGTTCAGTCTAGTTTTTTGTACTGTGTCATGTAACACCATGGTCCTGAAAAACATCTCATTTTTACTATGCACTGTACCAGCAGTTATGGTCGAAATGACAATAAAAGTTGACTTGACTTGATATTCTCCTTTCCCATTCATTACCACAATCAATAACCTAATTTCCTTGCATGACATTCCATTTGGTGTCACTGATCTTAGCAAGATGTCCTTGTAACATTTACAACTGCTAAACTGAATTGTTTTCCCTCTTTCTACTGAAGGAATATAAAATCTCAATTCTCAGATTATATTCCATCTCACACCAGCAGATGAGATTAGGATAGGTGGCATTGCAGAGTGTTAAAGGTTATAGAACATTACAAATGAGTAAGTGGACCAAGGAATGGCATACGGAGCTCAATTCAGACAAGTGCAAAATGTTGCACTTTGGGAAGTTAAACCAGGATACGACTTGTACAGAGAATAATTGAGCCCTGTAGAATATAGAGAGCAAGGAGTAAGTACATAGTTCCTGATTAGTCAAGTCACTTTTATTGTCATTTCGACCATAACTGCTGGTACAGTGCATAGAAAAAATGTGACAACGTTTTTCAGGACCATGGTGTTACATGAAACAGTACAAAACCTAGACTGAGAAAAAAAAACACACAACAACTACACTAGACTACAGATCTACCCAGGACTGCATAAAGTGCACAAAACAGTGCAGGCATTACAATAAATAATAAACAGGACAATAGGTGACAGGCCAGGTGCTGGGTATTGAGGAGTCTGATAGCTTGGGGGAAGAAACTGTTACATAGTCTGGTCGCGAGAGCCTGAATGCTTCGGAGCCTTTTCCCAGACAGCAGGAGGGAGAAGAGTTTGTATGAGGGGTGCGTGGGGTCCTTCATAATGCTGTTTCCTTTGCGGATGCAGCGTGTAGTGTAAATGTCCATGATGACGGGAAGAGAGACCCCGATGATCTTCTCAGCTGACCTCACTATCCACTGCAGGGTCTTGCGATCCGAGATGGTGCAATTTCCGAACCAGGCAGTGATGCAGCTGCTCAGGATGCTCTCAACACAACCCCTGTAGAATGTGATGAGGATGGGGGGTGGAAGATGGACTTTCCTCAGCCTTCGCAGAAAGTAGAGACGCTGCTGGGCTTTCTTTGCTATGGAGCTGGTGTTGAGGGACCAGGTGAGATTCTCCGCCAGGTGAACACCAAGAAATTTGGTGCTCTTAACGATCTCTACCGAGGAGCCGTCGATGTTCAGCGGGGAGTGGTCGCACCGTGCCCTCCTGAAGTCAACAACCATCTCTTTTGTTTTGTTCACATTCAGAGACAGGTTGTTGGCTCTGCACCAGTCCGTTAGCCGCTGCACCTCCTCTCTGTAAGCTGACTCGTCATTCTTGCTGATGAGACCCACCACAGTCGTGTCATCGGTGAACTTGATGATGTGGTTCGAGCTGTGTGTTGCAGCACAATCGTGGGTCAGCAGAGTGAACAGCAGTAGACTGAGCACGCAACCCTGGGGAGCCCCCGTGTTCAGTGTAATGGTGTTGGAGATGCTGCTCCCAATCCAGACTGACTGAGGTCTCCCAGTCAGGAAGTCTAGGATCCAGTTGCAGAGGGAGGTGTTCTGGCCCAGTAGGCTCAGCTTTCCAATCAGTTTCTGAGGGATGATTGTATTGAATGCTGAACTAAAGTCTATGAACGTTTGTGTCTTTTTTGTCCAGGTGGGTTAGGGCCAGGTGGAGGGTGGTGGCAATGGCATCACCTGTTGAGCGGTTGGGACGGTACGCAAGCTGCAGGGGGTCCAGTGAGGGGGCAGCAGGGTCTTGATATGCCTCATGATGAGCCTCTCGAAGCACTTAATAATGATGGATGTGAGTGCAACGGGATGGTAGTCATTTAGGCAGGACACAGAAGACTTCTTCGGCACGGGGATGATGGTGGCGGCCTTGAAGCACGTTGGAATGATGGCGCTGCTCAGGGAGATGTTGAAGATGTCAGTGAGAACATCTGCTAGCTGGTCTGCACATTCTCAGCATAACAGAGATGTGGTCTGAGTATCTGAGGTGGGGGCGGGACTCTGCCCGGTACACGTCGGGGAAACCAAGTCCAACACGTTCTCCCCCCTCATTGCAAAGACCACATACTGATGGAGTTTGGGGAGCACTGACTTCAGATTTGTGAGGTTAAAATCACTGGCGACAATAAACAGTCCATCGGGGTGTGCGTTCTGCATTTCGCATTTAGGGATAGTCAGCATGGCTTTCTGAGGGGCAGGTCGTGTATCACAAGCCTGACCTAATTTTTTTTGAGGATGTGACAAAACATATCAATGCAGGTAGAGCAGTGGATGTAGTGTCTGTGGATTTTAGTAAAGCATTTGACAAGGTTCCCCACAGTAGGCTCATTCAGAAAGTCAGGAGGCATGGGATCCAGGCAAATCTAACTGGTTGGATTCAGACTGGCTTGTCCACATATCCACATCATGTGGTAGTAGACTGGGTGTAGACAAACTGGTTGGTGATCAGGAATATTCCTGAGGATGTGTTTTACAACCCCCTGCTCTAAATATACCCAATGACTTGGCCTCCACAGCCATCTAGAAACATGGAAACATAGAAACCTACCAGCACAATACAGGCCCTTTGGCCCACAAAGTTGTGCCAAACATTTCCCTACCTTAGAAATTACTAGGCTTACCCATAGCCCTCTATTTTTCTATACTCCATGTACCTATCTAAAAGTCTCTTAAAAGACCCTATCGTATCCACCTCCACCACCGCTGTGTTCCCTTTATTCCCACACTTTGCCTCTTGCCAGTCAACCAATTTTCTATCCACGTTTGTATCTTTCCTGTAATACTATGGGCTCTTATCTTCTTAAGCAGCCTCATGTGGGGTACCTTGTCAAAAGCCTTCAGAAAATCCAAGTAAACAACATCTTCTGACCCTTCTTTGTCTATCCTCCTTGTTATTTCCTCAAAGAATTCCAACAGATTTGTCAGGCAAAATTTCCTCTTAAGGAAACCATGCTGACCTTGGCCTATCATGTGCCTACAAGTACCCGGAGACCTCATCCTTAATAATGGACTTCCCAACCACCGAAGTCAGGCTAACCGGCTGATAATTTCCTCTCTTCAGCCTCCCTCTCTTCTTAAAGAGTGGAGTGGCTTTGCAATTTTCCAATCCTGAAGAACCATTGCAGAATCTAGTGATTCTTGAAAGATCATTACTAATACCTCCAAAGTCTCTTCAGCCACCTCTTTCAGAATCGTGGGATGTAGTCCATCTGGTCCAGGTGACCTACAGTGCCTTAAAAAAGTATTCACCCCCTATAACAATTTTCATATCTTACTGTCTCATTTTCTAAACAAAATATATTGAAGTTGGATTTTTGAGCTACTCTACAAAGCATTGTGCATCATTTCAAGTCAAAAAAAGAAATTCAAAACCTGTCAACAATTTATTAAAAAATTAAAAACCGAAATTGCAAAGCTGAAAAAGTATTCATTCCTTTGTAATTACCTTACCAACTCACCTGATTCGTTGATGTAGAAAAGTGGATGATCACCCGAATAAACACACCCTCTCTGTGTAAGGTCCAACAGTCTGGTAGACCTTCAACAGACCAAATCAAAATGAAGACAAAACAGCATTCAAGGCAAATCAGGGAAATGATAAGCCGAAACCGGGGGACCATCTCAAAGGCATTAAACATACCTCTGAGCTCAGTGCAGTCCATCATGAAAAACTGGAAAAAATATGAAACCACAGCGACACTGGACACCCCTCTTAACTTAGACAGTGGGGAAGAACGACACTTGCAAGAGGCTACTGTGATGCCAACAGTCACTCTTGGTGAGCTGCATAAGTCAGAGGCTGCAACTGGAGATGAAGCTCATGCTACACAATCTCTAAGGCTTTGCACAAGAAGGATATTAATGGAAGAGTGACTAGGAAGAAGCCCAGTCTTAAAAAAAAGCATATCCTTGCCTGTAAAGACTTTGCAGAGCATGACTTCGAAGATACTGTAAAGAATTTGAAGAGGGTCTTGTGGTCTGATGAGATACTTTTTGGATTCAACACTAGGCAGTACATGTGTTGTAAATATAATATTGTGCATTAGCCAGGTAACACCATCCCTGCTGTAGTGCATGGTGGAGATGGCATCATGCTATGGGGATGCTTTTCAGCAGCAGTGACTGAAATCTGACCAGGTGGAAAGGTGAATGCTGCAAAGGACAGAGAGATCCTGGATAAATACCTGCTCGCCTCTACCAGAAAGCTTAAGCTGGGGAGGAAGTCCTTTCTGCAGGACAATGACTGCAAAGCACACTGCCAGAGCAACCATGGACTGGCTTCAAATGAAGAAAACTGATGTCCCTGAGTGACCCAGTCAGAGTCCTGGCATCTCTGGCAAGACATCAAGGTTGCTATCCACTGCCAGCTGCTGCCCAACTAACCTGGAACAGCTTGAGCAATTTTGCAAGGAGGGATAGCAAATCTTGCTTCATCACATTGTGCAAAGCTAATAGAGACTTTTCCAAGTCTCTGCAATAGCTGTGGCAGGTAGTTCAACCAAGTACTCAGCCTTTCAACTGCTGATAAAAATTTCAGTTTTTGAATTTATAGTTTTTCATCCTTTACAATTTTCCCTGTTTTCTGGGCTACTGTGGAAAAAGGAGCATAAAACATTCAAAAATAAAAATTCTCAGTTAAAGTGATCAAAATCCTTGGTTGTGATATCAATTTATGTGAAGAAAAGATTGGAGTTGAATACTTTTACAAGGCACTGTATCTATATTCAGACCTTTCAGCTTCCCAAGCCCCTTTTCCTCACCAATAGCAACTACACTCAAAGCTACCCAGTGACTCTCTCGAACCTCTGGCCTACTGCTAGTGTCTTCCACAATAAAAACTGATACAAAAGACTTATCAAGTTCATCCACCATTTCTTTGTCCCTTATTACTACCTTTCCAGTGGTCCAATATCCACACTTGCCCCTCTTTTGCTTTTCACATATTTGGAAAAAAAACTTTTGGTATCCTCTTTTATATTATTGGCTAGCCTACCTTCATATTTTATCTTTTCTCTCCTTATGGCAGCCTGCAGATAATAAATGGCACAGCTTTAGATTGAACTGAACTGACTATGCATGGATTCTGTGTTTTTGCTGTTCCCACAATGTTTTATTCGCGTGTTGGGGGTGTTGATGTTTTTCTTTCAACAGGTT
Source organism: Hemitrygon akajei (assembly GCF_048418815.1). Classification (NCBI taxonomy): domain Eukaryota; kingdom Metazoa; phylum Chordata; class Chondrichthyes; order Myliobatiformes; family Dasyatidae; genus Hemitrygon; species Hemitrygon akajei. The sequence continues at coordinate 72,139,016 of NC_133139.1, forward strand.
CCATGGTTTTTCTTTGTTTTGTGTCTCAATGCGGGGAGATTAATCTCAGGGCTCTGTACTGCTTACATACTTTGAACCTTTAGTTGCCTTCTATTGGTTTTTAAAAGCTTCACAACCTTCTAACTTCACACTAACTTTTGCTGTATTATTTGGTTCTTGAATCTTGATTTGTAAGGGCAGAAAGATTAGGGGGAGAGGGCAGGAAATTGCAGTTGAGAGGGATAATAAATCAGAGCGGACTCAATGTGCCAAATGGACAAATTCTGCTCCTCGGTCTCACATCATGCAGATTCTCCCACAGAGGTCACTGGATATTTCATGGATTCTCATGCAGAGATTGGTGGATTCCATATGGATTCACTCTCATTGTGTTTTCAGGCATCCCATGGTTTCTTGCAGATGAATTGGGGAGGGTTGAGCTAGATGAACTCAGAGCGAGGGTGAAAGCCATTGGTCAATAAGAAGGTGGCTGATCTGGTTATAGCCCCAACTCCACGCCTTCGTCTACTGTGTGAATTCACATCCCCTTCCTTATCAAGAATCTCGCTTTTTCCATTCCCCATTCTGGTTACCTTCTCCTGCGCCCTCATGACCTACTCATCACCTCCCTCTGGTTCCCCACCCCCTTTGCTTTATTCCATTGTCCACTATCCTATTAGATTCTTTCTTCTGAAGCCCCTTACCTCTTCCACATATACCCTCTCAGATTCTCACATCATTCCCCACACCCACCCATCCACTTTTCCTCTCATCTGGTTTCACCTATCACCTGCCATCTTGTACTCCCACCCACCCCTTATTCTGGCTTCTGCCCTTTCCTTCCTGTCCTGATGAAGGATCCTGCCTGAAACATTTCCCTCCATAGATCTCCTGACCTGAGTTCCCGGAGCATTTCGTGTATGTGTGTGTATCATCCATGACACAAGAGATTCTGCAGACTCTGTAGCTCAGTCCAAAACGTGACTGTTCATTACCCTCCATAAATGCTGCCTAACATGCTGAGCTCCTCCAGCATTTTGTGTATTTATGTGAATCATTCAAGACACAAGCTATTATGCAGATGCTGTAACTCTGTGCCCTCATAAAACCACAAGACAGTAACCTATAGCAGCAGAATTGGGCCATTTGGCCCATTAAGTCTGTCCACTATTCATCATGGCTGATCCATTTCTCTCTCAGCCCAATCTCCTGCCTTCTTCCTGTATCCCTTCATACCATAACCAAAAATCAACCAACCTCCACCTTAAATATACTGAATGACTTGGCCTCCACCAAATCCACATATTCACTACTATCTAGATAAAGAAATTCCTCTGTATCTCCATTCTAAAAGGATGCCCTTATTTTCTGAGGGTGTGTCCTCTGGTCCTAGACACCCTCAACAGAGGAAATATCCTCTCCACATCCACTCTGTTGAGGCCTTTCAATATTCAATCTCACTGAACTCCCTTTTGTACTTCTGAATTCCAGTAAGTACAGGCGCAGAGCCAAATGATAAGCCTTTCAATCTTGGACTCATTTTCGTGAACTTCCTTTGTGCCCTTTCCAGTTTCAGCACATCCTTTCTTAAATAAGGGGCCCAAAACTGCTCACAATACTCTGTGAGGCGACCACGGTGCCTTATAAAGCCTCAAAATTACATCCTTGCTTTTATATTCCAGACTTCTCTACCTCACTACCAACTCAACCTACAAATTACCCTTTAGGGAATCCTACATGAGGATGCCCAAGTTGCTTTGCACCTCACTCGAGTTTTTAATTTAGTCGGTGCTTTTATCCCTTCAAACAAAATGCATTGCCTGTACACTTCCCGAAACTATTTCATGTGCCACTTTTTTGCCTATTCTAATCTGTCTCAGTCCTTCTGCAGCCAGGTTCCTCAAAGCTACCTTCCCCTCCACCTATCTTCGTATCGTCTGCAAACTTGGCTACAAAGCCATTAAATTCTGTCATCCAAATTATTGACATATAACGTAGGAAGAAGCAGGCCCATCACAGACCCTGTGGAACACCACTAGTCACTGGCAGCCAATTAGAAAAGGCTCCCTTTATTCCCACTCTTGGCCTCCTGCCAATCAGCCAATGTTCTATCTATTCTACTATCTTTCCTGTAATACCATCGACTCTTATTTTGTTAAGCAGCCTCATGTGTGGCACCTTTCAAAAGGCCTTTTGAAAATCCAAATATGCAACATCCACCGATTCTCCTTTGTCTATTCTGTTTGTTTTTCTTCAAAGAATTCCAACAGATTTGTTTAGCAAGGTTTTCCCTTAAGGAAACCATGCTGACTACAGCCTATTTTATCATGTGCCTCCAGGAACTGTACCCCAAAACCATATCCTCAACAATCAACTCCAACATCTTTCCAACCACTGAGGTCAGACTAACTGGCCTATAATTCCCTTTCTTCTGCCTTTCTCCCATCTTGAAGAGCAGAGTGATATTTGCAAATGTCCAGTCCCCTGGAACCATGCCAGAATCCATTGATCATTGAAAGATCATTATGAATGCCTTCACAAACTCTTCAGCCACCTCTTTCAGAAACCTGGGGTGTAGACCATCTGGTCCAGGTGTCTTATCTACCTTCAGACCTTTCAGTTTTCCAAGACCCTTCTCCCTAGTAACGGAACTTCACACACTTCTTCCCCGACACTCTCAAACTTCCAGCATACTGTTAGTTTCTTCCACAGTGAAGATGAATGCAAAATACTTAATTCAGTTCCTCCACCATTTCCTTGTCTCCCACTATCACCTCTCCAGCATCATTTTCCAGTGGTCCAATGTCTACTCTCACCTCTCTTTTTCATTTTATGTGGCTGAAGAAAATTTTGGTATCCTCTTTATTATTGGCTAACTTACCTTCATATTTCATCTTTATCTTCTTTATGACTTTTTAAGTTGCCTTCTGTTGTTTTTTTTGAAAAGCTCTCCAATCTTCTAATTTTCCACTAACTTCTGCTCTGTTATATGCTCCCTCTCTGGCTTTTTGATTGGCTTTGACATCTTGTCAGCCACTCTTGTGTCATCCTGCCTGTAGTATGTTTCTTCTTCTTTGGGATGTATATATCATGCATCTTCCAAATTATTCTCAGAAATTCCAGCCATTGCTACTCTGCCATCATCCCTGCTAGTGTTCCCTTGCAATCAGTTTTGGCTACCTCCTCTCTCATACCCCTGCAATTCCCTTTACTCAACTTTCATACTGATACATCTGATATTTGAGAAGGTTTCTCCTTCTCAAATTCCAGGGTAAATTCTAACATATTATGAACCTAAGGGTTCCTTTACCATAAGCTCTCTAATCAATTTTGGTTCATTGCACAACACCCAATCCGGAATACCTGAACCCCTAGTGGGCTCAACCATGAGCTGCTCTAAAAAGGGTTATGAAGGGTTTTGGTCCAAAATGTGGCTGTTTAGTCCTCTCCACAGATGTTGCATGACCTGCTGAGTTCCTGCATCATTTTGTGTGTGTTGCTTAGGAATCTACCTCCATTTGCCTCAAAAACATTTAGACTCATTGTGGTTAATTAAGAACACCATGAAAAACATTACTCAAAGGGTATAGCAAAATATGTCCGGGGCTAGTGAGAGGGCTGGGAATTTTACAAGAATCTTTTTATTCTGGCTATCGACTTACCTGTCCAAATGCCTTTTAAATGCTATAGTTGAACCCACCTCATCTGGGAGTTTCATAAGAACCATCAGAGACATTGTAAATGAGGAGGGAGAAAACTGGCAAGTAATGTCAAAACAAAGAGCATGGACTTCCACAGAAAGGGACTGGATACAGGACAGTCAGAATCTTTTTCACAGGGTAGAGGAATCTAGAACTAGAGAACGCGAGGAGCAGTTTGGCCACACTGAGGATGGTGAGTATACAGAACAAGCTGCCAGAGGAGGTGGTAAGGCAGGTATAACTACAGTGTATTAAAGACATTTGTACAGGTGCATGGACAGGGAGGAACCAAATGACATGGAACTGCAATGGGACTGGTGTAGACATCAGGGTTGGCATGGATGAACTGGGATGAATGGCCTGTGCCTCCCCTCTTGACCTTATCTACATACGTATAGTCTTATTGTTCTCAGGCCTGCTGGAATTAACTTACTTACTATGGCACAGAAAGGGGCTAGTTGGCTCATTAATTATGCCAGCTCCCCAAATTACAATCCTAATAGTCCTCTTCCTGTACCTCCATTTGATATAACTGCTCCTTTGATTCCCTTGGCAGGGAATCCCTTGAAGTAACTTACAGCAACCGATTTTTCTATGAGCAACACAGATGATGCTGGAGGAAGTCAGTATGTCAGGCAGCATTATGACAGAAAAAGACAGTTGATGTTTCAGATCACTGGGGTTGAAAGCCAAAGGTCAAACTCATGATTGAAGAGTCCTGGGTTTGATACCCAAAGGTTGGCGAAGTCCGGGGGGAAAAGCTGAAGTTCAAAGTCTCGAGCTTGGTGAATCTGGATGTAGAAGCCCAAAGGTCGAAAACTGAAGCCATTGAGTCCAGAAGTCAGAGGCTTTATGTTTGCAAGTCAGAGCCAGGGACTGGAGGTTGGAGGACTGATATCTGCAAGCCTAAGAGTCCAGTGTAAAGGACTGAAAGCCCAGAGAGATCCTGTTCTGGTATTGGAGGCCTGTCTGTGAGAGTTAGTGGGTCGGAGAGTTGGAGAACGCCTGTTTTGCTATTCTCGTTTTATTTTGTGGTTGTTATTGCTGCTAGTGTTTTGCTGAACACTGTGGGCATGCTATGTTGCCCCTACAATGTATGAAAACTCTTGCGGGCTGACCCCAGTATATCCTTAGGTGTGGTGGTGGTTAATGCAAACGATGCTTTTCACTGTATGTTTTGATGAACATGTGATAAGTAATGAGGTTGAGACCATTCATTAGGATTGAGAGAGCTAGTTTGTACAAACAGGTGGGAGGAAGTGGTGATGGGGGCAGGAGCTGGAGCAGGAGAGCGGCAGAAACTACAGAGGGGCAGTAGAGAGAGGAAGGGTCTTACAGAACTTCCACTGAATACCTTGAAGAAACTTTGCAGGGGAGTATATCATAAAATGCCAGCCTTCAAGTGAGAAAACTCCCATTTGTCTTCAGAAGGCCTCAAGTTACTCCTGTGGAGGGTGAGTCTTTGGCCACAGAGCGACTTTTGGGGTTAAAGTGGATTTTGATCAGAACAATTTTCCATTTAAAAATACCATGCAAAATTAAAGTAAAATGGAGACACAACAGATGGCAGTTGCTGGAATCTGGAACACACATAAAAACAAGAAGAAATTAAATGAGTCAGCCAGAATACTTCTTTATACTGGGTGTTCCCCACCCACCACCACCATCTCTCAGTCCAGATGAAGGGTCTTGACTCAAAACACTGACTGTCTATTTCCCTCCATAAATGGTACCTGAACTGCCCCTAAAAGCAAATCTTTGGGATGGGAGGAAATCGGATGATCCAGGCAAGTTGCACACAGACAGGAGCAGAAGTGAGGACAACACGTTTAGCAGCTGTAACACTGTGACTCCAGAGGAGGTGGTCTTAAACTTAGACAAAACAGCATAATACCATACTAAATGGGAGCAAGATCCCAGCATGGCATCAACTAAACACTTCCCCCTCACAGTATACAAATGGAATCCATTTTTCCCTCTACAGCAGAAGGAAATATTTCCCAGATTCTGAGGTGCACACACTAAGCAAGAATTCAAATTCCCGCTCTCCTTCGCAGTGGCTGAGAGGGAAGTGAGTGGTTAATAGTAGGATGGTAGTGTGGAGAAGAATCAGACCCGGAAGGTGCCCCACGCATCATCCATCCTTCACTGAGGACTATTGACAACCGTGCAGCAAAAAAACACACAGCATTTTGTTGGATGGAAAGTACATACTTTTTATTTGTGTTTACAATGCAAAGAGTTTAAAAATACAATCATTTGGATGCCCATAACACTAAATTCATTGATTTGTTTCTATGTTCTTGGTCTGAAATGGTTAAGTCTTTGAAATGTTGATCTGAATCATTCTCACGTAGGATTTCCTGGTTTTTTATTCCAATAATTTTCCTGGTCATGCATTACACCAAATGCAGATCCCTCTTCGGAAAGTACGTGCTTTAACTTGTTTTCCAAGGGATATGTTTAAAGAGAAGCTGTGAAGTTGGCATTTTCAGCAAACACTACGGCTCCTCCAGTTTAAAGCACTAACATTGCCAAATGTGATTCTGATCACAGACATGGGTGAACTACCCACACCATCATGCCCTAAAACTGCTAGGCTTCAGATATCACAAAACGCCAGCCTTCAAGTGAGAAAGCTCCCATTTGTCTTTAGAAGGCCTCATGTTACTCTTGTGGAGGGTGAGTCTTTGGCCACAGAGCAACGTTTGGGATTAAATTGGGTTTTGATCAGAATAACTTTCCATTTAAAAATTACAACGTAAAATTAAACATCAGGCATCTTGTTATTGACCATAATGAACGCGATGTTTTGGTGTAAATATGTTGCAGTACAAGTGCCAGAAATTGTCATTTTAAAACATCTGAACTTGATTCATCTTCCTCCTGCTCTCTCTTCCCACAGAGGTGTTTAGTCCAGGTTAGAGATACAAGAACAAAGGATGGGGAGCCTCATGACTAATTAAATTGCAAAGGACATTTACCCAGTCAGATGGAGAGGCAGAGAGGAGAAGATACAAGGGGAACAGTATGATCATTTGGAGTTCTGAGTGAAAGGAAACTAAAGGCAATTCCTGGTGTTCTAATCAGGTGTTCTCCACAGGGGAGACCGGATACACTTGCATCAGGTGGACAAACCACCCTCCTGAAGGAGCTGACTCCATGACAGACAAGGCAGCCAGCAGCCCACCATCCTTCAGCATTGTGCTTGTGTTATAAGAACCCAGAGAGTGATTGTCAGCAGGGCATTCAATTGAAGGTAACCCTGAGCGTCTCTTCTCAACCAACACACACAGACATACGCAAACATACACTTCACATTAGGTGATAAATCAGGAGCAAGAAACTGGGTGTTTTTCTATTCCTCACAACTCTCAGCTGATCCTAGGACACCAAGATTAATTATGGTATCCCACTGCTATGGCAGATCCAAACCAAGGCATCCCCAGCACGTAGTTTAGCTACACTGCACAGAGTAATCTCGGGGGAAGTTTGAAAAGTCAGCACGCAGTAACATGTGCCGTACAATATGAGGTAATACAGTGCTGTATGTGAGGTGCAGTAACATGCAGTGAGCACTCTGAGCTCAGCTGTACAACACACTGGTGCAATGGCCTCAAAAGGATTCTCTTCCTAGTGAACTTAGATAATAAGCAAAAATATAGGGAGAGGACAGGAACACAAGACTCTCAAAAAGCACAAACATTCTCAGCAAGAAGTGAGCAGGATGTCCATCTTCTTTTTTAAAAGATGTATCACCAGAAAACAAGCAGCTGGGGCCCAGATGTGTTGTCAGGTTAATGACTGTTATACTGACCTCACCATACCCTCCAACAACAATGCCAGAGACAATGAATCACTAATCATTTAGAACAGATGCCGTGATTAATCATTTAAACAAATAACAAATCACTTATCAATTATGATGACAGATGATATACTAGTTATTGATAATTGGTAGATGATCGTTTTAGTTAAAGACAAATCATTAATCATTTATATTGGATGGTGATAACAAATCATTGATCAGAGATGATACATCTTCAACCACTTACAAAACATTCCAACATAATAAATGATCATGATAAATTATTTGTGATAGATGATATGTGATGATAATAAATAATTATCTATTTATTAAATAATGATTCATTAATCACTTATGACAGATATCAGTAATTATTTGATGGTCAAAATGAGAAATCATTAATTCATGATGATGACAAGTCACTAATCACTCAAAGGACGTTAAACGTATTCTGCTGTTTAAGTGCAATATCTTCAGAGGCCTCTAACGATGGGGATACCACTTTTGATGGGACATCAATAGAAAACAGACATGAATTAATCAGATATGGATAGAGGATACAGAGAAATGCAGAACTACAGCATCTGATCTCTCCTTTTTTAGTTCAGCCACAAGAAAGTGAAGATTAAGAGAAAGTTTGCCTCCGTGACACTTTGGAAACAGTGATCTGTAACAGAGGCAGAGTTCGGCAATGCCAATGCCAGAATGAGCTCTTCTCAAAGTCCTGAGATATTCACAACATAATGGCAAAACCAGAAAGGATAAGACTCCATTCACCCATACACCATACTGTTCACATGGAACATAAAATAAATAGAAAATATTATAGCCTTTTTAGTTTTTTTTAAATAAAACATTATCCATGCAAGAATCACATAAAAAGCAAATTCCTCCCATTCTGCTTCACCCACTTCCACATCAAACAGCTTTAATGTCTCTGTCAACACTAGTTCCAGTCCTACACAACTAGTTATCACTGAGCTGAAACACACTTGATCACAGCACCTACCTCACTCCTCCAGCTGCCCACTGTTTCGTCTGGATGAATGAACATAAGAGCAGTGTAGCAAAGAGTGGAAGGTGAAGATTATGAGGAGGTAAACTTTGGGCAACCTTAGGTCTGGGTTCACTCATGGCAACTCTATCTCAAGAAAGGAACAAAAATAATCTGCAGTGAATTGGAGAAAGGCATGGAGATGGGGGTGGGTAGAGGCAGGATTATAAAAGCAAACTGCTTTAAGTGCTGAAAATCTGAAATGAAATCAGAAAAGCCTGGCATCATCTGTGGAAAGATGGACACAGTTAACGTCTCAGTGGAAAGACTTCAATAAACAAGCATGTTATAAACAGCAGAGGAGACAGGTGTAGGATATAGCGAGATTAGGGACTGGATCTGACGGTGGAGACAAGAGTATGCAGCAAGCACGTCCCCTAAGAAAGGTGCTGAAAGCTGATCTATGTGGAGCTGTAGACAGAGGAAGGTAAGTGAGGACAGAGGAGAAAGAAGCTAACAATTCTGAAACTATGAGATGCTACTGTTAGCCATGTTACACAGGTTCATTTGTTTGCACTGTCAAGTTCCCAAAGATTTCCTGACACCGTGGCCAGCATGTTACTGAAGTAACCTCTTCCCACATTCAAGGTAAAACATTTACTTAATCCACCTCAAAAAAGTCTATTCCCTGGTGGAGTTTAAACAACACTATCCTAAATCTGATAACCAGCCCACTAAAGAGAAAAAAACAGTAATCTGCCAACACCTGATTATTCTGGCATTGTATGATGACATTTCAGCACAAGGGCCCAGTGAAATATGGTGTCAACATTACAGAATGGAAGAAAACTCACAGATCTGATATTTAACAAGTTATAACTTCTATTGCCTGACATGTAAAATGAGATCAATCTAAACTGCTGGATCTACTGAACCCTGCAGTGATCTCATGCTTAGAACAAGAGAAATACTGGACACTGTAGCATCAACACATACCCATATAACCCCATAAATTAACATGCAATTGATATATTGTGAATTGCTAATTCCTACTTTTCTGACCAATCTACTCTATGTAATGCTCACTTTGGCTGTCAGTGTGTGATATGCATGCAATGTATAAGCTATCAACGTGAACGCTGCAGTTCAAAGTTAACTGCAAAGATTAAAATAAAAACTTTATTCAAAGTAAAACATAAAAAAATAAAAATGCAATAAAACTGCATTTTCTTCTTGAAAACCTCCAACTGACTGATAAATTGAACCATTTTGATTGATTTATTCCAGGTAGCACTGTTTGCACTCCAAACCTGCAGCCCTTAAGCACAGGTTCCAAAACACTGTGCATATCTGTGTGTGTGAGAATGGTGAAAGGTTGCCTGTCTTCAGTAACATTGCCTGTGCATGTCTGAGAAAGGGGAGAAGCTGCCGGCCCTCCTGACAACAGCACACTGAGTGATGTTATTTGCCTCTGTGAGGACAACACAATAAACCAAGGCATCCAGAGTTTGTATGAATGAAGGCAACTACAGAAAGTAAAATGCTTCTTCGGGAACTACCTTACTGAGTTTTTTTTATACACAGTTGTCTCCTTCAACATAAAGAACTAAGAGTTTAATCCTAAGTTTAATGTGAATGAATAAAGAATTTTAAACAAAGATGATTTCACATCAATGAAAATCAAAAAGAGTCTGCAAATGCTGGAAATCTAAAATAAAAGCAGATTATGAAGGGAACACTCAGCATTTCAGGCCACATCTGTAAGAAAAGAAACAGAGTTAAAAGTTTCTGACAAATGGTCTTTGATCTGATATATGACTTTCTCTTCCCACAGTTGCGGCCTCAAATGTTGACAGTTTACTGCTTTTACTTTACAATGATTTTACATCACACATTTCAGGGAGTGGAAATTTCTGAGGCACAAGTTGTTCTAAAGTTTCGAATTCAAAGTAAATTCTCAGTGAGTAAACAATCCACTGCTCTCCTCTCTACACTCCTCCATTATAGTCAGGGCGAAGTCTAGATGGATAAGTAAGTAGTTTTGAATATCTGAGCCCTTATCTATTTATTGGACTTTAAAAAGTTATCAGCTATTACCCTTTAGTCAGCTTCACCACACTTGAGAAGTGTGCTGAATGCCACCCCCCCCCCCCCCCGATGTACCTTACATTTTTCTGACCTCAGAGTCAACAGGAGACCCTAGGCTTGTTCTGCCAATCACTAGGACGGCACTGCCCTGCACTTCAAAAACAGTTCCCTTCTCTGATCCATTTCCCTTACAAAATAAAAAAATCTATTAATCTGCGACTTGAAATATCTTTCCCCCACCCCCACCTCCATCCGTTATCCACTGTAATCTAGATGAAAGAGAGCTCCCTCTTCTGCTATCTTTGTGGCAAGTCTGTTAGACAACCTCCCTCAAATGATAGCAATTTCCATGAGTGATTGTGATGGAATTATTATTATTATTATTCCATCTTCGCATCCTACTGGTCAATTCATTCTCCTGTAGCACATTCAGTCCATGCACTTCAAATGGAATGGAAACGCCAACACACACCCACCCACCCACAAATCCGCAGCCATCGCCATGAACCATTTGAAGGGGATAAAGTGTTTAGAATTCACTGCAAGGGACCAATTCTTGAAGTTATGCCACCGTGAATATCTGCCAACTACACAGTGTTACCAGCCAGGCACTACAGATTGCATTAGGATATATGCAGTCTAATAAAAAACATCACATAAACTCACATTGAGGCTTCAGAGTTCATCATTGAAAGGCATTGCAAGTGAAGCTATTAAAGGTTTTTAACTGGCCAGAATTTCTCTTTTACACACTCATACACCGCAGAACTCGAAGGAAACCACAGAAGGGCTAGAGTACAACCCCACAAGACCCACTCAATGAAAGTATGGCTTATCTCACTACTGCCCTCAAATCCACTCTTCCTGCCTGATCCCCATAACCTCTAATTCCCATACAGACTAGACATCCAGAACTGCCTGGAGTCTCAGTGTTGTGGGTACTTTGTCATCACACATTTAAAGTGAGAGATTTTGATGAAAGGAATTGAGGTTTATAGTGATGGGGCAGGAAAATGAGTTGGACGTACTAGATCTGCTACAATTACAACACACACAGAAGCAGCAGGAAAGTCACAGGGCCTGGTCTCCTCTACCATTCTGATCCAATCAATGGTCTCAGTCAAATAATTTGATACTCACATAATGCTAAAAAATCTAGTGAATGCTTGAATATTTTTAACGACTTAACATCTACATCGCTCCAGTCCAGGGTGATAATTTCCAATGATGCACAACCCTCTGTGAGAAGGAATTTCTCTTTTCCTAATCTTAAAAGAAATTACCTTCCTCATGTGTCTGCACCCTCTAGTTCTAGAAAGATATCCTCTTAAAAACCACAAAATAAACTACTTTGTAGGCTGATACAATCTGCTGCAATTAATAATCTGCTTTTCTAAGACTAAGATTCCCAGGAAGATTAAAGCTGCTAACAGGCAATTCTATCTTTCTCTTTGGTGTTTTTCTGTTTCATTCTGCTAAAAGCTATAAGTTTTTTTGTGAGATGAATTAAAAATGCTCTGTAGACAGTTTATTGCTAAGTGCCTCTAAATTTAGGAGCTGGTTTAAATTTTCAAGAAAAAAGCAGCGCAAATTGGTGGTGACAGTAACACTAAATGTTAGCACACTACTCCACATGCAGGAAATACTGTGTCTGTTAACAAGGAAGTGCTTTATACTCTGATTCCTGAGAGAGTGAAAGGATTCAGGATGGGGGTTGGGAAGAGAGGGGAATTGTTAAAAAAAACAATGGCTCTTCCATGGTGTAAGTGGGCTTCTCTTCCTCTGTATTTGTGTGATGAGATCATATCAACAGTAACTTCATGGGGAAGCTGAATATTTGGAAATAAATATTTACTTCAAAACTGGCTTGTGAAAAGCAATCTGAAGTGTAGCAGAATTTACATTACCATACCTGCATTACCTCTCCAGTTCCTCTTGTACCTTCCCACTTTCACTTACTTTCTCACATACTTCTCCCCTTTCAATATCAAATGACAGCCTGTTTTCAACAAAACGTCGAGCAACAGTACTAGGTAATTCTAAAATAGTACAAAGAAACATGACCTTGGGGTGGTCTGCAGCCTGTACCAGAATCTTACTTGAACACTGCTCTTTCTGAACAAAGCTCCTTCATAGGATTCTACTGTTGGTACAAGTGCTATCCACTGCCTAAGTGTTTATCTGCTAATTGTCAACTTATAGCTGCTCTTCAGGTTCTGAAGATCAATCACATCCTTCCCCATTTCAACTAGCAAACAGTTACAAGCTCTTTCTTATTTCCATACTTTAACACTCGCACATTTCTGGAAATCTCAAATGATTATCCTCACAAGAACACAAAAAGACAGGAGCAGGAGTAGGCAACCAGGCGTATTAAGTCTGTCCCACCATTCAATATAACCATGGCTGATCTCTCCCAGATCTCAACTCCTCAATGTAAACACTAACAACAGTGTGTACTGGAGGCACCAGACTTTTAAACAGCTCACACTTGATCTCAAGGCACCTCTGCAACTTCTGACCAACCTCCATAAGAGGAAACTGCATCAAGAAAAGCAAACAAATTCTGATGGCAGAGCAGATTTGAGACTTTTACAAACACAATATGCCTGGATTCCAGACCAGATTCCTTTGTTCCAAAGGATGGGTAACAGTCATGTCTAGAGATGTCCAGATGTAAGTTTCACCCATAATGCATCTGACTTTTGATGTCCCATTACATTAATATAAAAGAAAATATTGTAAAGTGTGGCTGGAACTTTGACTTCAAAGGAATGAACTAGGTTAAACCATAAGTAGAAAGCCAAGTAGTTCCACTGTTCACAGCCAATGTATCATGCTTTACAAATTATTTTTAAACTAAAGTCAAGGTCGTAAGGAGAGGAAAACAAGGGTGAAATTTTACAAGTATCTAAAGACTCCCTCAACTATTATAAAATTTGTTCAATGTACAACATCTAACAAATTCCTCCAGTTTTCACTTATTGTTTAACAGCACAGGGCTCTGACCAATCTCATGTTCATCCATATTGAGAGAATATTCAATGCAAAACATGAGCATTTAATCCAATGCAGAGATTGTTGTGGATTACAGTGGTTTCGGGATAGCAGCAGTTTCAACAAAAGCTAAAAAGATTTCCCACTCAGATGTTACGTTAACTTTTAAGCAACATTTGATCTTACTGCAGAGGTATTATTTACTGTTCAATATTAGTATGTGGGATGAATGATTCTCTTCCTTTGCCAGTCATTCAATCTTTAATTATGCAAGGCTACCCCACAGATCTCTGTCCTGGAAGACTGCTGTCAGAAAAGTCTTGGACCCAGGAGCTCAGCTTCAAGTTGTGGCTACAGTCTGAAGACAGACTGACCTTGTGCATATTGTAAGCTTTCTATTGTATGCATTCAATTCTATGCATAAGGAAACGGCCTTGCTGCCTTCACATAGTGCCTGATCCTCAATTTTGCAGATCTGATTGCAACACACTGAACAACAGAAATTGAACCATAGCAGCTATGGCACTCTTTCAGCTCATCAACTTCCTCTCTTTATTGCTCTTTGAAGAACTATCCAATTCAACTAGTTTCTTTCTATATACCTATTGAAAAGCAACAAGGTTGATAGAATCCTGAGAATGTTCTGAGATCTTTATTAGATCATAAACACAAGGGATTATGCAGATGCCAGTAATCTAGAATAACACACAAAAAATGCTGGAGGAACTCAGCAGATCAGGCAGCACCTTTGGGAATGATAAACAGTCGATGTTTTGGGCAAAAACCCTTCATCAGGTGCTGAGTTCCTCCATCATTTTGTATGTGTCGCTCTGAAGATCTCTTGTATTGCTGAGGGTGAATTCACAAAGGCCTGAGATTGGCTGATCGGAGTAAAAGTGACAGTTTCTGGTATTCAGATGATAGTCAACGGCCGAAGAATTTTCAGATAAGGGAAACTTGAAGGAGTAACTTCATGCATGATCTGTAACATGATGCAATTTAACAAAGAAGCTCTTTCTCTTTACAGAGAGATTTGGATCATCCAATATTCAGAGTTATATTTATAAAACAAATAGAGATGATGATAAGAGAGCAGTAGAACAGGGCCACCAAACTGATGGATTTGTTAAAATTTTCCAAAATTATTCTGAATACAACAGAATTCTTTTTTTCTGTATGCATCACAACTGGGCTCTGAAAAGCTTCATTTCCAACTCTCAACTTATTTGGTCTGATCCCTGTGGGAATCACAGACCGTCTTTGTGCCTGAGTGGCTGCAAGAAACGGCTTGTACAGCTGTACTGTAACAACTGTCTGCTATCGCTCAAGGATCTGATATTTGCAAATAATCCAATGGACCTTCAGTTTTCAAACAAGGCATTTTGAATATAGTTGTATGTCTGAACTGATCTAAACCAAGGACTACTTGTTCCTGAAATGAATCCTTCAGTTTTAATGTCACCTCCATCTACGACTGAGCCAGTTTCACTAATGCCATATCTGTTCTTTACCTTTAGCCTGTTCTGTAACTCAAAGCATACATGAGTACTTAAGAGAATGATTAATCTGCAATGCTAGCTCTGTGCCTCTTGATCATGAGAACACCCAGCATAAAGTTTATTTACAGCAAACAGGTTCTCACCACTGTTACCATCTGCACAAGCTTCCAACAAAAGTCCGATCCCCTCTATCTACCAGCCCCACTCACCCTTCTTTCTGAGACCTAACCAAAACCCTCAAACTCAACACAAACACACATCCTGACTCCATTTCTAAACTAATTTCATAGCCCAGTCCTTCAAAATTGCATCAAAAGCCAGATTTTCAGCTTCCATCAAAAGCAGAGGAATTATAAACACAGTTAGAAAGAAATGTTTGTGCCATGGGGGAAAAGAGACATTGCTTCAATGTATTAATCTAGATTGAGTTAACTATATAAATTTTAAAAAAAAATATTTGGTGAAGTAATCAAATGAGTGGAGAAAACTCACAGTGGATCTAGAAATTTACAAGAGAAATGTGGAAGCTGTATGTTAAATCAGTTTCTTTGTTTAAAATGAACCTGTGTCCAAAATAGATAGTGATTCAGGGGGCAAGAAAAACAAGGATGAGCTCACAGGGATATTCTATAAGATTTTTACTCACTGTGCTCTCCCATAATCCCTTGACATAAATGAGGCTCTATCACAATTTCACCCTAATGTACAGAAGTGCTTTCAAAGAGAATATCACTAAGTGTGATGCAAATCTTCAAAGTTACAACATGCAACACAGAAACAGATGTTAGCTTGTCATGTTTTGTGTAAAATGAAGATTGGTTTAAGTTTACAATCAACTGGAATCACTTCATAAAATCAATCCAAATCAAGCTTTGTTTTGAATGTGCCAGCATCAGTTGCTATCAATGTGAAGAATTATGCAATTCAAGTTAAAAATAAAAGCCTCAAAGCATAAAAAATCTTAAGCCTCGCTTGACAAAATGCAGAATTCTCTCAGCTTCAATGCTCATGGAATGACAGAAACCCCCGGAGCACACACCTTCTACTACCTGCCCATGGCATAATCTTTCTTCTATCTCCCTTCACTCACTTGAGAGAGTTGAGTGAACAGCCCACCAACCTGACCCACTCTGGGACATTCTGACAGGCCATGGCTGGCACCTGCTTAAAGCTTTCCTTACAGTGCAACCTCACAAGTAGAAACACATTCTCCAGCAAATGCAGAAAGTAGTTGCAAACCAATAATGAATTAATTTATCAACCGTAGTGTACACTAGCAGAAAATACACGAGGCAAGTGTAGAGGAAGCACAAACAGATGTTTGTAAAAATCAGAATTAAACTGAGTTTTATAAAATTCCACCCATTGGGCTTGATGTATCTTGCATCACCTAACCTCAAAGCAGGAGGTGGCAACTGGGACACTGATATAATCACCTAAATTGCACTGGCACCCGTATGAACAGCAACAACTATGCAGGTATTATAAAAAGAAATTGCCAGCACAAGTGTGATTTCAGGTTGCAGCAGCACTGACACTCACTCAGAATCATTATTTGCATATGGAGGTTGTTTACTAAACCACTGAAAATCTGACATTTTCACCCAGTGAATGTACCTAGGTTACAGACACTGGGCATGCATCATAACACACTATGTCAAATCAACTAACAAGAACAAAAATACCAAGCAAACAGTCTTGGTATACTCCACCAGACTTTCACTTGAAGAGCAATTCTGAAAGCCCTGTCTGATCTGAACCTTTTCCAAATAGATTTTAAAAGTTACTGTCAGAAAAATAATAAAGCAGCAGTTTCTCATGCGTTTGAAACACACTAGTCTATTGTATAACACAGGTGCCTGCACACTAATACATTGAGAGTTCACATCAGCTACACTTTCATATTTAATAAATTAGCTAAAATCCTTTTTTGATCACAGTGCATAACCCGGTAGTATTTAAACACTATATAAATTTGCGATTCCTCTGCAGTGTGCAATGACCATTTGTCCCATAAGGAGAGATTAATGGGGAGGGCAGAGGTTAACGGCAGCATGTAAGCTTTTCACAGTAATAGTGAAACAAACCCTTAGTCCAATATGTGGTTTGCCACACTTTTCCTTGTTTACTTTCTACAGACTGAAAGTATCTTCAAACACACAACAACCCACACTCCTGAGGCAATCAAAAAGAACACGACACTAGACAGAAAAACCATGGGTAGACTATGTACAATTCATCAGTCTCAGGAGCTCTGCCTGATGATGTGGGTGTTGGTGATGACGTGCCGACACTCTTTCCTCCCCCACAGGTTCATTTACCACTCTGCTGGCTACCTGGAGAAAATGGGGAGATGCTGTTGGCTGAGGATGCTGCTTGATCGTGGGGATTCAGTCTTTGCCATAACTTCTTTAAACCATGAAGCTACATCCACTTCTAAAGTCTCATAGCGTCTAATAAAATTGTGTTCCTGTAGAGAGAGAAAAGGAAGGTGTCAAAGCTGCTTACTCAATATAGAAAAAAGCTAGAATAAAATAATGTGCCATCCCTCAATCTCTTCATTGGAGGCATATAGTGATGTGGCTCTGAGTTGGCCAAGTCCAGAAGCATGTAGTACCAAGCTCTGCAGTAGATGATGAGAGAAAAATGTGAAGGGTAACTTTTCTCAAATTAATTCCACTAAACTCCCTGCAACAGTTACCACGGGAAGAACTAGCAGGAGTAACCACCACAGAATCGTTATAGAGAGACTCTAAGGAATCACTGTGATGATGCTCTCCAGTACAAACTTTTTCCTTAGTCCATTACCTTTCTCTAAGTAAAGCTGCAAAATGAAGTGTTTGCAGCAGGACCATATCATTATCCAGTCAGAGGATCGTAAGTGGCACTAATAGGACAAATTCAGGAAGTGGAACAATTCATGAGCACTGGTAACCCCTCCACCACTTTGAATACTTACTACTTCCAGAACCAGTGGCTTTGCTGTACATGACAAGCAAAAGGCACTGCAGGTACTCACCAACACCATTTCGAGAAGAAGTCACAAACCTGCAACCTATGTCATCTGAAAAAAAGGAGTGAGCAGGCCAAGAGAGGGGAAGGGGAAGGGGAGACGAGGGAGGAAGGGGAGGGATGCCAACCGAAGGAGGGGGAGGGAAGAAGAGACTGACATAGACAGAAGATGCATTTGAAAAAAAAACAACCTGCAAGATTTCCTCCAGGCTATGTACCATGCTGTCATATCATTCCTTATTCCTCCTTTTTTGCTGGGTTTAATCTCTTCAGCTTCTCTCCGCACCCTCTGCCCATCAGTAGCACTCTAAAATGATCTCCTTCAGGAGGAATGGTGGCATAGACTGGATGGATAAAATGTTTTCCAACAGAAGACAGAAAATAGAAAAACACCACAGGAAGAGGTTCTTTGACCAATGATATTGTGCTGAACTAATTAGATTAGTAATTATACACCCAACTAAGCTCATCCCTTCCACCTAAACAATGTCCATATCTCTCCATCCTCTGTAGATCCTGTGCCCCCTAAGATACTTTTATTGTATTTATCTCCTCTATCACCATGGCAGTGCATCCTAGACACCCACCAATGTTACCCCTAAAGTGTGTGCACACACACATCTTTTGCCACTAGTGCACAATGGAATTTAAACTGCGCACTACAGGTTGTCACACTTCACCTTGTTGGCATGTTAAGCATATTTCACAGTTGTACACAATCATAGTTCCTTTTCCGGTTTCTGATGCAGACAGTGTTGACAATGTGGAGTTTGCGATGATTTGTCTGCAGATTTTAGAACTGGCTTATTTATATTGTTTTTACTTAAGAAATTATTTAGTATGTACATATTGTCACTGGGCAAAAAGTTGCACAGCACAAGATTTTTGCGCATACTGGTAATTTCAAATTAGTGTTAACATTTTACACTCTGTGCAAAAAAAAATCTTGCCCCAGACACCTCCTCTGAATTTAACCTCGCTCACTTTAAATGCATGTTCCCTAGTATTAAACATTTCATCTTGGTTTTCTGCATTAATCACCCATAAAATGTGGTCTGATCTTCATCTAAGTCACAATAATAGACAAACACAATTTGCCTAAAACAGTAACATGAAAACAACTGTACCTCTTGTCAATACTGAGTACACCATTTAAACAATAGTCTAGGTTCAAAAAAGTAGTTGAACCTCTGGGATAATGCCATCTACAAAAGCTATTTGGAGTCAGGTGTTCCAATCAAAGAACTGAGATTGGAGGCATGGGTTGTAGAAGTACCCTGCCCTATAAAAAAGACACACAAAGTCAGGTTACTGACAAAGACAGCTCTTCTCAAGAAAGTTCTATTTATGTGCACCATGCCTCAATCAAAACAACTTTCAGAGGACGTTAGAAGAAGAATTGTAGAAATGTACGAAGCTGGAAAAGGCTACAAGAACATTTCTAAAGACCAGAATGTTCATTAGTCCACAGTAAGAGAAATTGTCTACAAATAGAGGAAATTCAGTACCATTCCTATTCTCCCTAGGAGTGGGCATCCTGCAAAGATCACACCAAGAGCACAACATGCAATACTGAAAAAGTTGAAAAAGAACCCGAGGGTAACAGCAAAAGTCCTGCAAAAATCTCTGGAGATCGCTAAAGTCTCTGTTCATGTGTCCACTGTTAATAGACAATAGGTGCAGGAGTAGGCCATTCGGCCCTTCTAGCCAGCACCGCCATTCAATGTGATCATGGCTGATCATTCACAATCAGTACCCCATTCCTGCCTTCTCCCCATATCCCCTGACTCCGCTATCTTTAAGAGCTCTATCTAACTCTTTCTTGAAAGCATCCAGAGAATTGGCCTCCACTGCCTTCTGAGGCAGAGCATTCCACAGATCCACAACTCTCTGGGTGAAAAAGTTCTTCCTGAACTCCGTTCTAAATGGCCTACCCCTTATTCTTAAAACTGTGGCCTCTGGTTCTGGACTCCCCCAACATCGGGAACATGTTTCCTGCCTCTAGCGTGTCCAATCCCTTAATAATCTTATATGTTTCAATCAGATCCCCTCTCATCCTTCTAAATTCCAGTGTATACAAGCCCAGTTGCTCCAATCTATCAACATATGACAGTACAGCCATCCTGGGAATTAACCTTGTGAACCTACGCTACACTCCCTCAATAGCAAGAATGTCCTTCCTCAAATTTGGAGACCAAAACTGAACACAATACTCCAGATGTGGTCTCTCCAGGGCCCTGTACAACTGCAGAAGGACCTCTTTGCTCCTATACTCAACTTCCCTTGTTATGAAGACCAACATGCCATTAGCTTTCTTCACTGCTTGCTGTACCTGCATGCTTACTTTCAGTGACTGATGTACAAGAACACCTAGATCTCGTTGTACTTCCCCTTTTCCTAACTTGACACCATTCAGATAGTAATCTGCCTTCCTGTTCTTGTCACCAAAGTGGATAACCTCACATTTATCCACATTAAACTGCATCTGCCATACATTTGCCTACTCACCCAACCTGTCCAAGTCACCCTGCATTCTCCTAACATCCTCCTCATATTTCACACTGCCACCCAGCTTTGTGTCATCTGCAAATTGCTAATGTTACTTTTAATCCCTTCATCTAAATCATTAATGTATATTGTAAATAGCTGAGGTCCCAGCACCGAGCCTTGTGGTACCTTACTAGTCACTGCCTGCCATTCTGAAAAGGACTCGTTAATGCCTACTCTTTGTTTCCTGTCTGCCAACCAATTTTCTATCCATGTTAGTACCCTACCCCCAATACCATGTGCTCTAATTTTGCCCACTAATCTCCTACGTGGGACCTTATCAAAGGCTTTCTGAAAGTCCAGGTACACTACATCCACTGGCTCTCCCTTGTCCATTTTCATAGTTACATCCTCAAAAATATTCCAGAAGATTAGTCAAGGATGATTTCCCTTTCGTAAATCCATGCTGACTCAGACCAATCCTGTTACTGCTATCCAATTCTTATTCATGTTTTGGAATGGTTAAGTCAGAGTCCAGACCTTAACCCAATTGAGATGCTGTGGCATAACCTGGAGATGGCTGTTCATGCAAGGTATCACAGAAATACTGGTGGAGGTTATTGCTGCTAAAGGAAGTTCTACCGGTTATTAAATATAAGGGATCACATACTTTTTCCAGCCTAGACTGTGAATGATTAAAAATGTGTTCAATAAAGACACGAAAACTACAATTATTAGTTTAGACAGATTGTGCTTGTGTATTATTATGTCAGATGAAGACCAGACCACATTTTATGAGTAATTAATGCAGAAAACCAGGTAATTCCAAAGGGTTCACAAACTTTTTCTTGCAACTGTACATTCAACAGCATCTCAAGATTGACGAACCTTCTCCTCTTCCTGAGCACAGTTTGAGCATTCTTTTTGCCACCTGTTATTCAATTATTTCCCACTGTTATCAGTCTCTATCAATTCCTCTCAGGGATGCAGAGAAATTCCCTTTTCACTATTTTCTTCTCCCAAGTCAAGGATCTGAGTCTGATTTTAAGTTGTTCTTGCCAAACTGAAATATGTTACATTGAGATTACTGCTTCCAAATGCAGCCCATTATCCAGAACCATTGTAAGAAGCCATTGTTCCTTGTTGAAGTAGTTACAGGAGTGCTGAAAGTACCTCTGGATATTATGCAGTTATGAAGAATGCATCATGTAAGCAGAGCAAATCAGATGAAACATGGAGTGAATATTCACAAGCAAGTCTTTTAGTCAATGCTTGAATCTTAATTTAACCTGAGAACCAGATCTGCTCTTATCCCAGGCCACAATCATATGGACCTACTGTAATATTTCAGGAATACTCACAAGCAAACATCACAAAGGAATACTCACAAGCAATTTGTTGTATTTTGGTCTCTTCCTGTGATCCTTTGTAAGGCTAATAGGAAAAGAAAAGAAAGAAATGTAAGCAGATAAATTGAAAATAAAGGCTAATTAGTTTTATCAGAAGTTTTAACTTTCATTTCAATTGGAATATGCCAAAGAACTCATGCCAGGATAGTACTGGCTTTATGAGAATGTTCAGGTTATAGGTCTTTGTAAAATAACAGCAAGGTTCTGTGAACATAGAGTCGACTGTACTTCCTTAGAAGGTTGGCGTCATTCAATGTTTGTAGTGAGATGCTGAAGATGTTCTATAGGTCAGTTGTGGAGAGCGCCCTCTTCTTTGTGGTGGCGTGTTGGGGAGGCAGCATTAAGAAGAGGGACGCCTCATGTCTTAATAAGCTGGTAAGGAAGGCGGGCTCTGTCGTGGGCAAAGTACTGGAGAGTATAACATCGGTAGCAGAGCGAAGGGCGCTGAGTAGGCTACGGTCAATTATGGAAAACCCTGAACATCCTCTGCATAGCACCATCCAGAGACAGAGAAGCAGTTTCAGCGGCAGGTTGCTATCGATGCAATGCTCCTCAGACAGGATGAAGAGATCAATACTCCCCAATGCCATTCGGCTTTACAATTCAACCGCCAGGAGTAAGATATGTTAAAGTGCCGGGGTTAGGACTCTTAAACTACTTAAGAACTTTTTAAAAGCTATTTATTAATGCTTTTTGAGAGGGTGATTTTAGATGCATATCATATTTTTACTGAGTTAAGTATTGTATGTACGGTAATTAGTTTTGCTACAATAAGTGTATGGGACATTGGAAAAAATGTTGAATTTCCCCATGGGGATGAATAAAGTATCTATCTATCTAACTGTCTGTAACCCGAACAGTTCACAAATTCCTAATGTTCATAATAGTGATTACTTCCATCCACACTGACTTAGGAAAAAATCCTTGTCTTCCCTTTCTGCAATTCTGCAATACTATCTCTCATTAACAATGCCACTTCCCAATGTTTTTTACTTCCCTCTCTGTCCTCTTTGAAAGATCTAAACCCCAGAAAATATGGCTGCATTCCTGCCCTTGTGACAGCCAAAGTTCAAAGTGCATTTATTATCAAAGTAAGCGATACCATATACAATCTTGAGATTTGTGTTTTTGCAGGCAGCCACAAAGAATCACAATAGAATTCACGAAAAAAACCCACAGAACAAAGGCCATCACACAAAATGTGCGGGAAAAAAAGAACAAATTGTGCAAACAATAAAAAGTATAAAGAAATAAGGCACAGAACATGAACTGGAGAGTCCCTGATAATGAGTCCATATCCACTGAGCCAGTTCAGGGCTCCTGTAGGCCACAGTCTCGGAGCCAATTCAGCACTGAGGCAAGTAAAGCCTCATGGAGTAGTAAACAGCTTACCTGTTTCCCCCTTTGCCCTTGATGCCTTGATCTTTTAATCTGGCTCGGCGCTAAAATTGGCTAAACATTAATTCATTTCTCGCTCTCGGGCTTGGGCCCTGCCACTTCAATCCAGGCCGAAGTTTCAAATGGACACCAAGTCCACTCCTGCAATAGTCGCTGCAGCTGTACCTGCATTCTCGTGAGTCCAGTTCACCGAACCCTTCAAGATACTGCAAAAACGCTTGGGCCAAGCCTTTGCAATGGCCACGGTGTTGTAGTTTCAGGTACTGATCCATGGTCTAAGTTTATTACACTTGTTCCTAAAACTTCTTGCATTAAAATAAACACCTTTCAACTATTACTTTATCATCTTGTTTACTGAGGTCACCCACACTTGGTGCAGTCTCTACTATAAATCTAGTTTTGATGAGCTCTTTGCAGAGTCTTTGCAATTGCTTGTTCCCTTTCATAGGTGCTGCCTGACCTGCCGAGTTCCTTCAGCATTTATGTGTGAGTTGCTCTGGATTTCCAGCATTTGAAGAATCTCTTGTGTTTTATGTTTCACCCATCCAACTGACTACAATTATGCCCTATCCACTGCCTATCCTTCCTCACAGTACCTCTATACACTTCACGTACCTTTACACCAACTGCTCTATTGTCTAACGTAGCACACTGGTTCCCATTCCCCTGCATTAAACCTTTTTGCAACAGTACAGGAGGCCACGGTCAGACAGCTTAGAGTGTGAGTGGAATGGAGAACTGGCAGGATAAATGGGAGCTCATGGTCACTCTTATGAACTAAAAGTGAATACTCTGCAGAGGTTATCAAAACTAGATTTATAGAGGAGACTGTATCAAATATGGATGACCTCAGTAATCGAAATGATGAAGTAATGGTATAGGACACAGAATATGGATGTGTTTGACCTTTGAAGGCTCCTTCAACTTCACATGGAATATCACTTCCAATCTTGATAATTGGCATTTCTGTTCAGACAGAACGGTACAAACCAGAGTCCCGATGTTAATGAGAGATGGTAAACAGCAGTGTGAGTTTCTCTTGAGCCCTGCCAAATTTAATGGTAGCACCGTATGATGCCTTTGTAATCAGTTTCATGGCTGTACCCACACTGGGAGAGAAAGCTAGTCGGCCCCATGTTAAAGTAGAACACAGGTGCAAAGTATGCACATAGGCTCACACTGCCTCTTGGACCTCATGTGCCTTGCTAAGATTGGAAATAATCAGATTTGGTTTGACATAGGACATTTTTTAATATTTTAATTTCTCATCCAGCCCGAACAATCAAATCTACTGAGGTCGATTGTCTTTCTAGCAATTTCCTACTTGAGTTGGATGAAGAAGATGCTTAGAACAAGGGCAGATTGACATATGGTTGCTTTTCAAGATTGAGGAAACCACTCACAGCTTCAGCTAGTCACTGTAATGGGTTTACAGAGTTTGAAATGGTATTAGTGTCATGGAAATGGTGTATTTAGGCAGAAGCAGAAACAATCTCTGCTCCGATTTTTAAAAAATCAATAAACTGCAAGAAGTATAGACGGGGTCCATAGAGAGGAGGCTGGCTCCCATGATGTGCTGAGCTGTGTGTCCACAGCACTCTGCAGTTTCTTGCAGTCATATGAAGAGCAGCTGCCATACCAAGTCATAATGCATCCAGACAGAATGCCAACTAACAAGTCACTAATCACATCGATCCTTATTCTTGCATCCTAGCAACTACCCCTCCACTTCCCTTCTCTCCTCCCCTGGTTCTACCACCTACACTAGGTACAATTTAGAGAGGTCAATTACCCGTCTAACTTGCACACCTTTGGGATGTGGAGGAAAATCAGAGCATTCAGAGGAAACCTTCATTGTCACAGGAAGAACATACGAACTCCACACAGCACCTATAGTCAGGATCAAACTGAAGTATCTGGAGGAGTGAGGAAGCAGTGCTAACTGTTGTGCTTCTGACTGGTTAAGGAGAAAAGAACCAAAAGATTATCTTTGCCCCCAAAATTGTTTGTTTAAAGAAGGTGAGGCAAGTTCTTGATGTAAACTAGCAAATCAAGAGAGTTCTAAATTAATAGATAAATGGGCTATGTGTGAAAAATATCAAAGTCTGCAATCGTTCAACATAAATATGTGAAGACTGGGCCACTACACGGAGATGAACGATGATGGAAGACTGTGAAGAATAGTGAGGCGAGAGTTCAGTGCAAATCAGAGGAAGCATGGTAAATGGAGGACAAATGGTGTGTGTAAGTGCTTTAAGGAAATAGATATAGATCACACAAAAATAGGAGTAGGTCAGCCTCAAGCATGTCCCAGCATTCATTATGATCATAGCTTATTTATACTAGTCTGAATTCCTCTTCTGTGCTAGTTCCCAGAATCCTTAATTCATGGATCTTTCAGATATTGATCTCCACCTTAGATCAAGCTAATAATCTGGTCTCTTCCACCCTTGGGGGCAGGGAATTCCAAAGATTCAACCTCCCTCCCCTCTCAGGAAAGAACTTCCCATGCAACTGAGTTAAATGACCAGCACCTTATAACTATGACCCCCTGTTTGTGACTTTCTCCACTTATGAGAAACTAGAAGGTAAGCCTAGGAAATCATGGGATGTGTTTGAGATCATAGGAGCAAGGAAACCACAG
This sequence comes from Hemitrygon akajei, assembly GCF_048418815.1. Taxonomy (NCBI): domain Eukaryota; kingdom Metazoa; phylum Chordata; class Chondrichthyes; order Myliobatiformes; family Dasyatidae; genus Hemitrygon; species Hemitrygon akajei. Next base: position 72,165,032 of record NC_133139.1, read on the forward strand.
GTCTTTAACATGATTTAATTTCAATTTGGATGAATAGTTCATACAGAGGAGAGTTTTGTGACAGATATGAGGATTATAAATTTAAAAGAGAGATGGCAGGAAAAGTTATGAAGCAAGAATGATTATCAAAGAAATTGAGGGAAGAAAGAGTGAGGACACTAGGGAAAACCTATATGAAACGTGGTTAAGGCGCCTAAAGGAAAAGTCTTTCCTCAGCCACCTTTGGCTAAAAACACCATTTTTATTAGTTCCATTCCATGCCATTTCCTTGTAATGCAAAGAACTGATGGCATTTGCTGTTTGAAAATGAGTTCACCAATATAGAAAACTTGCCAATTCAAACTCCAGTTTACAAATCTTTGAACTGATCTTATTTTCATCACCAACTAAGCTTCTTAACATTACTTTATAAAATAACAACGTTTATCAATGCCACTGTCTAATAAACCCTTGGCCACTCAAATGGTGGCCGCCTAGCTGCAGTTTTCACTCCATTAGTAATAGTGAGAAAATAAACAGATGTTATGTAAAAAAAATTGCATTGTAAAATACTCACCAATCTTTTACAAATGACTGGAAGTCCATTGAGAAGCCCATGCTTGAAGGAAGCAGAGGAGGATCTTCCTGCAGCACCTTTGTTAAAACTTCAAAATCTGTTTTACAGTTTTTATATGGAAACTGCCCTGTAGCGAGTTCAACCTGCAGAAAGATGCACAACTTGGTTAGAGGAACATATTGAATCATGGAATTCCTCAATTGATTTGATAGAAATAGGTAATTATTTCATTCTACAGTGCATGAATTAAAACATAAATTCCAAATTACATCAGCTTCTACTGGTTTAGCAGTCACACACCACCCTGACTTGGAAAATACCATTGCTCCTTTACCCGACTCTAAAGCGTAAAACACTTTAACCAACAATGAGGAGGAGCACCTTCGTCAGAAAGACAGCAGTAGTTCTCATCTCCACCATCTCAAGGACAATTAGGATTGAAAATAAACACTGGCCTTGCTAACTATGCCCTTATCCTGAAAAGTAAAACAAAAAGTGACCTGTGTCAGGACATGACACAATCAGTGTGTTCTCTGCTCTTCAGCTTGCACAACCACTGACAGTTGGAAACATGCCAGGAGTCACAGAAAAGCACTGCCAGAGGACCACACCAAATGTGGCCATCAATGCAGGCACACCCTGCATTCTACCGTCATTCACCATGATTATATACTCCTCCGTAAGACAATTAAAGTCAGGAGCAGCACCATCCTTCCCTTTCACAAAGACTTAGCAAAACTGTCCCCAATTCATTTTATATCATCCAAGTTGACACATATTGCTACAGGTACAAATCCATAATATAGTGAAGTGTGGAATACATCTGATGCAGGGAACAAAGTCCTCATCCCTGACTCCATAGTGAAACAGCTTCTGGACAACATTGAACGTCCTTCAATATAATCCACAGTAGCCCTGGCCATTATGACTAACTGGTCCACAAAAGGAAGGTGACAGATAACTCAGTACGTTTGTGATAGTGCCCTATCATCACAACCTGTACATTAAGATCTGCTGTAGAAGACACATCTCCATTTAATATCTCAGGAGCACAATGGACTGGATTGACAGAATGTATATTTTTATTCTGCTACAACACAGACAAAGAACATAACCAAATGGACCTTCCAGCATTGAACTAGGTAATACATTCAGCCATAGATGACCTCAGAAATCTCTCCTAGCAAGCATATGGGGACCAGTCTCCTCAACAGAAGTTATTCCACTGGTTGGATGAGTAGTAGCCTGACACAGCATTATACTTGTCTACCCTAGGACATATCCAACAGAGATGGTGGTACAATAGCGTATAAACAAGACAAAGCATTCAGGTTCTTCAGTAATGACAATACACCTGTAAAGTCTGATGCATCAGATGAAGTAAGTGCAAGGAAGACTCCTTCTCATTGCTACTGTCCTTCCTAGATTGATTCAGTGCTCTTCCATGTTGAACAATTCTAAAAAGAAATGACTAAAATAACAAGGGTATATTCCATTTGGTCATCATCCTTCCCCTATCTGATTCCATCTCTATAATCGTTCCACTCTCTCAGTTCTCTACACTGGCAATCTTTCCTCTGCCTTTTAGTCCTGATGCTGCCTGAAACGTTGACATAAATCTTTGCAACAGATGCTACTTGACCAGCTGAGTTTTTTCAACATCCTGTTTTTATTCCATATTCCAGTATCTACAGTTTCTTTCATGTTCTATTACATGGGTGAGTGTAGCAGCATACTAGATAGTGACTATACCAGCGTGCTATGATGAATTACACCAGTTGCAACAGTTTGTACTATAGTTAGAACAAGTACGTATGCTAGTGTGCTTACACTGACCAGTATATAAAAGGAAGAGTACAAGTCTCGTGCAGATTGCACATGGCTCCTTACCAGTGAAATTCCCAGACTCCAAACATCCGCTCTGATGTCGTAATCGGGTTTGGTTGGATCAGGAGGATCGATCCTTTCTGGCTGTGGACAGAAAGGAATCAAAAAATACAACACCAAGTGAAAATCCCCAAAACGCAGTCATACTCCCATCCCTTCATTATGCGAGCGGCAACCTCGGGTACAGTCTCTCTAGTTTGCAGTTTTGGTAATTTCCACAAGATCATAAGACATAGGAGCAGAATTAAGCCATTCAGCCCATCGCATCTGCTCTGCCATTCAGTCATGGCTGATTTATTACCCCTCTCAACCCCTTTCTCCTGCCTTTTCACCATAGCCTTTAACACCTTTACTAATCAAAAATCTATCAACCTCTGTTTGAAATATACCCAATGACTTGGCCTCCACAGCAATCTATGGCAATAAATTCCACTGATTGAACACCCTCTGGCGCATGAAATTCCTCCTCCATGTCTGTTCTAACGAGACATCTTTCTATTCTGAGGCTGTGCCCTCTTGTCCTAGACTCTCCCGCTATAGGAAACATTCTCTCTATCCAGGCCTTTCAATATTTGATAGGTTTCAATGAGATCCCACTCCCCTCCCATTCTTCTAAACTCCAGCAAGTACAGGCCATGTCCATGAAACACTCTTCCTGTTAACCCTTTCATTTGAGGGACCATTCTTATGAACTTCCTGAGGACCCACTCCAATGTCAATACAACGTTTTCCAGATATGGAGCCCAAAATATCTCACAAAACTCCAAGTGTCGTCTTATAAACCCTCAGCATTATTAAACCTTTGTTTTTATATTCTAGTCCTCTCAAAAAGAATGCTAACATTACAGTTGCCTTCTTTGCCACTGACTCAACCTGCAAGTTAACCTTTAGGAAATCCTGCATGAGGACTCCCAAATCCTTTTGCACTTCTGATTTCTGAATTTTCTCCATTTAGATAATAGTCTACTCCTTTATTTATTCTACCAAAATGCATCGCTTCTCAACACTGTATTCTATCTGCCACTTCTTTGCCCATTCTCCTAAACTTCAGACTCACTGCTTCAACACTACTCTCCCTCCACCTGCCTTAGTATTATCAGCAAAGCCATCCATTCCATCATCCAAATCAGTGACATATAATGTGAGAAGAAGCGGTCTCAACACCAACCCATGTAGAACACCTCTAGTCATCGGCAACCAACCAGAAAAGGACCCCTTTATTTCCACTCTTTGTCTCCAGCTAGTAAGCCATTTTTTAAAAAATCCACGTTGGTATCTTTTCTCTAATATCATGGGCACTATCTTGTTAAGCAGCTTCATGTGCAGGATCTTGTCAAAGACCTTCTGAAAATCCAAGTAAACAACATCCACTGGCTCTCCTTCGTCCATCCTGTCTGTTATTTTCTCAAAGAATTCCAACAGATTAGTCAGGCAAGACTTCTTAAGTAAGCCATGCTGACTTTGGTCTATTTTATCATGTGCCTCCAAGTACCCAAAATCTCATCCTTATTAAAGGACTACATCTTCCCAACCACTGAAGTCAGGCTAATTGGCCTATAATTTCCTTTCTTCTGCCTCCCTCCCTTATTAAAGAGTATAGTGACATCTGTGATGTTCCTGTCCTACAGAACCAATTGCAGAATCCAGTGATTCTTGAAAGATCACTATTAATGGTTCCACAATCACTTCAGCTATCTCTTTCAGAACCCTGGGGTTCAGGTGACTTATCTACCTTCAGACTTTTCAGCTTCCCAAGTACTTTCTCCTTAGTATTAGCACCTACACTCATTTCTGCTGTGACACTCTTGAATTTATGGCATATTGTTGGTGTTTTCCATGGTGAAGACTGATGCAAAATAGTTATTCAGTTCACCTGCCATCACTTTGTCCCCCATTACTATCTCTCCAGCATCATTTTCCAGTGTTCCAATATCCACTTCTTTTACTCTTTATATATCTGAAAAAAATGGTGTCCGTTTTTATACTACTGGCTAGCTTTCCTAGCAAAAGACCCACTACACCCACTCCACACTGCTGACATTATTCTTGTGCACTCTATAACCACGTCTCACTTACTTACTACCCTCTACTGTGCCTATTGTCTTGTTTATTATTTATTGTAATGCCTGCATGTTTTCATGTAGTTCAGTGTAGTTTTTGTACTGTTTCACGTAGCACCATGGTCCTGAAAAACGTTGTCTTGTTTTTACTGTGTACTGTACCAGCAGTTATGGTTGAAATGACAATAAAAAGCAACTTGACTTGACTTGATATAAGGCTTTAACCTAATACCCAATCAAATGGAGTCTAAATATACTCCACACCTCCCACATATGCTGTACCATTTGATCATCAACCATTTCATTTCTACATGATGCTAATTACAATCTCAACACAGCAACGCTACTATGACTAGGTTGCACAACAATGGACTTTGTTTTGTTGTAATTGTGTTCATGCTTGGAAATTTTATATGAATTATGTACAGTTTATGTTTTACTTGTGAAGATGTTATCTGCCTCTGCTTACAGAACTTCGAAAATACAGCACAGAAAGAGGACCTTTGGTTCATGGTGCTGTGCTAATTACACCTTAATCCCTTATGTTTGCACATTCTTATGCCTATCTCAGAGCCTCTTAAACATCTCTGTAGTATTTTCCTCCACCACTACCTTTGGCAGCGCATTACAGGCACCCACCACTCTCTACAAAAAAGTAGCTTACCCTGCACATCTTTGAACATTCCCTCTTATGTTAAATGCACGCCTTGGGAAAAAGATACCAGTTGTCTATTATGCCTCTCACAATCTTATAAATTTCTATCATATCTCTCCCTGACTTTCAAAGCTTCAGAGAAAAACAAACCAGAAAGCCAAGTTTGTGTCCAATCGCTTATCATCTTTCCTGCATGGCCCACACTCCTCTATCAAATTCGTCCTCTCCAGCCTTTACCTTTCCCACCCACCTGGCTTCACCTATCACTGTCTGGCATTCCCAGTTCCCCTCCTCCCATCTTTTAACTCTGGCATCTTCCCCCTTTCTTTCCAGTCCTGAAGAAGTTTCTTGGCCTGAAATACCGAAAGTTTATTCATTTTCATAGACGCTGCTTGATCTGCTGAGTTCCTCTAGCATTTGTGTGTGTCTTCTTATAGCATATGGCCTCCAATCCAGGCAACATTCTAGCAAAGCTCTTCTACACCCTCTCCAAATCCTCCACACTCTTCCGATATTATTGCGACCAGAAATGAATGCAATACTCCAGATGTTGTAGAGTTCTATAAAGCTGCAACATAACTTCCTAACTTTTGAACTCAATACCTTAACTAAAAAGGCAAGTATACCATATGCTTTCTTTACTTTAGTGTAAGTGTGGAAGGGTGTAGAGGTGGATAATATTATTAAGAATCACTCTGTTTCATACACGGTATTTTCTCTCTCCACACTGACGTACATTGCTACTTGCCTCTCTAATTGACCGCTATTCATACTGCAAACACTCACTCCCTCTCCACAAGCCAGGGACTGTTACTCCCCTTTTATATAAACCCAAGCCTCTTCTCCAAAATATAATGCTTCCTCCACATCTCCGCATGATATGGGGGTAAGGACAGCATTACATTGTGCAATGAACCGGAATTGATTAGAGAGCTTAAGATAAAAGAACCCTTGGGAAAGAGATCATAATATGATATAATTCATCCTGAAATTTGGGAAGGAGAAGCTAAAGTCAGATGTATCAGTACTACAGTGGAGTAAAGGGAAGTATTGAGGAGAGGAGTTGGTCAAAATTGACTGGAAAAGATCATTGGCAGCATTGATGGCAGTGTACCAAAGGCTGGAATTTCTGGAAGCAATTCAGAAAGCACATGATATATACACCCCAAAGACAAAGAAGTATTCTAAAGGAAAGATAACACAATCGTGGCTAACGAGAGAACTCAAAGCCAAAGCCAACGTAAAAGCCAAAGAGAAGGCATATAATAGAGCAAAAATTAGTGGGAATTTGGAGGATTGGGAAACAAAAAAAGTAATTAAGAAGTAAATGATGTAATACAAAAGTAAGCTAGTCAATAACATTAAAGAGAATACTGAAAGTTTCTTCAGATATATAAAATGTAAAAGAGAGGAGAGAGTGGATATCAGACCACTGGAAAACGATCTGGAGAGGTAGTAATGCGGGCAAGGAAATCGAAGACGAACTAAAGAAGTACTTGTATGCCAGAAGCTCATGAGTGTCAAGGGCAGAAGTGTGTGAAGGTGCAATTACTATGGAGCAGGCTGTTGGGAAACTGAAAGGTCTGAAGATTGATAAGCCACCTGGACCAGATGGTATACACTCCAGGGTTCCGAAAGAGGTAGCTGAAGAGATTGTGGAAGTATTAGTAATGAGCTTTCAAGAATCACTAGATTCTGGAATGGTTCTGAAAATTGCTAATGTCTTCAAGAATAGAGAAAGGCAAAAGAAAGGAAATTAAACACCAGTTAGTCTGACCTCAGTGAGGATTTTGGAGTCAATTGTTAAGGATGCAGTTTCTGGGTACTTGGAGGTACTTGATAAAATAGGCCGTAGTCAGCATAGTTTCCTCATGGGAAAATCTTGCCTGACAAATATGCTGGAATTTTTTTAAAGAAATAATACACAGGATAGACAGGAGAGTTGGTGGATGTTTTGTACTTGGATTTTCAGAAGGGCTTTGACAAGGTGCCACACATGAGGCTGCTTAACAAGTTAAGAGTCCATGGTATTACAGGAAAGATACTAACATGAATAAAATAGTGGTGGATTGTCAGAAGGCAAAAAGTGGGAATAAAGGGAGCCTTTTCTAGTTGGCTGCCAGTGACCAGTGGTGCTCCACAGGGGTCAGTTAATGAATTGGATGATGGAATTGATGGCTTTGTTGCAAAGTTCGCATATGATACAAAGATAGGTGGAGGAACAAGTAGTTTTGAGGAAGTAGAGAGACTACAGAAGGACTTTGCCCATTCTCCTAATCTGTCTAAGTAGTGGCATATGGAATACAGTGTTGGGAAGTGTACGGTGATGCACTTTAGCAGAAGAAATAAGAGGGCAGACTATTTTGTAAATGGAAAGAAAATTCAAAAATCGAGGTGCAAGGTACTTGGGAGTCCTTGTGCAGGATTCCTCAAAGGTTAATTTGCAGGTTGAGTTGCTAGTGAGGAAGACAAATGTGATGTTAGTATTCAAGAGAACTAGAATATAAAAGCAAGGATGTAGTGTTGAGGCTTTATCAAGCATTGGTGAGGCCCCACTTGGAGTATAGAGAGCAGTTTTGGGCCCTTATCTTAAAAAGGATGTGCTGACACAGGAGAAGGTTCGAAGGAGACACAGGAAAATGGCCTGCTGTGTTCCACCAGCATTTTGTGTGTGTTGTTTGAATTTCCAGCATCTGCAGATTTCCTCGTGTTTGCACAGGAAAATGATTCCAGGATTGGCTTGTTCTATGAAGTGCACTTGATAGTTCTGGGCCTGTACTCACTGGAATTCAGAAGAATGAGGGTGATCTAACTGAAACCTATTGAATGTTGAAAGGTCTCGATATAGAGTGGATGTGGGGAGGATGTTTTCTATGGTGAGAGTCTAGACCAGAGGACACAGCCTCAGAACTGAGCAGTGTTCTTTTAGAATGGAGATGAGGAGGAATTTCTTTAGCCAGAGTGGTGAATCCCTGGAATTCATTGCCACAGGTGGCTGTGGAGACCAAGTCTTTATGTATATAGATAGGCTGAGTCTGCTAGATTCTTCATTGGTCAGGGCATGAAGGGATATGGAGAAGGCTGGAGATTGAGGCTGAGAGGAAAAATGCATCAGCCATGATGAAATGGCGGAGCAGACTTAATGGGCCAAATGGCCTAATTATGCTCCTATATCTTTATGGTCTTGTATGCAAAGCAGACTCCTCATTCTCATGAATTAGTTTCTCATTTTGTAATATGAACAACTATGATTGTTTCACATACTAATATACAAAATTAACACTGACCTCACACTAATAGTTATTTCTGTCTCCAAGTTGAACTTAAGTTCAAGTTCAGTTCATTGTCCTTCAACTGTACACACATATACCACCAAATGAAAGAACTTTTCTTCAGACCAAGGCGCACAACACAGTATGCATTCTTCACACACACAACACAAAGTAATATTACCACAAATAAGTTAACAAGGTGGGTGGGAAAAGTCTTGAAGAAGGGTCTCAACCGAAAACATCAACTGTTTATTCATTTCCATAGATGCTGTCTGACCTGCTGAGTTCCTCCAGCATTTTGTGTGTGTAACAAATTGGCTTGGGATGGTCCATGGCAGAGTTCCCCTACTCACATAGCCATCCATTTTTCTTTCATCTATGTGCCCATGTAGGAGTCTCTAAAAACCTACCCTGTCTCTGTCTCACCACAAACCTAGCATTGCATTCTATGTACTTACCACTCTTCCCGTAAAAAAAAACCTACCTTTGATATTCCCCCTTTACTTTCCCCTTAAAATTAAGTCCTCTCATACTAGCCAATGCCACCCTGGGAAAAAGTTCATCACTATCCCTATTTCTACAATGAAAAATACTGCTACCTTCTAATGCACAGATATGAATTGCTATCCCAATTTCTCTTAATATCATACTCCAATTTTGTCAGCCATATTGATATATTCTGCTCTACATCTCTCCACAGTGAGTTACACCACTACCCCCTCTCATTATTGAGACAAAGTTGTTCCTTCTCCACAACAACATACAATATTACCTCCCTCTCTTCTTCACTTTTGCTTCTTAGGCAGTGACTCAGATCGAGGATGACTTGCTTCCACACTATCTGGCTGCTGGGTATTGATCCTTGCACAGAGTACATTCTTTATCCTTTCCTCTGGTTCGCTCAAATGGTAACACTGTTCAAATTCCTAAACCTTTCATCATGGTACCATCGCTCACTTCACACAGAGATAATCCAGGGACAGAGACAGAGTGGAAAGGATGAAACTCTTCCCCTCGGCAGAGCTATCCAAAAGCAGAGGAAAGAGGCTTAGGATAGGGTTTAATGGAGGCTCTGAGGAAGAGCTTTTTCACACAGAGTAAAGAGAATCTATAGTGCACTGCCTGATTGGGTGATAGAGATAGGTGCTCTCACACAATCTAAGTAGTATCTAGATGAGCACTTGAATCACTAATCCACGGGAGGTTAGAGACCTACTGTTGGTAAACAGGATTAGTACTGATTGGTAGTTGAGGGCTGGCATGAACACTGTGGGACAAAAGATTAATGACTTTGCGTAGATATACTGAGCTAAGGCTTTCTCCACAGGCATATACACCACCACGACTGTGATATTCTCCACTGATATACACTCAGCCGCCCACTTTTTAAGGTTCAGCCAATTATGTGGCAGTAACTCAAGTCACTTTTATTGTCGTTTCAACCATAACTGCTGGTACAGTACATAGTAAAAGTGAGACAGCGTTTTTCAGGACCATGGTGTTACATGACACAGTACAAAAACTAGACTAAACTACGTAAAAAACAATACAGAGAAAAAAAACACAAAACAACTACACTAGACTACAGACCTACCCAGGACTGCATAAAGTGCACAAAACAGTGCAGGCACTACAATAAATAATAAACAGGACAATAGGGCAGTAAGGTGTCAGGCCCGGCTCTGGGTATTGAGGAGTCTGATAGCTTGGGGGAAGAAACTGTTGCATAGTCTGGTTGTGAGAGCCCGAATGCTTTGGTGCCTTTTCCCAGACGACAGGAGGGAGAAGAGATTGTATGAGGGGTGCGTGGGGTCCTTCATAATGATGTTTGCTTTGCGGATGCAGCGTGTAGTGTAAATGTCCGTGATGGCAGGAAGAGAGACCCCGATGATCTTCTCAGCTGAAGCATGGCTCAGAGGTTCAGTTGTTGTTCAGATCAAACATCAGAATGGGGAAAAAATATGACCCAAGTGACTTTGACCATGGAATGATTTGTTGGAGTCAGACAGGGTGGTTTGAGTATCTCACAAACTGCTGATCTCTTAGGATTTTCATGATCAAGTGTCTAGAGATTACTGAGAATGAAAAACATCCAGTGAGCAGCAGTTCTCTGGGCAAAAACACCTTGTTAAATGAGAGAGGTCAGGGGAGGCTGACAAGATGGCAACAGTAACTCAAAAATCCACTCATTACAGTAGTGGTGTGCAGAAGAATATCTCTGAATGTACAACACGTTGAGCCTTGAAGGGATGGTCTACAGCAATACAAAATCACAAACATACACACAGTGGCCACCTTATTAGGTACCTCCTATACAAAAGTGACCACTAATACCTTATTTCCTTGCAGTAAAAAACACAATTATTATATATCATTGGAAGCACTGATATTCCAATTTCATGGACTCACCGCCATGTATGCTGCACATCCTGCACTCCTCGTTTTTGCTTTCGAGTCTACCAGCCTCCCGCTAATCCCGAAATCACATAACTTGATTTGACCTCGCTCATCCAGAAGAATATTAGAAGGTTTGACATCTCTGTGAATGACACCATGCTTCTCCTTCAGATAAAACAAAGCTTTGACAATCTGTTTAAAAAAAAAATAACATACTTACTATTGAGCTGGGACTAATTATAGCATAATGTCAGAGTGGATGGAAAATTCACATACCTCTGCACCATTTTTAATTTTTCCAAAGTTCTTAGATTAAGACCAGAAGATACAGGAAAAGAATTGGGCTATTTCATCCATTTAGTTTGCTCTGCCATTCAACCATGGCTGAATTTTTTAACCCTATTCTGCCTTCTTCCTGTAGCTCTTAACCCACTTTACCAATCCAAAACCCATCAATCTCCGCCTCTAGTACACCCAATGATTTGACCTCTACAGCTTCTGTGACAATAAATTGTAGCTTCACCATGCTCTGTCTAAAGAAATTCTTCCTCACCTCAGTTTTGAAGGGACAACACTTCATTTTGCCCTTGAAACTTATACTCTCAAAATAATGGAAACATCTTCTCCCTGTTCACTGTATCCAGGCCTTTCAATATTCTGTAGATTTCAATGAGATCCCCCTACTTCCTACTGAGTTCTACAGAGTACAGACACTAAGTCATCAAACTCTCATTACAATAACATGCTTTCTATTGCTGGACAGACTAAATTCAGTGAACTGAACATATTTTACAGATCATAGGCTTAAATGATCTTCCACATCAGATGGAGGTTTGATAGCAACATTACAAATATTCAATGTGAGCTAAAGTTTAAGTTCGGCCTGGAAAAATGTCCCCTCAAACTAAAAGCAACAGTAAAATGATATAAAATGATATAGGTAGTAGACCTGCCTAGAACTTGTATCAGCACTGCAATATTCATTGGATATCCAGATATATTAGCAATTGGACCCCTATCTGGCAGCAATCTATAAGTGGGATGGCACTGGTCTTTATTGCAGCTTTGCAGCTATATTAAGTGCTGCTTCCCTTCATTACCACTGATAGCATTAGATTTTTGTGAGAATTTTTGACAGTTCTTACACATCTCAAATGCAAGGGAATGCTCAAACACAACCAAGAGACATTGATTTTTAAAAAAAGGATTTCAAATTAGCATTATCTTTACCTATCCAGTGCTTTAAATTTTTTTTAGTATTTAATAAAGTTTCACAGTACGTAGAATCTCAATTTACCAGTTTCTCTCAGTAACTGGTAATAACAAAGTAAGGCTACTTTGCCTAGGCTTGATGGTACAGACCACATTATAAAACTGAACCCAGAATCAAGGCCATTGTTACACTGGGACAATGAACAACACAGAATAAATGCATTGTTTTTGTGTTGTGGTGTCAAACTATGGATGTGATTATCTTTATCAAATGAGTACACAGAGCAGGGAATACTCCCAATGGTCTCCTACACTCTCGTTTCACAACTGCAACAAGAAAGGCCATTCATCAAAACACACTGAACCTTCCCATGAATCATGTGACAAACTTTCCTCTTCATGTCAACAGCAAATGTATCCGAGGATATTAGAATATTCCTTTAATGTGTTCTAAGTCCTTACCGCAACTGTCATTTTGCCAAGAATCCTTTCCGGAATAGGCCCCTGAATCCGTTTCTTCAGCTTCTCAGCACATGTACCCATCAGTTCCATGGCAATGAACACATCAGTCTGCACATTACAGAAAACAGCTCCGGGTTATCACATAAGAGTCTCAAATCGTGTGTTTGTGGGTCTTAGGTTACTTGGAAGTATTAATTTCTTAAATACATGCAGTGGTTCTCTGTATTTCTCTACAAGGAGTTTTTACAAGAGAATTAATTCAAAATCTAGATAAATAAGACGAGAAGTACACTATCTACATTGTTAGGGAGTATCTGGAGCTTCATGAATATGGCAGATATTAATTCAAGCAAGAACCAGTCTTCAGTTCTTAATGCAGACTGTAAAATGCAAGCAGTAAATTGAAGTTAAACTGGCTCACAGACAAGAGATTACATATGCATCTGCCAAACGTTAAGACAATGGATTATGTTAAACCAGGCTTGCATCAAACCAGGCAATAAGGCTAAGGTATTTGCACCATCATGACATGGCAGACCAGACTAAAATTGTCACTTAACATATCAAACATGGTCACAAGAATACAGTCGGCCCTCCTTATCTGCGAATTCAGCATGCGTGAATTCAACCAACTGCGAATCGCGAAAACCCGGAAGTACTCTTCTAGCACTTGCTGTTTGAGCATGTACAGACTTTTTTTCTTGTCATTATTCCCTAAACAATGCAGTATGACAACTATTTTACACAGCATTTACATTGTATTAGGTATTATAAGTAATCTAGAGATGACTTAAAGTATACGGGAGGATGTACGTGGGTTATTGTGGATCGGGATTGAAAAAAATCGGAAGTTCTCTTACTAAGTAAGTCAGAACAGGTACATCCGGTATTATTTAGCGTCAGTTAGTCAAACGTTTGCATTTGTATATAGTATATATTTTACCTTTCTATGCATATAAAATACTTAAGAACATATGTTTCAGCGCCGGGCTCAGGAAGTTCCCGAGTTCGATCTAGTGACAGATCGCTATGGAGTGCACACTCCACCGTGCCGGGTTGATGTGGAGGATCAAAAACCCAAAACCCAATAATTAAACCACTGCATTGCTTAGTAATAATTGTAGCTTCAATCGGGGCACAGCTTTTCTCACTTTATCCTTTAAAATAGTTCCAATCGTTGACCGACGTAGACTAACGCTTTTCCAATGACCGATGGCGTTTCACCTCTTTCCGATCGCTTTATTATTTCCATTTTATTCTCAATCGTTATTGTGATTATTTTTATGAACAGAAACACTGTGGATTCAGATCTCTGCTGCTGGGTCCTAATGCCCACTGCACAGAGACAGGTTAAATAAGGTCTTGGGTTCTGCTGGGTCCTAAGCTCCACCACATCGAGACAGGTTGAATAAGGGACTTGAGCATCCGCGAATTTTGGTATCCACGAGGGGTCCCGGAACCAATCCCTCGCAGATAAGGAGAGCCGACTGTAGTTGCAGTCAATAGCTGATCTACTGTGTATTCTGGTATCTGATTCTCTGTCTTCATAGTTTTTAGAATATCTGTGTCAATGGGAGTGTTTGAACAGAGGTGTCTCCCACTGTAGATATGTAATTCAAAGGAAATACTGGCAAAAAAAATATTGTAGGAAATAATGTCATTGTAACTATTGAAATTGTATTGAATCACCTGCTATCTTTGATATTAAGGTGTAAAAAAAGTAATGTACTTTTCGATTTGTAAGCCTCTACCATGCATGAGTGTCTCTGCAAGAATATCTGTTATGTCGTGATGGAGTTGTGTTCATATCCACAACTCCAGTTTCTCTCCAGTGACTTTGATCCCAGTCACAACATTCACGACTGCATGATGTGCTTTCAAACCAAGTTTATAACATTACATTGCTCTTACATTGATGTCTTGTCATTATCCAGCTCAAACCAAATCATCAAGCTCATTGATGACACAACAATGTTTGACATCATCAGCAAAAATGATGAGACGGCATACAGAGAGGAGGTAGAGCGGCTGATAGTATGGTGTAAGCACAACAACTTGAGTCTGAACATGGACATGACCAAAGAGATGATTGTGAACTTCGGAAGATGCAGGCTGACCACTCCTCACTGCATATAAAAGGCTCCACAGTGGAGAGAGTTATGAGCACCAAGTTGCTGGGAGTGCTGGAACATAATGGACAATCTCATCTGGTCCCTCAACACCACATCTTTGGGTAAGAAAGCACAGCAGCGTCTCCACTTCCTGAGGATATTGATGCAAGTGAGGCTCTTCCCCCCCCTCCATTCCAACCAAATTTGACAGGACCACCATTGAGAGTGTCCTAACAACCCACATCAACAGCTGGTATTGGAATTGCAAGGCATCTGACCGTAAGTCCCTACAAAGGATTGCAAGGACTGCTTAAAGGATCATCAGGGTCTCTCTCCTGCCCATCAGAAATATTTATCAAGAGCTCTGCATACACAGGGCCCTTAGGATTATCAGCAATCCCTCTCACCCGTCCAACAAATTCTTTGATCCCCTATCATCAAGGCAGGGAAACAGGAGAATTAGGACAGGAACTGTCAGGATGAGAAACAGCTTCTTCCCCCAAGCTGTAAGACTACTGAACTCCCTGCTGCCACCCAGATCTCAATACGTATGAAGTACCAGTAGTATTATAATGTTTACTTTTTAACTTGTATCAAACATTTCTCTTATTCGTTAATTTATTTGTGGTAATATTATTATAATCACTATTCATCCAGAATAGTGATGAGTCTGCATATCGACAGCAGGTGGACCAACTGGCGCTCTGGTGCAGTCGGAACAATCTGGAGCTGAACACGCTCAAGACAAAGGAGATGATAGTGGATTTCAGGAGACATCCCCCCACTATGTCTCCCCTCACAGTCCTCAGCAGCCCTGTGTCCACCGTGGAGAACTTCAGGTTCCTGGGAACCACCATCTCTCAGGATCTGAAGTGGGAGCAGAACATCAGCTCCATCCTGAAGAAGGCCCAGCAGCGGATGTATTTCCTGCGGCTCTTGAGGAAATACGGTCTGCCTCAGGAATTGCTGCTGCAGTTCTACACTGCAGTCATTGAGTCTGTCCTGTGCACCTCCATCATTGTGTGGTTTGGAGCCGCCACCAAGCAGGATAGAACCAGACTACAGCGCACAGTGAGGACTGCCGAGCGCATTATTGGAGCCTCCCTGTCCTCTATTGTGGACCTGTACTCTTCCAGGTTGAAGAAGAGGGCGGGGAACATCATAAAGGACTCCTCCCATCCTGCGCACGGACTGTTTGATCTGCTTCCATCTGGTAGGCGCTTCAGATCCCTCCAGACTAAGACTAATAGGCACTGGAGAAGTTTTTTCCCTACTGCGGTCACTTTGCTGAACAGTTAACTGCCGGTTAACTGTCAGCTAACTATTACTTGGATTGCACTACTTGTATGTATAATCTATATTTTCATTTATATTTATCATTATTATTGTTATGAGCAGAGAGACAACATCTGCCGGAAGTAAATTCCTTGTATGTGCATAGGTACTTGGCGATTAAAGTCTGATTCTGATATTACTCTACATTATGTGTGAGATATACTGTATGTACTGTGTTGTGCACCTTGGTCTGGAGGAACGTTGATTTGTTTGGCAGTATACATGTGTATGGTTGAATGACAATAAACTGAACGTGAACTTGAGTATATACACTAAATTAAAGGAAAATTTCCGTTTCCTATATTTGTTGAAGAAAATCCAGTTTCGACTCACACTCACACAAAAGAAAATATCTCTGTAGAAGATTTATAGGCACAAGCCAAGAGGCTGCTGTTGCCATATGTTATTGTGAAGACGACATTCAGGGCATGTGCTTACATTGGTAATGAAGGTCCCGTAGCACTGCACGATGTAAGGGCAGTCATGACTTTTCAACACCACATCCAAATCCATCAGGATTCGCTTATTCTCTTCTTTGTTACCCGAGCGCCGCATTTGCTGAAAATAAGAAAGAAACAAAACTATGAGCTTTAGTACTAACAAGTCAGACCTACACACAAATCATGAGATAACCGTGCCATCCCACACCCGCACTTTGGAAAATCCAATCATCTGGTTGTACTTCTACTCCCGGTGTATAGACAAAAGTTAAAGACCATTTCAGAATCAAGTTCAAAATCACTGGCATAGCTTGTAAAATTTGTTGTTAGGTAGCATCAACAGTACATTGCAATACATCATAATAAAAACTACAAATTACAGTACACACACATACAATAAAAGCTAAATTAAATAAGAGGTGCAAAAAGAAAAAAATCTAGTGAGGTATTGTTCATGAGTTCACTGTTCATTCAGAAATCTGACGGCAGAGTGGAAGAAGCTATTTCTGCATTGTTGAGTGTACCCTCAGGCTCCTGTACCTCCACCTACTGGTAGCAATCAGAAAAGGGTGATGGGGGTCCTTAATGATGGATGCTGCCTTTTGAAGATGTCCTGGATGCTGGGAAGGCTAGTGCCCATGATGGAGCTAACAGAGTTTACAACTTTCTGCAGCTCATTTCAATTCTGTGCAGTGACCCCCCCCCACCCCCCCGCCAATACCAGACAGTGGTGCAGCCAGTTAGAATGCTCTCCATGGTACATCTGTAGAAATTTATGAGTGTCTTTGGTGACATACCAAGTCTCCTCAAATTCCTAATAAAATATAGGCACTGCCGTACCATCTTTGTAACAGCATCGACATGCTGGGCCCAGAATCGATCCCTGGAGGTGTTGACACCCTGGAACTTAACATCTTCTCACCCTGTCCACTTCTGGTCCCTCTACGAGGACTGATCTATGTTCCCTTGTCTTATTCTTTCTGAAGTTCACAATCAATTCTCCGGTCTTACCAATGTTGAGTGCAAGGTTGATGCTGTGACACTACTCCACTAGCTGACTTATCTCACTCCATCCATACGCTTTCTCATCACCATCTGAAATTCTGCCAACAATAGTTCTGTCATCAGCAAATTTACAGATGGCACTTGAGCTGTGCCTAGCCAAACAGTCATGGGTGTAGAGTGAGTACAGAATGGGCTAAACACACATCTGACATGCCCCAGTGTTGATTATCAGTGAGTTGGAGATGTTAATTTTCGATCTGCACAGACTGTGGTCTTCCAGTAAGGAGACTACAAATCCAATTGCAGAGGAAGGTACTGAGGCCCAGGTTTTGGAGCTTTTTGATCAGAACTGTGCTGTAGTCAATAAACAACAATATAACACACTAGCATTGTCCAGGTGATCCAAGGCTGCATGAAGAGTCAATGAGTTCGGATCCACCGTAGACCTACTAAGGTGATAGGCAATTCACAGTGGGTCCAGGTTCTTGTTAAGGCAGGAATTGATTCTCACCATAAACAACCTTTCAAAGCACTTCACATCCATAGATGTGAGTGCTACTAGATGATAGTCATTAAGGCAGCCTACCCTGCTCTTCTTGGGCACTGGTATGATTGTTACCCTTTTGAGGCAGGTGGGAACTTCTGACTGTAACAAGATCTTTTCACACACCGCCAGCTGGTTGGCACAGGTTTTCAGAGCCCTACCAGCTACATCATCAGGGCCTGTCACCTTGCAAGGGTTCACCCTCTTAAGAAGTTCTGAAGTCAGCCTCTGAGACAGTTCACAGTGTCACCGGATGCTGCAGGGATCCTCAGGAGTTTAGTTTTATTCTTCCTTTCAAAGCAGCTCAAAAGGTGTTGATCTCTTCTGGAAGTGAAGCATTACTGCTATTCATATTAGGTTTCGCTTTGTAGGATGTAATGGCCTGCAAACTCTGCCAGAGTAGATGGACATCCGATTTTGCCTCTAACCTCAATCTGAGTTGTTCTTTTGCTCTTAATGTCGTTCTCCATAAGTCATACTTGGCCTTTTTGTGTAGTCCTGGATTACCAGACTCGAATGCCACAGATCTAACCCTTAGCAGACTACAATCTGATGGTTCATCCATGGCTTTTGATTCCGGTATGTACAGTATGTTCTCCTGGGCACCCACTAATCCACACAGACTTTAATAAAGCCAGTGATGGCTGTGGTGAATTCATTCAGACTTGAAGATGAATCCCTGAATACAGTCCAGTCTACTAATTCAAAACAGTCCTGTAAGCTCTCTTGCACCTCCCTTGTCCATACTTTCTTGGTCCTCTCTACTAGTGCTGCAGTCTGCAGTCTCTACCTATATCCAGGAGGTACAGCCAGATGATCAGACTTTCAAAAGTGAGGGTGTGAGATGGCATGGTAAGTGCTTTTGATGGTGGTATAACAGTGGTCCAGTGAATTGGCTCCACTGGTTCCATAAGTGATAAGGTTGATGATAATTATTTAGAGACTTTTTCAAGCTAGCCTGGTTAAAACCCTCAATATGATGGGGAAGGCATTAGGATATGCTATTTCATGCCTGTTGATTACATTGCCCAGTTTGTCTGGAGCTTGTTTGACATGGGCCTGAGGTGGGATGTACACCTCTACCAAGATGATGGCTGAAAACTCACGCAGCAAATAAAATGGATGACACTGATTGTGAGATGTCCCAGGTAGGGTGAGCAGCACTGGGGAAAAACCACCACATTCATGCACCATGAGGAATTAATCATAAAGCATAGTCCACTTGCAGAGGAAACAGTTTTAAGGTGCTTGTAAGTAGGTACAGAGGGGATGTCAGGGGTAAGTATTTTTACGCAGAGAGTGGTCAGTGCGTGGAATGGGCTGCCAGTGACTGTGGTGGAGGCAGTGGCATTAAAATAGGGTATTTTAAGAGGCCCCTGGATAGTACATGGAGCTTATTAAACTAGAGGGCTATGGGTAACCCTAGACAATTTCTAAAGTAAGTACATGTTCGGCACAGCATTGTGGGCCGAAAGGCCTGTATTGTGCTGTAGGCTTTCTATGCTTCTACTTCTTCTGCCTTTGAAAGACTCAGCAGTCCTATTTTGGCGGTAAATCATGAAGCTAGCGAGCTACGTTGCTGCGTCTGGAATGCCAGGAGACAGCTAAGTCTCTGTAAAACTAAAAACACAATTGCCTCTGATATCCCTCTGATACTACAATCTTGCTTTGAGGTCTTTGATTTTATTTACCACAGACTGTGCCTTTGCCAAGAGAATAGCCAGTAGTGGAAGTTGGAACCCTCTTCTTAAATAAACTTTTAATCCATTGCAACATCCTCTCTTCCACTATCTTAAAGGGGAACTGCACTAGCAACTAGAGACTGCCATCCAAGATTCGTCGACTTTGAGTACTGATAGATTTTTTAAACACCTTAAAAAGATATTAATTACTGTATTGCCCATGGCTGTAGCTGTGGAATTCAGCTATAGCAGTCTGAAACAGGAATATTTGATGATTTCCATCGGAGATGATCGCACAAGCTGCCTTCTTAATGGTGCCCCGGAAGCATATCAAGAAGGTATGATCGAGGGGGGCAGAGGTGTGTTTACAACCTGCTTTGAATTGGTGGATTAGACAACATTCAGGGATTCATCTCTGAATGCCACAGTTATCACTGACTTCAATAAAACCTGTGTGGATGATGTGTGCCTTTGAAAACATACCAGACATGCCCACACTAAAAACCATGAATGAATCAGGAGATTTGTAGTCTGCTGAGGGCAAGATCTGTGGCATTCAAGGCCGGTAATCCAGAACTATACACGAAGTCCGTGTACAACCTATGGAAGGTGAGAAGCATGAAAACAATTCCAACTGAAGTTACACATGGAATCAGATACAAGCCAGCTTTGGCAAGGTTTGTATGCCATCAGTTTCTGCAAGGCCAAACTATGGAGTCACCTTCAATGACTCTTGCTCTCATGCTCTCAATATTTATTGCCTAATTTTTTTTTTCCTTTTGTATTTGCACAGATTGTTGTCTTTTGCACATTGGTTGTTTGCCCATCCTGTAGGATGCGGTTTTTCATTGATTTTATTATGCTGTTGGATTTATCGTTAAGTGCCTGCAAGAAGTCGAATCTCAGGGTTGTATTTGGTGACATACATGTACTTTGGTAATAAATTTACTTTGAACTTTAAACTTTGACTTAACCGCTATCATGTGTAAGAGAAAATTAGGTTACAGGAAATAACAGATCTGGGAATACCAATCCATAATTCTTTGAAAGTGGCATTACAAGTTGATAGGGTCATAAAGATAGATTTTGGCACATTGGCCTTTCTAAATCAAAGTACTGAGTACAGGTGTTGGGATATTATGTTGAAGTTATATAAGATGTTGGTGAGACCTGATTTGCAATACTGTGTGCGGTTCTGGTCACCTACCTACAGGAAAGGGTACAGAAAAAATTTACGAGGATGTTGCTAGGACTTGAGGACCTGAGTTATATGGAAAAGTTGAATAGGTTAGGATTTTATTCCCTGGAGCACAGCAGAATGAAGGGAGATTTGACAGAGGCATACAAAATTATGAGGGGTACAGATAGAGCAGATGCAAACAGGTTAAATGTAAAACACGTTGACTGTGTGGTTAAGAAGGCATACAGTGCATTGACCTTCATCAATCATGGGATTGAGTTTAAGAGCCAAGAGGTAATGTTGCAGCTATATAGGACCTAGGTCAGACCCCACTTGGAGTACTGTGCTCATTTCTGGTCACCTCACTACAGGAAGGATGTGGAAACTATAGAAAGGGTGCAGAGGAATTTTACAAGGATGTTGCCTGGATTGGGGAGCATGCCTTATGAGAACAGGTTGAGTGAACTTGTCCTTTTCTCCTTAGAGCGACGGAGGATGAGAGGTGACTTGATAGAGGTGTATAAGATTATGATCGTGTGGGTAGTCAGAGGTTTTTTCCCCCAAGGGCTGTAATGGTTAACATGAGAGGACATAGTTTTAAGGTGCTTGGAAGTAGGTATGGAGGGGATGTCAGGGGTAAGTGTGTGTGTGTGTGTGTGTGTTTTTTTTTTAAACACAGAATGGTGAGTGTGTGGAATGGGCTGTGTGACTGTGGTGGAGGCGGATACAATAGGGTCTTTTAAGAGGCTCCTGAATAGGTACATGGAGCTTAGAAAAATAGAGGGCTATGGGTAACCCTAGGTAATTTCTAATGTAAGTACACATTTGGCACAGCATTGTGGGCTGAAGGGTCTGTATTGTGCTGTAGTTTTTACTATGTTTGTAAAACATTTGATGGAACATGAGGAGGCACTTCTTCATTCAGAGGGCAGTGAGAATATTAAATGAGCTGCCAATGGAAGTGGTGAATGCGGGTTTGATTTAAACACCTAAGAGAAGATTGGAAAAGTACATAGATAGGAGAGGTATGGAGGGCTATGGCCCAGGTGCAGGTCAATAGGACTTGGCAGATTAATAGTTCGAAGGGCCTGTTTCTGTGTTGTAGTTCCTTATGACTTTCTTTACACAATTACAATAAGACTGATTTATCTCAAGTCAAGTCACTTTTATTGTCATTTCGACCATAACTGCTGGTACAGTACATAGTAAAAATGAGACAACATTTTTCAGGACCATGGTGTTACATGACACAGTGCAAAAACTAGACTGAACTACGTAAAAAGACAACACAGAGAAAGCTACACTAGACTACAGACCTACACAGGACTGCGTAAAGTGCACAAAAAAGTGCAGGCATTACAATAAATAATAAACAGGACCACCAGGTGGTATCCCATGTGAGAGAAAATTAGTTTACAAAAAAATCAATGATAGAATTGATTTGATGAGGAAAATTGTCTCCACCTATGTTGTAAGGAAGTATTAGTATTCAAGTTCTGTTGTAACGAAGGCCAACATACCACTTTCCATTTTTTAAAATTTGCTACATCTGCCCGTTGGCCTTCAGCGACTTACCAATGAATACACCCAAGTTTCTATGAACAAGATTGAAAGGTCAAGCTACATTTGTCTTAATGGAAGGAGCCTGAGTGAACAGATGAACCCAGAGCATTCAAAAGCACGTGAAAATAACTTTTGATAGAATCACTGAGATATGTTTGTTAGAAGGGTAGGGCAGGCATCTCAACATTCCATGGTATAGAAGTTTCGGACATGATAGAGCAATGCAAAAGGGAAAGGGGCATTGTGTTGTTTGATCAGGGAGAGCATCACTGCAGTAATGAGGCAAGATGCCTTAAAATGCTCTTCAAATGAGGCTGCTAGAGTAGATCTTAGGAATAGAGAAAGGGGCAATCACTTTGCCCCTTTTCTATAGGCCCTCCAACAGTTAACAGGAGATAAGGAGGAGGTATGCAGGAAATCACAGAGAGAAGTACAAGAAGAACATGGTTAGAGTTGTAGAGGATAGGGTTAGAGTAGGTTTACCAATACTAACTGGAGTTGCTTTAATGGAAAAGGACTAGGCAAAGGGCATTTTGAAATACATCCAGAAGAGCATTTTGTGCTTGTATGTAGGTAGTTTGACAAGAGATGGGGCACTGACTTAGGGAATGGAGTTGGCCAGGTGGTTGAGGCATCTTTGGTGAGCCCTTTGCAGGTAGTAACCATAATTTTAAGTTTCAAAGTATTTATATAAAGGGATAAGGACAGCCCTGTGTTTTAAAACTAAGTTTTTGAATTGGGGCAAAGAAAGACTCAGCCATTTCCATCACAGCTATAACCCTCTTCACCATTGTGGATATCTTCAAGAGACAGTGGCTCAAAAAGGTGGTATCCATCACAAATCTCCTTCAGCATCCAGGACATGCCCCTTTTGTGTTACTACCATTGGGAAAGATGTACAGGAGCCTGAAGACCCACATTGAATGCTTTCAGAACAGCTTCTTCCCCTCATAACCAAGAAAATCTGCAGATGCTTCACCAAGAATCTACGCTCCATCTGCCAGAAAAAGTAGGATCTCCCAGTGGCCACATTTTAATTCCACTTCCCATTCCCATTCCGACACGTCAGTCCATGGCCTCCTCTACTGCCGCAATGAGGCCACACTCAGACTGAAAGAGCAACACCTTGTATTCCCTCTGGGCAGCCTCCAATCTGATGACATGAACACAGATTTTTCAAATTTCCATTAATGGTGCCCTCTCCCCCTCACCATTCTCATTTCCCTCTCTCACCTTATCTCATTTCCTGCCCATTACCTCCCTTAAGTGCTCCTCCCCTTTCCGTTTCTTCCTCTCCAATTAGATTCCCCCTTCTCCAGCCCTTTAACTCTTTCACCAAACGACTTCCTAGCTCTTTACTCCACCCCTCCCACCCTCCTAGTTTCACCTATCACCTACTACCTTGTATTTCTTCATCCCTTCCCCCCACTTTCTCATTCTGACTTCTCATCTTTTTTCTCTGGTTCTGATGAAGGGTCTTGGCCCAAAACGTCAACTGTTTACTCTTTTCCATTAATGCTGATTGGTCTGCTGAGTTCCTTCAGCATTTGGTGTGTATAGCTTCGTCCCCTCTTCAATTTAGATTTCTGAATGGTTTATGAATTCATGAACACTGCTTCATTATTCATTTTTAGCATTATTTATTTTGTAACATAGTATTTTTATGTTTTGCACCGTAATGCTGCTGCAGAACAACAAATCTCATGACACGTCAGCAATAATAAAACTGATTCTGTTTCAACCTTGTCCACCCCAGTGAAAACCAGGTACAAACAGCTTCAAATACACTGAAGAACATACATTGATTTTCACGGTTCATCAATAAACAGTAAGCTTGGATAACAGAATTTTTCCTTCTGCTTTTGAAAATATTTTTTTCCAGAAGAAGGGTAATGAAAGCAAGAAACAAAACACTTGAATATCTCCTCATTCAAACTGGTTAGATATGCCTTACTCACCTTCACAGCTATTATGTGTCCAGACTTCTTGAATCTCATTTTCCAGACCTGTCCACATGTACCACTGCCGATCTCACCCAGGTTTTCCAGGTCACTGATTTCAGCCTGATATCGCTGACACAAATGCAAGAAGCAATGGTAAATTATAAACTCTGATCCGTAACATTTTACCATGATATTAGATATGCAATTGGCAGACATTCAATACAAAACAGGCCTTTCAGCCCACTGTATGCACCAACCATGAACTGATAACATGGAAAACTGCAGGCGTACATCCTGTTCATCACACCTTATTGAGCAGGGGTAACTACTGTGCAATCAGCAAAGTGATGAAAGCTTTCAAGCAGTTTTTAACTAATAAACTGGTCACTAATGCTTACATAATGTAACTCCAGACTTTATAGACCTCAGAGCTCAAATGACAGTGACTGCTCTTTACAACAAGGAAACAATTGAGCAAACATAGTATCAGGACTACTGATATTAATAGGTAACAGGAGAAAATGATCCAACAGTTGGAGTTACAACTTAGCCTAATGTAGAACCTTAATTAAAAGTTTGTAAAAATATATTGTAGATTAGTTGACTAGGATACAGTCAGGGAGGCTGAACTTTTCATTAAAATATTAACTACATAATGCACTAGTAAAAGTCAGGGCACAGCTGTCTTGAAAGAAATCACATCAGGAGAAAGAACCAATGGAAATTGGTTGCGGAGAAAAAGCATTTCAGGATGTATATTGTATACATTCTCTGATATTAAATTGTACCTTTGAACATTGACATTACCTTCTTTAACCTACAAGTATCAATGGATATTCTTTTAAGGGCGCCAGAAACAAGTTTCTGCCTTGTTATCTGGGCAAAGTTAGGCCACATTTTTTTGAAAAAGTAAACATACTAGTGAAAAAGTAAACATACTAGGTTGGCTACGCACACAAAATGCTGGATTTCCAACATCTGCAGAATCTCTTGTATTTATACCAGCTTAGCTATAACACTGATTAAGTAAAGGACAATTACTCTGTCAATTATTTTAGGCAGATAAAACCTTTGTGTCAATAATGTTGAAGCCAGATTGGGTTTGGCTGGAATGATTGTTTAAAAAGGACATATTAAATTTGCTTGATTAATCTAGTCAAGACAAAGTGCATCTAGCAAGATGAACCACTGAAAGCTTATTCAGTGACTTGGACATTTTCTTGCACCCGTCTCTTGACTTGTGCTTTTCAACAACCTATTTGCAGAGTTGCTTGGAGTGTTCTTTTGTCTTCATGGTGTAGTTTTTGCCAGGGTACTGACTCACCAGCAGTTGAACCTTCCAGATACAGGTGTTTTTTTACTATAATCAATTGAAACATCTTGACTGCAAACAGGTGATCTCTTTATGAAACTTTATAAACTAATTATGAGATTTCTAAAACCAATTGGCTACACCAGTGATGATTCAGTGTGTCATACTAAAGGGGGTGAATACTTACTTATACAATCAATTATTTTAGGTTTATATTTGTATTTAATTTATATCACTTTGTAGAGATCTATTTTCACTTTGACACAAAAGAGTCCTTTTCTGTTGATTAGTGTCAAAAAGCCAAATTAAATTCACCGTGATTCAATGTTGTAAAACAATATAAAACATGAAAGTTTCCAAAGGGGAGGGATGAATACTTTTTATAGGCACTGAAGGGCAAAAGTGAACATCTAGAGAATGGGAGAAATGTGTAACAAACACAAGTACTGCACAAGTTGCAAAAACAGAAATTCAGATAAAGGATCGACACTGGATATTAAGGACAAGACCATCGTGTTTGGAAATAATTTAGGGTGAAATGGGTGTCAAGCTTGAACTCTTAATCACCTTATGTTGGAAATAAGGAAAGTGAAAGCTTTCTCAGTTAATGCTTAATATCAGTTTTCACATCACATAAAGAGATAAAACACATGAAAAAATATGGAAAACAAAATTAAACCAGGGATAAATAAATGTTATATAGAAACTAAAAACTTTAAAGACACATTTTCTATGTACTAATACTTTTCCACACCTGGGGCTTTCTTACTAGAGCCAGGTCACAGTTCCAACACCCTTCAAATAAAATATGAACAGCAGTATTATATCTCTTACCTGCCCTCCTATTGTCAGGTACCCAGTCTGTTTCATGATTTCTTGCAGCTTCTGCTCAATCTCTATGCTGTAAAAACAAACAAGATAAAGGTTTTGGCAGACTCCAAACAAGCTGGAAAGTTAGAATGAAAGCCAAAGCTTTTTGCCCCAAAAGCCAAATGATCATTTCCTCCGAACACGGCATGTACTGTCCCAACAACATCTTGTCAAGCTGCATGTGTAAAACCTGGAGTGTGTTGCACGAGATGTAAAAGCTCTCTGAAAGTAGAATACAGATAGACAGGTTGATGGAGAAGAAGCACTTCATATTCCTCATGTCATCAACAAAATCACTGTGGATAGCTCTACAGAGCTCTTAACACTGTCAGAAATTTGTCACTGGGTCAGACATTCAAACTTCCTTGCTCATTTACACATTCTAACAGCTTCTGTGCTCCAAGAATCACTGACTCTCCTTTCCCCTTTTCTATCATCATGCAAACCTCTCAATAAGATTAAAAATGTAAACGCAAATACTGTATATGTCGCCAACCTTCACCGTTCAGTAACATGATGGCTGAATGTCTATAACTATTTCACTTTCCTATTTATCACAGGTTTACTCACCAGCTCAGCATCTTCCAACTATCACCAGATCCTCTAATCTGTCCAATCAACAAATCCAGCAGTCACACCCTGGGAGAGGGGAAGAGCTTCTTCCCTCTGCCATTCAATTTCTGAATGGACATTGAACCAATGAGCACCACCTCACTACTTTTTTGGCACTACTTATTTAATCCATAGTTCATAGTTTCTCATAGTTTTCCCCTCTGTTATTATGTTTTGCATTGTACTGCTGATGCAGAGTTAAGACATTTTACAACATATGCTGGTGATATTAAACCTGATTCCGATTCTCATTCTGTTATCGCAGTGCGGTACGTTGAAGTTGCAGGATTTTCACACATTGATGAAACAGAAATACATTTCAGGGTCGAGCAAGGAGCATCACTTCATTCTCCTAATGTAGGTAGTACAGCTCATGACTCTGACAGCTTCTGTTACTGCAATTCACTTGTAAGCAGCACACCTGTAAACTTGTGACTGAGGGTTTAAAATAGGGGATATGAACTTTTCTCTTGCAACAGAAGACAGTAAGCAAGCACATGGCAACAACATGGAGAGTGCTAGATTAAAAAACTAAGTTCAGAAGATTTAAGAAATGTTTCTTTCTAGAAAGGACTTGCTCTATATCTAGAATTTTTCACAGGAAGGAATGATCAAGGCCAGCATGCGGGCCCAATGTGTAACTGTTATGTAAGAAGGATGGGAAAAATTAGGTTAGCATCCTCCTTCATGCAAAAATTATCTTGTGATCATTGAGACTACTGCAGATTATACAGTGTTTTCATGCTACAGACTGAAAGGGTGGAGTAAAGAAGACATTTAACCCGACAACATAGAAATACCATTTTCTTATTTTATTCTTATATACCTTGATTTCTTTAATATGTAGAACTTTATCAATCTCAATTTCTAACGACTAA
Source organism: Hemitrygon akajei (assembly GCF_048418815.1). Lineage (NCBI taxonomy): Eukaryota > Metazoa > Chordata > Chondrichthyes > Myliobatiformes > Dasyatidae > Hemitrygon > Hemitrygon akajei. The sequence continues at coordinate 72,193,008 of NC_133139.1, forward strand.
GCTTGAATGGCCTCTAGAGTAAGGAATTCCAGAGTCACCAAAGTTCAAAGTATATACGACTATATACTACCCTGAGATTAATTTTCTTGTGGGCATTCTCAATAAATCTATAGAATAGTAACCATAACAGAATCAATGAAAGATAGCCCAACCTGGGCATTCAACCAGAGTGCAGAAGACATCACACTGTTGAAATACACAGAACATAGAATTACAAAGAGAAATAAATAATAAATAAATAAATAAATAAACAAACAAACAAACAAACAATAAATATCAAGAACATGAGATGAAGAGTCCTTGAAAATGAGTCCACTGGTTGTGGAAGTATTTCAATGATGGGGCAAGTGAGGTTATCCCCTTTGGTACAAGAGCCCAATGGTTGAGGGTAATAACACTCCTGAAACTGGTGATGTAAGTCCCAAAGCTCCTATACCTTCTTCCTAATGGTAGCAGTGAGACAAGAGTGTGTCTTGGTCAGTGGAGGTCCCTGATGATGAATGCTGCTTTCCTGCAACAGCATTTCATGCAGATGTGCCCAGAGGTTGGGAATGCTTTACCTGCGATGGCCTGGGCCATATCCACTAATTTTTATAGGATTCTCCATTAAACATTGATGTTTCTATACTAGGCTGTGAAGTAGACAGTCAATATACTTTCCACTACACATCTATAGAAGCTCGGCAAAGTTTTAGATGTCATGCCAAATCTCTGCAAACTCCTAAGGAAGTAGAGGCGCTGTCGTGTTTTCTTCAAAATTGTACCTTCATGCTGGGCCCAGGGAAGGACCTTCGAAATAATAATACTGAGGAATTTAAAATTTCTGACCCTCTCCACCCCTCTTAAGTCTGGCTCATGGACCTCTGGTTTCCTTCACCTGAAGTCAACAGTCAGCTCCTTAGTCCTGCTGACATTGAGTAAGAGGTTGCTGTCATGGCACCACTCAGCCAGATTTTTAATCTCCCTCCTATACGCTGATTCATCACCTTTGATTTGGCTTACGATAGTGATGTTCTCAGTAATATTATACTTTAATATGGTATTGGAGCTGTGCTTAGCCACACAGCCGTAAGTGTAAAGGGAGTAGAGCAAGGGACTAACCTTGTGGTGCATCTATGCTTTTGGAGGTCATGAAGGAGACATTGTTGCCAATCCGAACTGACTGGGGTCAGGATCCAATTGCATTGGAAGCCAGGGTCTTGGAGCTTATTGACTAGTTTAGAGGAAATAATGGTTTGAAAGCTGAGCTGCAGTCAATAAAGAGCATCCTGATGTATACACCTTTACTGTGCAGATGTTCCAGGGTTGAGTGAAAAGCCAATGAGATGGCACCTGCTGTGGACCTGTTGCTCCAGCAGGTAAATAGGAGTGGATCAAAGCTGTTTCTCAGGCAGAAGTTGATGTTTCACCATCAACCTCTCAAAACACTTACTCACTGTGGATGTAAGTGCAACTGGGCAATAGTCATTGCGGCAGGTCACCATGCTCTTCTTGGGCACCACACCGCTGAAGCGAGATGTTAAAGATCTCAGTGAACACCGCAGCCAGTTGATCAGCCTTTGAATGATGAAATTTCTCTTAACTTCAGCAGTAAATTACCTGCTCTTTATTTTGAAATGGTGGCATTCAGTTTTAGACTCCTTAGCTCGGAGAAACATTCTCTCTAAGGAATTTGTCATTTCAATGAGGTGATCTCTCATTATTCTTACTACCAAATAGAGGCCTCACCTACTCAATTTCTCCTCATATGATGAATTTTCCTTGTACTCCTTCTGTAAGATGTTCTTTTTTTCAGTTAAGGAAACCAAATCTGTACTCCAGATGTGGTCTCACCAATGCCTTATAAATTGCAGTAAACTGTAGGTGCAGAAATGGCCCAGCCCCATCAAGCTTACTCAGCCATTCCAAGACTGGAGTCATTTGGCACAGAAAGGCCTTCAACCCACAGAGACCATGCCAACTGTCAAGCACCTACTTATATTCATTCTCCCCACACCGTCACTGGTTCTCCCAGATTCTACCATTCACTTACACAATTGGAGAAATTTACACTCTCCCTCCACTCACTAGGGCCCTGGCTCCCATGCCCACTTTCAACTTAACTGATTCACTAGAATATTTATTACACTAAACAACATCTTAAAAAAGCGAATTAAAGAGTGTTAAGGTATGAAGAGAAATAACATTCAGAAAATGTACGAATCTGGTACCACCAAAGCTACAGGCATGCTGGATTATTGAATTTTTACTATACAAGCAAACTACATGCTGATAGGTGCCCAAGTCCAGGGGGCTTTTCATCCTCAGTTCTTTAAGCAAGTGGCTAGCCAATCTTTGATGCACTACTTTTAATTCTGCAAAATTCACTTGATTCAAGAAAGGTTCCATTAGAGTGGAAAATAACAATCTCTTTATACAAAGGAGAATTAGAAGAAACTGCAGAACATGTGTCAATGTGAAATGTTGAGAGCAATTACTTCAGGTGTTGCATAGACTATTTGGAAAAATTCAAAGTAATCATATTAAGTCAACATAGTTTTGGAAAGTGAAGTCATGCTTCTCTAAGTAATTGGAATTCTTTGATGCTGTGATCAAAAGGAACCAGGTTTTAATAAAGTGTTGCAACAAGTCATTATAGAAAAGCTCATGGCACAGGAGGTAAGATACTGGTGTGGACAGAGGATTGGTGGTCAACCAGAAGCAGGGTCTTTTAGTGGTTGGTGTTGCACAGATGCTGTGGCACAGAGACTGAAGTTGAAGCTTTCACTTGACTAACTCAAATGGAGACGCACAAGATATGGTTGTTAAATCTGGTGTTGACGTGAAATTAAGTAAGATGTGAAGAAGACATAAGAAAGGGTTTTAAGTTAGTTAAGCGTGCAAGTAAAGACCTAGCATATGGAGTACAATATAGGAAAATGTTAAATTACTTATTTTGGCAGTGAATTTGAAAAGTACAGCATCTAAAAAGGAAGAAATGGCTGAGCTCTAAGCTGTAAAAGAATTTGGATATTCTAGTATATGATTCACAAATTGTAGTAAGATTCTGTGAAGGTAATGCCATCGAAGGGTTAAGGGTAGGTGGTTTGGCTTTGTCTTACCGATCAATGCCTGGCAGTTTGTGGTGAGAGATTGCCACTGTCTGAGAAGAAGAATGCTTATGCATGATTTACACAGCTATAGGAAGTAATTAGGAATGCTAACGAAATTGCTAATTGGGAAGGGAACTAAACGTAAACACAGAGATCCTAAGTCTGAGTTACCTGTCAAATAGAATTTAATCCTATTAAATATGAGGTGTTGTACTTTGGAAGGACAAATATGTAAAAGTCATATATACTTTAAATAATAGGGTTTGAGCAAGCATTGAGGAACAGAAAACCTTCTGTACACTAACTAGTTCAAAGATCCATGGAGGTGGTGGCACAAGCAGATAAGATGGTGAAAAGGCTTATGGGACAGTTGCCTTCATTAATCATGGCAGTAAATATAAAAGCAAGAGGGTTATGGTACAACTTACTAATGTATTTGTCAGATGCTGGAGTACAATTGAGCCTCACCACACTAAAGGAAGGGATTGCACTGGAAGGGATATAGAAGAAATGTTTCATTTATGGAGAGAAAATGCTTATTCTTCCTGGTGCAAAGTGGCCCACAGGGTCCTGATTGACATTAACAAAGTTATGAGTGGCATAGTGAGTGGGAAATGTTCCCCTGTGGAAGAGCTCTCAAAAGTAAAGGGAACAAATTTAGGCTGAGTTGTTAAGAGATTTAGAAGGAAGCTGGGAATTTTTTTTCATCCAGGAAGTTGTCGGAATCTCCAACTCACAGTCTGAGTGGCTGACGGAGGCAGAGAAATCCAAGAAGTATCTAGAGGAGCACTTGAATTGCTACGGCATGGAAGGCAATTAATCAACTACTGGCAAATAGGATTAGGACAGATATGTAGTTAATGGTCGGCATGGTGAGCCATAGGACCTGCTTCTGAACTCTATGACATAATGACCTTTGCAATATGAATTACCTGCTGCACCTCATGTTGGCATTCAATGATATGGATACACTAATAACTCACTCTCTCACCTCTGTAAAAACAGCATTTCTGAATTTTTCTTTCAAAGAAGATAAGCACACAAATTTAAACATTGCATTCCATCTGCCACATTCATGCCCATTCACTTAAGACTGCATTTGTCTCCTTGAAGCCACTTTGCACCCTCATCACTATTCATAACCCACTTAGTTTTGATTCATCAGCAACCTTGGAAATATTATGTTTTTCATCTACTCAGTCAAATTAATGAATCGATTGCGTATCGTAGAGGTCCGAGTCTTGTAGTACCCTATTAGTCACAACCTGCCAAAGTGAACATGGACCATTTGCAGCTCATTCTTTTCTATCTGTTAACGCTCAATCTGTATATTATCCCAAGCGCCATGAGCTCTGACTTTGGCTAGCAAACTCTTGGGTAAAATTTATAGAAAGCTTTCCAAAAATCCAATATACCACATCCACTCTTTTCCTTTCATCAATTCTATTGGAAACTAGATTTAGTCAAACTTAAATTCACATTGACTTTGCTCAATCATGTTATTTTCTAAGTGTTCTGCTACAGCTTTCATTACAGATTCTAGCATTTCCCTATCAAAATGAGAATAAAAGGTCAATAGGATATAGAACATAAACACAATACAGGCCCTTCAGCTCACAATGTTGTGCCAAACTTTTAATCTACTCTAATCTAATGCCTCCCTCTCACATAGCCCTCCATTTTTCTTTCATCCATGTGCTGTCCATCTAAGAGCATCTTAAATCTCTCTGATTTATCTGGCTCTACCATCTCCTTCCCCTTCTGAAGTAATGGAGTCATTGTTTGTACTATCCATCCTTTAGCAACCATTCCAGAATCTAAGAATGTTTGGAAGATTATAAATAAAGCATCTATTATTTCCTAGCTGGCCCACCAAAGTAATTTATTTTTCTTCTTCACCTGCACTGGACGCTTTGATTTCCGAAGAAATTTAGAATCACTTTCAGTGATCCAAAATAGCAATGGGCAATTGCATAGGTCCCAGCTACGCCTGTCTTTTTGTCAGCTACGTGGAACATTGGTGTCCGTACTCCACTTTTCCTAAGCTACATCAACGACTGCATTGTTGTTGCTTCTTGCACCCGTGCAGAGCTTGCGACTTAATCAACTTTGCCTCGAAATTCCACCCTGCCCTTAAATTTATCTGGTCTATTTCTGGTATCTCCCTCCCCTTTCTCAATCACACTGTCTCAATCTCTGGAGACAGCTATCTACTGATGTCTATTATAGACCTGGACTATACCTCTTCCCATCCCGTTACTTGTAAAAACTCCATCCCCTTCTCTCAATTCCTCCCATCTCTGTTGCATCTGCTCTCAGGATGAGGCTCTTCATTCTGGAACAAAGGAGATGTCCTCCTTTTTCAAAGAAAGGGGCTTCCTTTCCTCCACCATCAACGCTGCCCTCAACTGCATCTCTTCCATTTCACGTATGTCTGCTCTTTCACCATCCTCCTGCCACCCTATCAGGGATAGGGTTCCTCCAGTCCTCACCTACCACCCCACCAGATAATTCTCCAAATTTCCACCGTCTCCAATGGGATCCCACCGCCAAGCACATACCCCCTCCCGCTTCAGCTTTCCGCAGGGATTGTTCCCTATGTGATTCCCTTGTCCCTCGTCCATTTGTCCCTCCCCAATGATCGCCCTCCTGGCACTCATCCTTTCAATGGAACAAGTGCTACACTTGCCTCTGCACCTCCTCCCTCATTACTATTCAGGGCCCCAAACAGTTCTTACAGGTGAGGCGACACTTCATCTATGAGTTTGTTGGGGTCACATACTGTGTCATCTTGTATATCAGTGAAACATAGAAAACCTACAGCACAATACAGGCCTTTTGGCCCACAATGCTGTGCCAAACATGTACTTAATTTAGAAATTACCTTGGGTTACCTATAGCCCTCTAATTTTCTAAGCTCCATGTACCTATCCAGGAGTCTCTTGAAAGACCCTATCATATCCGCCTTCACCACTGTCGCCGGCAGCCCATTCCACGAACTCACCACTCTCTGCGTAAAACAAACTTACCCCGACATCTCCTCTGTGCTTATTTCCAAGCACCTTACAACTGCATCCTCAAGTTAGCCACTTCAGCCCTGGGAAAAAGCCTCTGACTATCCACACGATCAATGCCTCCCATCATCTTATACACCTCTATCAGGTCACCTCTCATCCCCCTTCGCTCCAAGGAGAAAAGGCCAAGTTCACTCAACCTATTCTCTTAAGGCATGCTCCCCAATCCAGACAACATCCTTGTGAATCTCCTCTGCACACTTTCAGTGAAGCATCCTGTATACCGGTGAGACCCAAAATAAATTGGGAAACCGCTTTGCTGAGCACCTACCAAAAGAAGCAGGATTTCCCAGTGGCCACCCATTTTAATTTCACTTCCTATTCTGATATGTCAATCCATAACCTCCTCTACTGTTGCAATGAGACCACACTCAGGTTGGAGGAAGAACATCTTATATTCTGTGTGGGTAGCCTCCAAACTGATGGCATGAACATTGATTTCTCAAAATTATGGTAATGCCCCCCTTCACCATTCCCCATCCCCTTTTCCCTCTCTCACCTTATCTCCTTGCCTGCTCATCGCCTCCCTCCTCCCCCTTCCCTTTCTCCCTTCCATGGCCCTCTGTCTTCTATCAGACTCCCCCTTCTCCAGCCCTGTATCCTTCACCAATCAACTTCCCAGCTCTTTACTTCATTAACTTTACAACCCTCCTGGTTTCACCCATCACCTTGTGTTTGTCTCTCCCCTCCCCTAACTTTTAAATAGACTAAAATCTACACATCTTTCTTTTCTCCAGTCCTGCTGAAGGGTCTCAGCCTGAAACACTGTATTTTTTTCTCCATAGATGCTGCCTGGCCTTCTGAGCAATTCCAGTATTTTGCGTGTGTTGCCAAAACAGCCTTTGTTTTTTGGAGGAAAAGGAAGTTTGAAGGTCACAACTTCAAACTTAAAAAGGAAGTTCATGATCTGCCTAAAATCAATGATTCCTGTCCTCCCATGTACTTGGATTACCTGCAGTATGTATCTAGAAGAACAAAGGATGAACAAATAAATCTGGAAAAGAGATAAAGCTAACAACAGAGAGGACTATGGTGAGTGGTTGTTCTACTGGCTGAAGGAACGTGAACAGTGATACTCCCCAGGGATCAGTTTTGAAACCACTGCTTTGTTTTGATTAAATGGATTCGTGTACAAACTATAATTTCTGAAATTTCAGGTACTAAAAAATTTGGCAGTATTGCTTAATGTGAGAAAGGAAGAGATGGATTGCGACAAGTCATAGACAGGCTGCTGGAATGAGCACACTACCAAAATGAAGTTTGTGAGGAGAAATTTGACGTAATATTTGGTATTTTGGTAGGATGAATGAGAAGAGACAATATAGAATGAAGGATACTGTCTTAAAAGGACAAAAGGAACAGAAGATGCTCATGAGAGTGTGATTACACTAATCATTCAAATTGGCAGGAGGGACAAGAGACTGCCGATGCTAGAACATGGAGCAAAACACAAACCACTCCAGGAATTTTACATGTTGAGTAGCATCTGTAGAGGTGAAGGTTTGGTTGACATTTTGGGTCAAGACCCTGCATCAAGGTAGCAGGACATTGCTTTATCAATAAAGGGACTGAGTGATGGTTCGTTGTCCAGCATCAATGGGAATACTGTGTTCAGTATAAGAAATATATAAGGGTATTAAAGATGGTTCAGAAAAGATTTACAATTTTTTTTCTTGGAAAAAGCCTAAAATTACAAGGAAAAATTAAATAGAATTGTTTTCTTTGGAGGAGAGAATGCTGAGAGATTTGATAGAATGACAAAAACAATGGAGGGGTCTAGAGAGAGAGTAGGCAGTCGTGGGTTATTGTCTTTGGTAGAGGAGTTGAGGTGCAAAGGGAAGAGAATTTAGAGTGATGTGAAAAAATAATTTTTAGGCAGTATGCACTTGGCATATGGACTGCATGGTCTATAGAGGCAGGTTTCACTGTGGTCCTCAAGAGGAAAATGAATAAATGAATGCTGCAAAAACATTGCAAGGCTACTGAGAAAGGGCTGGTGGGAACCAGTGTGTTGCTCTATAGTGATCCAGAACATATGTGATGAACTGAATGGCCTTCTTGTGCTAAAACCATTTGATGACTCAATGACAAGGAAGAAAGCACAAGGGTCCAAAATCACTGTAACACAAATTGCGAAAAAAGTGAAACAGCTGAGCACACTTTTATGTTTCAGGAAGTAAGTTAAGCAAATGCTCAAAGCTTTTCTTCTGAGAAAAATACATGCTTTAGTCACTGTGAATTCATGAAATAGATGTTGCTCTAGTTATATTGTTTAAAGAACTTGTTCCTTTTAGATCTCAAAACCACGTAAATCCCTTCAGCTATCAGCCTTGGCCAGCTAGTGTGAAATAACCACAATATAAATCTTGCTTAATTGGACACCACCTTCAATTTGAGCTCAGCTATACTACAAGATTTAAACAGGTAAACAGTACTGCTGCTTTACACAAAGTGTAAGATACAGCCTTTTCTTACCTTTCCATACTCTTCTGTAGCAGAGGTTGTGGGAGGCTGAGCATGTGCCGAGGGCGTGAAGGGGGTGGGTGGTGTTGTGGTGAGGTTTCTGATGAAGATGAGCGGCTGCCTGCATCATTTGCTAATGGAAGCTGAAGAGCTGAAAACAAGGAAATGCTACTATTACATTGAACACCAACATATTTCCATCACAAACCCTGCTAACATTTAAACCCCAACCACTTAGTCACCTCCAAGTTCCTATCTGGCTAGTTGGTAAATCTAAGCACCAAACAGTCCACACAAATATTAGAAGCCAAGAGTCAGAACCAACAGAACACAGAGCAAAAGTCCGCAAATTGAGCTATTTTGCAATCAAGGCACACTCTCAAAGGAGGGAAAAGAGTGGAGAAACAGAACAGTAAAGTAGTGATTTCTCACAACCAAAGAAATTGGAAGCAGCAGCCTTTATTCACTCTCACCTGTCTCCCAAAAATTCATTACAAAGACGCATTGCCAGATTCTCAAGCTAAGCTTCTTTTCACCCAAGGACAATAAAGGGGGATTGACCAAGCTGTAGTTAAAGAGTCTGGAGTGCAACTACAATTTCAAAGTTCTATGACAATCATAGTTTTAAATTCATAAGATTTATACAGCAAAGAAACTGGTCCTGCAGCTCAACACATTTATGCCAACTAAGGTGCCTAGCTGAGCCAGTCCCACTTCCCTACACTTGTCCCATATCCCACTGTTTGGGAATTAACAGCATTTTGTGGACAGCTTTGTGGTCCTAGGCTAACTCTTGCCTTTACCCACTACCTATAACTTTGACAATAGCTGCTTAACTATACATTTCAAAATGTGACCATCCACATTTCTATGATCAAATGTACGTTTCCAGTCCTAACTACCCTCCCACCCCCTCCACATCTAGCGTAGCGTGAACCCACATCTAGCGTAGCCTGAACCCCAGCTGAGATGAGGCCTGTTCTCTGCCACATGTATTTTTGTCAACAGTTCAGCACACTGGGTAGAAGAGGAAAATTTTAACTAAAATCTCGACTAATACACTGAGGAATGTGTTAAACAGACATCTCCAATGGTGTAATTTTAACAATAGGACATGTGTGAATTTACTGGTAAACACTGATTGGGTAAGTAATAGACTGAAGAATCCATGCTGTGGAATTTAAAGAATTGTATAAAGAATTACAAAGTTGGTCCTCAGCTTGTCTCAGTCCATCCAGTAGTGTCAAATAACTGTTAAACATTTTAAGAATTGAGCTAGATGGGGAGGATGAGAATATTATTACTTATTATTTCTTCTAGTCAAGAAGAAAAGGTTCAGAGAGCTAGGTAATGTTAGAGATCTAGAAGATTATAGGGCTAATAAGAAGGAACTAAGAAGGAAATTAGGAGAGCAAGAAGGGGCCATAAGAAGGCAGGATTAATGAAAACCCCAAGGCATTCTACAAGTATGTGAAGAGCAAGAGGATAAGACGTGAAAGAATAGGACCTATCAAGTGTGACAGTGGGAAAGTGTGTGTGGAACCAGAGGAAATAGCAGAGGTGCTTAATGAATACTTTACTTCAGTATTCACTATGAAAAAGGATCTTGGTGACTGTAGTGATGCCTTTCAGCAGACTGAAAAGCTTGAGCACGTAGATATTAAGAAAGAGGATGTGCTGGAGCTTTTGGAAAGCATCAAGTTGGATAAGTCGCCGGGACCGGATGAGATGTACCCCAGGCTACTGTGGGAGGTGAGGGAGGAGATGCCGAGCCTCTGGTGATGATCTTTGCATCATCAATGGGGACAGGAGAGGTTCCAGAGGATTGGAGGGTTGCAAATGCTGTTCCTTTCTTCAAGAAAGGCAGTAGAGAAGCCCAGGAAATTATAGACCAGTGAGTCTTACCTCAGTGGTTGGTAAGCTGATAGAGAAGATCCTGAGAGGCAGGATTTATGAACATTTGGAGAGGTATAATATGATTAGGAGTACACAGCATGGCTTTGTCAAGGGCGGGTCATACCTTACAAACCTGATTGAATTCTTTGAGGATGTGACTAAACACATTGATGAAGGAAGAGCAGTAGATGTAGTGTATATGGATTTCAGCAAGGCATTTGATAACGTACCCCATGCAAGGCTTATTGAGAAAGTAAAGAGGCATGGGATCCAAGAGAACATTGCTTTGTGGATACAGAACTGGCTTGCCCACAGAAGGCAAAGAATGGTTATAGATGGGTCATGTTCTGCATGGAGGTTGGTCACCAATGGGGTGCCTCAGGGATCTGTTCTGGGACCTTTACTCTTCATGATTTTTATAAATGACCTGGATGAGGAAGTGGAGGGATGGGTTAGTAAGTTTGCTGATGACACAACTGTTGGAGGTGTTGTGGATAGTGTGGAGGGCTGTCAGAGGTTACAGCGGGACATTGATAGGATGCAAAACTGGGCTGAGAAGTGGCAGATGAAGTTCAATCCAGGTAAGTGTGAAGTGGTTCATTTTGGTAGGTCAAATATGATGGCAGAATATAGTATTAATGGTAAGACTCTTGGCAGTGTGGAGGATCAGAGGGATCTTGGGGTCCGAGTCTATAGGATGCTCAAAGCAGCTGCGCAGGTTGACGCTGTGGTTAAAAAGACGTATGGTATACTGGCCTTCATCAATCGTGGAATTGAGTTAAGGAGCCGAGAGGTAATGTTGCAGTTATATTGGACCCTGGTCAGACCCCACTTGGAGTACTGTGCTCAGTTCTGGTCACCTCACTACAAGAAGGATGTGGAAGCCATAGAAAGGGTGCACAAGAGATTTACAAGGATGTTGCCTGGATTGGGGAGCATGCCTTATGAGAATAGGTTGAGTGAACCCGGCCTTTTCTCCTTGGAGCGACAGAGGATGAGAGGTGACCTGATAGAGGTGAACGATGATGAGAGGCATTGATTGTGTGGATAGTCAGAGGCTTTTTCCCAGGGCTGAAATGGCTGCCACAAGAGTATTGTGCTGTAGGTTTTCTATGTTTCTAATAGAGTGCTGAGCTATGAATTCCATCTTAAGTGTGTATCAAAACAAAGTTAAGTTTCTGCCAATCTATAAAATAGCTGCAAAGTGGAGTTTAAAATGAGAGACAGCATAAAAGAAAGTGCAAAATTGAGACTATTAGGATTCTAAGGAAAGTGAAGGAAATACCAATCCAAAAGCTGTGGATCCTAAATGTTGTGGACCCCAAGAAAGAAACTTTGTAGAATACCTACAAGATGGCTTTCCAGAGCAGCTTGTGGTTGAGCCCACTAAGGAAAAGAAAATTTTGGATTGGGAGCTGTGTAATGAACCAGAATTGATTAAGGAGCTAAAGGTAAAGGTAAAAGGAAGCCTTAAGGAGGCAGTGATCATAACATTATAAAATTCACCTTGCATTTTAAGACAGAGAAGATAAAAAGTCAGATGTATCAGTATTACAATGGAGTAAAAGGAATTACAGAGGCATGAGAGAGGAGTTTGCCAAAATTGATTGAAAGGAGACATTAGCAAGGATGATGACAGAACAGCAATGGTTGAAGTTTCTAAGGGCAATTGATGAGACGCAAAATATATACGTACATCATATTGCTCTATGACTCTCAATAAAGATGATGAAGTATTCAAAAGGGAGAATGAGACAACCATGTCTGACAAGGGAAGTCAAAGACAGTATAAAAAGAAAAGAGAGGGCATATGATATAGAAAAAACTAATGGGAAGTTAGAGGTTTGGACAGTTAAAAAAAAAAACAGAAGGCACATAAAAAAGGCATAAGGAGAGAAAAAATGAAATATGAAGGAAGGTTAGCCAATAAAATACCATAAGTTTTTTCCCAGATATATAAAGAGTAAAAGCAAGGTGACAGTGGATATTGGACCATTGCAAAAATGATGCTGGAGAGGTAGTAATGAGGGGGTAGGTAAAGAAATGGCTGGCCAACTCAATAAGTATTGCGTTATCAGTCTTCATTGTAGATGACACTGGCAGTATGCCAGAAATTCAAGTGTCAGGGTCAGAAATGAGTGAGGCTGCTAATACTACAGAGTAGATACCTGGGAAGCTGAAAGGTCTGAAAGTGGATAAGTCACCTGGACCAGATGGACTACACAACAAGACTCTGAAAGAAGTAGCTGAAGAGATTGTGGAGGCATTAGTAATGATCTTTCAAGGATCACTAGATTCTGGAATGGTTCTGGAAAATTGGAAAATTGTGAATGTCAATCCACTCTATAAGAAGGGAGTGAGGCTGAGGAGAGGAACTTATTGGCCAGTCAGTCTGACTTCAGTGGTTGGGAAATATTGGAGCCCATTATTAAGGCAAAGGTTTTAGGGTCCTCAGGGTAAAATAGGCCTAAAATCAACATTGTTTCCTTAAGGGGAAATCTTGCTTGACAAATCTGTAGGAGTTCTTTGAGGAAATAACAGGCAGGATAGACAAAGATACTACACAAAGCTGCTTAACAAGAACCAATGGTATTACATGAAAGATACTATCATGGATAAGATTGGCTGACAGGCGGGAAGCAAAGAGTGGGAATAAAGGGGGCCTTTTCTGGTTGGTTGTCTAGTGGTGCTGTGCAGGGATTGGTGTTGGGAGCGTTTCTTTTCATTCCGTATGTCACTGACTTGGAGAACAGAATTGATGCCTTTTTGGCCAAGATTTCAGATCATACAAAGACAGGTGGAGGGGCAGGTAGTGTTGAGGAAGCAGGGAGGCTGCAGGGTGAGAGAACAAAGAAATGGCAGATGGAATACCTCGTTTCCTATAATGGGTGAATGTAGGACCTGAGGGCTCAGCTTCAGAATAGAGGAACGTCCATTTAGAACAGAGATGAGGAGGAATTCCTTTAGCCAGTGAGTAGTGAATCTATGAAATTCATTGCCACAGCTGTGGAGACCACATCATTGAGTATATCTAAAGTGGATGTTGATAGGTTCCTGATTAGTCAGGGAGTCAAAGGTTATGGGGAGAAGGTAGGAGAATGGGATTGAGAGGGATAATAAATCAGCCATGATGGAATAGCGGAGCAGACAGCAAGCATGTTAAAAAACTGTATGGAATTTCAGGGCTGATTGCAAATTAGAACATTTATTTTCTTTTAATAATTGGACCTATAAGAAACCCAGAAGGAAAATAGAAATAATATAGATTACAATATGGCATTGCAGGTTGCATGACTCTCTGCTGATTGTGAGACTTTCTCAGTAGTGAGGATGTTAAAAGTGAAAACACATTCAGTTGCCTCCAATGTGAACCTCCGCAGTTCAGAGGTATTAATATATGACCCGATGTTTCAGACCTGATAGTGAAGGACAAAAAAGAGTGCAGCAGTTGTACTACTGATGACGGAGAATGTCACAGCTGCACTTAGACAGGGCATCATAGAAATACCATAATGGGGTTATACTACAGCTCTCGATAACAAGTAGGATATAGAGGAACAAATATGCAGGCAGATTGTGGAAGGATCTTACAGGACAGTTGTAGTGGATGACTTTGGTTTCTCCAATATTGACTGGAACTTTTTGCATGCAAAAGGCTTAGGCAGGGCAGAATTTCTTCAGTGCATTCAAGACGGTTTCTTGAATAAAGGAGGAATTGCATCAGACCTTGTTTTCTTTGCACTGGAAACCTAGCCAAGTGATCGGAATGGAAAAGCATTTTGAAAACAATGATCATAATTCAAGGTTAACACCGAAGCTCAGGGAAAATGCTACACTGGGTCAGGGTAAGTTTCAACAGTACTGGAACTATGAAATCACAGCGATTACAGTGACTTGCTAAAGAAAGGGTAGGACTGACAGCTTAATATTTCAGGATTCGGATGTTTCAGATGTAATAGAGAAGGATGAATATCACAGCTGCACTTAGATATGAGGTAGGGAGAGTAGATTAGGAGCAGTTGTTACTGGGCAAGTCCACTTCTTACATGTGGGAGTAGCTTAAATGCCAGCTGGTCAGAATCCAGGATCAATTTGCTCCTGTGAGGGGAAAAAAGATGAGGATGGCATAGTTTGGGAACTTTGAGTGATGAGAGATACTATAAATTTAGTCAAAAAGGAAAAGGCAGTATATGTAAGGTTTAGGAAGCTGAAATTGGATACATCAGGAAGGTTAAAAAGGATCATGAAATCATCTTGGGGAGTAGAATTAAAGAAAGTGTAAGGCTTTTGATACATTCATTAAAAACAAAAGGATCACTAGGGAGAGGGTAGGACCACTCAAAGATAAAGGAGGAAATTACATATTCCTGAATCTGAATGGGCGTGGGTGAGGTCCTTAACCCTGATGAAGGTGGCAGAGTTCGTCATCAAAACGTCAGTTATAATCGATACCTATTCATTATTCATACATAATCTGAATAGTAAATATGCAGATGATACTAAAAATTTGCAGAGTTGTGGATAGTGAGGAAAGTTGTCAAACGATACACCAGCAGAGCAGTTGGAAATGTGGGCAGAGAAATGACAAGTATGAGGTGTTGCATGTGGGAGTACAAACCAAAACTTACACGGTGAATGAAAAGGCTCTGAGGTGTGTGGTAGAACAAACGGACCTGAAATTAATTCCTTCAGGAATATAATTCTTTCAAAGTGGCATCACAGTTAGACAAGGTTATGAAGAGAGCTTTGGGCACATTGGACTTCATAAATCAGAGAAATGAATGCATAATTCAGGATGTTATGTTGAAGTTTTGTAAGCTGTTGTTGAGGCCAAATTTGGAGTATAGTGTGCAGTTCTGGTCACTTACTGACAGAAAAGATATCAAACATCAGAACCAGAAAAAATGCTGCTGGGACCTGAGGATCTGAGTTATAGGGAAAGGCTGAGTAAGGTAGGAGCTTATTCCTTCAAGCACAGGAGAATGAGGGGAGTTCTTAAAGAGGTATACAAAATTATGAGGGGCATAGATAGGATGAATCCATATTTTTTTCCCTCTCAGGTTGGGTGGGACTAGAACTAGAAGTTACAGATTTATGGTGAAAGGTGAAATATTTAAAGGGAATATCAGGGAGAACTGCCAGTGGAAGTGATAGATGCAGGTTTAATTGTAATATTTAAGAGAAGTCTGGACGAGCAGAGTATGGAGGGCTACCTAGGGACTAAGCAGAAGACCATGCCAGCATAAACTAGAAGGGCTGGAGGGCTTGCTTCGGTGCTGTCTGTAGTGCTCTATGACTCTAAAAGTTCACAGCTCCTAGAAAGACAACTATTCGCAACTCAAGTAGATAGGATGTTAAAGAAAGCATAGGCATGCTCCTCTTCATCAGTTGGGGTAAAAAGTCACAAAGTCATGTTGCAGGTATATAAACCTTTGATTAGACCACATTTAGAGTCTAGTGTGTAGCACTGCTTGCTGCATTACAGGAAGGATATGGAGGCTTTGGAGGGTGTGAAGGAGGGGTTCAGCATGGTTGCCTGAATTAGAGAGTATTAGCTGTAAGGAGGGGTCAGACAAACACAGATTGGTTTCTCTGGATCAAAGGCTGAAGGACAACTTGATCCAATATATTAAATTTTGAGAAGCATTGCTTTGATAGTCATTTTTCTAGCGTGGATACTAGAAGGCAAAACTTTAAGGTAGAAGGTGGAAAGTATAAATAAGTTTTCTGTAGCAAGTTTTTCCTTACACAGAGTGTTAGGTACTGGAATGCACTGCCAAGGGGGGTGGTGGAAAAATACTTTAGTCCCAGGGTTCCAAACCTTTT
Source organism: Hemitrygon akajei (assembly GCF_048418815.1). NCBI lineage: Eukaryota > Metazoa > Chordata > Chondrichthyes > Myliobatiformes > Dasyatidae > Hemitrygon > Hemitrygon akajei. The sequence continues at coordinate 72,209,359 of NC_133139.1, forward strand.
CTTTGCCATGGACCCTTACCATTAACCAAGGGGTTGGCGGACCTCAGGTTGAAACCCCTGCTCTAAGCATTTAAACAGGCACATGAGCACGCAGGGAATGGAGAGATACAAACCATGTGCAGGCAGCTGTGCAGTTTACATAGACATCACTGTCATTGTGTGCTGTAGGGACTTTTTCTGTGCAATACTGTTCTATGTTCTTAATATAGTATTAGTGACATTTCTAAAAGAATAACAGGGAAAGAGTATTCACATTTTGCTTCAGGTATTATTAAACATACCAGTGATGTGACTGAGAGCCGGAGAGTCACAAAGGGCTCAGTGGGGGGCGCATGGGGATGATTGTAAAAATCAAAAAAAATTAAGGTCAAAGCAAAGGAAGTAATTGATAGGAGAAAAAGAGGGTGAAAGTGTTTGCTCGAAAGGCAAAAAGAAGAAATGGTTCCACGGGGCAGAGGCGTTAAAGAGAAAGAGAAGTGCAATTCAATTCAATTCAAAAGAGAGGGAGAGAGAGCACGCATATCAGAGAACAGATGTCTTTTTACTAAGTTTCCAAAAGCCCACATATTTTTTGCCTCTCCTTTCTCTCGGATAGTTAGTCTTCAAACCATTTTCTTTCTCTCTAACCCCTTCCCAGCTCAGCAATCTCTTAGTGTGGACTAATCTATAATGTAACCTCTATGTCTAGACCAAGCTCACCCAGCAATGCGTCCATAAGTTCCAAATCCTATCAGCCACAACTGCCAAAGCTCGTCAACAATATCAGCATTTCTACCAGATAAACAGAATTTAAGAGAGCACAGAGTAGCGAGGAAGAGTGAAAGAAAGCCCATGCCATAAATTACTTAAATATTGTGGCATTTGCAGCATCCACAACTAATAACAACAATGTAAAATATTAAACTCCATAAAATGATTTGATTATTTTCTGCATCCATAAGCCATTCTCTGCAAGGGCCTCATTGCTCAGTCCCTGTCCCCAAAGGAATGGGGAAGGGGAGGGGTCACAAAGTGCCCACGACAGCAGCAGTTTTCCAAACTCTTCAATTTTTTTGTGCAATTTTACAGATAACCATAAACATAATGCTTGGAATGGGGGTGACCATAGCAGTGGGGGAAATTATATCATGGTCTTGCAGGTTTACATAACTTTACAATATACACACATACAAACCAGGATAAGTCTTCAACATCCTCAAATGTAAAAGCTGAAAAGAAAATTGTTTTCAATGTGAATAAAACTGGACAAATTTATGATTTGTTTTCTATTTTCTAGTGCTTGTGAAAATGGCTAAGAACTACATTGTAAAATTAGCAGAATTTCTTATGTTTTGGAAGGGGCTCAGAAAGAGTTTCATAATCTAAAGTGATGGTAGCTGACCGGGAGATGGTGCAAGATTTTCATGGAATATTATTGAAGGAAGACCTTGCCGCTACAGTACACCATTCCCTTCACAAACTCAGAAAATCCTAAAGTATTTCATAGCCAATTAAGTATTTTTAAGAAATAGATGTTGACCCGGTCACCAAAGTGAACACCCCTGCTCTTCTTCCAATAGTGACACAGGGTGGTTTATCTTCAGTTTATGAAGCAGATAAGGTGACAGCTCAATCTTTCAATTGAAAAGAGGTATTACAGCATTCACATAATACTGCAACGGAGTTTCAATCCAGATTTATTTTTGCTCATACCTATGCAACTGGATTTGAACCCACAAACTTGTGGCTCAATGGAAAGATGCTAGCAGCTTAATCATGGTTCATGACACTACATAAGATTCATCGAAATATTGACAGTTTTTCATTGAGGATGGGCAAGACTATAATTAATGTGTGATACATAAATATTAAAGTGGCTAATTTTGACAAATTAAATATTTGGGAGTAAATAAAAATAAGTCAAGGCAAAAAAGGTTGATAAAGAGAGCCACGCCACTGATGGATAATTTCCACAGCCATCCCTCAGATATAGCACCTAGAAAATAGAATATTCATTCATAAATTTGGACACATAAACATTTATTTGCATTGTGAAGACAAAAGTTTAACAGTGCCATTCTATCTCTGTCATGCTATAGGATAAATTCCAAGACTGCATGCTGTGGTCATGCACAAAAGCAGCCATTTCAATAAGAACTACAAGTAACATGCATCAGCCAGAGATTGGTCTCCCAGTGTCTGCTTTAAGTGGTGAGTAAAAAAATACTGTGAGAGAAATGAGTAAAGGTTCGTAAACTAGAAGGCAAAATGTTACTACAGCAAAAGAGACAAAAGCAATCAATGAAAGGGAGGAATGGAACAATGAAAAACAAAAGAGATGGCATAAATGGATAGGTATGAAATAGATGAAAAAAGAAGTGGAAGAAAAAATGTTCAGAAAGCTGCAAGGAGGAAGAATTTCAAGAGCATGGAAAGCACAACAACATGGAGACTAGAAATATAGACCAGCAGATGGCAAAGGGAGGAGAGAAAGTTAAGTAGGTGCGTATGATAAATAAGAGATTTGGTACCTGCTCGTTGGGATGGGGCAGGAGCAGGGCTTAGAGTGATCACTATAACTGGATCAGGAAAAGGAAAAGCGGATAAATCATAATGTATCAAAACTCTGGCATAAACACAAAACTATTATTAACGGGTAAATTAAATTCATACAGCAATGAATTCAACAAAGAAACACAAGAACTGAGTGACGGCAGAAGGTAATGGGGTGGATTCACAGCATCGAAGTCCCTGAACCAGACAGGACTGAACTTCATAGTAGGACTCTAGTACAATGTTGACAGCCAGATGTAGGGAGATCAGGTCCCAATAACATTTCACAGATGAACAACATGCTCAACCCAATATACTTGTGGTCTCAAATTGTGACACTGTATCTTGCCCACTATGCTCAGATTTGGAAAAGCAATCCCATAACTACTGATCAATTGTGTTTAACTATAGAATCAGGCATCTTAAATACATTACGCTATTCTTACTTAATTAACCTAATAATTTCTCTTCATTTCTATGAGGCACAAGACTCATCCATTTTTTCATTTATTGTACAGCTTTAGAACTTAGAACTATTCAAAGATAAATACTGGGATTAATTTTAAAACTCTTTACTTATTTGAATACAAATAGACACTTTTACATAGATTGCCCCTTAATGTTCTCTATTTGCATGTTTTTAAATACACACCAATCTTTGTGGTTTAAGAATTTACTTCCAGAATTGGTTGTGAATAAATAAATTATGGCTTAGAAACTGAAGAGCTAATTGCAACATTTTCAGCTGCATCATTCAGTTTCAGTTCAAAATTCCTCAGCAAAAATCATAGACTTGCAATGAATTCCACCATAAATTTCCTTCCACAAGAAAGGGAAAGCCTGCCCACTTGTTGACTTCCAATAATAAATGATAAAGGCCCAGATGCCACTTCAATAACCTTAATCTACACACAATTAGCCTGTAAAATGTAAGGGTCAATCACCCACAATTCTGACAGGACTGATAGATTAGATGCAGGAAGGATGTTCCTGATGGCTGTGGAGCATAGGACCAAGTGACACAGACTGAGTGTGCCATTCTGGACTGAAATCTTTTCTCTCTGACAATGGTGAACCACAGTAATTCTTTACCACAGAAAGCAGTCATAGCAAAATCATCAGACATTCAAGGTGGAGTTCACTATTTTCCTGGAAGGTTCAAGAGTTATGGGAAGAGAGGATTGATCAGCAACCACCTTACAAAAACCTGCTGCCCCTATTTTTTTTACTTTTAGAAGCACTGTAGAACACAGCTATAAAGGCCTTTTCCACCTCAACTTAAAGGGAACCTAGTTGAGCAGATGCAGGCTGTGGAGTCTCCAGCTTGCAACCACTCCAAGTAAGTGCAATACCTTTCACAGGAGTATGCATACAAATTAGTTACATTGCCTGCAGAACTATAACAAGTCATCTGGCCCCACTGGTCCATTGTGTTTATGTTCCACTTGAATCACTTTGAAGCTCTTCATCAAATTCTTTTACATTCTTTCATCCTTTTCTCTCTTATGAACTTATCCTTCTCTCCCTTAAATGCTTCTGTGTTTCTTTCTTCAAAAGTCAACATATGAAAAAAACTCCATGATCTCTTTCTCCAAATGAAGCAGTTTCTTCTAAAGTTCCAAGGGGATTGACTATTGACTATCTCAACATAGTCAGGTCTAATCTGTTTCCTCCATAAATGGAAACATTTTTTAAGAACCATGAAATGAAACTGTTATTTTTTTTTAATGCTTTAATTGGGGCACCAAGTCTTTTCCCAGTTGAAAAACAGAATGCTGTACTGCGTGTAATAAAGAAAGCTTCCATACCTAGGCGAGAAAAAAAAGCCTCTCCCAAAAGAATACCTCTGCTGTTTCCTGACATACTCATGGCACTCATTCAAGGCACAATGCTGACCATGATAAAATCATTACTTCTGGTCAAGATGGCACTGAGCTGCAGTTTCCATCAAGTTCGTGACTCAGATTTAGTTTTGTTTTTAAGTTCGCAGGTATGATTTTGGAGACAGAGAGTGGATATCAGGGATCAGGTTGGGATTTTAGGGCAGGGATGTGGCAGTTAGTAGTTAGATTTCAGTTTAGGGACAGGGCTGTGGAGGAGTTAGGATCAGGCCAGAGTCTAGATCTGTGTTCTGCGCTCAGCATTTGAACGTGGACATATGATGAGGACATCCAGAGCCTAGGTCTTCACTACATCCTTAAAGGCCAGTGACATGGACATGGGTTGAATGATATCCCGAGACTATGCTGCTACTTTGCATTCCATCCTCGAAGGCCAGCGTTGTGGACATGGGACAGATGACATCAGGAGTCTAGGCCGGTACTCTGCACTCCATTCTCGATGGCCAGCGTTGTGGACGTGGGTCAAATTGATATCCGGAGTCCAGGCCTTTGCTCTGACCTCAAAGGCTAGCAATATGAGCATACCTCAAATGATATTCAGAGTCCAAGCTGCTACTCTGTATTCAGGAAGGACATCAGGAATCCAGGCCTCCACTCTGCGCTCAAAGATTAGTACTTGGCATGTGACAAAGAACATCTATGAATGTTGGACTGGCAAGCATTGTGGACAAGGACCAGTGAGGACGAGAGCTAGTGGCCTACTGAGACAGGGAGTCCTCCAGGTCAGTGGGTCATGGGATCAGATGACCGTGCAGAGGGCACAATAACCAGTAACCTCCTGCCTATGTGAGTTGGTGAGTCTGGAGTTCATGCCCTGGCAGTCGAGCCTATCACTGGCTTGTCTTGGAGTTGGTACTGAAGTTTGAAGCCTGAGGTTTGACTGGAAGTTGAAGCCCAATGGCCGAAGCCCTGAGTCTACAAGTCTGAAACCCGCGAGGGAAAATGGAAGCCTGCTGCCCACGAGTCTGCTGGAGGCCTGGTTGTCTGTCCTAGGGTTGAAGGACTGTCTGTGAGGATGGGAGACAGGAAAGGGGCTTGTTTTGCTGCTGTTGTTTCATTGCTGGTTTTATTCTTTTTGTTGTGTTCTGTGTTGTTCTGCCGAGCATTGTGGGCATGCTATGTTGGTGCCAGAATGTGTGACGACAATTGCGGACTTTCCCCAGTACATCCTTAGATTTTGCTAGTTTTTTCACGCAAATGATGCATTTCACTGCATGTTTTGATGTATCAGTGATAAGTGTTGGAATACAAATCAATCAGATTATTGAACTTATTTCAGTTCTATCATTTCTCTAGGAAGTGTTTTAACAGTATACTGAGACACCCACTGACAAGTGAAGCTCTCAACTTCTCTCTACAATACCCACTTACTCTCTCTCAGAGCTGCCAGTTCCACTTCGTCTTTTGCCACATCCGTTGTTGTAACAAACATTTTTTCACTTCTTTCTGACATTAAAAAAGTAAACTACTGGCTCTTGACTTCCAATGACTGTTGACTGACCCCTTTCAATGGTGTGAAAACAAAAAAACATCCAGTGAGTGGCAGTTCTGTGAGCAAAATCACCCTGTTAATAAAAGAGGTCAGAGGAGAATGGCCAGACTGGTTCAAGCCGACAGGAAGTCAACAGTAACTCAAATAACCAAGTGTTATAACAGTGGTGTGCAGAGAGTATCTCTGAACGCACAACACGTTGAAGCCTGAATGAGTGGGCTTCAACAGCAGTAGACTACTGTGTTCCACTCCTGTATCTAATAAAGTAGCTACTGGGGTATGTTATTATACTACCTTCAGATTCATTTTCTTGCAGGCATTTATAAGAAAATACAGGAATACAATAGAATAAGAAAAACTATAAACAAAGCCTGATAAACAACCAATGTACAAAAGAAGAAAAACTATGCAAAAAAAAAGAGCTTGAGTTCAAAAGAACTGAGTTGTTCACTTTCAACTTTCCTCTGATCCCACATCTCATTTTCCCCATGTTCTTTGATCTCTCCCTCTCTGAGTCCAAGTAATCATACTCAGCAGAGGGCTAATTTCGTATTCATATGTTCTCACCTCAATGAATCCTGAGTCTGATACAGTCAAAATCTTGCGCCACCTCTGCACTCAGTTCTTTGACCAAGAATCATCATCCCAGACTGATGACTTCCATTCTTCTGTCCACAGTATTGCCATTCCCTTGGATTCCACCCCTCCCCCCACCAATGATCTTTTACATTCCTTTGATCTGTTCATTATGAAATGTTGGTGTGATATCTCCTCCTTTCAGAAACATAGCTTCCTCTCTGACAGAGTGCACAGAACTCTCAACCGCATTTTCTCTATTTCCCATACATCTGCTCTCACTCCGTCACAGCAAAAATAGAGTTCCTCTGGTACTTACTTTCCACCCCTAACAGCCTTCACATTCAATATACAGTCAACTTCATTTATCCTATATTATTACACTGGAATTCTAATGCAACTGGAGAATTTGATTTTATGAAAATAAACTCAGTAATAATATTTCAAGTGTTACGCAAAATGTATGAAAAAATATTTTTTATTTTGTTTACATTTGACAATATTGGACAATACTGGACAATATTCAGGGACTCATCTTCAAATCTGAATAAGTATGCCACAGTTTTCACCAACTTCTTCAAGACCTGTGTGGATGAATGTGTGGTGTTGAGAAAATACCAGACATACCCAAACAAAAAGCTGAGGATGAACCAAGAGATTAATAGTCTGTTGAAGATTAGATCTGCGGCATTCCAGACTGGTGATCCAGAACTATACAAGAATTCCAGGTACGACCTTCTGAAGGCTATTTTAAGGGTGTAAAAACAATTCTGACTGAAGTTAGAAATGGAATCAGATTAATGTCAGCTCTGGCAAGGTTTGCAAGCCATTACTTCTTATAAGGTGGAATCTTTTTTTTTGTAATTTTTTTTATTGAAGTTCATCATCAAACAAACATTTCCATAAGATGTATTTCAGACATTGTACATATATATCATATAATCATATATATCACAAATCTCCACAAAGTATTTATCTGAGGTGTACACTTATAGAAGAGTGGAAAGAAAAAACAAGCAAAAGGAAAGAACTATGTACAAGTAGGGAGTGATTTTTTTTAACAACAGATTCATTGATTTGTGAGAATAAAATCAGGCCTATGAGGCATTATGTAGTTAAACCATTTTTCCCAGTATGAATCAAATTGTTCCAACTTATGATTAACAGATGCTGTTATCTTCTCCATTTTGTAAATGTCCATTGTAATTTACATCCATGTATTTAAAGTTGGGCTCTCCTGTGATAACCATTTCCTAATAAGAGTCCTTTTACCAGCCACCAACAGTATATTCATTAAATATTTATCTCTTTTCAACCATTCTTGAGGTATATATCCAAAATATATGATCTTACTCTCTAAGGGTATTTCATATTTAAAGATGTCTTGTAGGGCATTGTGTATCCCCCTCCAATAGTTTTTGATAACAGGGCAGTCCTAAAAAATATGATAATGATTTGCATTTTGACTTCCACAATTTCTCCAGCAAATAGGGAGGTTACTATCATAATGGGATTTCTGAAAGAGTGTAATAAAATATCTTATCAAGTTTTTCCATCCAAACTCCCTCCATTTCTGTGAACTGGTACACTTCCATTGATACCTCAATATTGTTGTCCATTCTTCCTCAGATATAATTATCCCTCCTTCCTTCTCCCATTTTATTTTAATGTATGAAGTGAAATGAGTTTTAAGATTTGACAACCCCTTATACATGCTTGAAATGATTCTACTACCATTATCTGAATTATATGCTTTTCTAAAGAGCTCTATCAAGCATGTACTTGCCTTGGTTACATTTTTAAGCGTCTTATTAACATATTGTCGCATCTGTAAATACCGATAAAAATCTTGTTTTTCTAATAAGCGTTTCTCTTTAAGCATTTCAAAACTGAACGATGTTCCTACTTTCATTATGTTGCAAAGAACTGTTATTCCTTTAACTGTCCAGTCCTTAAATTTAGCATCCAATTTATTTGGTGTAAAATCCGAGTCATATACACACCATTTAAGAATTGCAGTATCTCCCTCTAGATTATATTCTTTTATAGTAGTTTTCCATATTTTAAGAGTCAATTTCACCCATGGGTTATCAATAGTATTTATGTACCTTTGCAGGTTATCATCAGCCAAAATTGCTTGTATGGAGATGGGAAGTACCCGCTCCTCAATGTTTTTCCATTGAGCATCATATGATGGATTGCACCAACATATCACAGCTCTCATCTGTGCTGCAAAATAATAATCTCTAAGAGAAGGTAGGCCCCATCCCCCCCCACTTTTCCATTGCTAACTGCAAAGTTTTGAGATGAACTCTAGGCCTTTTACCCTGCCAAATATACCTTGATAGCATCTTGTTCCATTCATTGAATTGATTTTGATTAATCTCTATTGGTAGGGTCTGAAAGAGATATAACAGTCTGGGCAGTATATTCATTTTAATAGACTCAATCCTTGAACTGAGACTGAAAAAAGGAATCAGGTTCCATCTTCCTTAATTTTTTTATATAAAGGCTGATAACTACATTCTGATAATTTTGCCAAATCTTTTGGCATAATGATGCCCAAATATTTGAAAGACTCTGTGTGCCATGCCCAGGGGTATTGACTTTCAATTTCTCTTGGTGGGCTATAGTAATATGAAAGTAATTCTGTTTTATCTATGTTGATCTTGTATCCTGATAATTGGCCATATTGTTCAAAGGATTGCATCAGTTTAGGTAGAATATGTTGGTTGCCCTAGATAGATCAAAATGTCATCCACATAACAAGCCAATTTATGCTGTCCCTTTAATAGTAATTCCCCTGATATCTTCATTTTGTCTGATGGATTGAGCTAATGGTTCCAGATATAACGCGAAGTGTAGCGGTGACCATGCACAACCCTGTCTCGTGCCCCTTTCTAGGGTAAGACTATTTTATAAATATCCATTGATTTTAATCCTAGCAGTAGGATTGTCATATAGTGTCTGTATAGTTTTAATAATTGTGTCTTGGAAACCAAATCTATGTAAAATTCTGCAAAGAAAATTCCAATTAACCGAATCAAATGCTTTTTCAGCGTCCACACTTATCACTATTGCTTCGATTTTACTTTTTTTGTATATGATCCATAATGTGAAGTGTCCTTCGTATATTGTCTTGTGTCTGGCATTGTCGTATAAAACCTGTCTGATCGTTACGTATCAGTATGGGTAGAAACTCTTCTAATCGTTTGGCCATGATGGAGGTAAATAATCTATAATCTACATTAAGAACGGATATTGGTCTAAATGACCTGCATTCCATTTTATCCTTGCCTTCTTTTGGTACAGCTGAGATTATCGCTTCCTTCCAACTGGGTGGTATTTGTGCCTTTTTTAGAGCCCAGTTCAGTGTAGGGAGTAAAACAGGAATTAACTCATTTTTAAATTCTTTGTACCACTCTGCCGTATACCCATCTGATCCTGGTGACTTGCTTAATTTAAGCCTACTAATCGCAGCTTTTAATTCAACTTCAGTTGTGTCAGCTGTCATCGTTCTATTTTGTTCTTCGCTTAAAGTGGGTGACTCTAGAGAATTCAAGAAGGTGTCAATTTGGGTTATGCTTCCCTCTGGAACTTTGGAATATCGAGTTTTGTAAAACACTTCAAAAACTTCTTGAAGCTTAGCTTTTTTTTTTATCATTTTCATTCTTGGGTCCCTAATTCAATGAATTGTATTTTCTGCTATCTTTTTTTTTCAGTTTCCACACCAGTATTTTCATAGATTTCAATCCACTTTCATAATGTCTCTGTTTCAGAAACATTAAGTTTTTTCTGATTTCTTGCATAGCCAAACTATTTATTTCATTCCTAATTCTTTTAATTTCCCCTAATGTATCCTGTGCCAAATTCAATTTGTTTTTTCTCTAGTTCCTTCAGCCTATTTTGTAATTCCTCTGATGTTTTATTCCTTATTTTTTTCTTATATGAACATATCGCTATCATTTTCCCTCTTAAGACCACCTTCAGAGTATCCCATAAAATGGGAAGTGAAACCTCTCCATTATCATTAATTCTAAGTAGAGACCAATTTCTTTTTTAATTTGTTCCTTAAAGTACGGATCATTGAATAGACTTGAATTTAGTTTCCAAATAGTATTCTTTGGTTGTAGGTCAAAATCAACAGATAAGTATATAGGTGCATGGTCACTTACATCTATTGTCCCTATTCCACAGGTGTTTATTTTGTCTTTGACTTTTCCAAATGTTATGAAATAGTCTATTCTTGTATATACAGAATATGGAGCAGAATAATGAGTGTAATCCCTTCTGTCAGGGAAAAGGTCCCTCCATATATCAATTAAACCAACGTCCTCAAAAAGTGTATTAGCTTTCTTCTGTAAAGATTTTGTTTCATAGGTTTTTCTATTGGAAGAGTCTAAGTTTGGTTGTAATTGTAAATTTAAGTCTCCCCCACATTTCAGGAGACCTTCTGTTTCCATTACCATAATATCAGTAATTTTCTGAAAGAAACCAATATTACTTCCCAGGGGTGCGTATATATTCAATAGAGTAACTGAATTTCCGTCTATATTCCCCCTTACCAGAATATATCTGCCTTCTTTATCTCCCATTTTGAATACTTTTTCAAAATTTAGCTTACTTGAGATAAGAATAGCAAATCCTCTGCTATGTCCTGATTTATAGGATAAGAAAAACGGATTAGTGAAGCGCATTCTCTTTAGTTTTTTTATACTCATTATCACTTAAATGAGTTTCCTGTAAATATACTAGATGGGCTTGTTCTTTTTTCATTTTGGATAAAATTCTCTTACGTTTGATTGGATTTAATAGCCCACTGACATTAAAAGAAATGAATTTTACCTTGTCCTTAGCCATCTGTATTTATCTGTCAATGTATCATTGAAATTAGAATAAAACTTAATCGATCTACTCCCTGAACAAATAAGAACCAAGAAACGCAAATAACAACAAAAATGGCAACGAACGTGTGATTCCAAGGCTGAGGTCTCTAGTAGATGACCCTGTGTTCATCTAGAGGAAATGTCTAGCTGTGGGGGATAACCCCTCCTACTTGTGAGTTGAGGTCCCCCATTGCAGTATTCATAAAAGTCAGTGAACAAATCCATTACACAGAAAAGATTTCCCTCTGTACTCCTCCTATATATATATATATATATACATACATACATACATACACACACACACACACACATTACATACACATATATATATTCTCATTTTGGTGGGGAAAAAGGAGTAAGTGAGAGAATAAAGAATAACAACTAAGTAATATAAAATCCACATTATAATAAGTATTTCTCGAGATAGGTATATCACCGTGTACTTTTGCTTCCGTTTAGCTTCTCAACATTTTTAAAGTTAGCCAAACCTTATGGCTCTCCTGAAGGGGGTGAGGACTGTCTTTGGGAAACTCCTGGTCTTTTCCTGATATATTTCTCTCGGCCTCCTCACGTCTCCTGCCTTCTCGATTCTCACACTATTTCCCAAGCGGAGCTGGAAAATTCCTCAGCCAGGCTTTCCCTTGTTTTGGTCACGCTGACGGGCAACCCTCTGGCCTTCATGTCTGTAGTCGCCTCTTCCACTGTCTGGTACAACCACGTCCCGTTGTCATAAAACACTCGAAGTTTAGCAGGGTACGGAGTTTGAAATCTGATCTTTTTTTGCTTTAGTACTCACTTTACTTCAGAGTATTCTTTGCGTTTCTGCAGGACCGCGGGGAGGTAATCTTGGTCTAAATATATTAATTTATCATCTAAAAACACTCTCTTCTTACCCCAGGCCCTTCATAGAATCTCTGCCTTGGTGCTGTACCGAAGGAATTTAATTATTATTGAGCATGGCTTTCTATCCCGGGTAGGTTTCGGGACGAGCGCACGATGGGCTCTTTCAACTTCCAGTTTCGTAGCCGAGGGAAGATCCGGTGCGTCCCGTAGTAACTTTCCGACAAACTCCGTCATAGACGAGCCCTCCGCTCCTTCGGGAACATTGTAGATTGATATTTTTCCGCCGTGATCTTCCCTCCAGGTCAAGCAGTTTACCTTCTTGGTGATGTAATATTTTTATTGTCTTACTCAGTATCCGTTCCACGTTTTGAACGCGATCTTCCACCTTCTCAATTCGAGTCTCTGCCACCGCTATTTTTTGATTGACGCCGGCGAGCTCTGACTTAATATCACGGAGCTGCTGCTGTATTTCTTTCCGGAACTCCCTTATCTCTTTCAGGATTTCGAACATATTCACCACTTCGCCTGTACGAGGCCCAGCGTCCGCCTCTGTTTTAGAGGTTGACATCAGAACAGCCTTCATGAGGGTGAACCCTTGCAAGGTGTCAGACCCTGATTATAAACTTCATAGGGCACTGAAAATCTGTGCCAACCAACTGGCTGAAGTGTTCAAGGACAACTTCAATCTCTCATTGCTACAGTCTCACCTTCAAAAGAGCAAGAATCATACCAGTGCCCAAGAAGAGCAGTGTGAGCTGCCTCAGTAACTATCGGCCAGTTGCACTTACATCTGTTATGATGAAGTGCTTTGAGAAGTTGCTCACAGCCAGTATCAACTCCCTGCCTAAACAAGGACTGTATCCGCTGCAATTTGCCTATCACCACAATAGGTCTATAGCGAATGCAAACTCACTGGCTCTCCACTCAGCCTTGAATCACCTGGACAATAGCAATACAGTTAAAGTTCAACATTCAACGCAATCATACAGTACCTTCAGTTCTAATTAACAAGCTCCAAAACCTAAGCTTCTATACCTCCCTCTGCAAATGGATCCTTGACTTCCTCACCATGAGACTAGTCAGTGTAAATTGGAAATAACATCTCCTCAAAGCTCAAAGTAAATTTATGATCAAAATACATATATGTTACCCTGACATATTATTGCAGGCATACACAGTAAATCCAAGAAACAAAATAGAATCAATGAAAAACTGCATCCAATAGGATGGACAACCAATGTGAAATGCCTTCCTCACTGACTATCAAGAGTGTGTGCTTAGCCCACTGCTCTATTCTCTCTACACCCACAAATGTGTGGCTAGGCACACCTCAAACACCATCTATAAATTTGTTGATGGCACAACTATTGGTGGAATTTCAAATGGTGACAAGAAAGTGTACAGGAGCGAGATAGATCAGCTGGTTCAGTGGTGTTGCAACAACAACTTTGCACTCTGGCTGGTCCTACCAAAGTGCAACACCTCACACTTGTCTGCATTGTTCCATCTGCCATTTTTCAGCTCATTTTTCCAGCTGGTCCAGATCCTGCTGCAACCCATGATAGCTTTCCTTACTGTACACGACACCCCTAATCTTGATGTCATCCGCAAATTTGCTGATCCAGTTCACCACATTATCATCCAGATCATTAATATAGACGACAAACAAAAATAGACCCAGCACCAATCCCTGTAACACTAGTTACAGGCCTCTAGTCAGGGAAGCAACCCTCGACTACCACTCTCCAGCTTCTTCCATAAAGCCAATGTCTAATCAAATTTACTACCTCATTTTGAATGCAAAGTGACTGAACCTTCTTGACCAACCCCCAATGTGGGACATTTTCAAATGCCTTATGAAAGTTCAACATCCACTGCCTTGCTTTCATCAATTTTCTTGACAACTTCCTTGGAAACCTCTATAAGATTGGTTACACAAGCTACCAATTACGAAGCCATGCTGACTATGTCTAATCAGTTCATGACTATCCAAATACTTATATATCCAGTCCTTCAGAATACCTTCCAATAACTTTCCAACTACTGATATCAGGCTCACCAGCCTATAATCTCCTGGCTTATTTTTATAGCCTTTCTTGAACGGCAGAACAACATTGGCTATCCTCCAATACTCTGGTACCTCCTGTCACTAATAACGATTTAAATATCTCTGTTAGGGCCCCTGCAATCTCTGCACTTGCCATCCACAAGTTCTGAAAGAATACCTTGTTAGGCCCTGGTGATTTATCCACCCTAATTTGCCTCAGGACAGCAAAAACCTCCTCCTCTGTGATATGTATAGGGTCCATGAAGTCAATGGCACTTAGCCTCACTTCTACAGGCTCCCTGCGTCCATCTCCAGAGTAAATACAGATGCATAACAATGTATTTACGATCTTCCCCCATCCCTTTTGACTCCAGACATGGATTAGCATTCTGATCTTTCAGAGAACCAATTTTGTCCCTTGTAATCCTTTTGCTTTTTGAGTGTTGCAGTGAGCAGTTTGAATTTGCTAGGTGTCAACATCTCTGGAGATCTATCCTGGGCTCAACATACTGATGCAATTAAAAAGGTAAGGAACAGCTATTTTTCATTAGCTTGAGGAGACTTGGTACATCACCAAAGGTAAATTTCTACAGGTGTACCATGGAGTGCATTGATTGCAACACCATCTGGTATGGAGGGGCCACTGTACAGGATCATTAAAAGCTGCAGTAAGTTATAAACTCAGCTTGCTCCATCATGGGTACTAGCCTCCCCAGCACTGAAAACTCCTTTAAAGAAGCAATACATCAAGAAGGTGGCCTTGATCATAAAGAACCCCCATCACCCATGACATGCTTTCTTCTCATTGCTCCCATCAAGGAAGAGGTACAGGAGCCTGAAGATGTACACTCAATGTTTCAGTAACAGCTTCTTCCCTCCCACCATCAGATTTCTGAAAGGACAATGAACTCATGTACAATACCTCACTTTTTTTATTTTTCTGCCATGGATGATCTCAAATCCGGCTGCAACTCCATCCCATAAAAACCCAGAGCCACAGAAATGCCAACAGAAGCTCCAAAGACCTCATCCCTGGGAGAGTTAGGATCTTAAGATGGGTTACACCTGGGGAACAACTTGGAAGACGGGCCCAGAACACAGGACTGTGGCCAGCTGCTGTTGGTGGCCTATTCTCCGGTAGAGGTGATCAGCTTAAGTAATTTAACTTTTTATATGCATCTCTTTATAGTTTATTGGTTTACTATTGTTATATACTGCAATGAATTGTTGCCACAAAGCAACAAATTTCACAACAATGCAGGTGACATTAAACCTGATTCTGATTTATACATAGCCTGATTCGTAGCAACATTCTCTGTGAAGATTTGTCACTTCATGTGACGGTGAACAGTCATCTGATTAATTCATTTTCACCATATTCTATGTTAGTATTGTTGAGCCTTAGTTTAGCACTGAATTATAAAACAGGTGGTCAAAAGGTCTAGCATTTTATTTAAAGTTTATACACAGAATACTCGTGTCTGGCATACAGTTATTCTTTTGAGTGATTTTCTCACAAACAGCACTTCCACACAGCCCCGCTCCCCAAAGCCGCCAAATAGCTGACAGTATAATAAATTATGCTTCACAATTTTTGCTAACTTCAGCAAGATCCTCTGTCCTTGCCATCATCCAGGGACACAACAATCATTCCAGCTGAAGCAGAGATCCATTTGTACTTCTTCCAACTCATCTATACTGCACTCAAGAGTTCACAATGTGGCCTCTACAAAGAAAAAAAACAAATGCAAAGCACCTGCATTCAGTCCATGGGTGTGACCTGATTGTTGCCTACCATTTTAATTCACTGAGCCAGTCCCACTCTGACCTCTTTGGGTGTGGTCTCCTGCACTGTTTATAGCAAGGGACGATGCAAGTTCGAAGTACAACATTTCAATTTTCGTCTGGGCAAACTACAGACTGCAGGACTCAGTACTGAATTCTCCAAATTAATATAACTTCCATTCTCTTTGTATCAAAATGTCAATCAATGAGAATTGGTAATGTCTCCTCCTCACTGATCATCCAGATAGGTGCACCTCAAGAGTGCGTGCTTAGCCCTGCGACCGTGCGAGTAAGCACAGCTTCAATGCCATCTTCAAATTCATCAACACTACAAATCACAGGTGGTGGTGACAAGCCAGTTTACTGGAGCAATACAGGACACCTAGTTGAGTGGGGCTGCAACATTAAACTTCAGCAAAACTAAAGAACTGATTGTTAACTTCAGAAAGGGGAAGGTGATGCCTTAAATTATGATGAGAAAGCACTACCTGAACGACTGGTGTTTAACATATGCACTTCAAATCCTTTACAAGGGAAACGGAAAGATTCTGACAGATGCAGACTTGTCAAATTATTAAATATTCAACCTGAAACATTAACTTTGTTTCTCTTTCCACAGAATACCGCCTGTTCTGCTGAGTGTTTACAGTATTTTCTGGGGGTTTTTAGTGTCACATCAACAAGCTGCTCTATTTCAAAAACAGCAAGCAAGCAGAGCATTGGCACCACTAATTACACAACTTGATCTCACCACTCCTTAAAAACAGAGGAAAAATAAACACTGCGACTTCTCCCTCAAGGCAAACTATTAACGCTGACTTCCACTCTGGAACAAGATCTATCTTGCAACATGTCATTGAGCATCAGCTTTCAATGACACCAGATATCAGTGATTCTGACACTTTTCTGATAATCACAGCAAATCTGAACAAAACAAACGAGCTATGTTCCTATAATTCCTGGACTAAATTCTCCAGTCACTTCATGCCTCGTCCTTATAAAACAGAATCGTCTTCACCACACACAAAAAAAATCAGAATTCCAGCACAAGTGGTAAAACAGAAAATGCTTAGTAGATCAGGTAGCATCTGTTGCAAAGGATAAAAAGAGTAGGCATTTATAATCATTCAGCTAGAATATTAAATGGTGAATGACCTTATGGACATTTCCTGAATTTTGAGTTTTATGATCTTTATTACAATGTGTGTTAATATTTGATGGTTATTAGAAAGAAAATCATAAATTGCTTCGTGTCCCTGTAAAATGAAACAATTGATTCTCATCACAACAGGGTGAAATCAGAATCAGGTTTATTATCACTAGCATGGCGTGAAATTTGTTAACTTAGCAGGAACAGTATAATGCAATACATCATAATATAGAAAGAAAAAAGCAAATAAGTAACTTGATTACTGTAAGTATATATGTATATTAAATAGATTAAAAGTAGTGTAAAACAGAAATAATATATTAAAGAAGTAAGGTAGTGTTCATGGGTTCAATGTCCATTTAGGAACCGTATGACAAATGGGAAGAAGCTGTTCCTGAATCACTGCGTGTGTGCCCCTAGGCTTCTGTACCTCTTTCCCTACAGTAACAATGGGAAACAGGCATGTCCTGGGTGATGGGGTCCTTAATAACTCCCAGTGTGGCGCGTGGCCAAGTGGATAAGGTGTTGGTTTAGTGATCTGAAGGTCGCTAGTTCAACTGAGGCAGCGTGTTGTGTCCTTGAGCAAGACACTTAACCACATTGCTCTGCGACAACACCGGCACCAAGCTGTATGGGTCCTAATGTCCTTCCCTTGAACAACATTGGTAGTGTAGAGACGAGAGACTTGCAGCTTGGGCAACTGCAGTATCTTCCATACAACCTTGCCCAGGCCTCAGTCATCATTGAAAATCGATGGACAACTGAAGGAGAAGAAGAAGAGTAACTCCCAGTGAGTAACTGCCTGTGTTTCTGGGTGCTCTGGTTTCTTCCCGCAGTCCAAAGACATACTGGTTGGTAGATTAATTGGTCATTGTAAGTTGTCCCATGATTAGGCTAGGATTAAATTGGGGGTCACCGGGCGGCATGGCTCGAAAGGCTGTCTTGCCTTCTTTATAGCTGCAACAATATGTTGGGTCCAAGTAAGATCTTTACACCCAGGAGATAGAAATTGCTCACCCTCTCCACTTCAGATCTCTCTATGAGGATTGGTTAATGTTCCCTTGTCTTACCCTTCCTGAAGTCCACACTATCCTTCAATTAATACCACATATTTCACTACCCTTAATACCACATATTTCTCTGAGCAAGCCTTCTTCACTTAAAGCTATCTAACTAACAATATTAACAGCTGAACTTTACACAACCTACAGCTAACATTTTAGATTAGATTAGATTCAACTTTATTGTCATTGTGCTGAGTACAGATACAAAGCCAAATGAAATGAAATTAGCATCTAACCAAAAGTGCAAAAGAATAGTGTTTACAAAATAACTGCAAATAAAATGTAAGTGCTACAGCACACAAATATAAAAGTACTAACACAGTACAATATGGGTGCAATACTGTTTAGCGCTGAGATGTGAGGTTCAACAGGGTCACAGCCTCAGGGAAGAAGCTCTTCCTGTGTCTGCTGGTGCTGGAGCGGAGGCTCCTGTAGTGCCTCGGTACCGGACAGGAGGAGAGTAGAAAGTCCATGGTTAGGGTGAGATGCATCCTTGATAATGCTTTTTGCCCTGCCCAGGTAGCATTGATGGTAGATGTTCTCAATGGTGGGCAATTGGGTGCCGATAATCCGCTGGGCAGTTTTCACCACCCGCTGAAGTGTTTTGCAGTCCGATACGGGACAATTGCCATACCACACTGAGAGGATTTGCGCTATGAAGACGAAATACTCACCCCAAACACTCAAAATTATGAACACTTAGCAAATCAAACCAGTTTTTAAGTGCAAGATATTTTAGTGGTTTAGCATTTGAAGTTGCAGAATACAATATGTACCAGACTGGCTCCCACAGTATTATTAGAGTACCGACTGTAGCTGGGTGCACCCAGCTACACTTTTTTTGATTCTGTAGAATACATCTTCTGCTCGTCATGCAACAGGAGTGCATTGGTTCTTCCAGCAAGCTCCCTGGCACAATGGCAACACAGTGACTGAGTATGCTGAGGCTCTGAGCTCTGTCCCTGACGTAACCATAAGAAATAAGGCATCTGTAAAATGAACACTTTCTATATTCATACTCTGCAAATGAAGGAATAAATGTCTTGCAGAACTAAGAACATAGTAGTAGAAAAAAACAGTGAGAAGTAATAAGTAGTTTTAAGCAGTGGCCAAACAGTGACCAGATGCAATTGACAAAAACAAATAAAGATAAGGCAGAGGCAGGCAGTGTAGCCGTTTTTGGAGTGGACAATGTTAGAGTGAGTATTTGAGGCTTCAATGTGAAAAGGCTTGAGTGAAAGAAGATGAAAAGTCAAAGGTAGATTTTCCCACAGTTTTCCTTCTTATATTTGTTCAGTTAGAGCAGTATAGGTTCAGTTAGAGACTCTGATTCTGTTTCAGTAGGGATACCAGGCAAGATAGTTGAATGTTCCTCTTGTAGGATGTGGGAAGACAGGGAGACCTCCTGTATCCTGACTAAAAGTACATCCAGCTGCAGCTTCTAACACTCTGTATTAAGGAGCTGGAGCTAGAACTGGATGAACTCCAGACCACTTGGGAGGCTGAGACGGTAATAGACAGAACGTATAGAGAGGTAGCTACACCACAGGTGCAGTACACAGGAAACTGGGTGACAGTCAGGAAGGGGACAGGTGTTAAACAGCTAGTGCAGGGTACCCCTGTGGTCATCCCCCTCAATAACAGGTATTACTACTTTGGATACTGTTGGTGGGGGGGGCGGGGGAAATGACCTAACAGAGGAAAGTCACAGCAGTGAGGTCTCTGGCACCGTCTGATTATTTGACTCAGAAGGAAAGTGAGAAGAGGTGAACTGTGGTGGTAGGGGATTCATTAGTTAGAGGAACAGAGAGGAGTTTCTGTGGGTGAGAACAAAATTCCTGGATGGTATGTTGCTCCCAGGTACCAGGGTCTGGGACATCTCAGATTGATGCATCAGCATTTTTAAGTGTGAGGATGAGTGGCCTGAGGTTGTGGTCCATGTAGGTACCAATGGTATGAGTTGGAAGAATGACTAGGTTCTACTAACTGAGTTCAGGGAATTAGGTGCTGATTAAAAGGACGGGACTTTCATGGTTGTGATCTCTGGATTGCTTAGCTCTGCCATGTGCTAGTGAGGCCAGAAATAGGAAAATCATATAGTTTAGCACTTGGCTAAGAAGTTGGAGGGAGGGATGTTAAGATTTTTGGATCATTGGGCTCTCTTCCAGGGAAGGTAGGACCTGCACAGATGAGATGGTTTGCACCTGAACTGGTGGGGTGGGGGCACTAATATCCTAGCAGGAAGTTTTGCTAGTGCTGCACGGAGGGTTGTTAAACTAGAATTATAAGGGGATGGGAACCAGACGACCAGAACAGATAGTGGAGAGGTTGTGAAGACAGATGGTGTTAAGAGCTCAAACAAAGTTGAGAATCAAAAGGTTGGCTAATGTTCTGAGCTGCATATATTTCAATGCAGGAAGTATTGTAGGAAAGGCAGATGAGCTCAGAGCATGGACTAACACATGGAATTAAGATATTGTAGCCATTACTGAGACTTGGTTTCAGGAGGGGGAGGACTGGCAGCTCAATATTCCAGGGTCCCATTATTTTAGACATGACAGAGCAGGAAGGGTTAAAGGAGGACGGGTGGGGTTACTAGTCAGGGTAAATGTGACCACAGTGCTCGGTCAGGACAGAATGGAGAACTCATCTAGTGAGGCTTTAAAGGTAGAACTGAGGAAAAAGAAAAGGTATGACCACATTAATCGGCTATATTATGGACCACCCAACGGTCTGTGTGATTTAGAGGAACAAATAGATGGAGAGATCACAGACTGTTGCAAGAAACATAAGTTACAGTAGGTGATTTTAATTTCCCACATATTGACTGGGATTCCCATACTGCAAAAGCACTAGGTGGGATAGAGTTTGTCAAATGTGTTCAAGAAAACAATACATAGAAGTCCCAATAAGAGAGTGATCTCCTATAAGAGAATGAGGCAGGGTAGGTGACAGAAGTTTGTGCAGGGGAACATTTTGTATCTAGTGATCATAATGCCATTAGTTTCAAAGTAAATATGGAAAAAGATAGGTCTGGTACACAGGGTGAGATAGCAGCAGAGATCCCTGCCAGATCTGGGAGATATTGATCAGAAGATAAATATATGGGTGTCTCTTGACTCTCTGTTTTCCATGCTAGCAAAATATCAAAAAATATTGCTCTCTGATTCTGACTGTCATTATATGAGGAAACAAATCACAAAGATTATTTTCTCAAGACAGGATGGCACAGAGTTGCACAATGCTTCAGACGTCCAGCTCAGGGTTGCCCTAGCAATGGTCTTAGAGAATGGAAGGTAGTCTCATTTTCACCCATCAAGTTTTAAAAGACAGCAAAAAATTGCAAAAAGACAAAGAATTATACATAAAAAGCTTTCAAGGCTTTTCGAGAATCAGTTAATCCAAAAGCAGAGAGAATAAAACCTCTCAGCTCCCTTCATATTAATGTCCAACAATACTACTGTTACCATCATTCTGGACAAGATAATGGCCCTTTTCACGCAGCTTAACTGTTCATTACCAATGCTGTCAACTCACCTTGCACCATAAATAACTGCTCCATTATGCAAACCTGGATGGCAATTAGATACCAAAAGTATGATTAAGAAATTACTGACTATATATTTTGAAAGTTGGAAAAGCAAGTTGTTTGACATATTGCATGAAAGCAGCTCCTTGCATTTACAGTCACAGTCTTACAACACAGAAATAGGCCATTCCATCCACCATGCCAATGGTAACTTCCAAACATCTAATAATCCCATTTACCAGTACTTGATCTATAGTCTTTTATGCTTTGATGATTCAAGTGCTTGTCTGGGCACTTATTAAATGTTATGAGTCATTATCTCCACCAGTCAGTGTATTCCAGAATTTATATCTCAGATTCCACCCCCCCACACCTCCAACCTCTTACCTCAAAGATACAGTGCCTTGTAAAAGTATTCAGCCAAAAATAGTTGAGTATGCCCGCAAGAAAATGAACCTCAGTGTTGTATCTGGTGACATACATATACCTTGACAATAAATTGACCTTGAACCTTATTTATGTAAATGAGTATGACAACTAGGGATTTTGATCAATTTAACAGAGAATTTTTATTTGCGAACCACATGTTCCTTTTGCTCAAAAAACTAGGAAAATTGTAAAGGATGAAAAACTAAAATGTCAAAAACTGAAAGATCAGCAGTTCAAAAGCATTCAATCCCCTTTGCTCAGTACTTGGTTGAACCACCCCTTGCAGCTATTACAGCAAATAGTCTTTTTGGATAAGTCTCTATTAGCTTTGTACAACGTGATGGAGCAAGATTTCCCATCTCTCCTTACAAAATTGCTAAAGCTGTGCCAGGTTAGTTGGGGAGTGGTGATGGACAGCAATCTTGAGGTCTTGCCTGAGGTGTTCAAATGGGTTAAAGTCAGGACTCCAACTGGGCCACTCAAGGACATCAATTCTCTTCATTTGAAGCCAGTCCATGTTGCTCTGGCAGTGTGCTTTGGGTCATTGCCTTGCTAAAAGATGAACTTCCTTACCAGTTTAAGCTTTTAGGCAGAGGCTTGCAGTTTTTTTTAAAATCCAGGAACTCCCTGTATTTAGCGGCTTCCATCTTCCCCAGATTTGTGCTTCTCAACTATAAGTTCCCTGTCTGGTCTTGAATACTCTTTTGTCTTCACTTTGGTTTGGTCTGTTGAAAATGTACCATACTATTGGACCTTACCGGGAGGTGGGGTGGTACTTATTCTTATGAATTCATTGAAAACAGTGATCCTCTAATTTTCTACATCAACTAATTGGATGAGTTAGTAAGATAATATTGCATCTGAAGAAAATTAGTATAGTAATTACAAAGGGGATAAATACTTTTTCAGTCTCACAATTTTGGTTTTAAAATTTTAGTAAATTGTTGACAGATTTTGGAATTTTTCTTTTAATTTCATATGATGCACAATGCTTTATAGATTAGCTCAAAAATCCCATTTCAATAGATTTTAAACTTAGAAATTGAGGCAGTAAAATGGTAAAATAGTTGTGGGGGCCTGAATACTGTTCAAAAGACTATGTGCTCTAGTTTTAGATACCTTTGCTATTATCTACCCCATCTTTAATTGTATATCACTCATAATTTTGTATAACTCTATCAGATCCCTCCTCAGCCTTCTTTACACCAAGGTAAACAAGCCTAGTTAAGATGCTCCATTCAAGACAACATCCTGATATATCTCCTCTGCACCCTCTCCAGTGTAATCATATCCTTCTTATAGTGTGGTGAACAGATCTGCATACTGCACTCCGGTTATATCCAAACCAATGTTAACATAACCTTCTACCCGTGCTGCTAACTTCAGGGATCTTGAACTAATACACTGAGGTTCCCCTGTTTTTCCATAATTCTGAAGTGCATCAATTCACAGTTATCATGATTAAATTCGATGTGACATTGCTATGACAATCTTATCAACTGTTGTATATTATCCTGTGCCTATCCTCCTCATATCAATGATATTATGTATTTTTGTGTCATCTACAAGCTTACTAATTATGCCTCCTACATTCATATTTAAATCATTACTTAGTATAACAATTTTGTTCACAGGCTTCCAATCACAAGAACAATCATCCTCTGCATCCTACTACCAAGCCAATTTTGGACTCAATTTGCCAACCTGCTCTGGATCCCATAGTCTTTAAACTTTGGACCAGTCTCCCTTATGAGATCCTGCATAGACTTTATAAGCCTTTGACAAGCTACATCAACAGCATTATATTTTCTCTTTTTTAAAAAAAAATCAATCTTATTGGTCTGACAGGACTTCCCAGTCATAAAACCAAGAGGCCTTTAATTAATGCCAGCCTTTCCAAGTACAGATTAATGCCTTTACTCAATAATGTTCCAATGGTAATTTACTGACTTGGCTTAGCCCTGCTGATCTTCATGAATAAGGGAACCAATTAAGCTGTACTCCATTCCTCTGGCCCCTCCCCTGTGGCCAAAGATTTAATTCTTTACCAAAGCCCCAGTAATCTCCTCCCTTATTTCCCATAGCTCCCTGGGATAACTTCATCAGGCTCAAGGAACCTATTTAACTATAAGCCTGCTAAGACAGCAAAATACCTACTTTTTAAGGGTAACACTGTCTAGAATTTCACCACCATCCCATCCCTTCTCTTTCATGAATCCAAATGAAAAATATTAATTTTAGACCTCATCTACATCCTCTCTTCCATGCATGGTTTTCCCCTTTAGTCCATCTTGCTTTAATATACTCATAAATTGCTTTGTAGATTTTCTGTAACTCAGGAGAGAACCGAATTTTACTGCTAGAAAGAAGTAGCATACTAAAATAGGCAGAGACAACCATGGCTGACAAGGGAAGTCGGTGTCAGCATAAAAGCAAAAGAGAAGGCAGACAATATGACAATTAGCCGGAAGCTTTAAAAAAAATCAATAGTAAATTAAAATCTGTGAGAGGAGATTAAATAGGAGGATAAACTAGCCAATAATAAAAAAATGCAAAATTTATATTTTCAAATATATAAAGAGTGGACATTAGTGAAGTGGTAATGGGAAACAGAGAAATAGAAGAGGAACAAAATTGGTACATTGCATCAGTCTTCACGGTGCAAGATACCAGTAACATGCTAGAAATCAGGAGGAGCAGAGGGCAGAGGTGAGTCTAGTGGTATTACCACGCCGAAGAAGCTAGTTGAAGGGCCTGAAGGTGGATAAATCATCTGAACTAGATGGACTACATCCCAAGTTTCTGAAAGAGGTAACTGAAGAGTTTGTGGAGGCTTTGGTAGAGACCTTTCAGAAACACTGAAAATGGAGAGGGTTCCACAGGACTGGAGAATTGCAAACATCACACCCCTGTTTAAGAAGGGAGGTGTTAAAATACAGGAAATTAAAGCCAGTTAGCCTGATGGGGTTCATAAGATTTGAAAGTGCATAGCAAGACAGAACAATGCCAGCAAAGTTCTGTTAAGGGGAAATGCTTCCTGACAAATCTGTTAGAATTATTTGAGGTAACAATAAAGTTAGACAAAGGACAGTCAGAAGACATGATTTACTCGGATTTTCAGATGGTCTTTAACAATGTGCCACATATATGGCTGGAAAATAAGATAAAGCAAGGTGTTAAAAGCAAGGTTCCAGCATAGATAGAAGACTGGCAGAAGGCAAAGAGTGAGAACAAAGGGTTCCTTTTAGGATAACTGCAGGTGACTGAGTTCTGTAGGGGTCAATATTGGGACTACTTTTCACATTATACGTTAATCATCTGGATGAAGTAAGTGATAGCACTGTGGCCAGATTTGTAGACAATACAAAGATAGACAGAGGGACAGGCAGCACTGGGGAGGTAAGGAGTCCGCATAAGGATTTGGACATGGGCAAAGAATTGGCAGGGGGAATAGAACATGGTTATGCAACAAACAATCCATTGGATGAACTCAGCAGGTCAAGCAGCATCTATGGGAGGAATAGAATTGTCAAAGCCCTGTATCAGAACTCATTTGCAGAAAGAATAAAGGTATAGATTATTTTTTAAATGGGGTGACAATTCATAAACTGGAAGTTGAAAGGAACTGGTTCAGGATTCTCTTAATGTTAACTTGCAGGTTGAGTTAGGATTAAGGAATACAAATGCAGCATTAGAGGACTGGAATATAAAAGCAAGGATATATTGCGGAGGCTTTGAAAGACATTGGTCAGGAAACACTTGGAATACTGTGAGTAATTTTGGGTCCTATATCTATGGAACGATGTGCTGACTCTGGAAGGAAACAGAGCAGGTTCATGAGTATGATTTTGGGAATGAAAGGCTTAACACACGGAGCATTTGATGTTTCTGTGCTTGGAATGATGGAATTCAAAGGATGAGGGGGGACCTCCTTAAAATCCAAGTACTGGAAGGCCTGGATAGAATGGACATGGAGAGAATATATCCTTTAGAAGAGTGTAGGACCTCACAGCACAGCCTCAGAAAAAATTATGTTTCATTAGAATGGAGATGTGGAGGAATCGCTTCAGCCTGTCAAACAGAGGCCTCTGAAGGGAGTGTACTTAAGGGACAGACTGATAGGATCTTGATTGGTAAAGGGGTTATTGGTTACAAGGAGAAGGCAGGAGAATTGTGGTGCAAACTCAATGGACTGAACAGCCTAGTTCTGTTCCTGTCTTCAGGTTTCACATTAGATTCAAAGTACATTTATAATCAA
Source organism: Hemitrygon akajei (assembly GCF_048418815.1). Classification (NCBI taxonomy): domain Eukaryota; kingdom Metazoa; phylum Chordata; class Chondrichthyes; order Myliobatiformes; family Dasyatidae; genus Hemitrygon; species Hemitrygon akajei. The sequence continues at coordinate 72,235,851 of NC_133139.1, forward strand.
ACTATGTATGCTTTACACAACCCCAGGATTTGTCTAAAACTGATTTTAAAAAACACAGATCATCAAAGCACTCCAGGCATATTAATTTCATTTCAGTTCAGTTCAATCCAGTGATGTGTCATTTGTTAACTTCAGGCTGCAGAGCCAGTCCATCCCGATCAAAAATTGCAAAAAACAAAGGAGTGACCAGAAAGCAGAAACACAACATCACGTGAACTACAGAGTCGAATCCACAAACCACATCAATTGAACCTTGACCCAGACCCAGGACTCCAGCAACATCCTCCCAACAGCATTGGTGGAGGGGAAGAGAAAACGAGAGAGAAAAAAAGAGAGAGGGGGGAGGGGGAAGGTGAAGGTGAGAGGGAGAGGGACACGATTCAAACACAGGGACCTTGACTCAGAGGGAGACAGAAACCGCCACATGCAGACACCTTCCTCCAACAGCAAGTGAGAACGAGAGAGAGAACAGTCACTCGCAGGTAGACAGCGCCAAGCACTTGCTTGTCGTCTGCTGTCAGCCTCAATGTTTTCAATCTAACTCGATGAGATTGGCAAGAAATGGCGTCTCCAGGCTTCTTAACCTCTAGACCGCACACTTCACTTGAAACCTCACCGAACCCTCTGAGAGACAGAAAAGTGTCAGATCATTCGATCAGTCCAAGCCAGTCCACCAAAATGTAGATCACAGGCTGCAACAGTAGTAGCGGAACCACATTTGAAGGAAAAAGACAAAGTAAAAGTGAAAGCAGTAGTTTGTGAACTGTTTGAAGGATATTGCCCTTGGTCACATTGTTGGCACCATCTTCCACAGCCTTATCTGTCAGTAGTTTTTGTAACTGCCCTCTAAAACTTCTTATACTCCCGAAGGGTCCTCTCTGTTTTGAGTTCCTTATTCCTGACAAGTGCTTCATTTTTTCTTTACTCAACCATCTATATTCTTTGACATTCAGGAAGTTGCTGTCCTTGCCTTTCACTTTTACAGGAACAAATCCTCACTACTTCTTTGGTGAATGACTCCCACATGTCCATAGTAAATCTACCTGCAAATAGCTGTAACCAGACTCTGTTTACCAGGACCATCCGTATCATTTTCCGTGTGTTCTTGTCCACAAATCACAAAGGTTAGCAGCCTAGTGCAGCAAGCACTTAGAAAGACAAATGGCACATTGGCCTTTACAGCTATTAAGTCTTTTAGCATGGAAATGGCTTTTAGTCCACTGCGTCCACGCAACCAGCAGACACTGACCCTTATTAATTCCATCTCTCTGCAGTTGGCCCATAGTCTTCTGTACCTAGGCAAGTTAACTGATCACCCAGACACTTACTGAAACGCAGACATTAACCTTGCTTCCACCACTTTCTCAAAGTAAATTATCAATTTACACACTTGTCAAATGCAACCGAGATTCATTTTCATTCACAGTAAAAAACAGAAACCAATGAAAAACTACACAGACTAACAAGCAACCAATGTGTCAAAGAAGACAAACAAATAATAAATAAATAATGGAGAAAAGGAGTTGTAGCGACCTTAAAAGTAAGTCCATAGGTTGTATTCAATGATCTGCTCACAGTTGAAGTGAGTGAAATTATCCATACTGGTTCAGGAGCCTGATAGTGAAAGGGAAATAACTGTTCCTGAACCTGGTGGTGTGGGTCACTTGGAATACTGTGTGCAGTTTTGGGCTCCTTATTTAAGAAAGGATGTGCTGACATTGGAGAGGGTTCAGAGAAGATTCACTAGAATGATTCCAGGAATGAGAGGGTTAACATGTGAGGCGCGTTTGACCGCTCTTGGACTGTAGTCCTTGGAGTTTAGAAGAATGAGGGGGGACCTCATAGAAACATTTTGAATGTTGAAAGGCATGGACAGAATGGATGTGACAAAGTTGTTTCCCGTGGTGGGGGAGAATGGTACGAGAGGACATGACTTGAGGATTGCAGGGCGCCCATTCAGAACAGAGAGGCAAAAAAAATTTTTTTAGCCAGAGGGTGGTGAATCTATGGAATTTGTTGCCACGGGCGGCAGTGGAGGCCAAGTCATTGGGTGTATTTAAGACAGAGATTGATAGGTATCTGAGTAGTCAGGGCATCAAAGGTTATGGTGAGAAGATGGGGAAATGGGACTAAAGGGGAGATTGGATCAGCTCATGATGAAATGGCGGAGGAGACTCGATGGGCCGGATGGCTGACTTCTGCTCCTTTGTCTTATGGGTCCTTGATGATAGATGCTGCTTTCTTGCTGGCAGCGCTCTTTGTAGGCGTGCTCAAAGGTGAGGAAGACTTTTCCTGTGATAAACTGGGCTGTCAGTCTTAACCACTTTTTGTAGGCTTTTCTGTTCTTAAGCACTGGTGTTTCCATACCAGGCCATGATATTAGTCTGGATACTCTCTACTGTACATATATAAAAGTTTTAGATTACGTGCTGAATCTGTGTAAACTTCTTAGAAATTAGAGGTGCTTCTGTGATTTATTTGAAATGGCATTTATATGCTGGTCCCAGGACAAGTCCTCTGATATAATGTTTTCCACATTTCCTTTAAACTCAATGGAACTCAAGTCCATGATCCTTTCAGAGTCATTAGGGACTTATTCCTAAGATTCCTACACTCACTGGGGTTTGCTACCATGCTCTTTTTAACCTCACTGAGCCTCTAGCCTATGTTCCCTTTAAACTCTTTGGTGACCTGTCACACTCTTTTAACCTCACTAGGGCCCCAGACATCCCTTTAATGTCACTAGAACCCTACTTCTCTCTTATGACCCCTTTAAACTTATCAGAGCTCTTTTCCCACAATAATTTTAAACACACCAAGTCTCTGCTTCCCACAGTCTTTCTAAACATACCGGCTCCATTCCCGTATTCTTTTTAAATTCACCAGGACAATGACTAATGTTAAAGGCAATGCTCATTAACATATGTTTTTAAAAGAAAAAGTAAGTTTTGGTGTCATAGTCAGTAATTTTTACACAGCAGGGTGATTATCTGGAACGAGCTGCCAGAAGAGTTGGTGGAGACAGGTGTTGACGTGGCATTTGGACAGATACAGGAACCTGCAGGGATTCCCAACCTTTTCTATGCTGTGGAGCCTTACCAACAAACACTCTGTGGTCTCCAGGTTGGGAACCCCTGGCAGAAGGATACAAGTCCAGTATATGGAAATGGAATTGAATAGATATGGTGAATCAAAAGGACCCATTTCTGTGCTGAAGATTTTATGATTCTATATTCATAACGTTCAGATGGTGCCCCTGTGAGTCCATTTTTCCATGCCTGATTACAGTGCAAGTATAAGAAAATCTAGTCTACACAAGAACATGTGGCGTATCTAAACCATCGGTCTAGAAAATGTCAAATTCCACTATTGTTTTATTTGAAAGTTCATTCTCCCACTACTCAGCTTCTCTGTGGAAACCCCCAAATCCATCTAAAACTTCCCTTTTATTAAATAAAGCTTTAATACTTCATTCAATTCCAACAATTAAATTTTCTGTTTTATTCCATACCATTTTATGAAACTTGTCTTCATCCTGAAACTAATTTCTGTTTTCTCTCCACAAATTCTATAGAACCTACTGAGTACTACTAACACCTTCTGTTTTTACTTCAGAATTCCAGCATCGGCAGATTGTTTTCATTTTCAATCCTTTTTTATTAATTTAAAAGATTAAGGATAAATACAAGTCAGAGGAGAAGTTATCTCAAATACATATTTCAATAAAAGTACAAAGAAAGGAATATACACCGTCAAAATCATATGTAGTATAGTATTAAGCTAATATAAAGAAAAAAAGAACCACAACTCTTCTTAACAATTCATAGAAAAAAGACACAAAAATTTCTATTATTGAGAGAAAAAAAATCCCCACTAAACTAACCTAAAACAAAAAAAAGGGGACTGGGCAGTTTATTTTGAGGATACAATTTTTTAAAAAAAGGAAGAATCCTTCTGGTTGCTACAGACTGTTTTACGAAAATATTTTTCTTGGTTGGAACCTGATGCAAACAATGGTGCACTTGAAATAACCCTGGAGTTCAAACTAACTACCAAGAGAAATTTATAAAAGGCAAGATGTGCATAAACAGCAGTTGCTCTTCTTAAGCAATAAATGCTTTTTCAGAAACAAAGAGATCCCAAATCTACAATTCTGTTCTTGGAGCAAGAACATTTACTATGGATAAAGAACTGATTTACAGAAAAGTTCAGAAACAGTTATTACCCTTAGTCATTAGGCTTTTGAACCAGAGGGTTAAATACCGTAGATTCCGGATTTTAAGCCGCTACTTTTTTCCCACATTTTGAACAGCTTTGAACTTTGCGGCCAATAATCCGAAGTGGCTAATGCATGATTTTTTTCATGCCGCCTCGTAAACATTTTGCCTCATAACAGTAGACCAATAAAATTGATGAGTAGTTCACAGAGGTCCAATGAAATTGTACGATAAATCAAGCGCACTTTCACAATTAAATTATTGTAAATCAGTCATTTGTACTCACCCTCATCAACATGGAAAACACTCGAAGCATTGTGCTGCCTACTTAGTTTAAACTATATTTGTTTTCTGTACTACATCGCGGGATGCTATGACGTCACACCCGGTTTCGCGGTGTCTTGTGGGAAAATGCCGGTTTGCGATGAAACGGGACGGAGGGAGGGAGCGCATTACGCGAGCGGCTTTGGATCTGAGCGAACTCTGCTTTTAAGTTAAAGGTATCAATAACTTTTCCTGGTAGGCTGCAATATATATATTTTTTTACCAGTCGTTAGGAGATATTGGAATGTTGTTCAGTAAAGAAGTATACTTAACGTATATTTAAAAGTAGCCTCGTACGGGCACGGTTCGAAAAAAAGCATTTGCAATATGTATTTGTTTTTGTTACCATATGGATTTAATTAAAAGTTAAAAAAATCCTCATGTGTAATATCTTTCTGTGTAAATATCTCATATTACAACGTGGGACACCTGCGGCCGAAAATCCGGTGCGGCCTAAAATCCGATGCGGCCTTTACAATTAAAAAAATGATTTTATTTCTAAAATTAGAGCCAGCGGCTTTTAATCAGGTGCGCTCTGTAGTCCGGAATCTACGGTACATTCAACTTCACTCACAACACTGAACTTATTCTACAAACTATGGATTCACTCTTAAGGACACTATTACTTGTATTATCAATATTTATTGCTTATTTATTACTATTATTATTTTCTTTTTTTGCATATGCAGTTTGTTGTCCTTTACATCTTTGTTGTGTGCAGTTTTTCACTGATTTTATTGTGTTTCTTTGTATTTATTGTGAATACTGCAAGAAAATGAATCTCAGGGCAGTACATGATGATTTATATGTACTTTGATAATAAATCTACTTTGAACTTTAAGGTTTTTCAGAATCTAGAATACAATAAACAATACAGTTACAAGATAAAGTTTGTGAACCCTTTGCAATTCCCTGGCTTTCTGCATTAGTTACTCATAAAATATGGTCTGATCTTCATCGAAGTCACAGCTATAGAAAAACATAATCTGCCTAAACTAACAACACACAAACAATTGTACTTTTCATGTCTTTAATAAACACATTGTTTAATGATTCACAGTCCAGACCAGAAAAAGTTATGTGAGCCCTTGTATTTAATAGCTGGTAGAACCTCATTTAGCAGCAACAATTTCCACCAAACGTTTCCTGTAGATACTGATCAGAATTGCATAACAGTGAGGAGGAATTTTACACCATTCCACCATACAAAACTGTTTCAGTTCATCAACATTTCTGAGATACCATGCCTGATCAGTCCTCTTCAGGTCATGCTACAACATTTCAATTGGGTTAAGGTCTGGATTCTGACTTGACCATTCCAAAACATGAATTTTCTGCTTTTTAAACCATTCAATTGTTGAGTTACTCGTATTTCAGATCACTTTCTTGTTGCGTCATCAAATTTCTATTAAGCTTCAGGTGATAGACTGCTACCCTGACATTCTCCTGTAAAATGTCTTGATACAATTTTGAATTCAATGTTCCCTCAATGATTGCAACCAGTCCAGGCCCTGAGGCATCAAAGCAATCCCAAACCATGATGCTCCTTCCTCCATGCTTCACATTTGGGATGAGGTTTTGGTGTTGGTGTGCAGTTCCCTTTTTCCTCCAAACATAGTGGTGTGTATTTCTACGAAGAACTTCAACTTTTGTCTCATCTGTCCACACAACATTGTCCCAGAAGCACAGTGGAACATCCAGGTGGTCTTTTACAACCTTGTGATATAGACACCAATGTTTCTTTTTGGAGAGAAATAGTTTCTTCCATGGTATCTTTCTGCGAACACCATTCTTCTGCAGTGTTTTTCTTATGGTGGACACATGAACAGAGACTTTAGCAAGTTCCAGATCTTTTGCTGTTACCCTTGGATTCTTTTTCACCACCTTCAGTATTGCACTTTGCACTCATGGTGTGATCTTTGCAGGACACCCACCCCTAAGGAGAGTAGCAACAGTACTGAATTCCTTCCATTTGTAAGACAATTTTTCTTACTGTGCCCCAATGAACACTCAGGTCTTTAGAAATGCTTTTGTAGCCTTTTCCAACTTCATGCATCTCTAAAATTCTTCTAAGGTCCTCTAAAAGTTGTTTTGATCAAGGCATGGTACCCATAAACAGATCTTTCTTGAGAACAGCAGGCTCTGTCAGTAAACTGACTTTGCGTGTCATTTTTACAGGGAAGGGCATCTCTACAACCCACACCTCCAATCTCAGTTCATTGATTAACACCTGACTTCAAATAGCTTTTGTAGATGGCATTATCCCAGAGGTTTGCATACTTTCTTGAACCTAGACTGTCATTGTTTAAAAAGTGTACTCAGCATTGATGAGAAGTACAATTGTTTGTGCGTTAATAGTTTAGGCTGATTGTGTTTGTCTATTATTGTGACTTAGATGAAGATCGGGTCATGTTTTATGAGTAATTAATGCAGAAAACCAGGTAATGGCAAAGGGTTCACAAACTTTTCCTTCCAACTGTATGCTCTCTCAAGGCAGTAATATATCAGAGCCAGGTAAGGTACTGCAATACTGGCATGAACAAAAAAGTCTAAATGAATTGACATTTTCAATGTTGATTAGACTGACAGTAGTGTACTTATCAAGGTTAGGTAATACATTCAAAGAAACTTTAGATACTGGGAATAACAATTGTATCTCACAAAATACTTTGGAGGAATATCTCATTCAATATTCAGTTCTCAATGCAAACACCAAACTGTTGGAGGATCTCAGCAGATCAAACAGAATCTGTGGAGGCAAAGGGATAGTCGATGTTTCAGGGTGAGACTCTGCATTAGGACCTGAGGAAGGCCATCCATCACCTGCCTGCCTCCACAGATGCGGAGTTCCTGCAGAAGTGTGTTTTTGCTCTTGATTACAGTAAGTACAGTCTGTTGAATCTTCAGTTTCCAATGATTTACTGAACAATGCACATTAGCCGTCATAAGTAATATATACCGGCAGGTAATGCTAATCCAATATTTAATTAGAGTATTCACATTTGATAAACCTAGAAAACAATAAACAATGCCTACAAAGTTGATCTTATGCCTTAACTTTGAGATTAGGCTTTTCTAAAATTCCACATTGGCACCTAAGTGGTCAGATCTTTAAATTAAACAAATAAAACCTGGAATCAAAACTGCAAATACAAGAAAACACTCAGCAGTTTTGGCAGAATCCCTGGAAAAGAAGTTAATGCCACAAAATAAAAGACTTCAACATAATTTGAAGACAGAATACGTTATCTCAAGTTGCAGAGAAGGTAGATAGTACATTGAAGAGCGGGCTGCGCTAATAAACTGTCTCTTAATTCCCGTTTATCTTCCCATTTAGACTCATAAAGTCACAGAACACTATAGCACAAAAGTAAGCCTTTCAGCCCATCTAGCCCATACTGAGTAATTAATCTGCTAGTTCCATCAACCTGCACCCAGACCATAGACCTCCATACTCCTCCCATTCAGGTATCTATCCAAATTCTTCTTAAATGTTGAAGATGACCCCACATCCACTGTTTGTGCTGACAGCTCATTCCACACTCTCACTACCCTCTAATTAAAAAAGTTGCCCCTCACCCTTACCCTATGACCTCCAGCTGTAGTTTCACTCTTCCTCAGTGGAAACATTAGCCATTCTCCAGTCCTCAGGGACTGATCCTGAATCTAAGGAACATTGGAAAATGATTACCAATGCATCCGCAATTTCCAGGGCCACCTCCTTTAGTACCCTAGGGTGCAGACCATCTGGACCTGGGGATTTGTCAGCCTTCAGTCCCATCAGTCTTCTCATCACCGTTTCCTTCCGAATGTCAATCTGTTTCATTTCCTCTGTTACCCTATGTCCTTGGCCCATCCATACATCTGGGAGATTGCTTGTGTCTTCCTTAGTGAAAACAGATCTAAAGTACTCATTAAATTCTTCTGCCATTTCTGTTTCCCATAACAATTTCACCCAATTCATTCTTCAAGGGCCCAACGTTGTTCTTAACTATCTTCTTTCTCTTCACATACCTAAAAAAGCTTTTGCTATCTTCGTTTATATTCCTGGCTAGCTTGCGTTCGTACCTCATTTTTTCTCCCTGTATTGTCTTTTTAGTTAAGTTCTGTTGTTCCTTAAAAACTTCCCAATCATCTGTCCTCCCACTCACCTTAGCTCTGTCATATTTCCTTTTTTTTTAATGCTATGCAATCTCTGACTTCCTTTGTCAACCACTGCGGCCCCTTTCCCCCCTTTGAATCCTTCCTTCTCTGGGGGATGAACTGATTTTGCACCTTGTGCATTATTCCCAAGAATACCTGCCATTGCTGTTCCACTGTCTTTTCTGCTAGGCTATACGTCCAGTCAACTTTGGCCAGCTCCTCCCTCATGGCTCCATAGTTTCCCCTGTTCATCTGCAACACTGACACCTCCAAGCTGCCCTTATCCTTCTCAAATTGCAAATAAAAGCTTATCATATTGTGATCACTACCTCCTAATGGCTCCTTTACTGCGAGATCGCTTATCAAATTCTGTTCATTACATAACACTAAATCCAGAATAGTCTTGTCCCTGGTCGGCTCTCGTACAAGCTGTTCCAAGAATGCATCCCGTAGGTACTCTACAAACTCCCTATCCTGTGGTCCAGCACCAACCTGATTCTCCCAGTTCACCTGCATGTTGAAATCCCCCATAACTACTGCGACATTACCTTTGCCACATGCCAATGTTAAGTCCCTATTCAACTTGCACCCAATATCCATGCTACTGTTTGGTGGCCTGTAGACAACACCCATTTGGGTCCTTTTGCCCTTACTGTTCCTCAGTTCTATCCACACAGACTCTACTTCTCCTGACCCTATGTCCCCCCTTGCAAAGGACTGAATCTCATTCCTCACCAACAGGGCCACCCCACCTCCTCTGCCCACATTTCTGTCCCTACGATAGCATGTATACCCTTGTACATTCATTTCCCAGGTCTGATCTTCCTGCAGCCATGTCTCCGTTATCCCAACAACATCATAGTTACCCATTCGCACCTGGGCTTCAAGCTCATCCGCCTTATTTCTGACACTTCGTGCATTCAGATATAGAATTTTTAGCCCATTTCTCCTCTCTCTGTTTGAATCGCTGCCTATTGTGCTTAACCCAGCTCCCCGAACTCCCATCGGGCTATACACCCCTAGAATTTTGTTGCCCTTCCTAAATTTACTTATTCTTTCAACACATTTAACTTGTTCCGCCCCACCTTCCTCTACTACACACTTAATATGAAGGCCAATGTGCCAAAAACTTTCTTTACGACCCTATCAACCTGTGATGCCACTCTCAAGGATTATGAATCTATATTCCCAGATCCCTCTGTTCGACAGCACACTTCTGTACACTAGCACTCATCGTGTTAAACCTATCCTAGCTGGTCCTCCCAAAATGCAATACCTCACACTTGTTTGCATTAAATTCCATCTGTCTTTTTTAACCCATTTTTACAGTTGGTTCAGATCCTGTTGCAAGCTTTGATAGTTTTCAACTACACCAACAATCTTGGTGTCATCCGTGAGTTTACCGCAATATCAACCAGACTGTTGATACAGATGACAAACAACAATGAATTCCTGCAGCACTGCACTAGTCACAGGCTTCTAGTTACAGAGGCAACCATTTACTACCACTTTCTGCTTCCTCCCACAAAGCCAGTGTCTAATCTAAGTTACTACCTCTTCTTGAATGCTCAGCAACTGTACCGTCATGACCAGCCTCCCATGTGGGATCTTGTCAAAGGCCTTGCTAAAGTCCATGTAGACAACATCCACTGCCTTACCTTTATCAACTTCACCAGTAACTTCCTTGAAAAACTCTATAAGATTGGTTAGACATGACATCCCATGCACAAAGCTATGTTGACTATTCTTAATCAATCCCTGTCTATCCAAATACTTCTACATCCAAAACTTAGAATACCTTCCAATAACTTGCCCACTACTGATGTCAGGCTTACTAGCCTATAATTCCTGGCTTATTCTTAGAGCCTCGCTCAAACAACAAAACAATATTAGCACATCAATCCTCCGCAACTCACCCATAGCTAAGGTTGTCTTAAGTATCTCTACTAGGGTCCCTGCAATTTCTGCACTAGCCTCCCACAGGGTTAAGGGAACATCTTGTTGGGCCCAGGGTATTTATCCATCCTAATCTGCCTCAAGACAACAAACACCTCCTCCTCGGTAATCTGTATAGGGTCTGCATTGCTTCACATCTATTGACTCAGTGAATATCTCTCCAGTAAATACAGATGCAAAAAAATCCATTTAAGATCTCCTCCATCTCTTCCAATCATTCAGAGGACCAATTTTGCCCTTGCTCTCCTTTTCCTCTTAATTTATCCATAGAAGCCCTTAGTTTTATCCTTCACCCTGTCTGCAAGGGCAACCTCGTGCCTTGTTTCAGCCCTCCTGATTTTTCTTATAAGTGTTCTCTTGCATTTCTTATACTCAAGTACCTCATTTGTTCCTACCTACCTAAACCAGTTTTGCACCTCCTTTTTTCTTAACCAGAGCCTCAATATCTCTCAAAAACTAATGTCTCTAAACCTAATGTCATTGCCTGTATTTCTGACAGGAACATACACACTCTGTAATTTCAAAATTCCACCTCTGAAGTCCTTCAACTTACCAACTACACCTTTGTCAGAAAACAACCTGTCCCAATCCACACTTGCCAGATCCTTTCTGATACCATCAAAATTGGCTTTCTTCCAATTTAGAATCTTAACCTGTAGACCAGACCTGTCCTCTTCCATAATTACTTAAAACTAATGGCATTATAATCACTAGATGCAAAGTGTTCCCCAACACAAACTTCGTTAACCTCCCCTGTCTCATTTCCTAATTGGAGATCTCTTGCACTCTCTCTAGTTGGGACTTCTATGTACTCAATCCCAGTCTGTTGGTTGGTCTATAATATAATCCATTTAATGTGGTCATACATTTCTTATTCTTCAATTTCATCCATAAAGCCTCATTAGACAAGATCTCCTGTCCTGAGTGAGCACTGCTGTGACATTTTCCCTGACTAGTAACATCAACCCTACCACTTTAATTCCCCTTGCTCTATCACGTCTAAAACAACAGAGCTCCAGAACACTGAGCTGCCAGTACTGCCCCTCCTACAACCAAGTCTCACCAAAGGCTGCAATGTCATAATTCCACATGCTGATCCAGGCCCTAAGCTCATCCACCTTTCCTACAACACTCCTCGCAGTTCAGAACATTAGTCCCACCATGCTTGACTTATTGATTCCTGACTTTGTACGTAGGTTTAACAAAATCTTTCTCTACAACCACTCTACTATCTGTGCTGGTTCCCATCCCCTGGCAACTCTAGCTTAACCATCCCCCACACCCTGTTCACCCTGTGTAGCAAACCCTCCTGCTAGGATATTAGTCCCCCTCCAGTTCAGTTACAAACTGACCCTTCTGTACAGGTCCCACCTTCCCTGGAAAAGAGCCTAAAGATCCAAAAATCTGAAGCCCTCCCTCCTGCCACGTGTTAAACTCTGTGATTTTCCTATTTCTGGCGTTACTAGCATGAGGCACAGGTAGCAATCCTGCGATCACAACCCCGGAGGTCCTATCCTTAACTTAGCACTGAACTTTCTGAACTCACTTTGCAGGACCTTTTCACCCCTCCTACCTGTCATTTGTACTGATGTGGAACACAATCTCCCACTAAGAATGCTGTGGATTTGATCCGACATGTCCATAACCTAGCACCGAGGAGGGTACATACCATCCAGGAATCTTGTTCTCATCCACAGAACCTCCTTTTTATTCCCCTATCACTACAACTTGCCTCTTCTCCCTCTTCCCTTCTCAGCCACAAAGCCAGACTCAGTGCAAGGGACCTGACTGTTGTGGCTTTCCTCTGTGAGATCATCCCCCCCTCCCCCACCAACAATATCCAAACCTGTTGTTGAGGGGAATAGCCACAGGGATACGCTGCACAGCTGTCTATCTCCTTTCCCCCTTCTGACTGTCACCTACTTACCTGTAATCTGCACCTTGGGTGTACCTAGCTCACTGTATGTCCTATCAACCCTGAGCCCCTCACATGATCTGTTCATTCAGTTCCAGCTGCAAATCCTCAACACGGTCTGTTAGAGGCTGCAGCTGGACTCACTTCTTGCAGGTATAGTTGCCACAGACTTATGTAGGTCTCCCTGCCTTCCCACATCTTGTAAAAAGAGCATTCCACTATCCTTCCTTGCATCCCTATTGCTCTAAATGTTCAATAAGAAAGAAAGAAAGAATAAATAACAATAAGCCAAAGGGTCAACTCCCTACTCTAACACAGGCCCACTCATAGAATGGCTGCTCCGCTTAAACTTAACTTTTTTTTGGCCCTTGTCAAGTATCCAATTATGCACAATCCAATGTCTACTCAGGAACTATGGCACAGTTTGTTAAGTTTCTCTATACAAGTGCCTCTAAAATACCTTCCTTTTCTAAACCATGAGTTCCACTTTATAACCCTTGGACACAGCCCTTGACCATACCTGCTCTATTTCCCACACCTTTGTTCTAAGCCACTATTCCAGACACAACAAGGAAAAGGCTCACATTTGTTCTCATCATCAACTAATGTATCTCATCTTCCTTTTCAGTTTTCAGCACCTTCAATAAGATTCCACCACCACATACACCTTCCTTTCCTCTCTCATTTCAGTACCCTGCACTGATCTGGGTCTGCTCTTCCATGTGTACCAATCATACCTTGTTGTGGCACTTTTCCATGCAACCACAGGTGATACAACACCTGCTCTTTTACATTATCCCTTCTCACCATTCAGAAAGACCTTCATTTCTATTTAGTCCTGACGAAGGGTCTCAGCCCAAAACGTCGACAGTGCTTCTCCTGCTGTGTTCCACCAGCATTTTGTGTGTGTTATTTCTATTTAGTGTACTGATTTCTCCACCTCTACTGTGGAGTGACATAGGGTGACCACTTAGCAGAACACCCAAGTTTAGTCCTAGGGCAAACCTTAAGCTTCAGTTGCCTGTAACTTTGAATTCTTCATTCTGCTTCTATTCTAAACTATCTGCCCATAGCTTTCTGCATTGTTCCAAGGGCAACTTCTCTTCCTTCTAGGCAGTTATCAGTTTTCTAGACACTAGATCAAATTCAACATTTTCTGTTGTCTATATTTGTGGTGAGGGACAGAAGTCTCAACAAACATCTTTAATATCTCTTTACAGCGGTCAACTGTTCTTCCAGGTTTCAAACACCATCATTCCAGTGCCCAAGAGAACATCAATAGGGTCTAAATAATTACTGCACAGAGGAACTGACTTCAACATTCATGAAATGCTTTGAGTGGCTGGTAAAGGATCATATAAAATCTCAGCTTCCAGTTACATTGGACGCTTTCTGATTCACCCACTGCTCAAACCAGTGCACTGATTATGCCCTCCACTCTATCCTGTCCCACCTAAAAAATGATGCCTCATATGCCAGGAAGTTGTTCATTGACTTCAGACTGGTGTTTAACAGAATAATTTCTTAGAGGCTTGTGGGTAAAATGTTCTTACTGGGACTTAACAACCCTCTCTGTAACCGGATCTTGGACTTCTTGATGGAAAGACCCCTGTCCGTCTGGGTTGGCAGCAACATCTCAAGCTCCATAAAGCAGAGCACTGGTGCCCCCCCCCCCCGGGCAGTCAGCTCAGCCTTCCGCTGACTCACAACACTGCTCAAACAACATCAAGTTTGTGATGATACTACAATGGTTAGCCTCAACAGCAATAATGATGTGTCAGCATACGGAGGAGGTGGAGAGACTTGTCAACTGATGTGAGAACAATGACCCGAGTCTCAAAGTGAACAAGACTAGAGAAGACTGGGACTTCAGGAAGGTGAAGGCTGACCACTCTCCATTGCACATCAATGTTTCTGTCAAGGAGAGAGTGAAGAGCACACAGTTCCTTGGTGTGCATGTAATGGACAATCTAATCTGGACCACTTCCTCATCTAGTCAAGGAAGCACAGCAGCACATTCACTTTGAGGAGATTAAGGGATACAAGGCTTCCTGCCCCCATTCTAACAACTTTCTACAGTACCATTGTGTGCCCTGTCTAGTTCCATCATTGTGTGGTACGAAAGCTGCAAGGCATCGGACCACAAGACCCTACCGAGGACAGTAAAAACCGCTGAGAGGATCACCAAGGTCTCCCTCCCTACCAATTATGATTTACTGGGAGTGTTGTATACAAAGGGCCCAAAGCATTGTTCAGGACACCTACCACCCATCCCACAATCTCTTTGACCAAATACCATCAGGAAGGATGAGTAGATCTGCCAAACTGGGTAATAGCTTCTTCCCTGAGGTTGTGAGAATAACCTGCTACCCCAAGGTCTCATCACTAGGACTGTTTACCAGTGCTGTGGACTACACACTCATTCAATTACATTTTACTAATTTATTTGTGGTAATATTTTGTTTTATATGCTGTGTAACTATGTTTTGTGGGTACACCAAGATCCAGAAAAATATTGCCTTATTTGGTTGCATATAAGTACAGTCAGATGACAATAAACTTGAACTTGAGATTGACAAGTTCAGCAGCATGTAAAATTAACTCTACTTTTCTCTTGCCGTTGAAGCTGCCTGGTCTACAGAGCAATTCCTATACCTTTAATCTCTTTCTAAAAGTCCCCATCAATTTGTAATAAGGTGGTTTCACCAACTTTATCACAACCACAATTCTGGCACTACCTGATCAAAAGTATTCTGTTTGCACTATACATTCCTTCATCCACAACTTAACACTATTATTTTTACACTGAGAATTCTTTGACAAGATTAATTTGCAACCGTCTCACAGGTGCTGCCTGACCTTCTGCGTGTTTCCATTTTTTTTGTTCCAGTTGAGATTTCTAGCCCTGCAATTTCTTTAAAATTTATGTGGTCGCTGGAAATCTTAACAGGAGCACTCTAGAAACATTCCGCTTAAGCAGTGTCTGTTAACGGAATTACCGATCCTGGTCTATGGCCTACCTAATTAAACACTATTGGGTTCTCTGTCTTCACAGACACTGCCAACTTAGTGAATATTTCCAGTATCGTCGATTTATAAACCATTCCGTTTTAGCCAACGTTTCCACATTTAAGGCGATTCTTTACATTGTTTTATATCCATGTTCGTAATCCTTGTTTTCGTGAGTGGGAACACTGAGAGAGCCCAGATAACACCGATACTAAATGCGGCCACGGGCTTCCATCGATGTGGGAGTGGGAGTCTGCGGATTCGGTGCCTCCGTCATCCACACCCCAACCTCAGCTGGCCAGGGCTGTTTATAAATAAACAGGCCACAGGGCCCGACGAGCCTGGGGGCAGAACCATTTCCGTCTACAGCCAACCCCACAGGAAGCACGTATGTGGGATAGATTGGCCGGTCAATCTGACTGACGGGTGTCTCTGAGGCTCGATTGGCCTCAATGGTGGGCAATTAAAAACACATCCCACGGCTGCCACCACCACCGAGCAGTAGAAGGGGTCCTGTCGTGGCTTCTGCCACACGTTCGATGTGGTGGCTGCGAGAAGGACATTCGGAGGAGGACAGGTTGGTTCCTCCACCTCGACTTGTCACAATATAAGCCCAACAGCCATCCCATTTATGCCCTGATCTGATTGGGCCGTAAAGAGGATTTACACAGATTCTGACGCAGGCAGCCATTCTGATTGGTCAGAATAGCTGTCTGTCGTGGTGGATACCTCCTCTAGAGATGACGCGGCCTGGTTTCCGTTGTCAGGGCACTGTGGGGTCCGATCCTGCGCCTCGGGCACTGGGCCGACACACCCCCTCCCCAGACCACCGGCCTCTTTGCTTACTTGGTCGGGGTCTCCTCGGGCTGGAAGGCGAGCTCATGTCGAGGGAGAGGTCGATCCGGCGCCGCGCCTCTCTGTTCTCCTGTTTCAGCTTGGCTTCCAGACGCGACAACTTCTGCTCCAAGGAGGAGGCCGCCATCTTAGCTCAAGATGCGGAGGGAGCGCGCAGGCGCGTGAAACCCAGCTGCCGCCCCTCCCCCTCCTGCGGATGCCCGACTCCACCTTTCCGCCTGCGTAGCTCCGGCCTTCAACTCCTCCCTCGGGCATCGAGAGCCTCCTCAGCGGGATTCTCCAACCTGGAACCAGATCAATCGTCCGAACCCTTACAAGTCCGGGTTCGAAGAACGTGGTTTCCCTTCTACTAACCATTGATGCTTCCCTCACCCGCATCTTCTCCATTTCCCGGACATCTACGCTCACCCATCTTCCCATCACTTTAACAGGGATAGAGTTCCTCTTGTCCTCACCTACCATCAAACACATCTTTACTCCTCCTTCCCCCTCTGATTTCTGCAGGGATCGCTCCCTCAGCGATTCCCTTGTTCATTCATCTCCCTCCTGGTACACAATCCTGCAAACGACATAAATGCTACATCTGTCCATTCCCCTCCAATCAGAGACCAAATTATCCTCCCAGGTGAGGCAACACCTGTGATCATTAATGGAGTGTGTGGAGCAGGTTAAGACCTACAAGTATCTGGGAGTACAGTTAGACGAGAAGCTAGACTGGACTGCCAACACAGATGCCTTGTGCAGGAAGGCACAGAGTCGACTGTACTTCCTTATAAGGTTGGCGTCATTCAATGTTTGTAGTGAGATGCTGAAGATGTTCTATAGGTCAGTTGTGGAGAGCGCCCTCTTCTTTGTGGTGGCGTGTTGGGGAGGCAGCATTAAGAAGAGGGACACCTCACGTCTTAATAAGCTGGTAAGGAAGGCGGGCTCTGTCGTGGGCAAAGTACTGGAGAGTATAACATCGGTAGCAGAGCGAAGGGCGCTGAGCAGGCTACGGTCAATTATGGAAAACCCTGAACATCCTCTACATAGCACCATCCAGAGACAGAAGCAGTTTCAGCGACAGGTTGCTATCGATGCAATGCTCCTCAGACAGGATGAAGAGATCAATACTCCCCAATGCCATTCGACTTTACAATTCAACCGCCAGGAGTAAGATATGTTAAAGTGCCGGGGTTAGGACTCAATGTATTTAAGTAAACTACTTAAGAACTTTTTAAAAGCTATTATTAATGCTTTTTGAGAGGGTGATTTTAGATGCATATCATTTTTACTGAGTTAAGTATTGTATGTAATTAGTTTTGCTACAATAAGTGTATGGGACATTGGAAAAAATGTTGAATTTCCCCATGGGGATGAATAAAGTATCTATCTATCTATCTAACACCTAATCTGTGAATCTATCGGGGTTGTTTATTGTATCCGGTGCTCCTGATGCAGCCTCCTCTACATTGGTGAGACCTGATGTAAACTGGGGAACCACTTTATTGAGTACCTCCGCTCCATCTGCCAAAAGCGGGATTTCCCATTAGCCAACCTTTTTAATTCCTATCCCCATTCACGTTCCGATATGTCGATCTACGGCCGCCTCCTGTGACTATGAGGCCTCTCAGTGGAAGGAGCAACACCTTATATTCCATCTGGGTAACCGCGAACCTGACAGCATGTATATTGATTTCTCCTTCCGGTAATTAAAAAAAAATCCCTTCCTCCTGCCGTCATCTTCCATTCCCCACTCTGACCTATCTCTTCTCATCACTTGCCTATCACCTCCCCCCAGTGCCCCTTCTCCTTTCCTTTCTCCCGTGGTCCACTCTCCTCATATAGAGTCCTCCATCTGCAGCCCTTCACCTATCACCTTCTACCTTGTCCTCATTATCCCCCTCTTTCTTTCCCCCCCCCCACCCAGTGTCTTCACCCTTCCTTTCCAACTGATGACGGGTCTTGAAACAAAGCATCAACTGTTTATTTATCTCCATAGATGCTGCCTGACATGCAGAGTTCCTCCAGCATTTTGTGTGCTGCTTTGGCATGGGGGTAGATATGAGTTATGTATGGCTTTGGGTGTCCTTGCTAAAAGTAAGGACTCAGTTGCAGCAGTCATTTAGAAAGCTTTTCATTGCAAGAGTACAGGGGCATCCAAACAGGCCTTAGTGAGATCCCGTCCAGAGTTGCAAAAGCTGTTTTAATTTCCTTATCTGAGGAATGATGATTGCTTCCATAGAGGAAGTGCAACAAAGGCTTGCCAGATTGATTTAAGAGCTGGTAGGACTGATATCAAAAGGTAGATTGAGTTAGTTAGGCCTATATTCAGATTCAGGTCATACCTACCTCCATGCACCTTTAAATGCCAAGCAAGCCTATCACATTTTATTCCACTCAGAAAAGCCAGGCTCTTCTATCATAAGATTGAACCTGGGTCAGACCACCAAATTCCAAACCTCTCCTATTCCAATACGTACCTACAATACGTCAGGTAAATATTACCCATCCAGTTGAACCCAGATTGAATACACTCCATTCTATTCTTCTGCGTTAAGACAACCGAATCAACTCCAAACATGATAGGGCCAAGCCATACTATTCTGGCCAATTCAGTCAAAACAAATCCCATTCCACCTTTAGAGGTTTACCACTTGTCTTTTAATCTAAGTTTCTTGTTCACTTCAGCAAATTAGTCCAAAGCATGCTGCCTCAAGTAAAGCAACCAGGACATTGAAAGACCACCCCCCCCCCCCCCCCCCCACATCAGACATTTTCCATTGGGCAGAAGATACAAAAGCTTGAAAGCACATACCACCAGGCTGAAGGATAGCTTGTACCCTACTGTAGAAAGACTAGTAAATGATTCTCCAGTATGATAAAATGGACTCTTGACCTCACAATCCACCTCATTATGATCTTGTACTTTACCTGTACTGTGAAACAAGGCTTTAACTCCTTGCACTGTGTAATGATTTGATCTGTGACAATTTGCAAGACATTTTTTATTGTATCTTAGTATGTTACAATAATAAATCAGTATTTTTATCACTCAGTATCACTCAATGTACCTTTAAAAATTATTTTATGGCCTTAGACTTATTCCTGGGTTTGCTGCTCTCAAACTGAATTGGAAGTTGAGCATGTTAAATAGAATGGTACAGAACAGGAAAAGACCTTTTGGGCCATGATGTTTGTGCTGAACATGATGCCAAATTTAAACTGCACATCTATCTGTATGTGGTGTACACACAGTGGCCACTCTTAGGACTCTTGGAGCTGTACTTACCACAAGAAATTATGCAGATGCTGAAAATCTAGAGCAGGACACCAAAAAAAAAACTGGAGGAATTCAGCAGGTCAGGCAACATCTATGGAAATTAATAAACAGTTGACGTTTCAGGCCAAGACCCATCTTCCTTTTCAGTCCTGAAACACAAACTACTTTTTCAAAATATTCTTTGCTATGAAACAACTAATTAATCCTGCCTCATTAGATGTGACCACTTTTAAAATAACCTTTTCCAGTCGGACGCATGATTATTGGTGGGTAACCCATACATTACCCATGTTAAAAACAACTTTATTTCCTTACTAATAAACATGCTCCAATAAATAAATACCTGTATGTCAATAAATAATGGTCACAGTCAATGATTTCTTTGTTAAAGTTCTGCTTAAGTGTTTGTAAAGATCACGTTATTGATGTCAGCCTTTATTAGTGCTGCCCCATTTTATCTACATTCCTGAAGGGTATAGAATATTAAGCTCCCTGCCTTCATCTTGCAACGTGTGTTTATCATGGTTAGTAGATGATATCTACTTAACTTTATCTGTCACATCTTGTTACAAGTATTTCACGCCTTTAGATAAAGTGCCTTATGACTTTTACCATGTTTTGTACTTAGATCTAATTCATTTTGTATTGTGTTGATCACTTAATAATTCCTATATTTTAAAACCATACAATCAGCATATCTTTTAGAGTAATAGAATCCTGTTAACCTTTAGAGAAACAGGCCCTTTGGCCCATCTAGTTCACGCCAAACCATTTAAACTAGCCATTCCCATTGACCCACACTCGGACCACAGCCCATCATACCCCTCCCATCGATGTAGATATTCAAATTTCACTTAAACATTGAAATCAAAATTGCATTTGCCACTTGCGCTGGAAGTTCATCCCATATTCTCACAGGCTTCTCAGTGAAGAAGTTTCCCCTCATGTTCTCCTTAAACATTTCACCTTTCACTCTTAACCCATAACCTCTGGTTGTAGTCTCACCCAACCTCAGAGAAAAAAGCATTTACCCTACTTATAGCCCTCATAATTTTGTATTCCTCTATCAAATCTCCCCTCAAGCTTCTACGTTCTAGGGAATAAAGTTCTAACCTGTTCCATCTTCCCTTATGTCTCGGGTCCTCCAGTCCTGACAACATCCTTGTAAATTTTCTCTGTACTCTTTCAATCTTATTTACATCCTTCCTGTAGGTAGGTGAGTGACCAAAAGTGCACACAATACTCTAAATTAGGCTTCACCAATGTCTTATACAACTTCACATAACATCCTGCTCCTGTACTCAGTACTTTGATCTATTAAGGTCAATGTGCCAATAGCTTTCTTTACAACCCTAACAACTTATGACACCACTTTCAATGAATTATGGACCAGATCCCTTTGTTGCACTGCTCACTGTGTAAGACCTACCCTTGTTGGTCCTCCTTTACTAAATCCACCTTCTTTGTGTAACTACATGAAACTTCTTGGTGTTTAACACCTCCTGACCCTCTAACACTGAAAGACAGCAGGAAATAATACTCCTTCTGAACAGTCAATCAAAGCTAGATTCTACTTTAAATTTATTTCCACATAAAAATCACATACAGATGATGAGCATTTGAAAATCCACTGATGAGACGTATACCCTGGCTATAGCAGGTTTGCTGGTGAAACCAATTCTTCCCCTTTCCTTGGAGCATCGTATGCTTCCGTTAGATTATTTCCTGCCTCTGTTTGTAGAAGAGTTGCATATAGAAGAGGGTAATCCAGAGAGCTTCATGTTGTCTTTAATCTCAAACCAATTCCAAGAATCTCTGAATATTTGCTAAATTATCTCATCATCACTGATCAAACTTTACTTAAATAATCAGAACTTGTCCAGTCCTTGGACTATTAAATGCTTTGTTTCATCCTACTGCCAATTTTTCGCTTAAGTAATTTGATCACTGTTTTGTCACAATGACAGACCATCACAATTAATCATGCTGTGCTAGATTACCTATCTCAATCATATCAAACAGTAACTATACAATTACTCATCTCTAACTTACTGATTATCAGCCCAGTTTAAATCTTAAAGGGTTAACTTTATGAAAATGCTTCCTGAAGTATTTACTTTCTTTTAACTGGCCAACTGAGAGTAAAGTCCAACTATCAGACTCCCACCCATGTTGAAATTATGCCGGCTCTGCTTCATTGAAGCTGCTCCGCATATTCCGATGGGAGGTATTAAAAGAAGCTCAGCTGCAGGTTGAAGCAGCAAGTTCAGTCTGTGATTATTGTTCTTTAAAGTAGCTCTGTTCTCGTCACTAATACCTTCCAGTTCTGATGACATGATTGCACCAAAACTGCAGCTCAGTCATTTGCTTCACACCATGCAGGGTCTTGTCAGCAGTTTCTGGGTTTTAATATTAAAAGGCATTTCTGAAGAGTAGGTCACAAGATAGTAAGAGAGAGTGAGAGCAAGAGCGTAAAACAGATGGAACAGAAATTGATGTGTGCAGAAAAAAGGGGAAAATAAAGTGAGTGTAAGATAGACAAATGGAGAAACTGCGAGTTAAAGAAATGCCATAGGTTCTAAACAATTAAAATAAAATAGGATACTGAAACTACTCAATAAGTGTGGCGGCATTTATGGGGAGAGAAATTAACTTTTTGGGGCCATCAATACAAAACATTAATTTTGTTTCCCCCTCTACAGATACTGAGATGCTACTGTAATACATATATATGTGCATGTGTGTCACTTTAAGTACGTGTGTGTGTGCACATCCCTCGTTATTTTTTTTTAATTTCTGGATTTGCAGTTCTTTGCTTCTGAAATGTTTAATCACTGTGCTTCAGACAATTGCCCTATGTTTTATACATCTTTCCCTTTCTGTCCTTCTGTTAACTTTTGAGCTTGTGAGTAACAGATTTCCCCCCTCACTCCTCTTGAATGTCAGAAACCCTCTCCAACTGACTCCTTGCTGAGGTCAAACACAAAGACGCACTAATTGGGTAGCTCACTGCAGACCTCTCAGTATGTCCAGCAGGCAGTACCTAGATCAAGGACCTTTAAAAGGTCTTAGCTTTGAAGAACTATGTGACATAGCTGAATTAGCAATAAACCATAAGGACATAGCAGGATCAGAGAGCAAAAGTTAATACTTCATGATGATGCAAAACACGAACTACCAGAGGAACCCACTAGGTCAGGCAGCATCTGTGGAGAGGCACAGAGATGATCAACATTTCAGGTTGTGACCTTGCATCAGATTCTGCTTGACTCACTGACTTTCTACAGTTTGTTTCTTGCTGCAGATTCCATAATCTGAGATTTTCTTCTGCCTGTTTCAAGTCGATAGCCTTACAAAGTAACGACCTGCTGAGTACTTCCAGTGCATTTCAGATTTCCAGCATCTGCAATATTTTGCTTTTGGCTTTCTGAATTAATTCTAATTCAAATCAACAGTTCATTTTCCAAGCCAGTGGAGTTTTCCCTTTGGGTCTCATTCTTTCAAGTGAATTTTAGGTGACATAAAAATCTTTCTGGAGTTGCAGCACTTGATAATCGATTCAAGAATAGAAATTTCCCGCAACTTCAGGAAGGCAATTTAAACAACAGAAGAAAAATCTTGTTCTGTAAGATTATCTTTGACCTCAGTGGGGAGGCGATCAAACAATATATCCTCAACAATAAGATTGGTCTTTTTCAGTAATGCACAGTGGCCGATCTCAGGTGGAATTTTTTCCAAGTGATTACCTTTCAGCTCCAGGTGAGTGAGTTGTGTCAACTGTCCAATTTCAGGGGGAATACAGTTGATCGAATTTTGACCAAGTTGTAAAGTCTTTAGTTTTAGGCACTGGAAGAGGTGAACAGACAGCGTCTCAACCTTGTTTTTGGTGATGGAGAAATGCTGCAGGTTCTGGAGTAACTGAATGTCTTGGGGAATAGTTGTAAGCAGATTGTGGCTGAGATCCAGCTGCCTTAACTTTCTGAGGGTGAACAGAGCACTGGGCAAAGACTCCAGTTTGTTGTTGTTTAAGAAAAGTTGCTCAAGGTTTTTGATGAGACCAATGGTTGTAGGAATGGAGACGATAGAGTTGTGCCAAAGTCTGAGGCATGAAAGCCTTTTGAGGTACTGGAAACTAACAATCTCCTCAATGGTTTGGATATTATTGAATTTCAGGTCTAGTTTCTGAAGGTTAGGAAGGCTGAATACTGCATGTGGGATTCTCTCAAGCTCACAATTCTGCAGCTCAAGCTCAGACAGAGTGGCTAACTTCTTCAAATTATTAAAGACCAGTAACTTTGTGCCATCATTCTGAATAACCAATTTAGATAAGTGAGTAGCAAGTTCCATGACATTGGAGGGGATTTTGGAGAGGTTGCTCTTCAGGATAAGTATTTTGAGGTGCCTCAGTTCCTTTAGGGACTCCAGCCCAATGGCCTTGTTGGTTTCAGAATTCAGATTGCCAGAAAGGTGCAGTTCCCCCAGGTTTTTGAGTGAGTATACCCACAAAGGGATCTCACAAATATCAGTGAATTTGACGTGCAAGATGTGAAGGTGATCTCTGAGGAAATTGAAGGCAATTTGATCAACTTTTGCAGGGCAATGGTAAAGATAGAGCTCCTTCAGAGCTGCCATCTGAGATATTTTAGCAGGCAGTTTCACATCAGGAACCAGCTCCAGCTTCAGAACCTCCAGATCACTCATGTCAAAGACAGCTTTTGGAATTCCAGACAACATGAAGAGTTGCAGTTCGAGCTTCCCTTGGCTATTTTTGGACACATGCTGCCTCAGCTTCTCGTAAGTCCACTCATGGTTAAGGTTCATCTCCAGTAGTTTGCTCTCACAGCCTTCAGACAGAAAAATGGCAAACCTCTTGGAATAGAGTTGGTCATATTGGTCTACCATGTGCAACAAAAAAGCAAAATCGTTCTTAACATCAGGAATATCACTGAAATTACTCTCCTCACGCACCTTCTCAAAGGAATATTCTTTCAAAGAGCCTCGGAACAGCCAGAACAATGTGTAGAGACACACCAATCCATAGAGTGCGATCAAAATGATATAGGTGATAAGGAGCTTCTGCAGCATGTAGGCCATACTGTGAGTGCAGAAGAAAACAGAATAGCCTGTGACGTTTTTGATCTTGGGCTTGCAGATGTGTTCAAACGTGATCGAGTTGACAAAGGTAAATGTGTAGATTAGAATGATCATAAATTTTAAAGCCTTGACAACTGTCTGACCAACATAGAATTTGTAGATGAGGTCTCCGTCCTCAGTGTGGGCCCGGAACTTGCGGACCTTCTCAAAGAGAGCCTTAGCCTGTTCACCGTCCTGCTTATCCAGGATATTCATTGAGGCCGACCCAGTGACAGGAGGCTCAAAGGTCACTTCGGGGCAGGAAGTGAATGAGGAACAAGTGTCAGAGTTCTCACTGCGCTCCGGTGTCATTGAGTGGAACATTTTAGTCCGATGTTGGCTATTTTCAGAGTCTTCATTGGCCGTTTCAGAAACTGCTTTGGTGGTCCAAGGTGATTCAAAGCACTTGCCCAGAATGGCGACAAAATGTTCCACCTTGGAGGAGGTTTTTGGGAATTTGAACCAGAAATTGCCACTGATCATCATAATAATGGAATGGACAAGGGCTACATAAGGAAAGTACTTGGAGTACCATGGCAAGGCCTTCTGGTAGCAGACTTGACTGATGTAAACATACTGCTGGAAATCCAAGTTTGTTTTATGGCCTCCTTTTGATTTCTTAGTTGTTGATGGTAAGGATCCTGGGGAACTGAGATCATTGGGATCATTCTTGTTCACATTCTGTATCTTCTTTGTATTGGAATCCACCACGTGAGAATTATTTATGTAACATCTTGGTGTGGTGTTCAGACTTTGCACATTGTTACAAGGTAAACATGCAACTTTATCATTAGAAATGAGCAAGGTGGCTGACAAGAGGGACACCATCATCATAATCACTACAAAATAGTCCATCAGAACGTCCCACCAGGGTTTGAGAAGTCGATGAGTGGACTGACTCTCCGAGAGAGTAGCAAGCTCCGTCAGAGTGATCATGTCTGCAAAAGACAAGTGGGAACATTAAAAAACCAAGAATCTTTCCCCCCCACCAAAACTCTCCACACCACCATCTAAATCCATTGTATTCACCAATGAGGGTGCAATTAAGCCCAAGAAGGATCACACCTTCTGCTATCATGTAATGCAGGTCACTCAGCACCCAGAAACAGACCTCACCACTGCAGCTTTCCACACCTCCTAGGCCAAAGCAGATCACAATTGTTAGGCCACAAAACCACACCCCTGCCTTGCACTGGCTGATGACAGAACATTATATAGAGTGGGTGTGGAGCAAGGCTTAAGGCTGGGTAGTGCAGGAGGAGGAAGGTGAGACCGTGCTTTAGTGTGGAGGTACATTTCTAGGTCTTGGGATAGTTGCAACTGGGGAAAGGTCCCTAGGGAACTATACTCTCAGGGTAGAAGGGCTTTGCTGGAGAAGTATTCTTTCCTCTGAGTTATATGTTTATTGAATTGACTCTTCCTGCAGCAAAGAGGAGTTTGACACAATATGAATCATAACATTAAGATAGGTTTAGGGAGGTAGTACCTTTAGCTAATAGTGCAAGGATGGTGTGGGGGGGGAAGCGGGAACAGATTCAAGGCCTTAAGCTTCAGAGCGGATGCAAGGAAGAACTGCACCATGGAGTGAGCAACAGTGCCCAAGAAGAAGTGGATGATCACTGAACTTATGGGACGACAAGGCCAGAGAAGAACAATGGGGCCAAGAGTACTGTTCTTTGAAGCATCATGACCACAGTGGACAAAATAGACTGTGTTGTATTCATGGTCCCAGAGTACACAATGCAATGAATGAAAGTGTCCATCTTACAACAACATAGTCCAAAGTCATGGAACGTTACTATAGAAATAGATTATTGGATGGGTTCAAGTCTATAATGAGGAGATTTGGCCACAAAATAAACTCATTTGTTTAGTTAAAAAAAAATTTTAAAAAATAAAAACACAAAATGCTGGCAGAACTCAGCAGGCCAGACAGCATCTATGGGAGGAGGTAGTGACGATGTTTCAGGCCTGATGAAGCGTTTTGGCCCGAAATGTCGTCACTACCTCCTCCCATAGATGCTGTCTGGCCTGCTGAGTTCTGCCAGCATTTTGTGTTTTTATTTATTTCCAGCATCTGCAGATTTACTCATGTTTCATTTGTTTAGTGGCAGTTTTGGCAGTGTTAATGCCTCTGGGCTGGTCCCCTGGAGACTATCTATGGGGACCAGCTCACTATGATCCTGCTGAGGTCAGATGGACCCACCTGAGAGGGTGGGGTCTCTGGGACTGCAGGTGCCCATAAGAATATTTACTTCAGTGTTTAGCTCATATAATTTATTAGACTTCCTGAGTTTGTTTTTATTCCAAATTGATCAAATATCACCAAAGAATATTGGATAAAGTGAAGAATAAGCAGACAGAAACTCACATGAAATTTCGAGTGGGCTTTCTGCTGGAGTACCAAACTGATGGAAGTTTCCAGATTAAAGCTCCAGTCCAGTAGCAAGCCCAGCTATTATCAAGTATTCATACACATACCTGCAGATGAAAGAGCTGTAACAAATATTATAAAGGTTAATGACCAGTAACAAACTCATCTCATTGCCTCCAAAGTCAAACCAACTAGAGTTGCAGCAGACAGAGCAAAGATTCAGCAAGGATTTATGATGGGCAGGAGCAGGAACCACGTATTATTGGAAGTATTGGGTGGACAGCGGTTACTAAAGGGTAATTTGAGTAAATCCTATATCAGATAGCTTTTGATAACTACAGACACCCCCCCCCCCCCCATTCCAAGCAACATCCTGGGAACCTCTTCCGCGATCTCTATTGTTACCACACTCCATAGTGTGGTGACCGGAACTGTATTCAATATCCCCGACGTGTGGTGTAACCAATGTCTGCAACTGCAACGTGGTGTCCCAACTCCTTGTTAGTTCAGAGAAAATGAAGAGGCAAGCTGAAGAAGTGGCTTTAGGTGGATGGATAATGATTGTGAACAGTAAAGAGGGGGACTTAATATAAAAGGCTCAGAAGAGATGGATTTTTTTGGAATAAAGCAGGTCCAGTTCAGGGTGAGAACACAGCTATGTATATTTTTACAGAGTCTGCTGAGTATCTGAGCATGTTAGGCAAGGAACATATTACTTCAATATTGAGAAAAGGTGTCCAAGAAAGATTGTGAAATCAGGCTACAGTAAGATGTGTTGAAAATCGGAAGAGAATACCACAAGATTTCAATTTAATAATAATACATGGGATTGCCTCGATATAAAAGGCTCAGAAGAGGTGGATTTTTTTTTAGATATGTCCAAGTGAGTGTTATCCACATGGCATATAAATCAACCAATGAGGGGATGGAGCATTACTGGGCCTACCTTGAGGAATATAGCTGGTCAGTAGAGGGAGTGTTGGCAGGAAAGCATTTTGGAGATTGTGACCATAACTCTGTGCATTTCAAGGAGGTTATGGAAAAAGACAGGAATTTGACCAGAAATTAAAAGATAAAATTGTGGGAAGGACAGTTCATTAAAGTAAGATAGCAGCTGGCAAATCTACAGTGGGAAGTGCATAGTGGGAAGCATTCAAATAGCAAGATGTAGCCACTATGTAAAGCCAAGTACAGGAAACACTAGTTATCAGTGGTTCGATAAAGAGAGAAAGAGAAGCTTTATTTAGGGAACTAGGGGAAGGCCCACCAAGAGCATAAAAAGTATAGGGTGTTGCTTAAAAAGGAAGTCAGGATGGCAAATAGAGATTACAAAATGTCACAGGCAGACAGAATTAAAGTAAATCAAGGTGATTTATTATGACGTTGAGGCTGAAAGTATAACCAGGGCAAGAGTCCTAGTGCAAAAATCAACCCAGTGTTTGGACAATTTAAACGCTGGGAGGCTTGGACCAGTTCTGCTTGCCGCTCCACAATGTTTACTCTGCACTTCACTGCACTAAGGCTGAGGCCGTGGGCCTGTTCCGGGCTTCATGTCTATGGACTCACATTTATTCTGAACGCTGTTGCTTGCTTTTATTGTTTGCATGATATGTGTGCTTTTTCCCCTCTCTCTGCGCATTGGGCAATGTTGGGTTCTTTAAAGTTTCTTGGATTGTGGCTGCTTGTAAGCAGACAAATCTCAAGGTTGTATAATTTATACATACTTTGTTAAAAAACTTTGAAGTTTGAGATCGCATTTGGAACAGGAGACATCTGTGTGTGAAACTTGAAGGTACAGGTGAGATTTTAATTGAATGCTTTACATCAGTATTTGCTAAAGAAATATTCTTTGTCATTGGAGCAAAGGGAAAAGGCCTCTGGAGGTACTCAGTGCCTTGGTAGGCTGCATCATCATTATCATGTGCCATGTCGTATGACATGGGTGATGGTGGTCTTATGACCACCACTGTTCCTGGCAAGAGGTGGTTTGCCATTGCCTTCTTCTGGGCAGGTGACCCCAGCCAATGTCAATACTCTTCAGAGTTTTTCTGTCTGGTGTCAGTGTTCGCATAACAGGTCTTGTGATACGCACTGGCTGTTCATACAACCATCCACCTGTTCCCATGGCTTCAAGAAACCCTGATTGGGCAACTAAGCAGGTACTATATCTTGCCCAAGGGTGACCTACAGGCTAGTGGAGGGAAGGAGCACCTTGCACCTCCTTTGACAGAGACATATCTCTACCCCACCGCCTATCTGGTGGGTTTAAAATCACATGGTTAAATTATCAAGGAAAGAGCTTGCTGGGATTCTGACTGAGAATTTTAAATCTTCTTTGGCCACAAGTGAGGAACCAGATGATTAGAGGATGACAATTGAGGTCCCCCTTTTCAAGAAGGATAGCATTGAACAGCCTGCTAATTATGGAAGTATGGGTCTCGTATTGGTAGAAGGGTTATTGGGGGGAAAATTTGGAAGATAGAATTGAAGACCACTTGGAAAAGCAGGGACTGATCAGAGATAGTAAGCATGGCTTTGTCAGGGGCAAATCCTGTCTGACCAATCTGTTTTCTTATCAAAATATTCAAAGTGTATTAATGACAGCAGTGCAGTAGACATGATTTACATAGGCATTTGACAAAGCTCAGGTGGGAGGATAGCCCATAGGATCAATCTGCCAAATTGGATCCAAAATTGGTTTCACAATAGGAAACAGTGAAGGTAGAGGTCGTTTTCGCGACTGGATACCATTCCACAGGGATTAGTGCTGTGATCCTTGCTATTGCTTTTTGTAATATAGGTGAATGAGAAGGACATGGATGTAGGGGTCATGGTAAATTCATAGATGTCACTATTATTGGTGGAGTTGTTAACAATGTGCAGAGCAGTCTACAGGATAATACCAATGTGTAGGTGAAACGGGTTAACAAATGGCAAAAGGGAGTAAAATCCAGGTCAATCTGAGACAATACTTTTCAGGAATACTAATGAAGTTAGGACACACCACACAAATGATAGGATGTGAAGACGTACTGAGGCAAAGAGGAACCTTAAAGTACAAGTCCAGCAATCTTTGTATTGGAAGCACAGGTAAATAACATAGTTAAGGCAGCAAGTGGGTCCATGTTCCAAGCCTTTCCTTAAAATACTGCTCAACTCTTCCTGCGCTACAGACAATGGCATTGGTGCTACTCTATCTCTGTCTCCATCTCTGGAGACAAACTATCTTTTTTAAACCTACTGTTTCCCACAGTTAAGTTGACTGTAACTCTTCCCACCCTGTCCCCTGTAAAAATGCTATTCCCTTTTCTCAGTTACTTCATCACTATCACATCTGTTCCCAGGATGAGGATTTCCTTTCCAGGACATCAGCAATGTCCTCCTCCTACAAAGAATTGGGTTTTCCCTCCTCCACCATTGGTGCTGTCCTTACCCGCATCTCCTCCAATTCCCGGACATCTGTGCTCACCCCAACTTCCCACCGATTTAACAGGGATAGAGTTCCTCTTGTCCTCACCTACTACCCCACGAGCCTCTGCATTGAACACATCATTCTCTACAACTTCCGCCATCTTCAAAAGGACCCAACCACCACATCCTTACTTTCAACCTCCCCCACACTGATTTCTGCCAGGTTCGCTCCCTCCCTGATTCCCCTGTTCATTCCTCTGTCCCTCCTAGCACAAATCCCTGCAAGCGGCAGAAATGCTACACCTCTCATTCACCTCCATTCAGGGCCCCAAACAGTCCTCCCAGGTGAGGCAACACTTCACCTGCAAATCTGTTGGGGTCCTGATGTGGCCTCTTCTACATTCATGAGACTGGACTAATTGAGGGACCACTCTGTTGGGCACCTCTACCCCTTCTACCAAAAGCAGAATTTTCCAATGGCCAACCATTTTAATTCCTATTCTTATCCCCATTCCCATTCTGACGTGCCAGTTGGTCCATAGCCTCTTTTGCCACGATGAGGCCACTCACAGGATGGAGGAGCAATGCCTAATATTCCATATAGATAGCCTCCAACCTGATGGCATGAACATCTATTTCTCCCTGTAATTTATTTTCCTTCCCCCTTCCCTTTTCTTCTATTCCTCACTCTGGCTTCTTACTACTTCTCCTCCCCTCCCTATCACCTCCCCCTGGTACCCCTCCTTTTTCCATTTCTCCTATGGTCCACTCTCCTCTATCAGATTCCTTCTTTAGCCTTTACCTTTCCCATGCACCTGGATTCACCTATCATATCTAGCAGAGGTATCAAAGTGGAAGACATGATTTAGAGCAACACAAACAAAATACTGGAGTATCTCAACAGGATGTATCTGTAGAAATGAATAATTGACATTTCGGGCAGAGACCCTTCTTCAGGACTGGAAAGGAAGGGGGAAGACACCAGGGTTTAGAGAGGACATCAAGAAGAGCTTTTTCCACTGAGGGGTGGGGGTATTCTTGAACAGACTACGTTGATGAGGATTTGAATAACCAGCACTAAGATCACATGGTGGTAAATGGGGTCAGAGTAGATAGACACAGGTGACTGGTGTGGACACAGTGGCCTGTTTTTGTGCTCTATGGCTGCAAGGTCCATCTGTGGTGGTCTACATCAGTATCACTGACAGACTAAGGTGGACATTATGAAGGTAAAAACAACATATGAACCAGGAGCTGGGTTTGAATATGCACACTCATGCCTACACTGCCAGTCTTTTATCTCTTGGATGCTTTCCCACACTGAACCATATCTTTGATTCCCTGAATACCTCAAACTATATTTGCCTCTCAACTTGAAAACACTTAGATGGCAGTGAGCTTATGGAGTTCTCTACCCCTGGAAGCTCTGCGGGCCTGGTTACTGAGCAAAGAAATTTCTTCTCCTTCTGTCTTCAGCAGCCAATACCTTATTTTGAGACTGTGTCCCCCGCTCCCCCCCCCCCACCACACCCCTATTGAAAAGCTCCAGTCAGGAGAAATATCAACCCCGTATTCAACCTTTCAAGTTCCATAAGAATTTTACACATCGTTCTTCTACATTCAGTATGTTTAATCTCCCCCATTCAACAAAACTATCACAGGAATCAATCATTCCCTTCAGGAGTCCCAACAGTATTCCAGGAACAGCTTCACCAGGGGCCCATATAACTGGAGCAAGACATCTCTACTCTTGTCCTCAAACCCCCTTGCAATAAAACCAATATATCATTTACTTTCCTAATTTGTTGCTATACTTGGTGTTAGAAGTAGCAGCTGCACAGATGGTGATTGCATTGTTGCAATTTTACAGGGTTGCTTGAATTCACTGTTACCATCAGGTAGGAGGTACAGAAGCCTGAAGGCACACACTCAGCAATTCAGGAACAGCTTCTTCCCCTCTGACATTGGTTTCCGAAATGGACATTGAACCTGTGAACACTACCTCACTTCTTTAATATACAATTATTTCTGTTTTTTGCACGATTTTAGTCTATTCAACATACATATACTGTAAATTGATTCACTTGTTACTTTTCTTTTACATTATACATTGCTGTTGCTGCTAAGTTAACAAATTTCATGACACATGCCGGTGATAGTAAACCTGATTCTGATTCTGGAAATGTCCCAGGGAACTGAGAAAATCCAAGGCTGATTAAAGAAAGGTGGGTAGCAGGCAGAAAACGCTAGAATCCATTACCATGCAAGTAGCAGCAGGGTATTTGATTTCTCTTCGCTGACGATCAACACTGGTGCACCTCAGGGGTGTGTGCATAACTCAGTGCTCTACTCTCTCCGTACCCATGACTGTGTGGTTAGGCATGGCTCAAATACCATCTATAAATTTGCTGATGATACAGCCATTGTTAGTAGAATGTCAGGTGGTGACATGAGGGCATACAGGAGTGAGACATGCCAACTAGTGGAGTGGTGTTACAGCAACAACCTTGCACTCAACATCAGTAAGACCAAAGAGCTGATTGTGGACTTCAGGAAGGGTAAGATGAAGGAACACATACCAATCCTCATGGAGGAATCAGAAGTGGAGAGAGTGAGCAGTTTTAAATTCCTGGGCATCTGAGGACCTAACGTGGTCCCAACATATCAATGCAGCTATAAAGAAGGCAAGCCAATGGCCATATTTCATTAGGAGTTTGAGGAAATTTGTTTGGTCGCCTCGAAAACTTCTAGAGGTATTGAGGAGAGAATGGTGACTGGCTGCATCACTATCTGGTCTGGGGGGGTGGTTGGCGGGGGTGTCTACCACACTGAATCAAAGCAAGCTGCAAAAAGTTGTAAGCTCCATCATGGGCACCAACATCCATAGTATCCAAGACATCTTCAAGGGGCGGTGCCTCAGAAAGGCAGCATCCATCATTAAGGAAACCCATCAACCAGGACAAGCGTCTTCTCGTTGTTACCGTCAGGGAGGAGGTACAGAAGCCTGAAGGTACATGTTCAGCATTTCAGGAACAGCTTCATCCCCTCTGCCATCCAAATTCTAAATGGACATTGAACCCATGAACACTATCTCACTTTTTAAAAAAAATATTTGTTTTTGCACTATTATTTAATATACATATGTACTTACTGTAATTCATTTCTTCTAAATTTATCATGTATTGCATTGTACTGCTGCTAAGTTAACAAATTTCACGATTTGTTTGAGAATTGTTTGAGGAAATTATTCGCAGAGATAAGGGGTGTATAGGGTGTCCAGGGAGGGGTAGCAGCTTGAGGTGAAGAGGCTCACTGTGTCCATTCTGGGGCAGCTCACTCATCTTTGATCACCACTGAACACTCAGCTCTCACTCTTGGCTCTAAGTAGCTGTTTGCAGGCGACAGCAGACACACCCTGGTACACCACTTTGACAGTTGAACTAAACCAGGTGAGGGTAGCCTGGTGAGACAGGACATGCCTGTCCTAGTATGGGAAGTCAGCTCCAGTGGACTGAGCAGATGAGATCTACTGTGAGACCCAAAGGCTAAGAAAGCAGTACTGCAATGTAAAGGGTATGACAAGGCAGACAAGACATCATGGTAATCCACTCCAATCAAGGAAGACCCCAGCTTGTGACGCTTTTTCATACCCCTGAACTCAGACTTCTGAGTTCGAGAATGTGGAACTGTCCCAGTGCAACAGCTTTTCCACTCTAAAAACTGTCATCATCAGACACTGTGGACAATCACCATGATAAGACAAGGAAGTGTTGTTGTTAGATTTCCTGTAAGTGTCCAGTGAAATTCATGAGAAGATGGCGGCGCGACGGCAGGGCGCAGCGGCCACTCCAGGAATTTATATCCGTTATCTGTGCACAATCCTGATTTGATGGAGATGGACATGAGAAGCACGGTGGAACATCTGGTGAAATTTCTGACATGCCTGTTTCGCTGCCGCAGTTACTGTGCGATCGAAAAATCTCTGGAGAGGAAGGCCCCGAATCCTCGGCTTTGCCTGTTGCTTGGTGGCCAGGGCCTGGGTCAAAGCGCTCGGCAGAGATGGTGCTCAGTACTTGGTGTCAGAGGGCTGGTCGGAGGCTCGAAGTTTTCAGACGGACTCAGAGTTGGCTGTGGTCGGGTGCTTCCAGAGGCTGCATTGGGAAGTTTTGCCAAGTTGGAGGTTCATGGCAGGAAGAGTTTTTCTTCCTTCTGCCATCTGCGTGAAATAATGGGCTATCGGGGACTTTGAGACTTTTTTTTACCGTGCCCATGGTCTGCTCTTTATCAGATTACGGTATTGCTTTGTACTGTTGTAACTGTATGTTATAATTATGTGGTTTTGGTCAGTTAGTCTTGGTCTGTCTTGTGTTTATGTGATATCATACTGGAGGAACATTGTATCATTTCTTAATGCATGCATTACTAAATGACAATAAACGAGGACTGAGTGTCCTCATAATCTAGTCTAATCTAAATGCCACAGAAAGCATAGAACTGGCCCGGTGGGGAGAAGGGGGAGCAGATAGTTCCAAAAGGGAATATTCCATCCAGGGCCAATGACAGGCCAAAGACCCAGAGTGAAAAGTAACAGCCAGGCTCAATTCTCTGAACAATGGGGCTGTTTTCAAAACAAGGTCAGTTAGTTCAGAGGAAGAGTCCATGTCACCAGCTTGAACTGCAAGAAGGTCAGTCCACCAGGTTTCAGAACAAATGCACAGCCCAAGAATGCATTTGATATCATGGAATCACTGGATTGGTCAAATCAGGAACAGATGATGGTGTTGCAACAAGGAAGCAGTTCCAATGGTCCTTGACAGGAGGTTACAAAACAGGCATGAACAAATTAACGTCAGCCCAGCATGACAGAGTGGAAAAAGATGTGTCAGAGCTGAAAGCCTTGCCGATGATCCAGAACAGACTGTTCAGAGAAGAGAACTGAAATTCTTATCGGTGACTACAGCAAAAAAGAGGCAGCCAGAGTCCACAGGGATCTCACTCTGTGGGAGCTAGGATGCAAGGCAGTGTGAAAGCAGACAGAGAGAGGTTTCAGAAGCAACAAGTTTGCTCAGTAGTAATACACCAATATAAAGTAACTGTGACTGTAGTTTCTGCTGGTGTTAAATTTCATACACAGTTAAAAATATAGAGGTGATACTGGGAGGATGGTGATCGATTAAATGTAACAAGGTAACAAATATAGAAGAACCAGAATGAAACAAGATGCACAAGGACTACTGGAGTTATTCTGCTTGAGAAGGCATTTCAGCAATGTCAAAGTGCAGATTGTAGTAGAGATCAGTGAATAAAATGAATTTGTAGCGGATTAGATTTATTACTGTATATTAATGTAAATACTGTTGATCATTATTTGAATGCTTTACTTTAAAGGAGAATCAGTATAGATGTACATTCACGGTGTCCCACATGCTGTCACTAATACATTGTTGTATCAATCACAATGTTTTTTTTTCACCTAAATTAAGTTCTGTTAATAGCAGCAACTTTGTTTCTGTGTTTATGGAAATAGAAAAGCCAGATGAAAAATGGATGAAAACAGGGAGACAGTACAGCTAAGAATATAGCTGCAAGGCAGCAAATGCAACCTCACAATTTAAAAAC
This sequence comes from Hemitrygon akajei, assembly GCF_048418815.1. Taxonomy (NCBI): domain Eukaryota; kingdom Metazoa; phylum Chordata; class Chondrichthyes; order Myliobatiformes; family Dasyatidae; genus Hemitrygon; species Hemitrygon akajei. Next base: position 72,272,069 of record NC_133139.1, read on the forward strand.
CAAGGGGGGGGGGTGGGGGGGGAAACAAGAAGAAATTATTGACTGGCTACCTGGCCTAACACAAAATAAATAAAACTTTTACATGACTTGAATGAGTAGATACAGAAATGATAGCTCCCCAGGTGAATCTTTAGAACCAGAGGGTCACTCTCAAAATAAGGAGTCAAACTGAGAATTCCTCCTTCACTCCAGCAGCCTCAGTTAAAGGAATCAAGATAAAAGATTGGTTGTAATCTTACTCAATAGGGAAGGGGCCTCCTATTCCTTACATTTGTATAATTTTGAGGCAATGAGCACTCCCATCCAGCACTCCATCATCAGTCCTCAACCCTGCAAACACCATTGTGCCCTGATCGTTGTAAGGTTCTCCTTGCTAACAGGATGCAGCAGAGACAGGGGTATCATGTTAACACACAGCCAGAAGGTCTTTCCCATTTCCAAAACTGGACGATTATCACCCTTCTCAACTTCACTGCAGGAAGCTCAAACTGGTGATGAGGGCTTGAGTTTCATACTGACTGGAACCCAGACATGCACACAGACCCAAAAGAAACAAAAGACTTGCATTTCTTTGTGCCCTAGGCAACCCCGGGGCACTCCAAAGCACTTAACAATCGAGAAGTGCATAAAGCAGGTCGCCACAAACGGTAATGTAGTCAGCTCAGTGAAGAGTTAAATATTGGCCAGGACATATTGGCACAGAAAACTCCAGAGAAAGCAAAAGGCACTTAGGTCGAGGGCATCGGCAGAGACCGCGACGTTTCATCTGTTCCTGTCTCCAAAGATGCTGCCTACCTGTTGAGTAATTCCAGCATTCTGTTTCACACTTTAACCATATCCCTGTACTGTATCTCACACTCACCAGTGACGGGGGTTGGGCTCTATCATTTCTCTCCAGAATGCAAGCAAGCAAGCACTTGTCTCTGAGGTAGAGTTTATATACAAGTGTGACAGCAGCGCTGTCTTGAGCGCCCCAGCCCGATATACACGGCAGCGGAGGGGTCACACACAAAGACACCGCGACGAGGTCTCGATGGCACCAGTGGGCACGGACTAGAGCCGGACTAAATCCAGCATCTGCTCCTCGACCCAGCGGACTGACCGCGCCTACGCGCCTGAGCCCACCCCCGGAGCAGCTCTACCTGCCGTCCGCCGTCCCAGGCTCGGTGCGCGCTACTCCAGGCCTCGGCGGGCGCCTTGATGAATTCTGTACATGCGCAGTGGGGAAGGGGCGGGACTGGGGCGGGAAGGCCGGAGGGTGGGGCGGCCGTCGAGCGAAAATCGTCGGCCCGGCTGGCCACACTGGGGGAGATAAACCGGTCAAATCTTCCCACAAGGCCGGCTACAACTCTCAGCTCGCTCTGAAACTGAAATATCATTGTCATTTCCTATCATATTATTATTTTTGTTCAACCCTTTACTTCTTCCACCTAACCCCCACCCCCGCAAACTTCTTATTTCATTTCGCCCACCCCTCACCTGCTGCACCTATCACCTACAGCTTGCCTTCTTATTCTGAATTCTGTTCATTTCCTTCAGTGCCCTGCACAGTTTTGTGCACTTTATGGAGTCCTGTGTAAGTATTTAGTATAGTGTAGTTCTTATGTTGTTTTATGCAGTCTAGTGTAGCCTTGAGTTGTCTGACGTAGTCTAGTCTAGTTTTGGTGTTGTTTCATGTCCTGAAGGAACGTTGTTTCGTTTTTACTGTGTACTGTACCAGCAGTTTATCGTCGAAATGACAATAAAAAGCGACTTGACTTGAGTTCAGATGAAGAGACTCGGACCGAAAATCAAATTACAGTATTCCCAAACCCCAATACGGTCTGATTAGTTATACAGAGGAGTTGGTGTTCCCAGCACTTGGGAGGAAGAGAGGTTGTATGCCCTGAGTCACGGGGGAGAGGGGGGCGTATGCCCTGACTGACAGGAAGGGGGTGGGGACGTTTGACTGATGGGGGAAGGGTGGCGGGTGTGCCCTGACTGGTGGGCAGGGAGTGGGGCTGCGTGCCCTGACCAATGGCGGGTGGGGTAGGGGGGGTACATGCCCTGACTGACAGGAAGGGGGTGGGGATGTTTGATGGGGGAAGGGTGGCGGGTGTGCCCTGACTGGTGGGTAGGGAGTGGGGCTGCGTGCCCTGACCAATGGCGGGTGGGGTAGGGGGGTACGTGCCCTGACTGACAGGGGTGGGAGTAGGCGGATGCCCTGACTGACGCCTGAGGGAAAGGGGAGGGAATGTGGCTGGATGTCTCCACCGATGTGAGAAAGGAGGTCGCTGGCTAGGATGGGGTCCCCGCCAGTTTGGGAGGGTGGATGGATGGAATCCTCCACTGATGTGGGAGGGAGAGGGAAGGGCGGGAGTCCTTATTGGTGTGGGAGGCAGAGGGGAAGACTGAGTCCCACTTTGATGTGAGAGGGAGATGGGAATGATGGTGGGCAGGAGCCCCCACTGACTCAGGAGGGGGAGGCGAGGGTGGTAGCTCCGATTGATGCAGCATGTAATTAAAGCATGGTCTTGCCATTATGGACTGAGTGTTGGTGTTCCAGAGTACAGTCTCCTAGTCTACGCTTGGCCTTCCTGATGTAGATGTGGAGGAAGTCAAATGGAGACAACTGAGGTGTATGTGAGTCTCTGCACAGTATGGCACCAGGCCATTTACTCCACCATTCCACAGACCAGTGAGCACCCACCGAAAACAGCCTCTAGCTAGTTTATTTCACTCTGTGTGCTATCAAAATGAGCACTAGACTGGCAAAGGCTTTGGAGAAACACCAAATGAATGTTGTAGCACTGAATACTTGCACTGTACTCTGGCTTCTTACAACACTGTTTAATATTACCCTGTACAAAACCAGGACAATCCAATCAGGTCAGTTATCCATTCAGTCTACTCTTGCTATTCGACACAGTGATTTTGGTTGGCAGGAACCAATGGGACCAAAGGGCTGTATGACATAGACTCAGTGAGGTGTTATTAACAGTGCTGTCAGCCCTGCACTTACCAATAACCACTCACCCATGCTCTGTTGGGTATTGCCAGGTTCATACTTCCAGAGCTCCTCATGGCCTTGTCCAAACATGCAACAAGCTGAATTCGGAGATAAGAAGAGAAACAGAGGAAGTTGGAGCAGTGGGTGGGAGAGATGGGGTGAAGGTCATTCATGCTTTTGGACCTTTCCCACTATCCAAGACAATCACTTAAGTACCCCTTCCCTCTTTTCTCACAGGCCTTCATCCCTTTAGCATGAAGAAGATAGATTTATCTCCTCCTTGAATAGATTTACCGGTAATGACTTGCTCTCCAGTGTCCTCTGTAGAGGAGAATTCTACAGGTTTGCCACACTCTGGATAGAGGTACCCAGAGAAAGTGGAAGTGGTGATACGGGTAGACATGGTGGTGAAGGTGTATTGCACACGTTGCTCAAGTTACTGCATGCAACAATTGGGATGTCATGTTGCAGCTGTACAAGGTGTTGGTGAGATGACACGGAGTACTATGCACAGTTTTGGCTGTCCAACTATAGGAAGGATGTTACTGGGGCTGGAGGATTTCAGCTGTGAGGAGAGGAGAGGCTTGGACTGATCTAGAGTCAAGGAGGCTGAGAGGTGACATTATAGAGGTTCATAAAATCAAGAAGGAGCATCAAGAAAGTGAATGGTCACAGCCTTTTTACCTCACTGTAGGAAAGTCAGAAATTAGTGGTTTAAGTTGAAAGGGTCAAGTCTTTCACACTGAGGGTGGTGAGAAGTTGGAATGAGCTGACAAAGGAAGTACCCAAGGTGAGTACAATTGCAACATTTAAAAGATATTTGGACAGGTTTAAAGGTGTATGGGTCAAATGCAGCCAATTGAGCCTAGCTCATTTAGAGCAGCTTGGTCAGCGTGGGTGGGTTGGGTCAAAGGGCCTGATTCTGTGCTGTTTCCCTTTATCATGTGATTTCAACTTGTAATTTAGTTCAGAGTCTTCCCCGACCAGAAGCCCTGGATAAAGCATGAGATTCGCAATCTGCTGAGGGCAGGATCAGAGACTTCCAAATACGATCTCCAGAAAGCCATCTCATGGGCAAAGTGGAAATTCCAGACTAAACTTGAATTTTGAACTATGAACATTAATTTCTCGTACCCACCACCACCTTAGACATCCTCCGCCTGTATATTTCTCTCTCTCATTAGGAAGGCCTCAGGGCTCTCCATTTCTTTCTGTACCATAGACCCAACTAGTTCCCCATCAACACCCTTTTCCATCTGACAGAACTGGTGCTCACCCTCAACAACATCTCTTCGGGCTCCTCCCACTTTCTCCAAACCATAGGTGTAGCCAAAGACACGCGCATGGGCCCCAGTTTGCCTGCCTTTTTGTTGATTACGTGGAGGAATCTGTGTTCAAAACCAGCTGGCACCGCTCCCAAATCTTTCTCCACTACATTGATGACCAAATTGCTGCTGCTTCCTGCATCTGTGCAGAGTTTGTCAATTTCTTCAACTTCACCTCCAACGTCCACCCTGACTTAGGTTCACTTAGTCTATCTGTGAATCCTGTCTCTTTTTTCTTCTGCTCATCTCAGGAGACAGATTGTCCACTGACATCCACTGCTGGATCTTCCTCGACCCTGTCTATTGCAAGAATGCCATTTATTTTGCTCATTTTTTTTTTGTCTCTGCTGCAGCTATTCTCAAGATGAATTATTTCACTCCAGGACCTCCAAGATGCCTTCCTCTTCCAGAATACAGTCCCCCCTCCACACCCCGCTATTAATGGAGCCTTCATCCACATCTCTTCTAGTTCTCACACTTCTGCCATCACCCCATCCTGACTAGGCAGAACAGGGACAGAGTTATCTTTGTCCTCGCTTCTCACACCACCAACCTACACATCCAGTATATCATTCTTTTCAATAACCACCATCTACAATGGGATGCCATACCAGCTTTCCCTTTAGTTCCCTCTCTGCTTTCTGCAGGGATGACTCCCTGGTTTGCTCATCACTCCCCACTCATTTCTCTCCCTCCCCAGGTACTTTCCCCTGTAACTATAGGACATGTAGCATCCTATACCTCCTCCCTCACCACCAAACAGGGACCAAAACAACTCTTTCGGGTGAGGCAGACATTTACCTGCAAATCCTCAGCCTTAGTTACTGTATCTGGTTCTTCTGATCTGGCATGCTCTACATTGGTGAGTCCAGATGTAAACTGGCCAATTGCTTCGTCAAGCACCTGCACTCCTTTTGCTGTGGCCATTTGGATCTTCTGGTTGCTACCATTTGAATTCCCCAAACCCACTCCCACACTGGCATGTGTGTCCTCTACCTCCAATAGAGATGCTAATGTCAACTAGAGGAACAGCACTTAATCTTCTTTTTGGCTGGTATACTACCTGATTGCTTGAACATCAAATTCTCCAACTTATGGTAACTACTCCTCTTCCGTACTTTTTCTCTTCTCTCTCTTCTCTTGATCCATGTGGATCCCATCATCGTGTCTCTCACTTCTTCTACCCTTTTCATCTGCCCACCACCCACACAATTGCCCCATCTGTTTCCCCTCCCCACCTCTGTCCTGCTTTACCTTCCTCTTCTATCAGTTTCCATCATTTTCATCGATTCGTCACTTCCACCTGTCACCTCCCACCTTCTCCTCTGATACTATTCGCACTCTCCCTTCTCAAATTTGGCTATCACTCCCCTGACCGGAATCCACCTACCTACTGCCAGCTCTTGTTTCATCCATAAGCTAAACACTTTTAATGCATGCTGCGAAAGAGAGAATAACATTACACCTGTGTGTATCACTGCAGCATCTGGTGAGGCCATAATCTCTGTCTCTGAGGCCAATGTCAGAATAGCTTTCATGAAGGTGAATCTTCACAAGGCGTCAGGCCCTGATGGTTACCTGGATGCTAACCAACTGGCTGGAGTGTTCAAGGACATCTAATGCAATAGGAGTTTCCCACCCAGATGCACTCACATTTATTTTGATGAAGTGCTTTGAGAGGTTTGTCATAGCTAGAATCAACTCCTACCTAAACAAGGACCTGGACCCAGTACAATTGACAATCAGCACAATTGGTTAACTGCAGATACAATCTCACTGGCCTTGGATCACCTGGACAATAGAAATATCTACATCAGGCTCAGTGTTCAACACCTTCATACCCTCAGTGCTAATCAACAAGCTCCAAAACCTGGGTCTTTGTTCCTCCCTCTGCAACTGGATCCTCGACTTCCTCATTGGGAGATCAGAGACAGTGCATATCAGAAATAACATCTCCTCCTCAATGACAATCTGCACCGATGCACCTCGAGGTGTGTGCTTCGCCCACTGCTCTGCTCTCTCCACACTCATGATCATGTGGCTAGGCACAGCTCAAACACCATCTATAAATTTGCTGATCACGCAACTATTGTTAGCAAAATTTCAGATGGTGATCAGGAGGCACATGAGAGTGAGATACATCAGCTGGTTGAGTGGTGTCGAAAGAACAGCCTTGCACTCAACATCAGTAATACCGAGGAATTGATTGTGGACTCCAGGAAGGGGAAGTTGAGGGAACACGCATCAGTCCTCATTGAGGGTTCAGTAGTGGAAGGGTGGGCAGTTTCAAGTTTCTGGGTGTCACCGAAGATTCATAAATTTCTGTAGATGTACCATGGAGTGCATTCTAGCATCACTGTCTGGTACAGAAGAGCCACCGTACAGGATTGGAAAAAGCTGCAAAGGTTGCAAACTCAGCCAGCTCCATCATGGGCACTAGCCTCCCCAGCATCTAGCACATCTTCAAAAGGCAGCACCTGTCATTAAGGACACCCATCACCCAGGGCATACCCTCACCTCATTGCTACCATCAGGGAGGAGGTACAGGAGTCTGAAGAAACACACTCAACATTTTATGAACAGCTTCTTCCCCTCTGCCATCAGATTTCTGAATGGACAATGAGCATATGTACACTATTTCAGTAATTTTTTTCTCTTTGTTTTTGCACTACTTGTTTAATTTTTATATATAATTATGGTAATTTATAGTTTTTATCATTACATGTCGCAATGTACTGCTGCTGCAAAACAATAGACTTCACAAAATATATCAGATATTCTGATTTTGATCCCTTCCCTCCACCCCTTTCTTCTAGTTCCACCCCTCTCTTTCAGCGCAGATGAAGCACATCAACCCAAAATATCAACTGCCCACTTCCCTCCATAGATGCTGCCTGACCTGAATCAGAGTTAGAATAGAATCAGAATAATATAACATGGAAACAGGCCCTTAAGTTAAACTGGTCAATATGGTAAGTGCCTTCTTCACCACCCTGTCCACTTGAAAGTGGCTTTCAGCAAATGTGCACATGTACTTCTTGGTCCCTCTGTTCCACAACACTTGTCATGCCTTACCTTTCATTGTAAAAGTCCTACCCCGGTTTGACTGTCCAAAATACATCACCACTCACTTATCTAAGTTGAAATCCATTGCCATTCTTCAGCCCATTTCCATAACTGATCAAGATCTCTTTGCAATTCATTGTAACTGCTTCATTCTCAACAAGACCTCCTAAATTAGTATCATCAACAAATGTTGATGATACTAATCATGCCATGTACTTAAGGAATGAATAACTGACATCTCCTCAGGATCCCCACTAGTCTTATGCCTCCAGTCAAAGAATCAACCTTTCAGGTAAGACTGCCATGCAGGAATTTGTTAAAAATCTTACTGAAGTCAATATAATCAACATCCACCATCCGGCCTTCATATATCTACTCCACCTCTTCAAAAAACTCCAAAAGATTCATCAGACATGACCTCCCACACACAAAAGCATGCTAACTATTCCTGATCAGCCTTTGAACCTCCAAATATTAAAAGATCTTGTCCCTCAGAATTAACAAGGGGAGCATAGCAATTAGTGCTACGTTATTATAGCACTAGCAAACTGGGTTCACTTATGCCGCTGTCTGTAAGGAATTTGCACATTCTCCCTGTGACTATGTGGATTTCCTCCCCGTGCTACCATTTCCTCCTACATTCCAAAGACACAAGGGTTAATAGGTTATTTGTTCATATGGGTGCATGGGCTTGTTCTGCTGTAAGGGCATGTTACCACGCTATATCTCTAATAAAATAATAAATTGCTTCTACTACTTGGCTCACTGGCCTTTAGTTCCCTGGCCTGATCTTGATACCTTTCTTGAACAATGGAACAACTTTGGCAATTGTTCAATCTTCGCTGGAACTTCACCAGTGGCTAAGGATGAAGCAAATATCTCTGCAGGGTCTTCCGCAATTTCTTCTCAGACCTCCCATAAGTTTCAGGCCCTGGGGATTTGACCAGAATAACTGACTCCAAGCTTTGCAAATACCTCCTACCTCATCATATGCATATGATCCACGGTCTCACTGCTTATTACCCTCAGATTTTTTGGCATCAGTAGACACATTATAGAGAAATAAAAGACATTAAAATCTCAGCCATCATCGAAGACTCCATACATAGGTGCCCTGAAGATCTTTAAAAGGACCTAGTTTCAACCTAGTTATGCTTTTACTGTTAATATAACTGATAAAACCAGTGGGTAGAGTTAAGAAACTGTAAGGGTAAAAAGACCCTGATGGGAGTTACACAGGCCTCTGAACAGTAGCCAGAACTTGGGCTACAAATTGCAACAGGAGATAGAAAAGGTATGTTAAAAGGACAGTGTTATGATAGTCATGGGGGATTTCAATATGCAGGTAGATTGGGAAAATCAGGCTGGTGTGGATCTCAAGAGAAGGAATTTATAGACTGCCTAAGAGATATCTTTTTTGAGCAGCTTGTGGGACTAAGAGAATAGCAGTTCTGGATTCTGGTGTTGTGAAATAAACCAGACTTGCTTAGGCAGCTTAAAGTAAAGGAACCAACCCTTAGGAGGCAGTGATCATGATATGATAGAATTCATGCTGCTGTTTGAGAGGGGGAAGTTAAAATCAGATGTATCAGTATTACAGTGGAGTAAAGGGAATTACAGTGGCATGAGAGAGGAGCTGGACAACATTCATTGAAAGAGGACACGAGAAGGGATGATGGCAAAATAGCAACGGCTGTTTTTTCTAGTAGCAATTTAGAAGACACAGGATATATTCATTCCAAAGATGATGTAGTCTAAAGGAAGGATGAGGCAACTGTAGCTGATAAGGGAAGTCAAAGTCAGCATAAAAGGAAAAGAGAGGGCATTTAATAGAACAAAAAATAGTGGGAAGCTAGAAGATTGGTAAGCTTTTTAAAAACCAGCAGAAGGCAACTAAAAAAGCCAAACTGAGAGAAAATGTGAAATAAGAAAGTAACCTAGCCAATAACATAAAAGAGGATACCAAAAGTTTTATTAGATGTATAAAAAGTAAAAGAGGGATGAGAGTGGCTATTGGACCACAGGAAAATGATGCTAGAAAGGTAGAGAAAGAAAGAAAGGTAGATAAGTATTCTGTGTTAGTTCCTCTGTGGAAGACACCAGCAACATGTCAGAAACTTGAGAGTGTCAGCAGAACAGAACTAAGTGTTTAGTTGCTATTGCTAAGGAAATGCTGATGGGTTTGAAAGTAGGAAAGTGACCTGGACCAGATGGACTACACCCCAGGGTTCATCTGGAATGTAGTCCATCTGGTAGCTGAGAGTCTGTGGTGACTTTAGTAATGATCCATAGTATCCAAGACATCTTCAAGGAGCAGTGCCTTAGGTGTCTATTATTGAGGACATGCCCTTTTGTCATTGTTACTATTGGGGAGGAGGTGCAGAAGCCTGAAGGCACACATTCAGTAATTTAGGAACAGCTTCTTCCCCTCTCCATCCAATTTCTAAATGGACATTGAACACATAAATGTTACCACACTACCTTTTTATTTCTGTTTTGTTTTGTACTACTCATTTTATCTTAACTATTTAATAGACATATATAAATACTGTAATAGTTTTTCTCTCTCTAGTTATCACGTACTTCATTGTACTGCTGCGGTAAAGTTAACAAGTTTCATTACCTATGCCAGTGATACTAAATCTGATTCTGATTCTGATCCTATAAGAATCCCTAGATGCTGGTAATTTTCCAAATTTCAAATGTCTCTCGACTTTTTAAGAAGGGAGAGAAGCAAAAGACAAGGAATTATAGGCCAGTTAGCCTGAGTTCAGTGATTGGGTAGATGTTGGAGTCTATTATTAAAGATGATGTTCTGGGGTACTTGGAGGCACTTGATTAAAAAGTCCAAAGTCAACATGGTTTACTTAAGGGAAAACCTTGCCTGATGAACCTGTTGGAATTCTTTGATGAAATAACAGGCTGGATAGCCAAAGGAGAGTCAGTGGATGTTGTTTACCCAGATTTTCAGAAATCCCTTGACAAGGTGCCACACCTGAAGATGCTGAACAAGGTGAGAACTCACGGTATTACAGGAAAGATATTAGCATGGACAGAAGGTTAGCAGACTGGCAAAGAGTGGGGATAAAGGGGCCTTTTCAGGTTGACTATCGATGTTCTGCAGGAGTTAGTGTTGATTGAGGAGGAATTTCTTTAACCAAAGGGTGGTAAATCTATGGAATTCATTGCCATTGAGGTCTTTTAAGAGACTCCTGGATAGGTACATGGAGCTCAGAAAAATAGAGGGCTATGGGTTTGGCACAGCTTTGTGGGCTGAAGGGCCTGTATTGTGCTGTAGGTTTTCTATGATGGCTGTTGAGGCATATTTAAAGTGGAGGTTTATAGGTTCTTGATTTGTAAGGGTGTCAAAGATTATGGGGAAAAGGCAGGAGAATGGGGTTGAGAGGGATAATAAATCGGGAATGACGGAATGGGCCAAATAGCCTAATTCTCCTCCCATATATTATTGTTTTATGGAAGCTCTTTGGATTTTTTTTAACTCTGCCTGCTAAATTCATCTCATATGCTCTTTTTGCCTTCCTAATTTCCCTTTTAAGCCTGCTCTTAAATTTATGTATCCATGGAGGGATTCATTCATTTCAGCTGCCTAAATGCAACATTTGATTCCTTTTTCCTGACCAGATCCTCTTTGTTTTGTCAGTCAGAATTCACCATAACATGAACATGCTGCCCCTAGTTGCATGAAGTGAATCTTTTAAAAGCCTCCTAGCTGCCAACTATTCCCTTGCCTCACACACAAAATGCTGGTGGTTCGCAGCAGGCCAGGCAGCATCTATAGGAAGAAGCAATGTCTACGTTTCAAGCTGGATTCCTTGCTGATGTTGCCATCTGAAACGTCGTGGGAGATTGCAACGTGGAGGCCCCTGTACTTGAGTGATCTCTTTCTATCTCGATGGTGAGTGTGAGTCAGTTGGTCTTTTGAGTCAGGGGGGATCAGACAGGTGAAGCACCAGATTATAACATTGAAACAGTGAACTGTTGGTCTCCCTTCTTGCTGTAGTGGGATCGATATCCTTCACTCCCTCGCTAGTGAGAGAGAGCGCCTGTCTTGAGGTTGAAGTGTTGGGATGGACAGTAGTTTTTGAAGGGCTCTAGATCATGGTCACTGGCAGCTTTGCTATTGCTTTCATGATAGGTGGTGGGGGTGGATGCTTTTGCTGGAGCAAGGGGGGGAGTGGGGAGGGTTGATGCTTTTGCTGCTGCTTGTGCATGGGAGGGGAGTTTGGTCTTTGGGGTTTTAACGTTTTCTGTCTGTAGCCTCCGTGCCCCAGTTGACCCCTGTTAGCCTAGGGTGAACCGCCGTCGCCCCGCCAGTAGTGCAATACTTCGGTGTAAATACGGTGTAATGCCCCCCCCCCCCCAGTACATGCTCAAAATACAAATACCAGACAATACCCAAAATCGAGTAAATAATTGCAACTTTATAGTTATTTCTTAGTGACGGGTTAGTAGGAACAGATAACCTAAAGGCACCAAAGTAGTAATCAGTTTGTCAGTTTGTGCACATATTTTAATACGTTGGAGCTCATGCCTCCGGTTCCTTCCACAACGACCTTCTGAGCCTTCGGCCACCGTCTGAACCGCTGACGTCCAGTATCCATCGCTCTGGAACCGCTGCCTGCTCCACACACGTCTGTCCTCCTTGCTCTCCTCCCGAGAAAGACCGCAAACTCCCACTCAGCTTACACAGACAAGATAGCATAACAATCCTCCATTGGTTATTTTCCCCCTTATCAGTAGCCTTAACCCAAACATACCAGACACAGAATCCCATTATAGCATTACAGAGAAGCCATTTCATTATAACAATACAGAGAAGCCATTTTGTAGCCTGAACAGTTAACACTACGGTTACTGTTACTGAGAACCCTACATGTCATTCATCCCATGTTTTTTCTCTCTCTCTGTTTCCTGGATGTCTGTGTAGAGTAAGGATTTCAGGTTGTATACTGTATACATTCTCTGATATTAAACTGAACCATTGAAACATTGAACCAATTGTTTATTAATTTGCAGAGATGCTGCATGACCTGTTGAGTCCCTCCAGTATTTTGTGTGTTGCTTTGGATGTCCAGCATCTGCAGATTTTGTTGTGTTAATAGTTCTACCTGCCCTTTTACTGTAAGCACAGTTATCCCAATTCTCGGCTACACTCTTTGGTTTCTGTACACACCGCTGTCTTCTTAATAACTTTACTCTCTTGAATCCCACCCCGCTGACAATATAGTTTTAAACCTCCCTGGTAACGAAAGCAAATTTCCCTACTAGGATATTGGTCCCCCTCCGATTCAAGTGCAAACCATCCCTCTTGTACAGATTGCCTGTACTCTAATATTTTAAAAATTCCAATGATCCAAGAACCTGAATCCTTGAACCAGCTCTTGATTTGTGCAGTTATCTGGCCAACCTTCCTTGGAATCACTGGCACATGGCACATGCAGTAAGTAATTTGGAGATCATTACCCTTGAGAAGATGTATTTTTATTGCTTACATAATTCCCTCTACTAGTTCTGCAAGGCCTTGCCCCTTGTTTGGCTTATGTCATCTGTACCAACATGTAACATTATGAAGGATCCCACTCACCTGCTCGTGGACTGTTTGTCCCATTTCCATCAGGGAGTAGGCTATGTAACATCCATGCCAGGACCACCAAACTCAAAAGCAGTTACTTTCCCCAAGCAGTAAGGTTGATCAACACCTCCACCCACTAACCCACCCCACCACACCCCCAACTACCAATACTTTATCACTTCCTGCCAGTCACCTTATGTACAGACACTTCTATGCCTAGCACCACTTTATGGACATAGACTCTATATAAAAACTTGGGTATTTATTATGTATTGTGTTGCTTAGCTTATTGTGTTCATTTTCGCACTGTATTGAATCCAGAGTAACAATAATTTTGTTCTCCGTTACACTTGTGTACTCGTACTTAACAGCAGATGCCATCTTATTGGCTCTTCATTCAACCTTGGAAAGTCTGGTCTGCAAAGATGAACACATCTTTATTAATGGTATTCAATACCATCACCCCCTCAAAACTAACCATAATGACACACAGCTTTATCTCCCCTTGAAACCAAATGACCAGTCAAATCTAGTCAGCCTCATGAACTGCCTTGAGGACATAAAGTGCTGGGTGGCACAAAACTTCCTACAGTTGAATGGAGGCAAGTCTGAAGTTGTCCTATTTGGACCCCCTGACTCCATCAAAGCGAGTGTCCACCCTTGTCAAACCCCATGTCAAACCCCATGTCAAACCCCTTGTCAAACCCCATGTCAAACCCCTTGTCAAACCTCATGTCAAACCCCATGTCAAACCCCTTGTCAAACCCCATGTCAAACCCCTTGTCAAACCCCTTGTCAAACCCCATGTCAAACCCCTTGACAAACCCCATGTGATATTTGATTCCGCCTTTAAGTTTGACAAGCAAGTTAATGCAGGAGTAAAAGCCAGTTTTTTCCAGTTTCGTACTATTGCCAAAATCAAGCTGTTAGTCTCTTTCAAGGATCTCGAGAAAGTCATCCACACCCTTTTATCCTCCCGCTTGTATTATTCCAACTCGCTGTATACTGGGATTAGTCAGTCATCCCTGTCCCACCTATAACTGGTCCAGAAAACTGCAGCCAGGCTCCTGACAGGTGGCCGGAAGAGGGACCATATTACTTCTATTCTGGCCTCCTCCATTGGCTACCAGTATGGTTTAGAATTGATTTTAAGGTTCTCCTGTTTGTTTATAAAGCCCGAAAAGGGCTGGCCCCCTCCTATATCACAGACCTTCTAACCTCTTAGTCTATTTCCAGGTCCCTCAGGTCAGCTGACTTGGGGCTCCTGGCTATCCCGTGATGTAAACTTAAGCTCAGGGCTGACTGCACCTTTGCTGTTGTAGCCCCTAGACTGTGGAACAGTATTCCCCTCCCTATCAGATCTGCCCCCTCCATTGACTTGTTTAAGTCCAGGCTCAAAACTGACCTTCATTCACTAGCGTTTGAATCTTCCTGATGTGGCCCTCAACCATCAGGCTCTTGAACCAAAGGGGATAACTCCACTTGCCCCATCATTGAGATGCTCCCACAAGCTATGGACTCACATCAAGGACTCTTCATCTCATATTCTTGATATTTATTTATTCTTCTTTCTTTTTTTATTTGCAGTCTGTTGTCTTTTGCTCAAGTTGGTGCATATTATTCTATAGATTTATTAAGCACATCTGCAAGAAAATCAATCTCAGGGTTGTATATAGTGACATATACGTGCTTTGATAATAAATTTACTTAGAACTTTGAAATTACATTAAACGATCTTTTGCACTTTGCAGTCTGCCTTGAGAATTTTCTGCAGCTGCTCAGAGACCCTGGCACTCAGGAGGCAACACACCATTCTAGAGTCACGTCTGTGGCCACAGAATGTCACGTCCACCTCACTATGAATCTCCTATTATTTTCACCCTGTCTGACTGCACCCTTTTCCCTCAGAGCCAGGCACAGTGCCAGAGATCTGGCCACTGTTGCTAGCCCCTGTAAGTACATCACACTCAGCCGTATCCTGAGGTATATCTGTTTGTGAGGCAAATGGCCACAGAGGAACCCTGCACAACTGCTTACTGCCCTTACTTTTCCTGGTAGTCTGCTAAGTTCCTCCAGTGTTCTGTTGTTGCCTGCTGTGTAACTCGATGCCCTGCAATGCTCCGAGACTTGGGCTGCAGAAAGGCCCTGGAAAAACACCGACGAAGCTGCTTCTGCAAATGCTCCAAACTGTAGGACATGGACTTTGCCCAAGCCAACATTGCCAGCAATGATAACTAGATTACCCTCTCTGAGATGTCTACCAGGAGAAAGAAAGGCTCAGGGTGTGTTCAAAGTCTCTGAAGAAATATCAGACAAATTGACTGTCCATTTTCTCCCACAGATGCTGAGCTCTGGTACATTCTTGCTTTTTTGCTTCTTATCCAGCACCTTATTTTATTTAAACCCAAAACCTTCAAAAACTTCTACAGATGGTAAGCTTTCTGACTGGCTGCATTACTGTCTGGAATGGGGGGTGGGGCTATTGCTCTGAATCAAAGTAAGTTGCAGAAACTTGTAAAATTGGTGGGTATCCCAGACACTTTCAAGGAGATGTACCTCAGGAAGGCGTCGTCCATCATTAAGGAGCCCCACCACCCAGGTCTTGCCCTCTTCTCATTGTTACAGTCGGGAAGGAGGTACATGAAGTTATGGAAGTGACTTTAATTCATTATATTACAATCTGTAGTGCTTTTTGGGGTGATTTAGCTTTCATTTGATAAAGAAGAACTAGGGGTTTTATTTCCCAACTCTCTACACCACATTCCATTCCGATTGTTGGTGGTAATGCACCTTTAAATTGGACACTGCCAATCGTTAACAAGTCAGAAGATGGGCGGTGCCTGAGATGATTGATGGGATCACGGGATCGTGACGTGAGCGTCTTCGGCGACAGCGGGCCGGGTGCTGGAAGTCCGCGGTTGGCCACGGTTTGCCCGAGGGGGACTATGGCAGGGATTCGCCGGGAGTCAGGTAGTGTCTCCCTGCGGTTATTGTGTGGTCGGATCTCTTTCACTACCACCCCCGGGACTGGGCCACTTCTCTTTTCACCCCAGCTAATTGTGGGTGATGTGGAGCGTGGTGATATCAGCTGATAGCGTGGTGCTTTTGGTGTTGGAGAGCTGCTGTTACTTGGTCCAGAGTGGTATCTGCCCGGTGTAACGTGGGCCGCGATGTGCACATTGAAACTGCGTCTCTTGCACAGAGTGGGGGGAGAGAGAAGCTGGGTCACGTTGCGACTTTTGTTTTGAGCACTGTAAACAAGTGTTCTTGATAAAACAACCGAATTTGAATGTTTCTAAAAGGGAAGAGCGAAAGCCTTAAATGTTTGACTTGACTCTTTTTAGTGACGCTTCAGAAGTGCACTGTTTTCTGTTCCTAAAGCATCCAATCTCTCCCTGTAATAGCGTATGCATTGCAGTATATACAAATTACATCTCACTCAGCTGTGTTCTTCAACAAAGGATGATACCAAACTGGTTTGGTAAAAAGCTTGTGGATGGTGAGGTGAGTGTGAAGGAATTCTGTACAATTTCTCTCGGATTTCCTCCTGATGTTCGGTAACAGGAAGACGTCCACAGTATTGTGCAGTTGATAACCATGTCATTTGCAGCACCAAAAAGAACGCCAGAAAATACCAGGCTTAGCAGCATTTGTGAAGGTAAAGGGGTAGTCAGCATTTGTGCTTTTGTGGTGAAGACTGTGGCTTAGCCTGCCCGGGCCTTCTGGTTATTTCCTGATTTAAAAAAAAATTATCACAATGTAGCAGGCAGCCAACTGCTTTCACTGTCCCTTTCTTATTGAAAAGGGAACTTATACTGGCCAAAGTTTATCTCGGTGAAAATTGAATTAGATGATGAGTTTGTGGAATTTTATTAGTAAACTGTCTTCAAAATCATGCTAAGGCACTTAATTATGAAGCAAAGTCAAAAAATGTTGGAAACAATCAACAGCATGTTTCAGATTGAGAATTGTATTAAGCTGCAGAGTGTACAGCCCAAAGTTGTCAAATTGGGAAAGTAGACAAAACAGAACCAGCCACATCAAAAAAAGAGAGGTTCCACCAAATTTATTAAATTCAGTGTAAAAGTCTCAAGGCATCAGCACAGAGACAAAATGCTGCTTTTTGTGGGTATCATTGGAGCAAAGTAAAAAGTTGAACGAAGAGCAATTAGAGTAGGCAGGATTAAAGTGGCAGCTCAGTTATTTATTGCATTGCAAGTGTTCTACAAAGCAGGCAGCCAATCTGCGTTTGTTTTACCCCTGTACAAATGTACCACATCACAAGCACTAAACTGAAGAAGTGCAAGTGCTGCTTCAGCTATAGATGTTTGTGTCCCAGGACAGAGGGGATAAGTACAGGAACACACAAGAACAGAACACCGGATATTTCTTCTGAAACCCTTGGGTCACTTCCCACCTCCCTGAGCTGTGGATTCTGCAGTTCCAGAGTTCGGGATTGCCTGAGAAATAAATCCTGTCATCCCTCTATTGAGAAGCTTGACGTTTGAGTAGCTGAGGCAAGTATGATAACAGCATTTAAGATATTTGGACAAGTATGTGGGTAGGAATGGTTTATAGGCCAAACATAGGCAAATAACTTAGGTGAGTATCTTGGCATGAAACAGGGACCGCTTCTGTGCTGTATTATTCAGACATTATGATGCAGTCTTGTTTGAAAGATACGTTGACAGATGACTCCAGCGTCTGTTTCTCAGTGAATGATTAATTTCACTCTGCTCTGTCTCTAACCCACTCTTGAGCCTTGTTTAATTTAGTAGTCGATGTAGACTCGCTCTAGCGCTGTTGCTCCTTTACTGAAGGAGGAGCCTGGGATATTTTCTTCCCAAGAGAGAAAACCATGATTGTGGATCTGTGGCTGAAGCTCCTCACTACTTCAGGGCTGGTGGATGGGGACTGGATTGGAAGCTGGTGTTTGAGTAGGTTTGTGACAGTAGTGGGCCCGGGTTTGCCTAGAGAGAGAGAGAGTTTGGGGGAGTGGGGTCTGACGGATGAGATCATGAAATGGATGGTGTTGAAGGAGTTCAGAAAAGATTCAAACTTAGGGAGGATGTGATGAGCTGATTGGGATCCATCCTATGAGCTTCCAGAGATATTTAGCAGTTGCTGTACAAGGCTCTTTTTTAATCCTCATGTTAATAGTCTTCAGAATTTGATACCATTTCTTAGTCGATTGGACTGTTCAAATGAGTACCAGGAATACTTTACCAAATATTTCACTGAATCTTGCATCTTAGGAGGCTGCTGTGTCCATCAAGCGATCCCACCAACTTGCGCAATTTGCACATCTGCACCCAAAATTTGAGGTGCAGAATAAAGTACACCTGAAATATATATTTGGTAATGAAGTATATAAATCAACATAAAACTTGTGTGTTTTTTTTTAACCGGAATTTCTTCACGCATGCATTGATGGCAAGGCATTGTGTTACCCTTGTTCTTCAGTTGGGATGGTGGGTGTCTTCCTCCATGATGGTTGTGGAATATCTGGGTGATTATGGGTTAGGGTGGGAGCACAGTGCCTGGGGTCACACTGAAGAGTTCAGAAGCCTGACATTTGCTGCTTTATTGGAAGTTGATTTTTATACTCTCCTCTTTCTGTTTAGGGAGGGAAAAGCTGCTCACACCAGTAAACAGCTACGGCTCCCAAGACTCTGATCTGTCTTCTCAAGCAATGTTGGACACAAACGAAGAAGAACTGAAGAGGACACTGAAGTACTATTTCATGAGTCCCTGTGACAAATATCGAGCAAAAGGCCGGAAACCTTTCAAATTGCTGGTGCAAATCATTAAACTCATCTTTGTCACAGTGCAGGTGAGGTGTCACAGCGCAGGTGAGGTGTCACAGCTTCTACACTGGAGTGAGCTTAGGTGGAAACAGTGGACTGAAATTGGAACTTCAAGGGACAAGTAGTGGGCTTATTGTCATCCTTGCTCCTCAGCTGCTGCAGTATCTGCTGAGGTGACCAGTGTCTACACACAGGAGTCGCCTGCAGGCACACGTGACGTATCAGCTGAAGTTATACAAGCTAGTGCACTCCAAAAGATTTATCAATTTATAGAAAGTGATTTGTAGAAGAGGACAAAAAGCTGAAGGAATTCAGTATTAATTAAGCAATACTGTTGGAGAAATTAATGGGATGGAACTGCAGGTCCTGATGACTTGCGTCGACCATTTTAAGAGGTAGTTACGGTGGCAGTGAATGCACTGGTTCTAGAATGGTTCTCGCAAATCAAAGGGAAGTAAATGTTATTCCTCTTTGTTAACAAGAACAGTAAGAGGAAAAATGCACAGCAGACCAGTTAACCTGATCCTTATCTTGATGGAAGAACATAAAACAGTGTTGATTCCTGGGATGCCTATGAGGAAAGATTAACTGGACTGGGCCAGTACACTCAGTTTAGATTAGCTTGTTGAGGGTAGGGGTGAATATGGTGATTTCATGGGTTCAGATTCACTGGGAACATCCAGGGATGCAGTTGCAATATAAAGGATTGGTTTTTCAGGGATTAAATTCCTTCACCTCAGGAGTGGTTGATCTTCAGAGGGGATACAATGATTGGTGGTTTTATGGGCAGTGTAGATAGCCAAATGATATAGAAGGCTGTAGATCTGGATAGAGAAGTGAGAGAGGGAGTTTTAACTTTGGTTAGGCCACATTTGTTGTATTGCATTAATTTCTGGTCACCCCATTATAGGAAGGATGTGGAAGCTTTGGCAAAGAGGTTCACTAGGATGCTGCCTGGATTAAAGGGTATAAGCTGTAAAGAGAGGTTAGACAGACTGGTTGTTTTCTCTGGAGCAAGAGAAACTAAGAGGAGACTTGACAGAAGTTTCTAAGATAATGAGAAGCATAGACAGCCAGCTGGTATCTTTTTCCCGAGGTTGAAATGTCTGCATGAATATCTCACTGTGCTTAAGGTGAAAAGATAAAATATGTGAGGCAATTTTGTTTTTAAGTAGGGGTGGGTGGCAGAGGGTGGAGGCAAATACAAATGAGGCATTCAAGAGGTTCTTAGATGGGCACATTATGCAGAGAATATAGAATATGGGCATTATGTAGACAGAGCACTTTTAGGGCAAGGGTTCCCAACCTTTTTAGGCCATGGACCAATACCATTAAGCAAGAGGTCCATGGAACCCAGTTTAGGATGAAGCGTCTGTCCCTGTGCTGTACTATTCTGTTCTGAGACTCTTTCAGACTGGAAAAAAGAGAGAAAACAAGTTGGTTTCAGTTCTAGAAAAAGTAAAGGAGCATTCTATTTACTGCGCCAAGTCCACAGAAAACAAGCTGCTGGAAGAACTCAGCAGATCACACAGCATCTGTGGAGTGAAGTGGACTGTTTGTTCAGGTTGAGACCTTTCATCTGACTGTGACAATAGTGGGTGCGATCTAGATGGAGGGTCACAACCGGATTTCCCCCCCCCCCCCCCCTCCAGATTCCAACATTTTATCTCTTGCACCAGAGATATCCAGACCTTTCCTCAATTCCCAGGACTTTTTTTTGCCTTTATTTCAGATGCCTGCTGGGTTTTTTTTAAATTCCCAGTGCTGTAAATACTGCAGTAAATACTCCCAGTGCTGTAAATCTTCCCCTTAAGCTAATTTGCGCTATTTGACTGATCAACCTCCATCAGACATTTACACCACAGAAAGCAATGATTTGGTCTGCTGTGTTCAAATAGGCTGAAAGAAAAGCAGCTGATACTAACTCCTTTTTTTTATGCTCTTGGCCTTTTTGGTAAGGGTACATTGTTTCTGTTTAGTTACCTAAATATGTTTTTAAATCTTTGCCTATTTCAGCAAAGTTCCTGAAACCCATCATCCTCTAGCTATGTGTAAATGTATTTAAATTCCTTCCAATGCTTCTGCCTTTTTACCTTCACACTCACTAGTTAATAGACATCTTTGCTGTGCACCTACTGAACTTTTATAATTTTATCCACCTTGATTAGGTGTCCTCAGTCCAAACAAGTTAGCTGAGGGTGAGGAAATGTTTCAGTAGTTCAACAGTTCCATTTAATATCAGAGAATGTATACAATATGCAACCTGATATTCTTGTTCCTCGCAGACGTCCGCAAAAACAGAAGAGTGGCTCAAAGAATGAGAGACAGTAAAAATGTCAGAATCCCAAAGACCCCCTTTACTCCCCACTCCCATGCACAAGCAGCAGCAAATCACCTCCCATCCCCCTTAGAAACATAGGAAATCTACAGTACAATACAGGCCCTTGGGCCCACAAAGCTGTGCCGAACATGTCCTTACCTTAGAACTACCACTCTTATTTTTCTAAGCTCCATGTATCCATACAGGAGTCTCTTAAAAGACCCTATTGTGTCCGCCTTCACCACCATTTGGTGGGCAGCCCATTTCACGCACTCTCTGCGTTTTTTAAGAAAAACTTGCCCCTGACATCTTATCTGTACCTACTTCCAAGCACCTTAAAACGCACCTTAAAACTATGCCTTCTCGTACTTGCTATTTCAGCCCTGAGAAAAAGCCTCTGACTATCCACGTGATCAATGCCTCTCATTATCTTGTATACCTCTATCAAGTCACCTCTCATCCTCCGTCACTCCAAGGAGAAAAGGCCGAGTTCACTCAACCTATTCTCATAAGGCATTTTCCCCAATCCAGGCAACATCCTTATAAATCCCCTCTGCACCTTTTCTATGGTTTCCACATCCTTTCTCTAGTGAGGTGACCAAAATTGAGCTCAGTACTTCAAGTGGGGTCTGACCAGGGTTCTGTATAGCTGCAACATTACCTCTCGGCTCTTCAACTCAATCCCACGATTGATGAAGGCCAATACACCGTATGCCTTCTTAAACACAGAGTCAACCTGCGTAGCAGTTTTGAGTGGCCTATGGACTCGGATCCCAAGATCCCTCCGAACCTCCACACTGCCAAGAGTCTTGCCATCAATGCTACATCCTGCCATCATATTTGATCTACCAAAATGAACCACCTCCCACTTATCTGGGTTGAACTCCATCTGCCACTTCTCAGCCCAGTTTTGCATCCTATTAATGTCCCGCTGCAACCTCTGACAGCCTTCCATACTATCCACAACACCCCCAACCTTTGTCTCATCAGCACATTTACTAACCCATCACTCCACTTCCTCATCCAGGTCATTTATAAAAATTACAAAGAGCAGGGGTCCCAGAACAGATCCCTGAGGCACACAACTGGTCACCGGCCTCCATGCAGAATATGACCTGTCTACGACCACCCTTTGCCTTCTGTAGGCAAGGCAGTTCTGGATCCACAAAGCAATGTCCCCTTGGATCCCTTGCCTCCTTACTTTCTCAATAAGCCTTGCATGGGGTACCTTATCAAATGCCCTGCTAAAAGCCTATACACTACATCTACTGCTCTACCTTCATCAATGTGTTTAGTCACATCCTCAAAAAATTCAATCAGGCTCATAAGGCACGACCTGTCTTTAACAAAGCCATGCTGACTATTCCTAATCATATTATGACTCTCCAAATGTTCATAAATCCTGCTTCTCAGGATCTTCTCCATCAACTTACCAACCACTGAAGAAAGTCTAACTGGTCTATAATTTCCTGGGCTATCCCTACTCCCTTTTTTGAATAAGGGAGCAACATCTGCAACCCTCCAGTCCTCTAGAACCTCTCCTGTCCTCATTTATGATGCAAAGATCATCGCCAAAGGCTCAGCAATCTCCTCACTTGCTTCTCACAGTAGCCTGGGGTACATCCTGTCTGGTCCCGGCGACTTATCCAACTTGATGCTTTCCAAAAGCTCCAGTATATCCTCTTCCTTAATATCTACATGCTCAAGCTTTTCAGTCACTGCAAGTTATCACTCTGATTGCCAAGATCCTTTTCCGTAGTGAATACTGAAGCTGTTCTCACTGGCTGACCTCCATGCGCTTGTGCAGTCGTGCCCCGTTCAAACCGCTGAAGAAAATAAAAAAGCCCTTCCCTACTTCAGCAAAAAAGCATTAGCATCCTCCACCCACCAAGCAAGCAATGTTAAAGCCCCCAGGAAAGACTATGATCTGCAGCACTACAAAAACTAATTATTCTCCGGACAATTTGACATACCACAGACTCTTTCTTTCCCTAATAAAGGGACAGAGAGGCATCACACAGTGAGAGGGGAGACCAACAAAAACAATCAACTTGATTTACGGTACTAAAGTCTGCTGCTTTGCTCTTCCTGAGTTCTTTTACTTGAAAATCAGCTTCAAACTCTTCCCCCATCGAGAGAGAGAGAGAGAGAGATTCACTGAGTACTGAGACCTTGGACAACTGATCTGCTGTACCTGATATTCCATTTTTTTTCCTGTGATGCTTCAGTCAGCAGCACCTGCTTAGAATTAGCTTGCCCCCAGGGCTGCAAAACCTCAGAACCCTGAAGTCCTGCTAGTCTTCAAGGCCGTGTCCTTGGGATATTGAAAAATGGCTTGTTGGTGAGCCCCAAGAGTGGGAACCAATATCGTTTCTATCAAAAAAAAGTTTCAAGGGTTAGTCACATATTCTGCCCTACCCTTGTATGTAGTGACAGTTGAACTATACAGAGGCCAGGTAGGTTTGGGTGGGAACGATAAAGTGAAGCTGCTAAAGAAGTGGGGAGATTTATTATCTGTGAATGGCATCGTGTCTATGTGGAGCTAAAAGTACTGATTGAAAAGTACTTTAATGTGGCAATAAGCTCCTCTAAAAGCATTTAAGAAATAATCAGGTAACTTTAACTTTAAACTAACAGAGAGGAATATTGGTAAATTGGTCCCAAGACAAAGATACTCCTTTGGCCATTGTTCTGAGTGTGGTAATGGAATTCTTTTATTCATCCTTGAATTAGTCCAGGGGGTTGACAGGTACAGACATTCTCCAATAAGCTATCCTTGACCTTCCTTCTCTACAAAGTTACTTGCTTGAGCTAAACCATTGGAGGAAGGGTTCCCAACCTTTTTTTATGTAATGACTTGCTATTAACCGAGGCGTCCGTGGACCCAGGTTGGGAACCACTGTACACGAGGGTCCTGTGCAAAACAAAAGCTTGCCAAAATATTGCAAATGTTCTCCTCACATGGCATAGAGGTAGGGAAAACCCTGTTACTAAGGCATTAAAAACTTGTTTAGAAACTGATGCCTCTTCCTGTCTCCCACAGTTAATCCTGTTTGGGTTGAGTAACCAGATGGTGGTGGATTTTACAGAGGAAAACACATTGACTTTTAAGCATCTATTCTTGAAGAATTATGCAGATGACTTGGATGATTCCTATGCTGTGTATACGAAGACGGATGTTTATGAATGTATTTTCTACACAGTTGAACAGGTTGGTTGTTTTGCTTCCATTAGACTCTTTCCTGTTAGGATTTGGACTCTTGCCTAATTTCTAAATATCTCTAAATTACTGTGCAAGGTAACTTGATATGTGTAGCTAGCTTTCAGCTGGTAGGCTAATCTGAATAAGTATAATTTTGAATGAAGTTTCACTATTTTAAGTTTATGTTTAATGTAATTAACAAGTAATGTTCTGATGCGTAGTCACCTTATAAAATGCTTGGCAGGATTCCACCATGGATGATAAAATACTTTATTGATACTAGAAAAGATTAAATGTTGGCCGGAGTACATCATTAACCCCATGGTCTTCAAACTTGGACCATGTGAAGGTTGCTTTCTTGCAAAATCGTAAGATATAGGAAAGAATTAGGCTATTTAGCTCATCTAGTTCTTGTCAGAGCTCTTCTGAAAATCCAGGTAAACAACATCCATTGACTCTGTCTATCCTGCCTGTTATTTCCTCAGATAATTCCAACAGATTTGTCAGGCAAGATTTCCCTTTAAAGAAACCATTGCTGACCTTGCTGACTTTATCATGTGCCAAGTACCCTGAACCTCCTTATAATAGACTCTAACATCTTCCCAACCACTGAAGTCAGGCTAGCTGGCTTGTAATTTCCTCCTTCTGCCTCCCTCCCTTCTTGAAGAGTGGAGGGACAAATTTTCCAGTCCTCTGGATCCATTCCAGAAAGGTCATTCCTAAAGCCTCTACAACCTCTTCTGCTACCTCTTTCAGAACCATGGGATGGATCTGGTCCAGGTGACTTATTGACCTTCAGACCTTTCAGCTGCCCAGCTACTTTCTCCCAAGCAGTAACAACTACACTCACCTCTGCCCCCTGACACTCGAAAATATTGCATACTTTTGGCATCTTCCACAGTGAAGGCAGACACCAAAAACCGATTAAGTTCATCCTAATTTTCTTGTTCCCCATTCCAACTTCTCCAGCATCATTTTCCAGAGGTCCAATATCCACTCTTGCCTCTCTTTTGCTCTATATGTTTGGAAAATCTTTTTGTACCCTCTTTTATGTCATCAGCTAGCTTACCTTCTTATTTCACCATTTCTCTCCTTCTGGCTTCTTTAGTTGCCTTCTCTTGTTTTTTAAAAGCTTTCCTACATCTAACTTCCCACTAATTTTTGCTGTATTACATACCATCTCTTTTACTGTTATGTTATCTTGACTTTGCTTGTCATCCACAGTTGCATCATCCTCCTTTTCGAATACTACTGCTTATTTATCTACCCTGAGCCTTTTGAATTGCTCCCAGAAACTCCAGCTATTGCTGTTCTATTGCCAACACTACTATTGTTCCCTTCCAGTCAGAGTTCCCCCCTTATGCCTCTGCAATCCCTTTATTCCACTGTAGTACTGATAGATCTTACGTTATCTTCTCTCTCAAACTGCAGGGTGAATTCTAACATGTTATGATCACTGTCTCCTCAGGATTTCTTTTCCTTAAGTTCTCTAATAAAATCTGATTGATTACACAGCACTCAATCCAGAATCACCTTTTTCCCTAGTGAGATCGATCATTAGATGCCCTGAAAAGCCTTCTCGTAGGCATTCTATAAATTCCCTCTCTTGGGATCCAGCACCAACCTGATTTTCCCAATCTATGTGCATATTGAAATCCCCCATGCCTATTGTGACATTGCCTTTTTTACATGCCTTTTCTATCTCCCATAATTTGTATCCCACGTTCTGGCTACTATTTGGAAGCCTGTATATATCTCCCATCAGGGTCTTTTTACACTTGCAATTTCTTAATTCAACCCACAAAAGTTCGACATCTTCAAATCCTATGTTACCTCTTTCTTGTGATTGATATTTTTTTTGCCAATAGAGCCACCCTACTCCCTCTGCCTACTTCCCTGTCCTTTTGATACAGGTGTATCCTTGGTTGTAAAGCTTACAATTATGATTTTCTTTTAGCCAGGTCTCAGTGAAGCCCACAATGTGATACCAGCTTCTCTCCAACTGTGCTACAAGATCATGTATCTTATTCTATATATGACATACGTTCAAATATAACACTTTCTCGTCTGTATTCCTGACAATTTTCCCCCCATATCATACTTCAACTCATCCACTGATTACAATGTTAACCTATCCTCTCCCTAAAGCCTGATTTATACTTCTGTGTGGAATCTATGCCGTAGGTTCCGTGTACCCTACGCTGTAGGGTGATGTGCACCTCCCCAAAAAAGTAACTTGTGCATTGTGGCGACGCAGACGGCAACAACTGTGATTGTTCCGCTTGGTAGCATCGCAGTTCCTCCTACGCATTCCTGGTTGCTGCTTCTCCACCATGTCTGTAGCCTGTGCGTACACCGATGCGAAATACATAGTTGGAGATGATGAATCAAATCATCAAATCTACCTGGCGACATCCGAAAATATTTGAAATGCATTTCTTTGTCCATGTCTCTCACGAAGAAACTCAACACAGTGGCATAGAAACCCCACTGCCAACTAGTATTTTGGCAGTGAGTTGCAGAGTGACGCAGTCACACCAACATACGCAGAAGTATAAATCAGGCCTACGGCGTAGCCCGTATGCAGAAGTATATATCAGCCTTAAGACAGAACCTCCAGTCTGCTCCTCCAACTATGGAATCTCCTGTCACTACTGCATCCTCTTCCATTCTGTGCCACAGAGCCAGACTGTGCCAGAGACCCAGTCACTTCAGCTTCCTTCTGGTAGGTCATTACAACCCCTCCACTCCCACAGCAGTATCCAAAGTGGTATTCTTATTATTGAGGGAATGACCACAAGAGTTTTCTGCACTGTCTGCCTATCCCTTTCCCTCTCATAGAAACATAGAAACCTACAGCACAGTACAGGCCCTTCAGCCCACAAAGTTGTGCTGAGCATGTCCCTAGCTTAGAAATTACTAGGGTTACCCATAGCCCTCTATTTTTCTAAGCTCCATGTACCTATTTTAGGAGTCTCTTAAAAGACCCTATCATATCTGCCTCCACCGTCGCCGGCAGCCCATTCCACGCACTCACCACTCTGCATAAAAAAAAACACTTAACCCTGACATCTCCTCTGTACCTACTCCCAAGCACCTTAAACATGTGCCCTCTTGTGGCAACCATTTCAGCCCTGGGGAAAAAGCCTCTGACTGTCCACATGATCAATGCCTCTCATCATCTTATACACCTCTATCAGGTCACCTCTCATCCTCCGTTGCTCCAAGGAAAAAAGGCCAAGATCACTCAACCTGTTTTCATAAGGCATGCTTCCCAATCTAGGCAACATCCTTGTAAATCCCCTCTGCACCTTTCTATGGTTTCCACATCCTTCATGGTTTCCCTTCTGAAGTCATCAAAGATGCCTTCACCCGCATCTCCTCCACCTCCCGCACTTCAGCCCTTAACCCATCCTCCCATCACCACAACAGAGACAGGGTTCCTCTTGTCCTCATCTACCACCCCACCAGCCTCCGGATCCAACACATTATCCTCCGCAACTTCCGCCACCTTCAGCAGGACCCCACCACCCAGCACATCTTTCCCTCCCCACCCCTCTCAGCTTTTCGCAGGGATCGTTCCCTCCGCGACTACCTGGTCCACACGTCCCTCCCCACAGAACTCCCACCCGGCACTTATCCCTATAAGCGCAAATGCTACACCTGTCCCCACACCTCCCTGCTTACCACCATTCCGGGCCCCAGACAGTCCTTCCAGGTGAGACAACACTTCACCTGCGAGTCTGCTGGAGTTGTCTATTGCATCCGGTGCTCCCGGTGCGGCCTCCTCTACATCGGCGAGACCCGACGCAGATTGGGGGACCGCTTCGTCAAGCACCTCCACTCCGTCTGTCACAATAGACAGGACCTCCCGGTTGCCACCCACTTCAACTCTGCCTCTCATTCCCATCTATATATGTCCATACATGGCCTCCTCTACTGCCATGATGAGGCCAAACTCAGGTTGGAGGAGCAACACCTCATCTACCGTCTGGGTAGTTTCCAGCCTGGTGGTATGAACATTGAATTCTCCAATTTCCAGTAATTCCCTCCCCCTCCCCCTTCCCCTATCCTAGGTCCCTCTCTGCCTCTCTCCCCTTTCAACTTTCTGCTCCTTTATCTCTACAGTTCTTTCATGCTTATCCCCTCCCCCCTTTATTCTTCCTCTGATTGGTTCTCCACCTGGCGCCTCTAGCCCTTCCCCCTCCCCATCTCTATTTCTGGGCTTCGACCCTCTCTTCCCCCCCATTCCTGATGAAGGGTCTCGGCCCGAAACGTTGGCTACTCTTTTCTCACGGATGCTGCCTGACCTGCTGAGTTCTTCCAGCGTCGTGTACGTATTCTTTGATCCACAGCATCTGCAGTTGTATTTTTGTGTCCACATCCTTCCTGTAGTGAGGTGACCAGAACTGAGCACAATACTCCAAGTGGGGTCTGACCAGGGTCCTATATAGCTGCAACATTAGCTCTTGGCTCCTAAATTCAATTCCACGATTGATGGGAGGCCAATACACCGTATGCCTTCTTAACCACAGAGTCAACCTGCTCAGCTGCTTTGATCATCCTATGGACTCGGACCCCAAGATCCCTCTGATCCTCCACACTGCCAAGAGTCTTACCTTCAATACTATATTCTGCCATCATATTTGACCTACCAAAATGAACCACTTCACACTTATCTGGGTTGAACTCCATCTGCCACTTCTCAGCCCAGTTTTGCATCCTATCAATGTCCCGCTGTAACCTCTGACAGTCCTCCACACTATCCACAACACCTCCAACCTTTGTGTCATCAGCAAACTTACTAACCCATCCCTCCACTTTCTCATCCAGGTCATTTATAAAAATCACAAAGATTAAAGGTCCCAGAACAGATCCCTGAGTCACTCCACTGGTGACTGACCTCCATGCAGAATATGACCCATCTACAGCTACTTCTGTGGGCAAGGCAGTTCTGGATCCACAAAGCAATGTCCCCTTAGATCCAATGCCTCCTTACTTTCTCAATAAACCTTGCATGGGGTACCTTATCAAATGCCTTGCTAAAAGTCGTATACACTACATCTACTGCTCTTCCTTCATCAATGTGTTTAGTCACATTCTCAAAAAATTCAGTTAGGCTCGTAAGACACAACCTGCTCTTGACAAAGTCATGCTGACTATTCCTAATCATAGTATGACTCTCCAAATATTCATAAATCCTGCCTCTCAGGATCTTCTCCATCAACTTACTAACCACTGAAGTAAGACTCACTGGTCTATAATTTCCTGGGCTATCTCTACTCCCTTGAATAAGGTAACAACATCCACAACCCTCCAATCCTCTGGAACCTCTCCTGTCCCCATTGATGATGCAAAGATCATTGCCAGAGGCTCAGCAATCTCCTCCCTCGCCTCCCACAGTAGCCTGGGGTAATCTCATCTAGTTCCGGTGACTTATCCAACTTGATGCTTTCCAAAAGCTCCAGCACATCCTTTTTCTTAATATCTATATGCTCAAGCATTTCAGTCTGCTGCAAGTCATCACTACTATCACCAAGATCCTTTTCCATTGTGAATACTGAAGTATTCATCAAGTACCTCTGATATTTCATAGAAACATAGAAGACCTACAGCACAATACAAGCCCTTCGGCCCACAAAGTTGTGCCAAACATGTCCAGTTCCATGCACACTTTCCCACTGTCACACTTGATAGGTCCTGTTATTTCATGTCTTATCCTCTTGCTCTTCACATACTTGTAGAATGTCTTGGGGTTTTCCTTAATCTTGCCCGCCAAGGCCTTCTCATGGCCCCTTCTGTTTCTCCTAATTTCCTTCTTAAGCTCCTTCCTGTTAGCTGTATAATCTTCTAGATCTCTGACATTACTTAGCTCTATGGAACTTTTGTAAGCTTTTCTTTTCTTGACTAGATTTACTACAGCCTTTGTACACCACGGTTCCTGTACCCTACCATAACTGAGCAAGTCAGATACTTTATTCTAGGATTACAGTGATTTCTGACTTTTAACATGTCTGTTTTAGTCAGAGTTGGGTTTAGTATCAGTGGCTTACATTGAGAGATTTGTTAACTTTGTGGCAGCAGAACAGTGATAAGAACATGATAAGAGGAAGAAAAAAGAAAACTGAATTATACAGATTATGTAATAGTTAAATAATTAGTGCAAGAAATAGGAAATATATAAAAAGTAGCTTTGTATTTGGTCCTTGAAAGAGCTTTTTTGGACTCTAACTGGTTTGATCGTCTCAGCAAGTCTTTGCCAGATTATGAAAGGTCTGTTTTTGTACAAATATAAATTCTATTTGTAGTTGGGTAGAGGATAAGTCGTCCCATCATTTTAGGTTGGGAAAGGCAGGAAGTGGTGTTTTATGGAACATGGTCTTTCAGTAGACGAAAACTGTTGCTGATGTCAGAAGCCCAGCCAAAAGTGAAGTATTTGTTTTTGATAGTACAGATTTTGAGTTTTATTTTAAATTTAGAGATACAGCCTGGAACAGGTTCGCCTGGCCCTTCGAGCCATGCCACCAGAAACCTCTGATTTCGTATCACAGGATATTTACAATGGCCAATTAACCTACTAACTGATAGGTGTTTGGACTGTGGGAGGAAACCCACTTGTTCCATGGCAGGACATACAAACACCTCACAGAGGATGCTGGGATCGAACACCAACGTCCTAGCTGTAATAGTGTCGCACTAACCACTACACTCCTGTGGCACCCTTTTTGAGCTGTAAAGTACCACATGAAATGGTAGCGGAAGTGGATTGCATAATGTGGCACGTAGGTTTTACTGACCTACCCCCACTTTCCCATTGTGCTCTGCATTTCTTTGTTCTGATGTTAACTGTGGACAGCCATCAGTATTTGCCTTTAATTGGTGGTTAATCTGATTATAATAGCAGTTTTTGTTGTGTAAAGAGAGATTAAGGCTACGTCCACACTACACCGGATAAATCCGTAACCGAAGCTTTTTCTTTTCATTTTTACCCTCCGTCCACACTAAAACGGCGTTTTCGTCCCCTGAAACCGGAGCTTTTCAGAAACGCTTTCCAGGCTGGCTATTTTTGAAAACGCTGCTTGGGCAGATCAATGTGGACGGGGTAACCGGAGACTTCTGAAAACGCTGTCAGACGGTAGCGCGCTATCCTTGTAAACGGAACAAGTGCTACACCTGCCCTTACACTTCCTCCCTCACCACCATTCAGGGCCCCAGACAGTCCTTCCAGGTGAGGCGACACTTCACCTGTGAGTCGGCTGGTGTGGTATACTGCGTCCGGTGCTCCCGGTGTGGCCTTTTATATATTGGCGAGACCCGATGCAGACTGGGAGACCGTTTCGTAGAACACCTATGCTCGGTCCGCCAGAAAAAGCAGGATCTCCCAGTGGCCACACATTTTAATTCCAAGTCCCATTCCCATTCTGATATGTCTATCCATGGCCTCCTCTATTGTCAAAATGAATCCAAACTCAGGTTGGAGGAACAACACCTTATATGCCGGCTGGGTAGCCTCCAACCTGATGGCATGAACATTGACTTCTCTAACTTCTGTTAATGCCCCTCCTCCCCTTCTTACTCCATCCCTGACATATTTAGTTGTTTGCCTGTTCTCCATCTCCCTCTGGTGCTTCTCCCCCCCCCCCCCCACCTTCTTTCTCCTGAGGCCTCCTGTCCCATGATCCTTTCCCTTCTCCAGCTCTGTATCACTTTCGCCAATCACCTTTCCAGCTCTTAGCTTCATCCCACCCCCTCCGGTCTTCTCCTATCATTTCGCATTTCCCCCTCCCCCCACTACTTTCAAATCTCTTACTATCTTTCCTTTCGGTTAGTCCTGACGAAGGGTCTCGGCCCGAAACGTCAACATCGCTTCTCCCTATAGATGCTGCCTAGCCTGCTGTGTTCTACCAGCATTTTGTGTGTGGCGCTATTTCATTGTTTTTTTTTAACGCAACCTAACAATTTCAGAACAGACGGCAACGAGACTGAAGACAGAAGAGTTAGAAATGTACTCACCAAATACTTTAACCCATAACTTACTGAATAAATAAGTATACGGTACTCACTTTGCCCTGTTTTCTGTCCTTGCTCGTATGAAGGTGGTTTACCTATTTATGCAAGTACTTCTCTAACAATAGATACTTCTCTAACAGCCGAATGTAACATTGTATGGAAATACAAGATAATACTGATGCAGACATGTTTTACACATTTAACAAGGTGCTTTTTAATGCAACAGAGTTAGTCAGTTTTTCAATGTTCGTTGTCAGCCAGGTCATACAGTCCGTGAACTCCCTGTTGGTTGCCGCTGTACGCTCCAGTATTTGTTTTTTTTTACTTTTAAGTCCTCCTGCACAAGAGCCAACAGCTGCCTGTCGTTTTAAGTTTTTCTAGTCTGTAACTGAACAAAAATGCACCGTCTTTCACGGCGAGATTCAACATCAAACATGTTGCTTGTTTTTGGTAGGTGTGTCCTGTGCATGCACAGTAGGAGGAGATACACTGAAATCTCCGTTTCAGTGTGGGCAGAGATATTACTAAAAACGCATAGTGTGGACGCCTATCGTTTTCACGCGAAACTGGCATTTTCAAAATTACCTGGTCTAGTGTGGATGTAGACTAAGTAGGTTGGATATGTGTTTAGAAAAATGAGAGGAAATCTAATAGAAATGTACACAATTCTTACTGGTCTTACTGAGGTAGATGCAAACTTGAGGCTTCATAGTGTTGTAACTGGCTCATAAAAGTTTACTTTTAAGTTGATCTGATTAATAGATAGTGCCATTGTTAAACTAAATGTAACTGGTAAACTGATTTAGTTCCATCAGGGATTGGCTATTTGAGGTCAGCATTGAGAATTTTAAGATAAGTTTAAAGTACAGATATGTCACTATACTATCTTGAGACTTGTTTTCTTGAAGGCAATCACAGTAGAACAAAGAAATATAATACTGTCAATGGAAAAACTACACAGAAAGACTGATAACTTGCAAATTCAAGTATAAAAAGAACATGAGTTGTACTTCTCTTCCTCCCCTCCCCCCCCACCCCACAGTAGCAAACAATAAACTCTTTGGTTTTGCTGACATTGAGTGAAGGGCCTATATGCTGATTTGTCGCCACCTTTGATTTAGCCAACAACAGTGGTATCATCAACAAACTGGGCTTAGCCTCGTAGTCATAAGTGTAAAGAGAGTAGAGCAGGGGGCTAAGCACACAACTTTGTGGTGCAACTGTGCTGATGGAGATTGTGGGGGCGATGTTATCATCAATCCGGACTGACTGGGGTCTGCAAGTGAGGAAATCCATTTGCACAAAAGGTATCGAGGCCGAGGTCTTGGAGTTCAATGATGAGTTTCGATGGATGATGGAGTTGAATGCTGAGCCGAAGGTAGCAAAGAGTATTCTACACCTCAAAGATGTTGCAACTTTGGAATTCTCTAAGCAAGGAGCCGGTGGAGGTTCAGTCTCTGAGTATATTTGAAATAAACCCAAATTTTAATACTTGTACATTAATGTGAGGAATGTGCAGTTGAGGTTAAAGATCAGCTGTGATTGAAGGATGTGGACCTTATATATGCAGAAGGGATTAGTTGAAATTTTAATTCATTCGACACACATCAGAGCCTGATCCATTTTTGTACTGTTCCATATTTGTGTTGTAGAAGTGCTGACATTGTGGGCCGATGGGCCTTTACAGTGCTGATTTCATGGGCTGAGGGTCTTGTTTCTCTGTTGTATTGTTCTATGCTTGTGTTGTAGATATGTTTCTGAATTTCTTTCTGAAAAGACTTGTGTCTCACGATTTTGTCTTTCTGACTACTGGAAATAATTGATCTACCATACCTGTGTGGAAGTTGAATCCGGATAAGGTCACTCAGAGAACGTATCAGTACAAACTCTTTATTCAAAGCCTCTGGGGCACTTCAGTAAGTCGATCAAATAGGAACAGTCTGTGACTGTGACTGTTCCTGCTCAGTCTACCGACTAACTAACAGTTGCCCTTACAGAGGAGATATATTTGCTCAGATACCCCCACACATACCAAGCTGGAGCCAGACTTATCTATGTGCTTGACAGTACCGAGAGACAAATTACAGCATAGGTATAATGGCCACATACACAGAACAAACTGGAGCAGTCTTATCTATGTGGATGACAGCACAAAAGCACTAACTCCAAGAAGAAATATGGCTGAGCATGGCTGAGCACATCTGTTGATCATCAGCAGTTTCTTG
The DNA here is from genome assembly GCF_048418815.1 of Hemitrygon akajei. Lineage (NCBI taxonomy): Eukaryota > Metazoa > Chordata > Chondrichthyes > Myliobatiformes > Dasyatidae > Hemitrygon > Hemitrygon akajei. The sequence goes on from NC_133139.1 coordinate 72,306,606, forward strand.
CAGAAAAAACAGCCTACTATGTTTAGCTGACCGTGTTACCCTTTACATACATTATCACCTGTTCCTTTTACACTTGAAAGCTTTGTTCACATTACTGAAGGAATGCACCCTTAGTTTGTCCAAGATGTAGGAATGCGGAATTGTGGACTGCACTCCCTGTTACACTGATTTTGATTATGTCTTCCCTATGCTTGGACTGCTACGTTACTGAAATTTTCCTAGTGCTGGCTTGAAATTCCAGTGTGGTTTACTGTGGCATAAAATGATGTTAGCGTATTGGCCTCATGCTTCGACAGACAAGTTACCATGATGTTGTAAAGAACATGAGATTTTCAACTGACATTCTGATGAATTTTTATACTTTGGTCAAAATCAATAAGGCTCATTACCTGGTTAGTTTCATATTACATATTTGTGCAAAATGGTTGCAGTATATCCTATTTTATTTGAAGTTTTTAGCCATGTAAAATGAAATATTCAGTTGAAATGTATATCTTTTCATTGTAGTGTATTTCTCTGGAAATATTCTGCAACTCTTTCCCTCTGTTTATTTCTTCACTGGCGACCTCCTCCAATCCATATTAACTTGTCTCATTTTGTCCCTAATTCTTATTACTTTACCCAATACTTAGTACCTGGCTCTGCACAACATCTCTCTGGGGCGGTATGGCTACGTTACTGATGGTGATACAAATTATACTGGTCTCCAGCTCTGCCATCGCTTTTATAGGAAGGGGAGCATCAATCCTGAAAATGATACCTTCAACATCAACCCACAGGTGATAACAGGTGGGTGATCTTTTGTAGAATATTTGTATTCATCCAAGTGTCTTTTTACCTCTTACTCTTCACACTTCTGGTACTTGCACTTTGAGAAGTGGATGATTCTGGCACCTTCAGTATTTCATGTCCATTCCTCTCACTCCATTCAGTCTCGTCCATATGACAGATGAAAAGTTGGGTGAGTGTTCTCTTTCTGTTAAGATGTCCTGGAATTTTGAGTCCAGTAATGGTGAGAATATAGATGTGTCCAAGCAGCAATGGTGTGGAGCTCAGTAGATGCTGAAAGCGGTGGTCCTCTGCCATTGCTGTATTTGTCTACCCAAGTCAAGTGTTTGAAAGGTGTCATCAGTGCATCTAGTTCATTCTGCAGAATGCACTGAAGCTTGTAATTCTCACATGTACTGAGATACAGTGCAAAGAATGTTTTGCAGACCACTTCAAATATGTACCTTGGTGCAGCTCAAGGAGAAAGACAATAGGACAATGCAGAATAGTGTTATAATGACAGAGTGCAGTGTAGGTAGACAACAAAGTGCATAAGCCAGGGTAGATGGTGAGATCAAGAGCTCACCTTCATACAGAAGGAATATTTACAACAGCAGGACAAAAGCTGTTCTTGAGCTATGCTGTGGGAATGATGGAAGGGTGATTGTGCTCCTTTTGTGGAGTACAGCAAATTGCTGTAGTTCAGAAATGTTGAGTTTCTCAAGTGCTGTTGTGGCTTTCCATTTCCGGATGTATTATATGCCTATACTGACCATGGTGCTCTATATATAATACAAAACAGAACCAGGAAATGGCCTCTCATCTCCTCAACCTGCTCAGTGATTCAGTAAGATCATGGTCTTGACTTCACCAACTCTATCCTTGATTCCTTCTATATCTAAAAATCTAATGATCTCTTTGTTGGATATTTTAGAGCTCTCTTGGGTCAACAATTCCAAAATTTTTAATGAAGTTGTCAAAAACCCATCTAGTTCACTGGCATCTTTCAGAGCAAGTAATCATCCATGCTTATCCTGCCTGGCCTGGTTGTGACTGGCCTGCCTATCAGTGTGGTTGACTCTTGCCCTCTGAAAACCACTGAGTTCTACCAGTGAAGGGCAATAAACACTAGCCTTGCCAGTGACACCTGAACCCTAAAAGAAGAATTAGAACCAGAATTGGGTTTAATATCACTGGCAGCGGTACATTACAATACATTAAAAAAAATTATAAATGACTCTAAGAAATAGTGGATTCTGGTTAATTGGTTAATTCTGGTTAATTAATTGTGGCCCAAGTAAGTGACTGCCTGAATCAGCTGAAGTTTTATGGAAATAGTTAAAAAGGTATTCTTAAAAAAAGACTAATTGAGTACACATTATATGTTTAAATGAAGTGCAAGTTGGAACAAGTTGGAACACTATCAATTCTACTGCAATGTTATAAAACTGTATTAGTTCTTAGTACTTATCGACTGAAGAATTAAATCCCTGTCACATTCTTTTGATTGTAAATGAAGAAAATCAGTGCAGACACCTTGTGCAGATAGACAGTGGACTGTCTTCATACAATACTTTCAATGACTGCATCCTCCAAACCTTAATTTTCATTGCCACAATGTTTGTCGATACTTTCAAATTCTTAGCAGCTTCTAACTTGAAATAGTGAAATATTTCATTTTCACTCCCAGCCGTTCCTCATACCTCCAAACTTCTATGCTTGAAACCGCAGTGAGTGAAATGGTCTGAATTGTCTTACTGCTTATTTCTCACCAACTGTCAGTGACAAAAATCACTGCTTTTTGAACATAAACCCACACAACGGCACTATTTTAAAAACTACTCGCCTGAAGCATGGCGTTGTATCGAACAGCAGTGCTAGTGCACATGACTGGTGCTAGTTAAAAGCTCTTTGTCAATAGTTTCCTATCCTAATTAAGCAGCATAGTGTTCCAAGTAAAGGAATGGGATACCAGCAATTCTCTTGATTGATTTTTGTCCTAAGAGTGATCCTAAATAAGTGGCTGCACTGATGGCCTATTTAACTGGAATCCACTGTATATAATTATTGACATGAAAGAGAGCAAAAAGAAAAATTAGTGAGATTGTGTACATGGGTTCATTATCCAAAACTGATGATGGTCGTGAAGAAGCTGTTCCTAAAATGTTGAAAGTGTGTCTTCAGGCACCTTTGCCACCTTCTCGATGGTAGCTGGGGAGACTGGAGTCCATGATGGAGCTGGCTGAGTGTGCAACTTACTGTAGCCTTAACTGATTCTGTGTGGTGGCCTTGCTGTACCAGATGGTGATGCATGGTACATGTGTAGAAATTTACCAGTCTTTGGTAGCATACCAAGTGTCCTCAAACTCTTAATGAAATATATCCGCTGTTGTGCCTTCATTGTAATTACATCAATATGTTGGGGCCAGGATGGATCTTTAGAGATGTTGACACACCGGAACTTGAAACTGCTCACCCTTTTCACTGCTCGTCCCTTGATGAGGACTGGTGCATGTTCCTTGACTTGCCCTTCCTGAAGTCCACAATCAGTTCCTTGGTCTTACTGATGTCGAGTGCAAAGTTGTTGCTGTGATGCCACTCGACCAGCTGATCTATCTTGCTTCAGTACACCTACTTCTCACCGTTTGATATCCTGCCAACAGTTGTGTCATTGGTTGATTTATAGATGGTGTTTGAGCTGTGCTTAACCACATGGTCATGGGTGTTGAAAGAGTAGAGCAGTGGGCTGAGCATACATCCTGCAGGTGTGCCAGTGTTGATCGTCAGCAAGGAACAGATGTTATTTCTCAACCACACTGACTATGGTCTCCTGTGGGGGGGGGGGAAGCCAAGGATCCATTTGTAGAGGGAGGTACAGAGGCCCAAGTTTTGGAGCTTGTTGATTACTACTGAAGATATGATGGTGTTCAACACTGAGCTGTAATCAACAAGCAGCAGCCTGACGTAGGTATTGCTATGTCCAGGTGATTCGAGGCTGCGATTGCATCTGCTGTAGACTATTGCGTCATTGGCAAATTGCAGCGTTCAGGTCCTCACTTGGGTAGGAGTTGATTCTGCCTATGACCCAACCTCTTAATGCACTTCATCACAGTAGATGTGAGTACAACTGAGCAATAATCATTGATGCAGCTCACCGTGCTCTTCTTGGGCACTGGTATGATTGTTGCTCTTTTTGAGAGATTAAGCATCTCCTTGAACACTGCTAGCTGATGGGCGCAGCTTTTCAAGGATGCAGTTGAGGTGCTTGACAAAGTGGTGTGCAGGAGGCTGCTTCAGGAGCACCGGATACAATGGATGGCTTCAACAGATTTGCAGGTGATGTGTTACCTCACCTGGATGGACTGTTTAGAGGCAGGGAGGAGGTGAATAGACGGGTGAAGCATTTCTGCTGCTTTCAGGGGTAAGTGCAGGAGGGAGATTAGTGGGGAGGGACAAATGGACAAAGGAATCACAGTGAGAACAATCCCAGTGGAGAAGTAACGAGGTGTTTGGTGGTAGGATCCTGTTGAAATTGAGAAGAATAATGTGTTGGGTGTGGAGGCTCATGGGGTGACAGCAGGTGACAAAAGGAACTCTATCCCTGTTAAGGCAGCAAGAACATGAGGGAGTGCAGATGTCAGGGAAATGGAGGAGTGCAGGTGAAGGTAGCATCAATAGTGAAGGAAGGAAAGCCCTGTTCTTTGAAGGAGAGCATCTCTGATGTCTTGGAAAGGAAATCCTAATCCTTGGAACAGATGTGGCGGAGACTAAGGAACTGTGAAAAGGGGAATTTTCAGGAGATGGGGTGGAACAGACAGGATAATTGTGAGAATTGGTAAGTTTATAAATGATGTGGTAGACAGTTTGTCTCCAGAGATGGAGAAACTGAGATCGAAAAAGGGGAGAGGGGTGTCAAAAATGGACAAAATGAATTTAAGGGCAGGTTGGAAGTTGGAGGCAAAGTTGAGGAAATTGACGAGCTCAGCATGGGTGCATGAAGCAGCACTAGTGCAGAAGGATCTAGTGCTTTCCTGGTGTATATGATGAACTAACTCTTCTCTGACTTCAATCCAGGTACCCAGCTTGAAGCCCAAGAAGAACTTATTCAGCATTAATGCAGTCGTCAATGTAGTGCAGAAAAGTTGGGGAGCAATACCAGTGAAGAACTATTTCACGCAGACAACAAAAAGCCAGACAAAGCTGGGGCCCATGACTATACCTTGAATTTGGAGAAAGCAAAGGAGATATTGTTGAGGGTGAGGCCCAGTTCTGCCAGAAGGAGGGTAGTGGTGGAGGGGAACCGACCAGGTCTGATGTCAAGAAAGAAGTGGAGAACTTTAATGCTTTCTTGATGGAGGATAGAATTCTATGGTGAAAATGAGCAGATCAGTTGCCAGGGAGTTGAAAGTTGTTGAGGAGATTGAGAGTATATGGTGTCATGGATGTAGGTGAGAAGGGACTGAACCAAGGGGGGATAGAATGGACATGAGATGTGGACACAAGTTCATTGGGGCAGGAGCAGGCAGATTCAATGGGCCTATCCGGACAGTCACGTTTGTGGATCTTAGGTAAGAAGAAAAACAAGCAATGTGGGGTAAAGAGCTAAGGTTTTTGCAATGGATGGGAGATATCCAGAGTTGATGAGGTTAGTGATGGTGCAGGACATCTTGATGGTCTGAAAAAAGGTCCTTTTAAGTGAGAGAGGTGTCAGAGTTGCTGTCTGGCCTCAGCAAGGTAGAGCTCAGTCTGCCACACTACAACAGCACCCCCTTGTCTGTGGATTTAATGGTGAGGTGCAGAGAGAGTGGAGGGCAATGTGTTCAGAGGGAGTTCAAGGAAGAGAGAGGAGTGCTGATGTCAGCAATTAGAGATGAAAAGATCCAGAGCAGGCAGAGAACCAGAGTGGATGCCTTAAGAAGAGGACAGATGTTGGAAATGAGAGAGGAGGTCATTGGTGTGGGGTGTAGAATCCTTGCCAAAGAAGTGGGCTCAGTGATGGTGGTGACTGAAAAACTGCTGGGGGTCATGTTGGGCACAGAACACACTGAGGTGTGAACAAAGGGGGGGGGGGGAAGGTAAGGTCCTTACTGAGGACAGAACTTTCCGTCTCAGAGGGGAAGGTTGGAGGGAATCTATTGTATTGACTTTTGTCATTAAGTGTGGCCAAGTGAATAACAATGGGTTTTCAAATTGTCACAAAACCCACAGATGAGCTCCTCATATAAGAAAAGCAGGTAACTGGTTGAATGGGATCACATTAGAAATGCTAGAAGTCCAACTCAAAATGCTGGGGAATGGGTTTACATTGAGAACGAAAAATTCTATTTCATAACAGTACCGAAGAAGCTAGCTGCTCATTTACCTGAGTACCTAGTTGTTCAATTCAATGTCCTGCTTCGATTTTGTAACCTTAAACTTCAGCAGGCAAATATTAAATGGCCAGCAATATACAGAGCTGGGTGTGTAATTCCAATGGGTTGCTCTGTTCTTCAAGGTAATTCTACCTCTTCTTCTTCCAGAGTGTGTGAGTGTGAGCCCCACAGAGAGACAGACGTACAGGAACATCTCACTGAAATTCTACAAGTAATGTCATCTTCATTTTAAAATACAATTTTTACTTTTGAATATATGAAATCTCTAATGCGATAAGGCCTTAGAAGCTTAATGTGTATTGTGCAGTGTTGTTCTTTGCATTCTTGGAAAGATATTGAAGCGTTGGAGGTAGAGCCCATATCTAGTGGAAGAAATGACAGAGCTACAGCCAGAGACCTGGGTTCAATCCCAGACTTCTGTATGGTCTGTCTAGTTAACATGTTTCCCTTTGTCTGTGTGCTTTTCCTCTGGTGCTCTAGTTGCCTCCCACATCACAAAGATGTATTTATTGGCAGGTTATTTGACTGTCGTAAATTGTTCCCAATGTGTATATGAGTAGTACAATCAAGAGAATTGATGAGGGTTTGGGAGAGTAACTTACAGGGAAAATTAGTGTAGGAATGGCACAGTATTGTGAGCTGCAAATGGACAAAGTGGAACTGCTGGCTGTTGGATACAGTGCAACAAATGTAGGAGGAAGCCATGATGTGCAAGTATTCTTACTGCAATACAATTTCTTTAGATATTCCTGGATTATGGTCAAAAGTGAAGTAGTCACAGTTTGGGTAAGTGAATAAGTACAGGTGGTTGTCAGGAACTGAGTTTGTTTAATATGAACAGGATTGTTTGCTGTCTTGATGGGAATATATTGACCCAGATGGGTTGGCATGATAATGTGTTTCTGTCTTTACGTTACTTTTGCGAGAAGTATTCTCGGCTGTCTGCACTAGGGACATGGCATTATCAGCGCTGAAGAACTCATGCATGTCTGCAGGATTTTGGGCCTCCTGTCTTAGGTTACAGACATTCTGCTGACTCACAGCTTTCAATGTCTGTAGAAATGTTTTCAAATGAAGCATGGAAAAACTTCCAATATATGAATGGTTTGTGTTTACAGTCAATTAACTCCTACATCACCTGGTTGTCATCAAGCAGTCATAAGGATTTTTAAATCCTTAAAAATTTCACTGATTTTCTTGCAGCAGCCTTACTGATGCTGGTGTCTTGGGAACAGGTGATGAAAGTAAGTGGATTAGGCAATGATCTTTCCAACAGACACCAATAGCAGGACCCTCATGGATCTTCCCAGGAACAACAGACTTCCTTGATGCTTCACTGTGCCAGGAGCTCAGACCCTCATATGGATCTTGCAGCCCTGAGTGAGACCCAGTGGGAGAAGGTGACTAGCTCAGAGAGCAAGTGGTGGGGGCACCTTCTGCAGAGGCAGAAGAGTAACACACCTTTATAGCTGTGTTTTTGCCAGGAAATCTGAGCTGGTCCAATATTTCTATACTAACCCAACCCCACCTCCCATGGAATTAGTGAACATTGTGTGACCCTTCTCACAAAAACCAGCATCTGTACACTTATTGCATTAGCACCTGTCTATTACATGTCGATGGTATGAGTCAGGAACTTGCAAAGGTTGGTTGGAGTAGGTTAATTGCAGGCAAAGGGGCCTCTGGCAAGTAGGAGGGTTTTAAAGTTGAGTTAGTGAGAGCTGAAGGTTTGCATGTTCCTATAAGTGAAGGGTAAAGCTGGTAGGAGTCAGGAACCCTGGGTGATGAGAGATATTGAGGTCCTGGCCAGGGAAAATGAGAAAGAACGGCTCAGGTACAGGCAGGTGAATCCCTGGAGGACTATAGGGGATACAGGAGTGTACTCAAAAAGAAAATCAGAAGAGCATAAAGGAGGATATGGATGAAGGAGATGTCTTCCTATTTTAAACAAAGGGGGTTCCCTTCCAACATCAACTCTGCTCTCAAACGCATCTCTCCCATTTCACGCACGTCTGCTCTCACCCCATCCGCCTGCCACCCCACTCGGGATAAGGTTCCCCTTGTCCTCACCTACCACCCCACCAGCCTCCGAGTCCAACGTATAATTCTCTATAACTTCCGCCACCTTCAACGGGATCCCACTACCAAACACACCTTCCCCTCCCCCCTCTTTCTGCTTTCCGCAGGGATCGCTCCCTACTTGACTCCCTTGTCCACTCGTCCCCCCCCATCCCATCCCACCGATCTCCCTCCTCCCCTTCTTACCCCATCCCTGATTTATTTATTCCACCTTTTTTTTCCCTCTCTGCCCATCACTCTTTGCCTGTTTTCCATCTCCCTCTGATGCTACCCTCCCCCTTTCTTTCTCCCTAGGCCTCCCGTCCCATGATCCTTTCCCTTCTCCAGCTCTGTATCTCTTTTGCCAATTACCTTTCCAGCTCTTAGCTTCACCCCACCCTCTCCTGTCTTCTATCATTTCGCATTTCCCCCTCCCCCTCCTACTTTCAAATCTCTTACTATCTTTTCTTTCAGTTAGTCCTGACGAAGGGTTTTGGCCCAAAATATCGACAGTTCTTCTTCAGATTCAGTTTATTGTCATTTAGAAACCACAAATGCAATGTAATTAAAAAATGAGACAACGTTCCTCCAGAATGATATCACACAAGCATATGACAAAACAGACTACACCAGAAAATCTACATAATGTTTGGCAATCCCCAATCCAGAGTCCGGAGAGGCTGCTGTGTATTAATATCGCGCTACCGTCTAAGCGTGTTCCCCGGAAAGGAGCTCCAAATCCACCAGACAAACAAGACCAAAAACTAAAGCTACAAGACCCGCACAAAACCACATAGTTACAACATATAGTTACAACAGTGCAAACAATAGCATAATTGATTAAAAAAAACAGACCATGGGCACAGTAAAAATAGTCCAAAGATGTTAAAGGACTATAAGTTCAAAAGAAATCACCACACAGTTTCTACAAGTCCCCAGGGTCCCGACAGACTCGTCATCCCATGCCAGTGGCAGAAGAGAATACCCCCGCTATGGACTTAACGGTGCCGCCCGACTCAGCCTCGCAGACGCAGCACACAATGAAAGCTCCGTTCGACCCAGCCTCGCAGACACAGCACACACCAAAAGCGACCTGACTGCAGCGGACTTCGAGTCAGTCGAACCTCCGAGCCGACGACCATCCCCTCCGGCACAGCTTCTCGGAGCACCATCCTCTGCCGAGCGTATTAAGACGGCCCCACCAACAGCCATTGACAACGAGACCCAGAGGACTGGGGTCCTGTTCTTCCCAGCAGAGTCCCGGACCTCACAGCAGCAGCAGCGACGAAGAAGTTCTTCCTGGAGATGTTCCCAATGTTCCTCCGTGCTCCTACGTCCGTTTTCAATCGATTATGATTGCGCACGGCACCCCACTTCACAAATAACAGGTAATCAGCTCCGGAGTGGCAGCTGCAAGCTGCGTTGCACCGCCATCTTGGTTTCTTCCTATAGATGCTTCCTGCCTGCTGCATTCCACCAGCATTTTGTGTGTGTTGCTCAAAGGAGGATGTGGAATATTTTTGTCAGAGAAGATTAAGAAAATTCCAAAGAAATTTTATGTATATTCTGAGAAAATGAGCAACGGGGGAGAGAATAGGGATCCTCAAAGACTTTTGTATGGAGCTGCAGAAGATGGACAGATCAATGAATATTTCTCCTGTATTTACCATGGAGAAAGGGGTGAAGACTTCTGAACTAAGAAAAATTATTGGAGTTCTTGGATTAGTCCACATTTACAATTGAGAATGTGCTGAATGTCTTGAATGATATGAAAGATGATAAATATCCAGAGCCTGATCAGATATATCCAAAAATACCGTGAGAGGCTATGGAAATGATTGTGGGAGCCATGAATGAGAGATTTGCATCATTAGCCATGGGTAAGGTGCAGGTCAACGATGTTCAAGATGGATGGCAAAGAAAGTTTGGAAGGTATGGACCACCAAGTCCAACCTGTGTGGTAGGCAAGTTATTGGAGTAAATGCTAAGGGAGAAGAGATGCATCCTTTCGAAGGACAGTGGTTGATTAGTAATAATCATCATGGCGTTGTGCCTGTTTTATGAACTTGATTTGTTTTTCTAGTGTGACTAAGAATATTAATGACAGCAGGGTGATAGATGTAATCTTTGAGGACTTCAGCAAAGGTTTTGATGAAGTTCCACATGGAAGGCTGATCTGGAATCCATGGAGTGCTGTTTCCATATGGAACCCTGCCAAAGGTAGAGGGAGTCGTGTCATTTGGTTTCCTGGATTGGAGACCTGTGACTAGTGGCTCCTGGGGCCAATGCTGGGCCACTTGTTTTTTTTAAATATATCAAGATTATGGTTGAGAATGTAAAAGTCATCATTTGGAGATTACTTGAAAATGTATAGCATAGTGGACAATGAAGTACATTATCAAAACCACAGGGAGATTTCGATCAGCTCAGTATGGGGGTACATGGTCCCACGAAAGGAGTCCCTGGTAGATAGTGGTGAAGAAGATTGATGGATGGATAGAAACAGTTCAGAAGGTTGTAGGTCAAATTCTGGCCGATGGGACAAGCTTGTGTGGGAATCTTGTTTAGCATGGATCAGTTGAGCTAAAGGGCTTTTCATGTGCTCTCATTCTGAAGTAATACACTGCTTTAGTGTTGTAACCATTATTCCCAAATCCCTCCTGTAATGTTGCTACGTCTTTATTCTATAAATCTCCTCCAACCCTAACAATGTTCTGCAATGTTAGTGGTTCTACATTTCTGTGCCTCAAACCAATAACTTCCGGAGTTCCTCTCTACTTCACTTTACTGCTGAAGACAGTACTTCAGTATGAACTATGAAAACATATGTAAACTTGCCCTTTGGCCCAACCCGTCAATGTCAACTAGTTGTCTACCAATAGTAGACTTGTCCAAATGTCTTTTAACAATTGTAATTGTACCAATCTGTACAGCTTCCTTTGGCAGCTCATTTCGTATACCTAAAACAATTTGTGTGCAAAAACTTACTCATCAGGTCCATTTTAAATTTATTTTTCTTACCTTAAATGCATACCTTCTTGTTTTAGATTCAATTACCCTGTGCAAAAAGACAACATCTGTACCCCTCCTGATTTTACATACCTGTCATGTCACTCCACGGTCTCCTTAGCTCTAAGGGAAATAAAGTCCCAAGCCCTCCATTCCTGATAATAATCGTTGTGATTTTTTTTTCCCCCCTTCTGCACCATTTCAAGCTTAATAACCTCCTTCCTATGTTGGGTGGCTAGAACTACACTGTTCCAAATGTGGTCTCTCCGAAGTCCTGTACAATAATTTTTTTGCCCCAGCTTTGGGATATCTGCTTGGAGTTAAGTATTAGCAAAGAAGTGGCAACAAGCATTTTATGACAAATTGATGTTTAATGCGAGTTTTTTCAGATGGAATCCTTAAAAGCACGTTGATGCTTATGCAATCCAGATATATTTTTTGTGTCATACCATGTGTACGAGAGAACAAAAGGTCTGAACAAATTTGGCTTTCTGACAAAGTGATCCTTGTATGGAAATTAAGATACTTGACTTGGGAGGGTCTCGGACCGAAATGTCGACTGTACTTCTCCCTATAGATGCTGCCTGGCCTGCTGCGTTCCACCAGCATTTTGTGTGTGTGACTTGGGAGGGTTTGTTTTGCTTCACTGATTTCTAAGTTCACTAATGCCTCATTGAAGAGATGACATAACCTCTTGTGACTGTTCCACAAGAGCACTTGTTTGTTTCTGTCGAGGTACTAAAATTAGCATCCACTCCTAGTCAAGTAGGGAGAAGTCGCCTATGATTCATAATGTTTTCACCTTGCACTCGTCTGAGAAGTGCTATACTTTGACACTGTAATTTCAATGGTTTTGTCTTTGAGGAGTTTGGACATCTGGTTGAGTGGTCAATGAATGTATGTGAGTCAATGCCTCAAAGTGAGATTACAAAAGTAGCACAGAGTTGACAGTATGGGGAGAGTTATTGTTTCTCTGCTTTATTCCTTTTGGTTCCAGCTGCAATGCTGAATCTGGCACAGGAGGAGGCCATTCATCCCTTTGTCCAGTGCTTTGAACGAACTATTCAGTACTCCTATTTTCCTGTTCAGTTTCCAGGACCCTATTTCCTACCTCCCTCACCACCCCCAACACTTCCTTTTGAAAGCTACTCCTGAATCTGCCTCTTGCCAGCTTTGCATGTGACACTTTCCATGGTTGCAATTCCGTAGTTGCTTTGTCTGTGTCTTAGGCCATTCCACTACATCAGCATTGTTGCCAAGTCTAATTCTGATCCTCTGTGGCTTTGGCTTGTGGGTTGTTTGCTTTTGTGTGCACTTCAACTGTTGTGAGTATCTGACCCTGCCTTGAATCAGATTGGTTAAGTGCTCAGACTGTGGATTAGCTTTGTCTTGCTGGCTGGTTCATGTCGTCACTGCAGAAATTAGTCACAATGAGTGAAAAGGGAAAAGAAGATTTGCAAGGGCAATCTCTTAAATCTGATCTGTTTGTGTTTTTAGGCTTATCGATGTTACCATAACATTTAAACTGAAGGCCATTAACATTCAGACAATCATCAACCATGAAATTCCAGATTGCTACACATTTCATATTATAGTAAGTGCTGATTATTTTTTATTTTACATATTTATTTTTCTCTCTAATGAGGGAGCTTAATGTTGAGCTTTTTTTTAATTAATAATTGGAAGCCCAAGTATTTGTTTTTCAGATAAATGATATAGAATTCTATACCAAAGTTATGTAGGAATCTAGACCTACATTAAGAGCAATATAATAACTTTGGGAGAGGGTAGGACCACTTAAGGATAGAGAAGGGCAGATGTATTTGGAGATAGAGGTGAGATCCTAAATGAGTAACAAATGAGATCTGTGTGTAGCTTGGTAATATTCTATGGCATTTTGAGGTTAAGGAAGTAGTAATGTTGGTGTCACGAAGAACATCAAGTGGACGAGTCCTCAGGCTTGATGGGATGTACCTAGATTATTGAGAGTGGCAGATGATGAGATAACTAGAACCTTGCACAAGGTCTTCATATCCTCACTAGCTCAAGGGGAGGTCCCAGTAGACTAGTGAGCAGCTAATGTAAAATAGGAATCTATAGACCGCTGAATGTCACATCAGTGGTAGGAAAGCTATATGAGAGGTTCCTTAGGGATATGATCTGAGAATTTGGAACACCATGGCTTAATTAGGGACAGTGAGCCTGGCTTTGTTATGGGTAATTCATGTCTTCCTAACTTGATTGAATTTTTGAGGAAGTTGTAGGTGACTGATAAAGATAGAGCTGTGGATGTTTGACTTAATGGTTTTCATTAAGGCATTTCATAAGGCTTCTCATGGTAGGAGAAGAAAAATCCAGAAAAATGAGATGCATGGGACCACAGTAACTTGACCGTTTGGATCCAGAATTGGCTTGCCTATAAGACGCAAGCCAAGGTAGTGGTCTATGGTACTTTCTCTGGCTGCAGGTCAGTGATTAGTGTGTTCTACAGGGGCCTGTACTGGGACTTCTGCTGTTTCTGATGAATATAAAAACTTGGATGAAAACATAGAAGGATGGATTAGTATGTTCGTAGACAATACAGAGTATGGGCACTGTGGATAGTTTTAAAGATTGCCAATGATACGATGGAATCTGGATCAGTTGAGGATATGAGCAGAGAAATGGCAGGTGGAGGTTAATGTGGATGTAAATGAGGCGTTTCACTTTGGAAGATCATTTATGAAGAGACAACGTGCAATTAACGGCAAGACCTTTAACAGTGATGTACAGAGGGATCTTGGGATTCAAGTCCATAGATCTCTGAAAGTAGCTGTGCAAGTTGATCTGTTGATAAAGAAGGTGCAGGGCATGCTTGCCTTTATTAGTCTAGGCTAGTGGTCACCAACCAGTCAATCGCGATCAACCGGTCGATCTTTGAGACTTTCCCAGTAGATCCTGAAAAAAAATAAATGAAAAATGCACACCAGGCAGAAAAAAACCAGAAGCAAAACCCCGCAACCCAGAAACAACCTCTCCCCACAAACAGCTTTCTGCAGCAGGAGCACTGCTATATCACCGTTATCCTAATCGGCATCAACCTATCTTTATAATATTCATGTTACAACACTTCTCCCCCTTTAAATTCCAACATTCCCCAAATGTAAAAGAACTGGGAAACAAAAAACAGTGGTGTCATTAGCTTGCGTACCTCTGAAACTTATACTAGTGTCTCAGTAACAGTTTGGCGACCACGAGTCCAGGCACTGAGTTCATCTATTAGAATGTTGTGTTGCAGCTTTATAAAACTCTGATTAGTCTGCATCTGCGGTATTGCATTCAGTTCTGGTAACTCCATTGTAGAAAACACGGAGGTTTGGAGAGGCTGCAGAAGTCTGGTTTAGAGGGTATGTGGTTATAAGGCAAGGATGGATAAATTTTGTTAGTTTTCTCTGGTGCAGTGGTGGGTGCCTAGAATGTGCTACTGGAGGTGATGGTGGAAGCAAATGCATAAGACATCAGAGCAGCATTAGGCCAATTGGCCTATTGAGTCTGTTTTGCCATTCCACACGGCTGATTTATTATCTCTCTCAACCAAGTTCTCTTGCCTTCTCTCTGTAACCTTTGGTGCCCTGAATAACCAAGAACTTATCAACCTCTGCTTTAAATATATTTAATGACATAATAGAATTCACCCTGCAAATAGAATATTAAATAGAGATATTTGAGACACTTAAGCACATGAATATGCAGGCTTGGAGGATATGAGTGTATAGGCAAGAGGATTGTTTTACTTAGGCAGGTTATTCTCATTTTAATTAATTCAGCACAGCATTGTGGGCTGAATTGTACAGTTCTATATTCAATTTTGACCTGATAGCTAAACAATAAATGTACACATTCACAACGTCTGAGTATCCCTTCTATTGCTGGCTCCTTGTTGCACTGCTCACTCACACCGGCAGCTTCTCACCGTGTTACTCCTTCATGACTTGCACAACTATGAGGACGAGGGCAGCAAGTGTACAAGAACACTTGCCAAAAAGTTGGCTTGCGGGTCCAACAGGTTATTAAGAAGGCAAACAGAATGTTGGCCTTCATTGCTAGAAGGGCTGAATTCAAGAGCAGGGAGGTCATGCTGCAACTATACAGGGTACAGGTGAGGCTGCACCTGGAGTACTGTGTGCAGTTCTGGTCTCCATACTTGAGGAAGGATATACTGGCTTTGGAGGCAGTGCAGAGGAGGTTCACCAGGTTGATTCCAGGGATGAAGGGGTTAACCTATGAGGAGAGATTGAGTCGCTTGGGACTATACTCTCTGGAATCCAGAAGAATGAGAGGGGATCTTATAGAAACATACAAAATTTTGAAAAGGATAGATAAGATAGTGTTACGGATTCAGCAACAATAAATATATAAGTGAGGCAGAGTTTTTTATAACAAATAAAACATTTATTAAACACTGAAAAACAAACCCCCAAAAGTAAACAAACAACTAACGTAACCGGAAATCAGCTGCCGTGTGGCAGCTTAAACAGTTCTTAAAGGAATAAAGCTAAAACAGTTCTTAAAGCGATGTTGCAAAAACAGTTCTTCAAAGTAGTACTGCAAAAGTTCAAAATGCTTACAGTCCATTAAAGGAGAGACTTTTTAGACGATTTAAATTCTCTTTCACGTCGTGTTGTTGCGGTTCCCAGTCGAACTATACTTTTCCCCGGAGAATTTACGAAGATGAAAATGAAACTGCTTAAAGGCACTGACCTTTCCTTTACAAAACTGTACCCCAATCCTTTCTGCTATATTTTGCAGGGATTAACACAGGGACAGCCAACGAATTCCTTCCGAATGAGGATCAAACAAGGTTGAACCTGTTTCACCGTCGAAATTGACTTTCCTCGATCTTTTAGCTCCCAAACTCCGATCTTCACTCTCCACTGATTTTTAACTGGCAGTATTATAAAGAAACTGCTGGCAATGACCTTTTAAACTTTAGGCATTAAATAAAACTCCATCTTTCAACCAAACTGCGTCATAATATTAGACCACGCAGTGACATGGAGTCAAAATGGCAAATCCAGCCACGAACTGCCCCTCCTCACAGGGAGGGGTCCTCCTTTTATACCCTGTGGGGGAAAAAAAACCTGTCACATGACCTCTACTGGCGGGAAAATGACGTCACTCCACCATCACAAGACCACTACCTTCAGTCCAGTATAGCTTCAACACCACTGTCACGTGACAAGTACAAGATACCCACGGGTACGTAACAATAGAAGTAGGAAAGTTGTTTCCATTGGTAGGTGAGACTAGAACTAGGGGACATTGCCTCAAGCTTCAGGGGAGAAGATTTAGGACGGAGATGAGGAGAAACTGTTTTTTCCAGAGAGTGGTGAATCTGTGGAATTCTCTGCCCAGGGAAGCAGTTGAGGCTTCATCACTAAATATATTTAAGATACAGTTATAGGTTTTTAACATAGTAAGGGGAATTAAGGGTTATGGGGGAAAAGGCAGGTAGATGGAGCTGAGTTTACAGACAGACCAGCCAATATCTTATTGAATGGCGGGGCAGGCTTAATGGGCTGGATGGCCTACTCCTGCTCCTATTTCTTATGTTCTTACGTAACACTGTCACATCTAAGCTCCAGCTTGCTGGATGAGCAAATTTTTTTTTCATGGTTTCTGATCAGAACTTTGGAGCTCCTAAATTAATGGAGTTGGGAGCACCTTCATGCCCCAATAGTGGGTTAGGGAAGTGGTTCACTACTATTATTTGGGATAAGGAAATAAATGCTGGTCATTCTATTGCTACTGCATCACACCAAACTCCACATATTGTAAGACAGCGATAACCTGATTCTGATCCAGCTGCCCCACTCGTGTCTCTGGCCATACTTCCTCTCTGAGGCATCTACCTCCCAACAACAGGCTTGCTAGTTGCTTGTAAGCAACAGGTTGCTATTTTCTCTCCTGCACTTTGATGGGCAGCTGTGCAGGCTGATTTGGACTGACAAATTCCCTGGGCTGGCAGTGGGGTAGATTCTCATCTTGTAGGTTGTTAACTGGTACAAGCTGAGAAGGAGGGACCCAGTGAACATCCCACTCCATAACCTTCTCTGTCCTACCCAAGGCAGTCCCCCACCTTACCCCCCTCTCTGACCAACTATTCCCCTACTGGAAAGTGTGTGTGATGACAATGGTAGTTAGCTGCAAACTGCACCCCCGTTCCCACTCCCGAACCCCACCCCCCTTGCACAGGAGCTTTGGGAAGATGGGGTTTGCTATCTAAGAGGGAAGGGGACATGATCTTCCGGAGTAATGGGAGTGTAACAGAGTTCAATTTGATTGCAGATCCTGTTTGATAACAAGGCACACAGTGGTCGGATAAAGATCCGTCTGGACAACAATGTGGTCATCAATGAGTGTACAGAGCCCAGTGTTTATGGATATGGTGAGCGTACACAACAGACACCATTGTAACCACAGATCTGTACACTGATGGTTCGCCTCAGTCAATGGGGTGAATAAAGCATTGAGATTAGATTAGGATTGGCGCAGCGCTCTGGGGTTGAGTCAGGTAGACAGCAAAATTGGTAAGATGTTAAAATTGGGATACAGTCAGAGGATAAAGCAGCAGAATTGTTTTGGAGTTGGTGTGTGTATAATTGTATTTAATTTAAGCATAATACAGTGCTATGGGAGGATATGGGGCAGTGGGATTGATACAGGGTTGTGGATGGTGAAAGCTATGGGAGAGGAGTGTGGGCAGGTGGATGGTACAGAGCCACTGGGAGAGGGGTGGCAGAGGAGTGTGGGCAGGTGGATGGTACAGAGCCACTGGGAGAGGGGTGGCAGAGGAGTGTGGGCAGGTGGATGGTACAGAGCCACTGGGGGAGGGGTGGCAGAGGAGTGTGGGCAGGTGGATGGTACAGAGCCACTGGGGGAGGGGTGGCAGAGGAGTGTGGGCAGGTGGATGGTACAGAGCCACTGGGAGAGGGGTGGCAGAGGAGTGTGGGCAGGTGGATGGTACAGAGCCACTGGGGGAGGGGTGGCAGAGGAGTGTGGGCAGGTGGATGGTACAGAGCCACTGGGGGAGGGGTGGCAGAGGAGTGTGGGCAGGTGGATGGTACAGAGCCACTGGGGGAGGGGTGGCAGAGGAGTGTGGGCAGGTGGATGGTACAGAGCCACTGGGGGAGGGGTGGCAGAGGAGTGTGGGCAGTGGAACTGGTATGGGCCTATGTGTGGAAGGGTGGGGGAGATGGACGTGTTTTTTTTCCTGGGCAGTGGGGTTGATATTTGGGATGTTGGGAAGTGGGAGTAATGTGGGAATGCCCTGGTATAGTTACAATGGACTGAAGAGCTGCTCTCTGCTTTGTAATCCTCCGGTTCTCTGGCCACATGGCTTCTGCTCATGATGATTGAGTTAACCCCCCCCCCCCCCCCACCCCACTATGTTGAGGCTGCTTAAAAATGATTTCACGCTGTACTGTGACTTTCCTTCCAAGAAGACCTGTATGTTAGATAACGGAAAACTGGCTGGAGAGCCACATTCACTGTGAATGGGGCCAGTAGCTGAACAGTGAGTTACTTGCCTCTGTGCGAAGGGTGTTCTGCCCTTCTCTTGTTCTGAGAAGCAGTCCCACGGGTGACAGCAATATGACTAGGTCACCATCGTGTGATTTTAGTGATGCCAGTGGGCTTATCAACTGTTGAAGCAGATTTTTCTTGAGTCAGTGTCTGCCCAATGTGGTATTTCCAAAGGTAGCCACCAGATGTCACTATCAATACTGCTTTTCTTTGCTGGAGCCTGATCATAATATACCTTCCTGTCATGATTGGGATTTGGAAGAAGGACAGTTTAGAAGACCATTTTTAAGACATGCCAAAGTGGTCCAAGTCTTTGTGCAAAGACAGTTTTAATGTACTAATCCACCTTCCAAGCTCCCGCAAATAATAATAAGATAATATGGAACAAAAACAGAAAATACTGGAAATACTCAGGTATGTTCTGTGGAGGGAATAACAGCGTTAATGTTTCAGATCAATAATCTTTTGCAGGCAAAGGAAAGAGGTGAAGAGCAGAGGGAAAGAGGCCGAGATAAATCGGGACAAATGGCCTGATATTGCCTGAGGGAAGGTGATGAAGGCTTATTCATGGTACATTTTCATCAAGGGAAGGTGTAACAAAATAGAGACAATGCTGGAGATACCTGGTAGGTCAGGCCATCCATGAGACAGCAAGACCTGAGTTAATGGTGCAGATTTTGACCTTGCCTCCCATCTGGCCAGTTCTAACACATGCTGGAAAGACTAGTATCAGAAGTTGTTGAGTTCAATACCGTACCCTGAGCCCTGTGGTATATCTTGGTGGAAGATGAATCGTTATTCCCTAGGCTTTTATTGTGCATTGTCATAATATTGTCAGATGCAAAGACACAGGCTCCGTGAGGTGGAGAATTGTATTGTCAGGCTGCTGTTGCTGTCTATAAACTGATCATCTAATTAGTGTTTGGCTTCTAGAAGAGACCATACTGTGAACACCAATTGCAATACATTAAAGTGGAAGTGAATCATTGTTTCAGCTGCAAGTGTTTTGGTGCTTGGCTGATTGGAAAGGGCAAGCCAGATAGACTTGGTGTGCATTTGCCGTGGTTAGAGTCGTAGAACATGGAAGCGGGCCCTTTGGCTCAACTGGTCCATGCTGACCAAGTTTTCCAGCTAAGGTAATTCCATTTACCCAGGTTTCCCCAACATTTCCTATCAATGTACCTATCTGATGATTAAGTTCCAAAACCTTCATGTCCTCTTCCATGGTAAAAACAAAGGCGAAGTACTCATTGAGGACCCTGCCTTTCTCTTGCAGCTCCATACAAAGATGCCCACTTTAGTCCTTGAGGGGCCCCATAATCTTTATAGTTGCTTTTTTCTCCCTCTTAAAATACGTTAAATCTCTTTGATTCTCCTTAATCTGCTTTGCCGCAGTTATTTCATGCCCTCTTTGTGCCTTCTGATTTCCTAAAGTAAGTACACTTCTGCATCCTCTGTACTTCAGGGTTTTACTTGATCCTGGTGCCTGTATCTCCTCCAAGAGGGCCACAATCTTGTCGTTGTTTGGAGGCTTGCATGCTTCGATGACCCAGAGAGCTATGTTGGCTGGAGTCAGAGCTTTATGCCTTGGCTCTTGGTAGATCAAAGGGTAGAGTGGTCCACCGGTTCTCCGGGTTGGGAGGTTCAGCTCAGGGTTAACAACCCTGACTGGTAGAACAAAATTGTCATGGAAACAGCAATAAAGAATGCTTCTACATCTGAATGTGACAGTACCCCTGAGTCTCCACCTGGGACTTGCACGACTGAAAGTAGTGAAAACTGGGAGGATGCTACTAACACATTGAAGGAAGCTCTGAACACTGCCAGAGTTAGAGGACCTTCATTTCTGCCCTAAATGCCAGTGACATAACAGGTAAATGACGGTGCCTGTATTTGACCTATGAATCCTCCTCTCCTCTTTGTTGAGCCTCAATATCTCTCATCATCCAGGGTTCCCGACTGCCGTCAGTCTTGCCCTTCACTCTTAACAGAAACATGCAAATTTTGAAACCCTTCCCACTGTCAGATGTTCCTTTGCAAAACTCTGCTCCAACTTTGGAAGTTCTTGTTTAGTACACTCAACATTAGCTTTAGTCTATTTTGGAACTATAGCTTGTGGACTAGATGTGTTCCTTTCTAGAACTAAATAGTAACTAACAGAACTATGTTAACTGATCCCAAAGTGCTCCCCCACTGACACCTCAGTCACTTTTCTGCTCTATATCTAAGAGTAGGTCGAGCTTTGCCCCCTCCCTGGTGGATCCTTTTTTATATATATATATATATATATATATATATATATCCTAAGGAAAATTACAGGAATACACTTAAGTTTCACCTATCTAAGCTCTTGGCACATTAGCAGTCTCAGTCTATATTAGGAAAGATAACTTTCCCTACTATCATTGCCCTATTATTCTTGCTATCCTCTGCGATCTCTCTGCATATTTGCTCCTCCAATTCCCATTGACTATTAGGGGGCTTACGATATAATCCTACCAAGGTGTTCATTCCCTTGTTATTTCTAAACTCTATTCATAAAGCTTTAATGGATGATTGCAGTAGTTTTATCTTGTACTACTGCCATGATCTTCTCCTTAATCAGAAGTGCACCTCTCCCTTTTTCTCCACCTCTGTCCACCTACAACCCTGTACCCTGGAAATCTCAGCCATCATTCCTGTCCCTAAGCTATGTTTCTGTATTGGCTGTATCTTAGTCCAGGGTAGCTATTTGTGCCCTGAATTCATCCACCTTGCATGTCAGCTCTCTTACATCGAAGTAACTAATTTTAATCCAGCAGTTTTTTTCCCCTCACTACTCCCTGTACTGTCTACTGATCTTGCTATCATTGAATTGTCTCTCAGCTTTTAGCTTCCCATTTGCCTTACTGGTACTTGTAATCCCACCCCCTTGCCCACCTAGTTGAAAGCCTCCCTTGCAACAAAAAAACCAATCTTCCTGCCAGGATATTGGTCTCCTTGGAGTTCAGGTGTAACCCATCCCTCTTGTGCAAGTTACCTCTGTTCTAGAAAGTATCTCAAAGGTCCACCCCTGCTCCTACACCAGCTCTTCAGTCAAGCAATCAATTTCCATATCCTCCTATTTTTTTCCCCTCACTAGCCCTTAGCACTGCATGTAATCCAGAGGTTATTAACCTTGTTATCCTTTCCTCTGCTAACTCCTTCTATTCCTTCTGCAGGACCCCATCTCTTTCTTGATCATGTGTGCTAACGTGCACATCTACTTCTGATTGCTCCCCCTCCCCCTTGAATCTGCTCAGAGGCAACCAGGGAGGCAACATATCATCCCTGAGCCCCGATTGCAACTGTAGGATCTCCTTTCTGTCCCCCTAACTATTGAGTCTCTTATCATTGTAATCCTGCCTGCTTTCCCTTCCCTGCGAAATGAACTGCCATTCTCCCCCACAACAGTATCCAAAACTATACCTGTTCTCCAGGAGAGTGGCCTCAGAAGACTCCTGCACTACATGTCTATCCCTCTTCTTTTCCTAGTACAGGTCAACCTTTTATAATCTGGCACCACTGGGACCTGAGGAGTTCCCGATTAGTGAAAATGCCAAATTACAGAAGGATCACATTAAGCAATAGCTAACCGCCTCATCATACCTAAAAATATCATGTAAATCAGTACAAGTTGGATAATAATGAAACAGAAATATTAAATGAATAGCAAGTGAAATTTTAATAAAGTAATATACTGTACAGGCACAGATAAAATAAAGGGTACAGGAATTAACTTGTACAGAAAAATTGAGCACTTCCAATTCTAAAGTGAAACGTTTAATATACCTTCAGGCAAAGTTACACGTCTGCAAGTGTGGGGTTGTCAGGATCATCAACATCTTCATCCTGAAAAATGGGTGAAGCATCAGGAACTGGTGCTGAAACTGGCACAAGTTTCTTCAACAAACTCTGCTGCTGCTTCTTTTTCTGCTGAACGTTTTTCACCACAAACTGCACGAAACTGTGAGCTATGATGATGTTTGAACCAATGAAGCCAGCCTTCACTATAGTCACACTCATAATCTAGTCCTAGTTCTTCATGAAACACTTTTGCTTGTTCCTTCACCATATCTCCAGATAGTTCAACACCTTCACTTGCATGAAGATTAAACCATGTTATCAGCACTTTACCTAGTTCCGAACTTCTTCCGCCTCTCATTGTTTTTGTTATGCACATGTTTCTTTGAGCCACTATCAGCAAAAAAATGTAGCAGTTTTTCTTTGTTTCTTTATATCGTACACTGTGGAAGAGCCAATGTTGTAACACTCGCAGAAGCTTTTCACCGATACACCACTGTCCAGTTTTTTCAAGAGTTCAACCTTACCTGTAATGGATAATGTGCGGTGGTTTTGCTTTACAGCACAAGGTGCATTTCCTTTACTCACTGGGGTCACAATTGGGGCTAAAAAAGAGCAAATGATATTAATAAATGCAGGAAAACAAGCAGGAATCGCCCATCTGTGCTTACAAGAGCGCACTAACACGTGAACAAATCTAGTGCAACCAAAACGCAGCAGATTGGTACGGTGGCCCGGGGAATTTGAAATCAGTGCCAGATTATCGAAGGAATCGGATTACAGGTGAAGGTCGACTGTATCACCCAACTACCTGCAGCCTATACTTCACTGAAACTTATCTCTGACACGCTCAGAATCCTGGATGATCATAAGTGTGTCCAGGAACTGCAGTTGGTTACACTTCCTACAGGTGTAATCCCGCAGGACTGCTACACTAATCATCATCCTAATAATCCAAGTACAAATAAAGCTCAAAAAGCTACCAGTGCCTTCCTTAACTCTTTTCTCCTTCTTTGCTAAATCTTCATGTTGACATCAAACATGGCACTTCAAACAGAACCCCTTTTCAGATGACCACACTAACATGATTGCTCTGGTAGAGCCTGCTTCTCTTTTATAGTCCTAGAGGAAGTTTGAAACTCTGGCACTTCCTCTCTGCTGATAAAACAGGAGTTCTTACCTGCCAAACAAGTCTTAAACGTGAGTTGCATTGGAAGGGTGTGAGAGAAGGTGGAGATAGAAGAATGGACATAGAGTCTTAGGGCGCAGGCACTTGCGAATACTTTTGAAAGTGGAAATGTCTTATAGTTCAAGATGTAACTCCCTCCAGATTTGGAGCCCTTCCTTGGTGTTTGACTCATTTGTTTGTTGGCCCTGCTCCTCTCTGGACTGCTGAAAGTGGCCTCTCCATTTACAGTATTACAGAACACGGAAGGGTGGTGGAACTTGAAGTCAATTCAACAGGAAACTGTGGGAGGAGGGATGGGGCCTGGTGGGTCAGGAGTTCTGTGAGCAGTGGTGTGTTGCAGAGCTTGGTGCTGGTCTGCTGTTCGTCATATGCAATTAAGACCCATCGGGACCACTACATTTTGGTCCATTTAAGTGGCTGCACCAATTACCAGTAGTTTCATGGAAATGGTTAAGGCATATTTAAAAAAAAACAAGATAAGCTATCGTTTATCTGAGTAACAAATTGTGCATTTAATTGAAATGCAGAACACTACCAACACCACCACAGTACTGTAAAACTGCACTAGTTCCTGATAGTTTTTTGATGGAAGTGTGTCAGGATCCTCAATACAGTCAGCTAGGAACTGCATTTCCTCCACTGAACACTGCCATGTTCTTTGGATTGACTATAAGTGAACAAAATCAGCACAGTCACTGACTGCGGATAATGGACTGCCTTCATGCAATGCTTTCAATGATTGCGACCACCAAATATTCATTTCATTGTAATATTCAATGTTGTACTTTAAAATTCTTTGTACTTCCTAACTTTTTGAAGAAGTGAAATTGTTTTATTTTCACTCCTGGCTGTTTCTGGTATCTCCAAACCTGAATGTTTGAACCCGCAATAAGCAAAATAGTTCTGAATTGTCTTACTGCTCATTTCTCACCAACTATCAGTGACAAAAATCACTGCTTTTTGAACACAAACACAGAGAACTGACACTACTTAAAAACTATAAACACAAGAAATTCTGCAGATACTAGTGATCCAAAGCAAAACACAAAATGTTGGAGGAACTTTAGCAGTCAGGTAGCGTCCATGGAAATGAACAAACAGTTGACGTTTCAGGTCGAGACCCCTCTTCAAGACTATTTTAAAAATTGTGTACTCTATTAATGCTGTGGCATCTAATGGCCACACAAGTGGATACGACTGGCTTTATTTTGAAACTGTTTGGCAATTCCTGTCCCAATCAAGCAGCATAATGTCCCAAATATTAAATGTCCTGACCCAAGCTCCTATTCATTCTTAAGTAGTTTTAGTAGGTCAGTGGACGAGGAAATATTTAATTGAAGGTTAACTTCTCTTTTCTCCTGCTTATCTCTTTCTACTCCAAATACCAGGTGGGAATGAGATTGGCCTTCTGATATTTGACATATTTGTCATTGCATTGTGCCTGGCGTCCTTTATTCTGTGCTTGAGGTCAATCATCCGTGGAATCAAGCTGCAAGCTGTGAGTACACATGTCATCTTGTTTCCAGCATTAGTAGAGATGGAAGAAAGCTGATAAATCCAAAGGGTCATCTGTATTTCAGGGTTTTGTGAGGTGGCTACAGAGATAGTAGGTACACTGGTTGCATCTTCCAAACTTCCCATGGATGAGAAGCAGCAAATGTACCCCCACCAAAGGCATGAGTGGAAGAGAAAGATCTTGCACACGAGTTAGCCTAATCTCAGAATGAGTAGAGGAAAAGTTGCATTCATTCCCTTTCAACAGTTGTAACAGGACACTTAGGATGGGCAGAGTAGACAAAAGAGATGCAGTAGATGCGGTGTACTTGGATTTTCAGAAGGCCTTCGACAAGGTGCCGCATATGAGGCTGCTTAGCAAGATAAGAGTCCATGGAATTACAGGGAAATTACTAGTGTGCGTGAAGCATTGGCTGGTCAGTAGAAAACAGAGAGTGGGACTAAGGGGATCCTATTCTGGCTGGCTGCTGGTTACCAGTGGAGTTCCACAGGGGTCAATGCTGGGACCGCTGTTTTTTACGATGTATGTCAGTGATTTGGACTACAGTATTACAGTTGGCCCTCCTCATCCGTGGGTTCCGCATAACGCGGATTCAACCAACCGCGGATCGGTAAAACCCGGAAGTTCTCTCTCCAGCACTTGTTGATTGAGCATGTACAGACTTTTTTCTTGTCAGTATTCCCTAAACAATACAGTATAACAACTATTTATGTAGCATTTACATTGTATTAGTTATTATAAGTAATCTAGAGATGATTTAAAGTATATGGGAGGATGTGCATAGGTTACCGCGGAGTGGGATCGAAAAAAAATGGAAGTTCTCTCTCCAGCATTTGTTGTTTGAGCATGTACAGACTTTTTTTTGTCATTATTCCCTAAACAACTATTTACATAGCATTTTCTTTGTATTAGGTATTATAAGTAAGTCGGAACAGGTACATCCAGTATTATTTAGCGTCAGTTAGTCAAACGTTTGTCTTAGTATGTAATATATATTTTACCTTTCTATGCATATAAAACACTTAAGAAACATATGTATTTCAATAATTAAACCACTGCGTTGCTTAGTAATAATTGTAGCTTTCACTGTGGCAAGGCCTTTCACATGCTCCATTATTCTCACTTTATCCTTTAAAATTGTTCAGATCGTTGACCGACTGTAGCCTAATGCTTTTCCAATGACCGATGGGATTTCACCTCTTTCCAATCGCTTTATTATTTCCACTTTATTTTCAATTGTGATCGTTTTCCGTCAACAGAGCAGAAACACTGCGGGCAGTGGGTCCTGAGCTCCGCCGAGTCCTAAAGTCCACCGCACTGAGAGGTTAAATAAGGGACTAGGGCATCCAAGTTTTTTGGTATCTGTGGGGGGGGGGGGGGGTCCCGGAACCAATCCCCCACAGATAAGGAGGGCCGACTATAATGGATTTCTGGCTAAATTTGCTAATGATACAAAGATAGGTGGAGGAGCGGGTAGTGTTGAGGAAACAGAGCCTGCAGAGAGACTTAGATAGTTTAGGGGAATGGGCAAAGAAGTGGCAAATGAAATAGAATGTTGGAAAGTGTATGGTCATGCACTTTGGTGGAAGAAATAAACAAACAGACTATTATTTAGATGGGGAGACAATTCAAAATGCAGAGATGCAAAGGGACTTGGGAGGCCTTGTGCAAGATACCCTAAAGGTTAACCTCCAAGTTGAGTCGGTTGTGAAGAAGGCAAATGCAATGTTGGCATTCATTTCTAGAAGTATAGAGTATAAGAGCAGGGACGTGATGTTGAGGCTCTATAAAGCACTTGTGAGACCACACTTGGAGTGTTGTGTGCAGTTTTGGGCTCTTTATTTTAGAAAGGATATACTGACATTGTAGAGTGTTCACAGAACATTCACAAGAAGGATTCCAGGAATGAAAGGGGTACTGCATGAGGAAAGTCTGGCAGCTCTTGGGCTGTATTCCCTGGAGTTCAGGAGGAGGAGGGGGATCTCATAGAAACATTCTGAATGTTAAAAGGCCTGAACAGATTAGATAGGGGAAAGTTATTTCCCATGTAGGGGATTCTAGGACAAGTGGGCACAACTTCAGGATTGAAGGACATCCTTTTAGAACTGAGATGCGGAGAAATTACTTTAGTCAGAGGGTGGTAAATCGGTGGAATTTGTTGCCACAAGCGGCTGTGGAGGCCAAGTCTTAGGGTGTGTTTAAAGCAGAGATAGATAGGATCTTGATTAGCCAGGGCATCAAAGGGTATGGGGTGAAAGCAGGGGAGTTGGGATGACTGGAAGAATTGGATCAGCCCATGATTGAATGGTAGAGCAGACTTGATGGGCCGAATGTCCTACTTCTGCTCCAATGTCTTATAGTCAATGTGAACGTACAAAACAGAAATCTGTCAGATTTTTGGTGGAGTTGCAGCAGTAGAATAGAGGAGAGGGAACCCATTGTGTTTCAGCTTTTCGCATGCCTTCATCAAGAGATTATTAAACAGAACCTTGGTTGGCATGGACCAGTTGAGCTGAAGGGTTTGTTTCCATTCTGTATAATTCAGAGAATGAGAATGCATATGTAACTCTCAGGGTTGTCCAGCACGTGTTCATCTAGGGGAAAACAACTTCTGGCCCCACCAAACTGAGCAATCTTGTTTGTGTGGATGCTGCATGATGTGTTGCCCGGTTACAAATCCGCACAGCAAAATATCAGACAGTACACCATATGCAATTAAATGACTGAACTTTATAAATCTTAATCTGGATAGAGGATTAGTAAAGAAAATAAAAAGTAAAAGGGCCCATTTTAAGGAAAAAGTCTATTGCGCATCGTTGAGTATGTAAATGGGCTTGGTGAATGGTTAAGGACGTGTCAGATGGAACATAAAATGGGAAGATGTTATACACTATAAGTGAAAATTAAAATAAATGGTAGATGTTAGAAATCTGAAGCAAACGGTTAGAGATGCTTAGCTACTCAGGCAGTATTGGTGGAAACAGAGGCAGACATTTTAGATCATGCCCTAGGAAAGAGACAAGTTGGGTTTTAGGGGACAGAAGGTCATGAAGGATAGAACACAATAGGATTTTCTGATAGGGTGAGGCCTAATTGAGTTAATGGGTGTCTGAAATTTGGTTTCCCTCTTTCCCAGTTAAAACCACAGCTGTTTCATTCTCTACAGATGCATTTTCTGAGATTGCTGGACATTTGTGTTCAGAAGGATCCAGATGCCAATGCACAGAAATAACTGAAAGTTGAGAACTGGGAATGCAAGAAGTATTGGTCTTTATTGAAAGAGAATTAGAGTAACAAAAACACATGCCTTCCTTGAATTATAAAGGGCTATGGTGAAGAAATACTGGGAATAACAAAATTAACAGTTAAACTTAGTATTTTATCAGTGAGGCCATGCTAAGGTTGGTGGGCAGTCTCTGAGTTTGGTTTTTGATTACTTTTCTGTTCAAGTGTTTAATGACCTAATTTTGTGCTATCATCAAGTATAGCTCTAAAACGATCCCTTCAGTGCTGTGCAAAGCATGGCTGTCATTCCCATTTCAGTTACTGGATCCATTTCACACAGGGAAATGGGTATTTGTTTCCAACCAACTTTAGCCCTCAGATAAGAATGTAAAACAGTACAGGGGCAGGCCTACACGCACAAGGTTTATACTGACCATGATGCCAATTTTATCTAATCTGATCTGCCTGCTCTAAACCCCTCCCTTTCCTGTCTGTTCCTGTACCCATCTGGATGCCTCTCAAGCATTAGTATTGTGTTTGCTTCCATCGCTTCCCTTGCAGTCCATTCCAAACACCTACCGTTCTCTGTAGATAAAAATAATTGGCCTTGTAAATCATCCCTGAACTTTCCCCTTCAGTATTTGACATTTCCATCCTGGGCAAAAGACTGTGATTCTCTCTCCAGATCTATCAATGGTCTCATTGTTAATTATCTGTACAATAGGAGTGTTCTGTAGCAGTTCAGCTGAGAACCTGAGATGTTAAAATCTCCCTTGGCATGTCCACCTTTGCCTCACCCACCTCAGCAGCTTTGTACAGTATATATCTGTCACTGTAGATTGGCAGCGAGTCTGAGGTGCCAAGAGATTTAAAACTGTGGATGTTGAGGGATTCATTAAACCTCTTTTTTTAATCCAGCGATTTAGGGAATTTTTCAAGCTGAAGCACAAAAAGGATGTGTCCTACACCACTCGCTTGGAGTTTATCAATGGCTGGTATGTTCTGCTGATTATCAGTGACATGCTCACCTTTGTGGGTACGATCATGAAGATAGGAATCGAGTCCAAGGTATGGGAAGTCGTATCATTTCATGCTGCATATTATTGAACTTGTGACTTCATTCAGTGCAGAAAGGCATGCTACTGATCCTCAGTAAATGGTTTAAATTCAAAGTAAACTTATTAGCAAATTACATATGTTACCATACACAACCCTGGGATTTGTTTTCTTGCTGGCATACACAGTAAATCCAATGACTTTAACAGAACCAATGAAAGACTGCATCCAACTGTATGGACAGCCAGTGTGCAAAAGATGACAAACTACAAAAAAAATAAAAAAAATAAACAATAAATATTGAGAATATGAGAAGAGTCCTTGAAAGTGAGTCCCTAGATTGTGGGACTAGTTCAGCAATGAGGCGAAGGAAGTTATCCCCTCTGGTTCAGGAGCCTGATGTTTGAAGGGTAATAACTGGTCCTGAGCCTGGTGGTGAGAGTCCTGAGGCTCCTGTCCCACCTTTCTGATGTCAGCAGCGAGAAGAGAACATGACCTGGGTGATGTGGTCCCTGATGATGATGCTTTCCTGTGACAGAGCTGTGTCGATGTGCTCAGTGGTGGGGAGGGCTTTACCTGTGATGGACTGAGCCATATCCACTACCTTTAGTAGGATGTTTTGTTCAAGGGCATTGGTATTTCCATACCATGCCGTGATGCAACCAGTCAATATGCTCTCCATTACACATCCGTAGAAGTTTGTCAAAAGTTTTAAATGCCATGCCAAATCTTTGCAAACTCTGGAGGAAGTAGAGGTGCTTTCACAGGAAAAACAAACATTACACACAATTTTTAAAGAAAACACAATTAGAACAAAGAACAAACCCCATTTTAGTGTAAGGTCTATACACCTGCATGAGATTCCTACAAGTGTTGGCAGGACCCGTGTTTATTGCGCTGGTCATGAATTGAGTGGTGTGCCAGTTCGGAGTCATTGTGGGGCTGTAGATACCCGTGTACTTGGCGAGGACACGACAGCAGCTTTCCTTCCCTGGGTGACTGGCAGAAACCAGGTGGGCTTTTGCAGTTGTCCGCTAATTTCATGGTCGCTGTTTGAGATGGCACTGGTGAAACACAGTGATGACTTACGGGCAGTAAATAAAACTACTAACTATTAATCACAATTTTTCTGGAAAACCATCACAGTAGTCGATAGCCTATAACTTCCCTTTTGGAGCTGAGCTTTTGAACTGCCTTTACAATCTGGCAGTTTTTGCAGTGTGAGCTGAAGTCTTGAAGATGCAGAACGATTGTGCTGTGGTGTGTACAGGCTGAATTGAAGCAGTGGGGCCTGTGCCCGCGAATGAGGAACGAGCCAGTGAATGGCCACTGCTGGAGCGGTCCTGGATCAGGTTTGAAATGGCAGATCTGTGGTGAGGTGAGGGAGATTTGAGGTGGCAGCGCCCAGGCCTGAGAGCTAAGACTGAGCCAATGTTTTTGCGATTTAAGCACTGGGCCAGATGGGAAAGGTTGGGTATATGTAAAATCAAGGGAGTGGGCTTCAGGCTCAAGACCGTATCAAAGTGGCAGTGCCCACTTCCAAGAGCAAAGAATGAGCTGAGGTTTGGTTGATTTAAGCGCTGGGCCAGATTGAAAAGGTCTGTTAGGCCAGAGACCAGGCACGGGCTGGTGTTCAGCTCACTGCTCAGTGAGGTTTACTTGTCTCTATGCTGAACTGAGGCTGTGGCCTGAACTGATGGGCTCCTGAATCGGCTGTGACTGGTTTGCTGGCTGGGAACTCACTTACTTGAACTTTGGTTCTGAATGTTATTGGTTACCTTTTATTGTTGGGACGATTTGTTCATTTTTTTTACACATTGGCTGTTTGACTGTCTTTTTTAAAAAAATGATTTTCATTGTTTTGTGGCTGCCTGTAAGGAAACAAAGCTCAAGGCTGTATGTATTATACGTACTTTGATAATGTACTTTGAACTTTCTACTTGTTGGCAGATAGGAAATAGCTTTTCAATCTCTGTATACTCACGGTTTCATGTAGCTTAACGGACTTTAAAATTATGCTGTTCGAATGGCAGTTGTTCCATCTGCCCCGGCCCAAGCTCGGCCCACCCTGACCGTCCGACGCCGGCCCGAGCTCGGCCCACCCTGACCGTCCGACGCCGGCCCGAGCTCGGCCCACCCTGACCGTCCGACGCCGGCCCGAGCTCGGCCCACCCTGACCGTCCGACGCCGGCCCGAGCTCGGCCCACCCTGACCGTCCGACGCCGGCCCGAGCTCGGCCCACCCTGACCGTCCGACGCCGGCCCGAGCTCGGCCCACCCTGACCGTCCGACGCCGGCCCGTGCTCGGCCCACCCTGACCGTCCGACGCCGGCCCGTGCTCGGCCCACCCTGACCGTCCGACGCCGGCCCGTGCTCGGCCCACCCTGACCGTCCGACGCCGGCCCGTGCTCGGCCCACCCTGACCGTCCTACGCCGGCCCGTGCTCGGCCCACCCTGACCGTCCGACGCCGGCCCGTGCTCGGCCCACCCTGACCGTCCGACGCCGGCCCGTGCTCGGCCCACCCTGACCGTCCGACGCCGGCCCGTGCTCGGCCCACCCTGACCGTCCGACGCCGGCCCGTGCTCGGCCCACCCTGAACTGGTAGTACTGTTGATAGTGCCACCTGCTGGGATGTTGCACTATCACATCAGTGTGTAACTCAGTGAAAGACAGGTGTGATATAAGGCACTCGTTCAGCTGCATGCAAAATACAGAATCAGATTTAGGTTTAATATCATTGGCATATGTTGTGAAAATTGTTAACTTTGTCGCAGCAGTACAATGCAATAGATGATAAATATAGAGAAAAAACCTGAACTACTGTAAATGTATGTGTGTGTGTGTGTATATGTATATGTGATTAGATATGTATATATAATATTGATCCCAAGTGGGAAATTCTTTTGTTACAGCAGCAACATTTAAAACCATACTTAGCAGTGTGCAGACTTAACTAATAATAAAGTAGGCAATAATTTACCAATGTACAATAATAATGTGTAAAATAAGATGTGTGTTCTCCTGTCACACAGAGATGAACTTCTCAATCTCTGTATACTTTATTGTCACCAAACAATTGATACTAGAGCGTACAATCATCACAGCGATATTTGATTCTGCACTTCACGCTCCCTGAAGTACAAATCAAAGTA
Source organism: Hemitrygon akajei (assembly GCF_048418815.1). NCBI lineage: Eukaryota > Metazoa > Chordata > Chondrichthyes > Myliobatiformes > Dasyatidae > Hemitrygon > Hemitrygon akajei. The sequence goes on from NC_133139.1 coordinate 72,339,336, forward strand.
AATATAATAATTTAAATTATAAATCATAATTAGAAAATAGAAAAGGGAAAGTAAGGTAGTACAAGTCATGTCCGGATATTTGGAAGGTACGGCCCAGATCCGGGTCTGGATCTGTTCAGCAGTCTTATCACAGTTGGAAAGAAGCTGTTCCCAAATCTGGCTGTACGAATCTTCAAGTTCCTGAACCTTCTCCTGGAAGGAAGAGAGACAAAAAGTGTGGTGGCTGGGTGGGTCGTGTCCTTGATTATCCTGGCAGCACTGCTCCGACAGCGTGCGGTGTAAAGTGAGTCCAAGGATGGAAGATTGGTTTGTGTGACGTGCTGGGCTATGTTCACAATCTTCTGCAGTTTCTTCCGGTCTTGGGCAGGACAACTTCCATACCAGGTTGTGATGCACCCTGGAAGAATGCTTTCTATGGTGTATCTATAAAAATTAGTGAGGGTTTTGGGGGACAGGCCAAATTTCTTCAGCTTTCTCAGGAAGTAAAGGTGCTGGTGGGCCTTCTTGGCAGTGGACTCTGCTTGGTTAGATCAAGTCAGGTCATTTGTGATATTCACCCCGAGGAACTTAAAGCTTTTGACCTGTTCCACCTGCGCACCACCGATGTAGATGGGGTCGTGCGGTCCGCTACTCCTTCTGAAGTCAACAACCAATTCCTTCGTCTTGCTGACGTTGAGGGATAGGTTATTGTCTTCGCATCATGCCACCAGGTTCTTAATTTCCTCTCTGTACTCAGACTCATCATTACCCAAGATACGGCCTATAATTGTGGTGTCATCAGCAAACTTATATATTGAGTTCGATGGAAACTTGGCTACACAATCATGGGTGTACAGTGAGTACAGCAGGGGGCTGAGTACACAGTCTTGTGGGGCACTGGTGCTCAGAGTGATTGTAGAGGAGAGCTTGTCCCCTATTTTTACAGCCTGGGTCTTGTCTGTGAGGAAGTTGAAGATCCAGCTGCAGATCTGAGTACTCACGGTATACGCTTATTGCATTTGGTAGGAAAGATTTTCTGTAACGATTGTTGTGACAGCGGAGCTGAATGAGCCTGTTTGAAGGGTGCTCTGCTGCTTATTCAGTAGGTCACAGAGAGGATGTGCCAGATTGTCCCCAGTGGATATCAGTTTGTTTAGTAACCTCCTCTCCACCACAAACTCAAGAGTCCAGGTTGTAGCCAAGGACAGATCCAGCCATTTTGATGAGTTTATTTAGTCTTTTTGCATCACCAGCATCGATGCTACTCCCCCAACATAAAGCAGCAAAGAAGGCTGCACTCACTACAACAGACCGGTAAAAGATCTCCAACATCCTGCTGCATACATTGAAGGATCTCAGCTTCCTCAGAAAATAGTCTTTTTTATTATTTATATATATAGTTGTTCAGTGCGGGCCTTCAGGCTTATGTACCTCCTTCCTGACAGTAACAATGAGAAGATGGCATGTCCTGGGTGATGGAGATCCTTAATGATGGATGCTGCCTTCCTGAGGCACCGCTCCTTGGTTACTACAGATGTTGGTGCCTATGATGGAACTGACTAATTTTACAACTTTCTGTAATGTACTTCAATCCTGTGCAGTAGCTCCCACTCTCCCATGCCAGACGGTGATGCAGCCAGTCAGAATACTCTCCAAGGTACATCTGAAGAAGTTTTCACTGTTTTACGTGACAAACCAAATCTCCTCCAAGGCCTAATGAAATATAGCCACTGTCTTGCTGCCTTTATAGCTGCATAAATATGTTGCGACAAGATTAAGTCCTCAGAGATATTGACACCCAGGAAGTTGAAATTGCTCACTCTCTCTACTTCGGATCCCTCCATATGATTGGTTTGTGTTCCCTCATTCTACCCTTTCTGAAGTCAGCTCTTTGGTCTTGCTGACGTTGAGTGTAAAGTTGTTGTTAGGACACCACTCAACTAGTTGGTATATCTCACTCCTGTATGCTCTTATCACCTTTTGAGATTCTGTCAACAATGGTTGTATCACCAGCAAATTTATAGATGACATTTGAGCTATGCCTAGCCCTACAGTCACAGGAGTAGAGAGAGTTGAGCTGTGGGCTAAGCACACATCCCTGTGGCACCAGTGTTAATTGTCAGTGAGGTGAAGGTGTGATTTCCAATCTGCACAGATTATGGTCTTCTGGCAGAGGGTGGTACAGAGGCCCAGGTTCTGTTGCTTTTTGATCAGGACTGTAGGAATGATGGTGTTGGAATGCTGAGCTCTAGTCAATAAACAGCATCCTGACATAGGTATTTGTATTGTCCAGATGTTCCAAGTCTGCTGGAGAGCCATTGAGATTGTGTCTGCCATAGACTTATTGCGGCAGTAGGCAAATCCGCTGTAGGTCCAGGTTTTTACTGAGGCAGGAGTTGTTTGTAGACATGACCAACCTCAGAGCATTTAATCACTAGACACGAGTGCTACTGGACAATAGCCATTAAGACAGCTCACCCTGCTCTTGGACGCTGGTATAATTGTTGCCCTTTTGAAGCAAGTGGGAACTTATGATTGCACCAATGAGTGATTGAAAACATCTTTGTTTGAAAAACCCAGCCAAATGGTTAGCCCAAGTTTAAAAAGCTTTGCCAGGTACCCCATAGGGGTCTGTCGTCTTGTGAGTGTTCACTCTCCTGAAAGGCAGTTTCATTGCCATCCTCTGCCACCAGTGAGGCTTTGATTACGGATTCCTGATGATTGGCTCCTGTGCCTATCAGCCAGGATCAGTTGGCTTGGTGGCTGGATCTCTAGCATGAATTAACAAAGTTCAAAGTAAGTTTAATACAGAGGTCATCTGTCACTATCTGCAATCCTGAGATTCATTTTCGTACGGACAGTCATGGTAAATACAAGAAGCACATGTCAATGGAAAAACTACACCCAACAAGACAAACAGCAACCCAAAGTGCAAAAGACAACAAAAATAAAAAAAACTAAATAATTAAGCAATAAATATCAAGAACATGAGAGGAAGAGTCCTTGAAAGTGGGTCCATAGGTTGTGGGAACAGTTTAGTGATGGGACAAGTGACGTTGAGTGAAGTTACCTATCTGGTTCAAGAGCCTGATGGCTGAGGGGTAATAACTATTCCTGAACCGGGTGGTGTGAGTCCTGAGGCTCCTGTACCACCTGATAACAACAGCGAGACGAGAGCATGACCTGGGTGTTTGGGGTCCTTAATGATCAATGCTTGCCAACAGAATTGCGGAGAGCAGTAACTGAGTTTGCTTGGTGCTTCAATAGGAGTGTAGTACCATGTTGCAGCCAAGCAATACAATAAGAATAAACTCTTTCAGAAGACTGGGAGTACCAATTGCTCATCACTGAAAGCACGTCATTTCTACTGCACCTTCCAAGCTTGCATTATAACGGCCACTGTGCTTTAAAGGCAATTTGAAGTGGCAGCTTTAACAAGGAAGCACTTTTATTTGTTGTAGGTGTTAATAACAGCCAAGTAATGACTTACTAGGTGCCAAGCAAGGGATAAATAATGACCAGAATATTAGAGCAAAGAACCGGCCTTTTCCCCAATAGTGTGCTGGAATATTTAGTACTGATGATTTTAAAGGTTTGCAGTGTGAGCCAGTGAAATGTCAGGAGTACCTGTATAGTAAACCTCATCAGTATTGTGTTTAATCCAAATGTTTTGTTCTTGTTTTCAGAACTATGCATCCTATGACCTGTGCAGTATTCTGCTAGGGACCTCAACTCTGTTAGTTTGGGTTGGAGTGATTCGCTATTTGAGTTTCTTTCAGAAATACAATGTAAGTAAGAGCAATACGAAGCGAAATCAAAGCCTTCACCATCAAAGAAATTAAAGATTGTAATGTGGTGTTCAAGTTATCCGTGCTAAGACTGATCTCTCTCTCATCTATGTAATAAATCCATGGTTCATTGGGTACATTTAATGTCAGATAAATGAATACAATCTACATCCTGAGATTCTTTTTCTTCGCAAACATCCACAAAAGCAGAGGAGTGCCCCCAAAGAAAGAATGACGGTTAAATATTAGAACCCCAAAGACCCCCCCCAACTCCCCTCCATGCATAAGCAGCACCAAAGCAATGACCCTTTGTCCCCCACCAAGCACTTGAGCGTGCAGCAAAGCATCCATAAAGACACAGGCTTGCAGTACCCCAAAGACTACCCGTTCACCCGGTATTTGACATACCACAGGCTCTCTCTCTCTGCCTAATAAGGGAGAAAGAGGTGTCCCCATCTCACAGCAAGAGGGGAGACATAACACAACAACTCACTGATTTGTGGTGTTAAAAATCTGTTTCCACACTTCTGAGCTCTGTTCCCAGCTTTCGATCTTCCATCTCCCACAACACCACTGTTTTCTGTGGTGGCGCTGATCTCGAGTCCGTCCACCTCCAGAGCGATGAAATCCTGGAACCCTGAAGGCGTGCTACTGTTATAGGCTGCGTCCTTGGCATATCGAATAGCGGCCAGTTGTGAGATCCCAAGAGTGGGTCCCATTTCCACAAAGAACCGAAGTCAGCATGCAACTCCAGGACAAGGTCTTCAAAAGAACCCTGAAAGGGAAAAACAGAGATACTAAAGATAGAAATAGAGCTGTTTCCAAAGATACAAGCAAAGGAATTGCTTAGGCGCCATTGTCCTCCTAAGCTCCGCCCTCGAATCTTTATCTTAACTGCATTTACTTGTAAAGCTTGGACTTGAAATTTTGCATATGTATCCTTACCCCAACCACACCTTTCCTACCCACCCAAGACTCAATAGTACTTGGAAGAAGAGATTTCAAGATTTTTGACACACCTTTTTGTGGGAGAAATAGTTCCTGTTACCACCCCTGGGCAACTTGGACTCGATTCTGATGTTATTGCTTGCCCTAGTCTTGCCTCACAGAGTAAATAGTTTCTATCTGCTAAAAAAAAACACACTTTCAGTTATCCTAAACTCAACTGAATCATCCTTTAATATTTGGGGATCCAAGCCATCTCCATGTGAAAAAAGGATCTAGTGCTTTCCCAGAGTACGTGACAAATAAAGTCATCTTGGGCTTCCAGCCAGGTACAGGTATCAATTGTTACTGATGTTTCGATGGCCTACTCCGCTATCTTTAATGATGATGCCTGGGCATGTCTAGTCCAGTGGTAGTTGTACTCCTGTAGTTTGTCCTGCCTGGTTAGTCATCCTATCCAGTTTCTGCTCTCCCACCTTGTTTACAATTGAATTCTAGTTTTTACTTGGAGTGAGACCTGGAGTTTTTACTTGGAGTGAGACCTTCACCTTTGTTAAAACTCTTTTCCTCTAGTTTTATTTCAATCGTTTCCTTTCTCAGGTCCCAAAGCCAATGATGTGGCACAGTTTTTTTATGTTGTCGAAGTCAATCCTATGGCGAATGCAGTGTTCTGCCAGCTGATCTGAGTCCCTGGTCATCTTTGTCCCACATAAGCTGTGACTTGAGTTTCCATGTGGGCTTGTGGATTTCCTGGTACTCGGGTTGGCTGGCGTTTACAGGATCCCCTGTGAATGCGGAGCAGCATATATCGGCCAGACAGGATGGACAGTGGAAACCCACATGAAGGAGCACTGGAGGTGTATCCGCTTGGGTAACCTGAAGAAAACAGTGGTAGCAGAACACTGTATTTCCAATTGACTTTGGCACAAAACTACTGTGTCATGCCAATGGCTTTTGGGATCGCCTGGTAAAGGAAGCCATTGAAATAAAACTAGAGTAAAAGAATTTTAACAAGGACGGAGGTCTCGATCTAAGTAAGCACTGGAATTCGATTTTGAACAAGGTAGGAGAGTGGAAACCTGTTTGGATGAGGATTATCCAATGAGGACGACGGAGGTGTGTATATACCACCCCTGTATGAGAGTTTGATCATATGAAGCCCTGTGTGTATTACATTGCAGCTTTGTTCTCAGGTTACTGAAGTGTCTGTCTTCCTACAGATCCTCATTGTGACTCTCCGAGCATCTTTCCCGAATGTGATCAGATTCTGCTGCTGTGTTGCTGTGATCTATATGGGTTACTGTTTTTGTGGCTGGATAGTGCTGGGTCCGTATCATGAGAAGGTATGTCGGGATAATGCTGTCATCATAAGGTCAGGACTGGAAGTATCCTGCCTTTTTTGACCTGGAACTCTCAGTTCTCTCTACAGCCGTTGCAGTGGTGTGATAACTGTTCTGGCAGCTTGTTTGTTTTGATAGTGTAATAAATGACTGGCTAATTAATCTCATTGGGACTAGTTGAGTGCAAATGTTGACCAGCGGTTCAAGAATGCTTCTCTGCATTTGATTTAACAGAGGACTTGTACACCAGAGGTGTAGAGAGAGAGAGGGAGAGAGAGAGAGGTCTTTGACTTAATGTCAGAATAAATCTTAAGAACTTTGTTACATTTCTGAAGTTGATTGAATTAGCAAGTGTCTAACCCTGCGCACTACGTGTACAATGTGCTGGTAGTCACCACCACTGTACAGAGATCCTGATGAAGGACTTTCAATAAATGACTGCAAGCCAGGGTTTCTTATTTTGAGATGGAATTCCTTGAATTTGGGTTGCCATGTTACAGTAACCTTAATGTTGCAGTTGAAAAAATAGTATTACAGGGCAGTTTTTTAAAAAGCAGATACTGTAAATTTGGAATAAAATCAGAAAATACTGGGAGACTCAGCAGGTCAGGCAATATCTCTGGGGAGGAAAGCAGTTCTTTACCTGAAATGGTATCCTTGCTTCTCTTGCCACAGATGCTAACTGAGCAGCTGAGTGCTTGCAGCATTTACTCTGCCCTTTCATCTCCTCATTTTCTGTGCCCTGTTGGGAGTTCACCTGCAACCTGTGGTGACCCCTCACTGCAGCTAGCTACTAACTTTTGCTACTGACTAATCACCTCAATCTGCAGTGCTTTTGATGGGTGTGAGATCTTAGTTTAACATGGCAAAAGCCTACTGCATAATCAAGTTGATCTGCAGCTTCCTAATTGATCAGAGTCCAGCTAAGTTTTCCACCTACTTCTCACGTTCCTGGTCCGAGCAAACAAGTTCTGTTTCTCTTGCCTGGACTTGGTCAGCTGTTAAATAGGGGCAAAGACACAATTCATTTGCATTCTGGTAATCGGACACAATTTCAGTGCTTAAAAAGGGGGTATGAGTAAACTTTGAATACAGCTTTCATTGAATGGGGTTATATTTTAGGTGGGAAACAACTGTCTCTGTCCATGAAAACCCTAACCACAGACTGACATTCAGGTTACAAGACTAATGTTGTTCAAAATGACAGTGTGAAACATTAGCTCTGAGTGTGAAGTGTACAGGGAAACTAAAGGCAACACCTAGCTCCCCCTCCATCTGTTAACTTCACAACTCCCTCCTGCATTCCTCCTCTATCTTTAACCTTTCCACTACTCACTCATTCACCCCTCAACCCAGCCTTCCATTCTCTGCTCCTTCTTGCAACCTCCTAAGTGTTCCTGCCACTCCACCTGAGTGTGCAAGGAAGTGTTTGGCTGCGCTGAGCTGCTCCTGTCAGTTGGGGTTAAAGCTCCTCTGGGTAAACAAGATCTGTCTTGCTTTCAGTGCATGTGGCTTTGTGGGAGTAACAATGTAAGAGGCAAGCTAATGGGTTGGTGTTTCAGTAGAGTGCTGCCATGCAGGAGGCAGGAGTGGTCTGAGGAACATGTGATGTTTTTCTCCATTGTATTGCAGTTTCGAACGCTCTCGATGGTGTCTGAGTGTTTGTTTTCACTCATCAATGGGGACGACATGTTCGTGACGTTCTCCCACGTGCAGCAGAAGAGTACACTGGTTTGGTTGTTCAGCCAGATCTACCTGTACAGCTTCATCAGCCTTTTCATCTACATGGTTCTCAGTCTCTTCATCGCCCTCATCACTGGTTCTTATGAAGCCATAAAGGTTCGTGTGAGTGCAAGTGGATCGGATGTCTTTGAGTCTGAAAAATGCTGAGGGCATATTGGAGGGTGGAGATGCTGAGAGTGGATCAGGTCTAATGAAGCAGAGTTGGTAATTGGTATAAAGAGCAAGGAAAAAGAATTACAGAGGGGGTTGTAAGGGAGTTCACTGGATAATTGTCACCTAATGAAGGAGTCATAGGGTCATAAAGTGCACCCAGTTCCGCTTAGCCCATGCCCTGGCCTGGCCCTCAGCCCACCATGCCCATACTGGTTTGGTTGCTAGTGTACCAGACTTCTACACTAATTCCATTTGCTGTTATCAAGTCTCAATGCTTCTATTCCTTGTCTAGTAGAGCACCTTTCTAAACGTCTCCTAAACATACTGATTATATCGACTACCTTAACTGTGGTACATTCCAAATATAGATATCAATCACCTCAGATTCTCTTTCCCAATTCTTTTCCCTCACCTTAAACCTATGACCTTTTGTTTTTAATACTTCTGCATGGGGGAGAGGGAGGAGGATTTTTACTGTTAACCCATCTACGCCTCAATCTTGCATACAGTGGTTAATTGGGACACATCCAGACCAGTACATTTTGTCCCAATTATGCAGCTGTCTCAAGTTTCATTGAAATAGTTAAAAAGTTATGTAAAAAGATCAACTACCATTTAACTAAGTAACAAGTTAAGTATTTAAATGAAATACAGAACAAATTAGAGCATTACCAAAACTACTACAGTACTATCTTCAAACAGTGCTTTCGACAATTGCATCTACCAAATCTTCATTATCATTGTAACATACAAGATAATTGTCAATACCTTGAAATTCTTCAGAGTTCCTAACCTGCTGAAGTTGTGTAATTGTTTCATTTTCACTCTGGCATCTCCAAGCCTGAATGGCTGAAACTGTAGTGAGCAAAATATTTCTGAATTGTCTTGCTTATTACTCGTCAACTATTAGAGACAAAAATCACTGCTTTTAAGGATAAACACATGCAACTGATGCTATTTAAAGCTGTTTGCTTTAAGCAGCATGCAGTATCTAACAGATGCACAAGTGCACGCTAATGGCGGTAGTTAGAAACTGCTTGGCAACTGTCTTCTGTGCTAATTAATCGGCAAATAAATGTTGGAAATCTTGGCTATTTTCTCTATTTGCTTTTGTTCTTGAAGAGTTTTCCTAACTAAGTGGCTGCTTCAATTAACTGGAATTACTGTAATTCTATGTGGCCACCTTTCATTCCAGGTGAAACATGCTCAGCCTGTCTGATCTTTCTCCTTAGCTAATGTCCTCCTATGTAGGCTGCATCCTACATACACTGGTGCAATCTCCAGTGCAGTTACATTCTTCCTACAGTGAGGCAACCAGGGTAGCACACCAGTGTGGTCTAACCAGGACTTTGTAAAGTTGCGGCGTATGTCTCAACTCTGGGGAACTATGAGTGCCAGGCTCTGAATTTGCGTATGATCGTGGAGGAAGGTTATGGAATCTGGTTTATGAAACAAAGAATGTCAAGTGGAACATGTGCATGTTTTAGGAATTGAATCTTCTCTGGATTTGGGAATGTGGAATCAGGATGTGGATGAAGTCTAACATTACGCTTCTTGAAGGTATTCATAAAGGACAAAAATATTGTAGTTGAAGTGTTCAGGGATAGTGGTGGGCAACATAAAAGCTGACTTCTTGAAGACCGAGAGTTAAAGTTTGATACGTCCCAGACCTCGTGCGATTGTGCCCCAGTTTGCTGTGGGAGGTCGGAAGGTATTGCTGGGGCCCTGACAGATTTTTTAATGTTTCATTTACTACGAGTGTATAGAACGAAGAACAGCACAGTACAGGCCTTTGAGCACATGAAAACGAATTAATCCAATGGCTCCTGCTTAAGCTAAACACTCTCTCCCCACCAGTTGATCATATCCCTTCATTCTCTGCCTATTCATCTACCTATCAGTGCTAACAGTCCCTTAAATGCTCCTGTGCTGTCTGCTTTTTCCACCCACCCTCCTCCCTATCCTGGCCGAACATTTCAAGCTCCCACGACTCTGTATCGAAATAAAGAAAACATGCCTTGCACATTTTTTTTATATACTTGCCCCCTAACTTTAAATACATGGCCTCTAGTATTAGATATTTCAGTTCTGCAAAAAAGATGATGACTGTCTAACCTATCTATGTCTTGCATAATTTTATCCAATCTTCCCTCAGACTCCACCGCTCTAGAAAACAGAGCCTCCAGCATGTCTCCAATAAAGGCAGCATCCTGTTAAACCTCTGCACCCTCACCAAATACACATCCATCCAATACAAAGTTTGGAATTGAACGCAATACAATAAATGTACTCCTAAATGCCTTTAACCCAAGAAGGGCAGTAGGAGTAATGTTATGGCAGGGAATTTATTAGAAAAAAAGATTCATACACATACATATATATGTATGTTGGGAAAGATCTGGTCTGGCCTTCGTAGTGGAGGGGAGGAACCAGTAGTGTTTTAGAAGGCATTTTGCAGGTATAAAAGGGAAGCAGAGTCTAGTGGAGTGGTGATTTTGGAGTTGCTGTGTTTGAGCTCTAAGTGCTGAGGATTTGGCAGAGGAACAAGTGTGTGCAGGTAAGGTTGCTAAAATTGGAGTAACTGGACATGGTATGTTCCTCCTGCAGAATGTGGGAGAACAGGTACACTGCCACTACCTCCAGTTACTTTGTTTGTATGAAGTATAACCAGCTCTAGCTATGGCTGACCACATCAAGAAACTGGAGTTGAATATACTTGGAATTATCAAGGATGTTGAGAACATAATTGACAAGTTTTAGTCACACCTAAGGTTCAAGCAGCAGATAGATGTCTAGCAGGAAAGGTAGAAGGAGCAGGCAGATAGTGCAGGGTTCCCCTGTGGCCATTTCCCTCAGCAATGTATACCCCTTTGGGTACTCCTGAGGGATGATTAACTATCAGGGGCCAACAGATCAGGGCTACTGTGGCTGACTCTGAAGCTCAGCAGGGATGGGTAGTACAATTGATAATATAATACATATTTCCAGTTTAAGATTACGCTAGTAAAGCACAGCGATGACTTGCTGGTAGCAAACAAAACAACTAGTTTCTTTATTAATCACACCTTTTCTCAAATAAGATGTAGCTTCCCTTTCAGAGTTGAGCTTTTGAACTGCCTGTATGATGTGACATTTTTGCGGTGTGAAAAAGTCTGGAGCCTCCGTTTTTTTAAGCAGGCTTTCTTGTTTTTACAAGGCCGAGTTGCTAGCTGGACACTCAACCCAGCACAGATGGAAAGTGAATACACCGTGGCATGTAGGGGCTAAATCAGAATGAAAGTGCCTGGGCCAGAGTGCAGGGGACAAGCCAATGTTTGGCTGCAGGAGCAGACTTGGAAGTGACTCAAAGCAGAACTGAGTCAAGGCAGTGGGCCTGGGTACTAGAGCAATGAACAAGCTGGGGTTTGCCCAGTTTTAGGTGTCAGTCAGATTGAGAAGGTTGGATACAAACCAAATTGAGGTGGTGGGTCCCAAGCCCGAGGACATATTGAAGCAGTGGAGCCGAGTCTGAGAGCGAGGAACGACCTGCTGTTTGGCTGATTTAAATGACGGACCAAATTGAAAAGGTTGGTGTCAGGGCCAGAAGGGAAGGATGGTCTGGTGTTCTGATCGCTAGTCCGCAAAGTTTACTTGTGCAGTGAAACCAGGAACTAGTTGGTAAACATGCCAGTGGTCAGGTCGTCAGTGTTACTGATGGTGAAGGGGCAACAAGGTGAAGAACTCGCTGCACATCAGAGGCTATTAAGGGAAAGCCAAGTATCACCACAGTCTGACCTCGTTCCTGAAAGAGGCCATTTCTAGTATCTTGTATGTTTCTTATGTCCAATGTGTTTAGTTCAGTTTTCTGTGTAATTTCTCCATTCCAGCACCACGGGATCAGCGGGGTCCGTCCCATCGAGCTTCGCGAGTTTATCGCTGAGTGTACAGATGCTCCAAACTCGGGCAAATTCCGTGAGGTGGAGAGCTCTGTCTGCTCCTTTTTCTGTTGCTGTGACAGGTAAGGTGGGTCTTAACGAACTGTCCTCAGCCCCAGGTGAGGTGAGCTTCTGAGTTCAAAATTCAACCCAAACTCAGCAAAGGGTGCTGTGGAGCCGGGATCATTACCCACGTACCTATTGTCTGACTCTTGATCACAGCAGGGACACTGGATGCAAGGTGGGCGTGTGGGGAGGTCACCTTTTAATATCAATGGTTCAATTTAATATGAGAGAATGTATCAGTATACAACCTGAAATCCTTAATCTTCACAGACATCCACGAAACAGATGAAAAGCCCCAAAGTTTGAAAGACAAAGCATTAGAGCTCCAAAACACCCTTCCTCCCTTGCACACAGAGCAAAAGAATCAACCCTCCCCCTTCTCCCTGCCCCATTTGCTCCAGCAAAACCATCAACCTCCACCACCTATCATGCAAGCAATAGCAAAGCCCACAGAGACCATGATACAAGCCTTTGTATCAACATAGACTCCTTCACTAAAGCCACACGGTGGTTGTTGTCAGCTCCAGTGTCAATCCTGACCTTGGATGCTGTCTTTGTTGCACTCACACATCCTCTCTGGGACCACATGGACTATCTTTAGGTGTTCTGGTCCTTGAGTGTCTCAAAGACATGTGGGTTCATGGGTTGATTGACTGCTGTGAGTTGTCTAGTGTGTAGAATATGAGGCAGGTTGACAGGAACATGGAAAGAGCAGGCTGCAGGAAAGGTTGGAATGGGAATGTCAGCCAGCATGGAATCTGTGCTGAAGTAGTTTCCTGTACCTTACAGAAGTGTGGTGAAAACCTCTTCTGTACTCATGGGGATATAAGATTAAACTGTGACCTGTCTTCATAATTTAACCCTCAGTGCCTCAGTATCATCCAGTCAAATCTGTTCTATGCTCTCCGAGGTCAGTGATCCAGACATCAATTCTCATCCCCATAGGTGTCATCAGCCTTCCATCCCTCTATTTCAACACCGAAAAATGAAGGTCATCTTTCTGCAGTTTTGTTTCCTTTCTTGTCTATTAACTTTTGATTTCTCTGCTTTGCTTCTCAATATCTCTGCTGGTCATGTTATGCCTCTCCACTCTTTTAAAAACCCCTGATATGCAAAGCTGAGTCCACAGTGCACAGTCCAGATAGGTGGAGGGGCAGGTGGTGTTGAGAAATTATGGAGTCTGCAGAAGGACTTGGACAGATGGAATGCAGTATAGGAAAGTGTAGGGTCATGCTCTTTGGTGGAAGGAATGAAGGCATAGATCATTTTCTAAACAGAGTAAATTCAGAAATCAGATGCAAAGAGACTTGGGAATTCTAGAGCAAGATTCCCCTAAAGATTAACTTACAGATTGAGTTTGTGGTAAGGAAGGGAATGCAATGTTAGCATTAATTTCCAGAGGACTCAAATATAAAAGCAAGGATGTAATGCTGAGGCTTTATAGGGCATTGGTTAGACCACATTTGAAGTATTGTGAGTAGTTTTGGGCCCCATATTTAAGAGAAGATTGCTGGAGAGGATCTAGAGGAAGTTTAGGAGATTGGTCCAGGGAATGAAAGGGTTAATATTTGAGGAGCATTTGATGGTTCTGGGCCCGTATTTGCTGGAGTTTTAGAAGAATGAATGGGGGTAATCTCATTGAAACCTTCTGAATATTGAAAGGTCTAGATAGAGGGGATTTAAGAGACGATGTTTCCATTAGTGGAAGAGTCTAGGACCAGAGGGTCCAACCTCCGAATAGAAGGATGTCCCTTTAGAATAGAGATGAGGAATTTCTTTGGCCAGAGGATAGTGAAACTGTGGAATTCATTGCCACAGATGGCAGTAGAGGCCAATTCATTTGGTATATTTAAAGCAGAGATTCTTGATCAGTAGCAGCATCAAAGGTAATGGGGAGGAGACAGAAGAATAAATTTGAGAGGGGAAATAATTAGCCATGATCGAATGGTGGAACAGACTCAATGGGCAGAATGGTCTAATTATGATCCTGTGTCTTATGGTCGAGCACTCCTTGCATAGGTAGAAAGAGGAAATGATGAATGCACTTGGCAAATAAGGCAGACCGTATAGGAATAAATAGGGTTACCACTTCCAGTCTGAGGACTTTTCTCAGAGCTAATCAATGTACTTAACGTTAATTCTGTCTCCTTCCATAGATGCTATCTGGCTGGCCAAGTGTTTCCAGTATTTTGTTTCTACCTCAGACTTGCAGCATCTGCAGTTGTCATTACCTTCTTTCCTTTGCCCTTTCCATCAAGCTGTTCCTTTTTGGCAACGTACTTTTCCCACCCATGCGGTTTGCTTGGCACCACTTAATGGCAGTGATTCTTGATGGTGAACCTGCCAGGGGATGGAGATCACTTTTTGGCCAGCCCAGATGTAGTGTGACAGGGTCATACTTGAACTGTTGAGTGGACGGGCTTGGACCATCATGGAGGATTGAACTGGAGTCACTGCGTTCCTGATCGCTCATACAACTGTAGGCCTGATAGGTTTTCTTGTTTTGCACCTAGTAATTTTCATCTTCTCAACCTAATTTTGGGCTCCACAGCCTCGTCCCATTGTTACTTTAGGACTTTGGCTCATCCTTTGCTCCTCTCTGCTTGCATTAGCCACCTTTCTGAGTTCTGTCCTCTGCCCCATTCTAGCATGCTCATTGGACCATCCTCTGGTTCCCTGTCTCTATTCCCTCTCCCTGTTCTGCCATCTCTTGTTGTATTGTCCTGGAAAGGCTGAGGAAATGCACATTGTTGGAGGTTATACCCTAGCCATTGTGCCCATGTGTAGAGGTGGGGGTGAAGAGTCCCAGGCCCCTCTACCTGATATACCTGGTGGTGACTGGGTGAGTTTGATCCCAGGCCCACTGTGCCCATGTGTAGAGGTGGGGGTGAAGAGTCCCAGGCCCCTCTACCTGATATACCTGGTGGTGACTGGGTGAGTTTGATCCCAGGCCCACTGTGCCCATGTGTAGAGGTGGGGGTGGAGAGTCCCAGGCCCCTCTACCTGATATACCTGGTGGTGACTGGGTGAGTTTGATCCCAGGCCCACTGTGCCCATGTGTAGAGGTGGGGGTGGAGAGTCCCACGCCCCTCTACCTGATATACCTGGTGGTGACTGGGTGAGTTTGATCCCAGGCCCACTGTGCCCATGTGTTGGGGAAGTCCCAAGTCTTTGGATGCCTCCCTACAGGAGGGAATGATGGATGGACTTCTCCCATGTGGCTTTCTCAGCCAGAGTGTTGGTGTTGGTATACAACAAGATGCAGTGTGTAGCGAGACTGTGAGGGAGGCCAGGCAGATGATAAAGGAAAATTACAGTCAGTGGGATGAGTTAAAGTCTTAACAGGGGGGCAAAATCAAAAAGGGTGATGTATACAGGTCTGCAAGTAGAATCATAAAACATTACAGCACAGAAACAGGCCTTATGGCCCCTCTTGGCTGTGCCGAACCATTTTTCTGCCTAGTTCCACTGACCTAGACCATATCCCTCCATACCCCTCTCATCCATGTACCTATCGCAAGTTTTTCTTAAATGTTAAAAGTGAGCCTGCATTCACCACTTCAACTGGCAGACCATTCCACACTCCCACTACTCTCTGTGTGAAGAAGCTCCCCCTAATGTTCCCTTTAAACTTTTCCCTTTTCACCCTTAACCCATGTCCTCTGGTTGTTTTTCTCCCCTAGCCTCAGTGGAGAAAGCCTGCTTGCATTCACTCTATCTATACCCATCATAATTTTATACACCTTCATCAAGTCTCCCCTCATTCTTCTACGCTCCAGGTAATAAAGTTCTAACTTATTCAACCTTTCTCTGTAACACAGTTTCTCAAGTCCCGGCAACATCCTTGTAAACCTTCTCTGGACTCTTTCAACCGTATTAATATCCTTCCTGTAAGTAGGTGACCAAAACTGCACACAATACTCCAAATTCAGCCTCACCAATGTCTTATACAACCTCACCTTAATATTCCAACTCTTATACTCAATACTTTGATTTATAAAGTCCAATGTGCCAAAAGCTCTCTTTACGACCCTACCTGTGATGCCACTTTTAGGGAATTATGTATGAGTATTCCCAGATCTCTCTGTTCTACTGCACTCCTCAGTGCCCTACCATTTACCTTGTATGTTCTACCTTGGTTTGTCCTTCCAAAGTGCAATACCTCACACTTGTCTGCATTAAACTCCATCTGGCATTTGTCAGCTCATTTTTCCAGCTGGTCCAAATCCCTCTGCAAGCTTTGAAAACCTTCCTCACTGTCCACTACACTTCCAATCTTTGTATCATCAGCAAATTTGCTGATCCAGTTTACCACATTATCATCCAGGTCATTGATATAGATGACAAGTAACAATGGACCCATTTCCCTGTGGCACACCACTAGTCACTGCCCTCCACTCAGAAAAGCAATCCTCCACTATCACTCTCTGGCTTCTCCCATTGATCCAATGTCTAATCCAATTTACCACCTCACCATGTACACCTAGTGACTGAATCTTCCTAACTAACCTCCCATGCGGAACCTTGTTAAAGGCCTTGCTGAAGTCCATTTAGACAACATCCACTGCATTCCCTTCATCCACTTTCCTGGTAACCTCCTCGAAAAACACTAATAGATTGGTTAAACATAACCTACCACACACAAAGCCATGTTAACTCTCCCTAATAAGTCCCTGCCTATCCAAATACTTGTAGATTCTATCTCTTAGTACTCTTTCCAATAATTTACCTACTACTGATGTCAAATTTACCGGCCTATAATTCCCGAATTACTTTTAAAGCCTTTTTTAAACAATGGAACAACATGAGCTATCCTCCAATCCTCCGACACCTCACCTGTGGATACTGACATTTTAAATATATCTGCCAGGGCCCCTGCAATTTCAACACTAGTCTCCTTCAAGATCCGAGGGAATACTCTGTCAGGTCCTGGGGATTTATTTACTCTGATTTGCCTCAAGACAGCAAGCACCTCCTTCTCTTCAATCTGTATAGGTTCCATGATCTCACTAGCTGTTTGCCTTATTTCCATAGACTCCTTGCCGGTTTCCTTAGTAAATGCAGATGCAAAAAACCCATTTAAGATCTCCCCCATTTCTTTTGGTTCCGTACATAGCCAACCACGCTGATCTTCAAGAGGACCAATTTTATCCCTTACTATCCTTTTGCTCTTAATATACCTGTAGAAGCTCTTTGGATTATCCTTCACCTTGACTGCCAAAGCTACTTCATGTCTTCTTTTAGCCCTCCTGATTTCTTTCTTAAGTATTTTCTTGCACTTTTTATACTCCTCAAGCACCTTATTTGCTCCTTGTTGCCTATACCTGTCATACATCTCTCTCCTCTTCTTTATCAGATTTCCAATATCCCTTAAAAACCAAGTTCCTTATTCTTATTCACTTTGCCTTTAATCCTGACAGGAACATACAAACTCTGCACCCAAACTTTCACGAACACATTTTACAAACTCTAACCTGTCTAGACCTATAACAGTATGGGAGTCCCAATCAATACGTGGAAAATTGAAACCCCCAACTATCACAACTTTGTTTCCTGCATTTGTCTGCTATCTCTCTGCAGATTTGCTCCTCCAATTCTTGCTGACTATTGGGTGGTCTATAATACAACCCCATTAATGTGGTCATACTTTTCCTGTTTCTCAGCTCCACCCATTTGGCCTTAGTAGACAAGCCCTCTCATCTGTCCTGCCTAAGCACTGCTGTAACATTTTCCCTGACTAGCAATGTCACTCCGCACCCTTCACCCCTCTGCCTCTATCATGTCTGAAACATCGGAACCCTGAAACATTAAGCTGCCAGTCCTGCCCCTCCTGTAGCCAAGTTTCACTAATGGCTACAATGTCATAATTCCACGTGTCAATCTACACCCTCAGTTCATCTGCCTTCCCCACGATATTCCTCGCATTGAAATAGACACACCTCAGAAGATTATTACCACCACACACAACCCTTCTATTTCTGACTTTGCATGAACTTTTAACATTTATTTTCACCTCTGCTCCACTATCTGCTCTGGTACTCTGCTTCCCATCCCCCTGCAAATCTAGTTTAAACCCTCCCCAACAGCACTAGCAAACCTCCCTGCAAGGATATTGGTCCCCTTGTAGTTCAGGTGTAATCTGTCTCTCTTGTACAGGTCCCAATGATCCTGAAATCTGAAACCCTGCCACCTGCACCAGTTCCTCAGCCACGTGTTCATCCTCCAGAGAACCCTACACTTACCCCCACTGGCATGTGGCACAGGTAGCAATCCTGAGATTACTACCCTCGAAGTCCTGCTTTTTAACTTCCTACCAAGCTCTCTATACTCATTCTTCAGGACCTCCTCACTCTTTCTTCCTACGTCAGTGGTACTGATGTGTACCATGACATCTGGCTGCTCACCCTCCCACTTAAGAATGCTGTGCACGTGATCAGAGATATCCCTGACCCTGACACCTGGGAGGCAACAAATCATCCGGGAGTCTCTGTCATGACCACAGAACCTCCTGTCTGTACCTCTAACTATCGAGTCCCCTATCACTGCCACTCTCTTCCTCCACCTTCCCTTCTGCACTGCAGAACCAGACTCACTGCCAGAGATCCGGCTGCCGCAGCTTGTCCCAGTTAAGTTATCCCCCACAACAGTATCCAAATCGGTATACTTGTTGTTGAGGGAAATGGCCACAGGGGAACCCTGCTCTGCCTGCCCTTTCCCCTTCCCTCGCCTGACGGTAACCCAATTACCTGTGCCCTGCTGCTTTGGCGTAGCTACCTTCCTGAAACTACTATCTAAACTCCTCATTCTCCCAAGTGATCTGGAGGTCATCCAGCTCCTGCTCCAGTTTCCTAATGTGGTTTTTTAGGAGCTGCAGCTGGATGCACTTCTGGCAGGTGTTGTTGTCAGGGACACCGGAGGTCTCCCTGATTTCCCACATCCTGCAAGAGGAGCATTCCAACATCCTGCCTGACATTCTCTAAACTTACTAGTTAAAAAAGAAATTGAATGAGAAAGACAACAGCAACTTCGCGGAACCTACCCTCGCCTCTGCCTGTTCACGCTGAAGCCTGTTGAGCCAAAGCCATCCCACTCTGACTCAGTCCACTCCAACGATGGCCGCTTCGCTAGACGAAACTTCTTTCATAGTGCGCTAGCTGACCGGCTGTCTTCTGCTCCTCCACTCCCAATTGGTTGGCTGTTTGAAAAAAACTGAAGAAGCCCACGAATCCTCTCTTTCTCAAGCTCTGATGATATATTTAAATCCACACAGTCTGATGTGGGCATTTCTGAGTTGTGACTGAAGGAAGATCATAGTTGAGAGCTTAACATCCGAGGATACACATTATTTCAAAAGGCAGGTAGGCAGAGGAGGTGGGGTGACGTTATTGGTTTAAAGAAAACGAAGTCAAATCCTTAGAAAGAGGTGATGTAGGATCAGAAGATGTAGAATAGTTGTGGATAGGGTTAAGAAAGGGTAATGGTAAAAAAGACCCTAATGAGAGTTGTATACAGGTCTCCAAACAGTAGCCAGGATGTGAGGTACAAGTTACAATAGGAGGTAGAAAAGGCATGAAAATCAGGTTGATGCTGGATCCCAAGAGAGGGAATTTGTAGAATGCCTACAAGATGGCTTTTTAGAGCAACTTGTGCTTGGACTCACTGGGGAATGGCACTTCTGGACTAGGTGTGATGTAATGACTCAGAGTTGATTAGAGAGCTTAAAGTAAAGGAACTTTAAGGAGACTGATCATAATATGATAGAATTTTCCCTGCAGTTTGAGAAGGACAAGCTAAAATTGGATGTATCAGTATTGCAGTAGAGTAAAGGGAATTACAGAGGCATGAAAGAAGAGCTGACCAAAGTTGATTGCAAGGGTAATTAGCAGGGATGGCAGCAGAACAGCAATGGCTGGACTTTCTGGGAACAATTCAGAAGGCGCAGGAAAATGCATCCCAAAGATGAAGTCGTGTTCTAAAGGGAAGGATGAGGTAACCGTGGCTGACAGGAGGCGTCAAAGACAGCATAAAAGCAAAAGAGAGGGCATATAATACAGCAAAATTTAGTGGAAGGTAGAGGATTGAGGAGCTTTTTAAAAACTAACAGAAGGCAACTTAGAAAAGCTGCAGATGGACTTGCGAGTTCTTGTGCAGAATTCCTTAGGGGTTAATTTCCTGGTTGAGTTGGTGTTAGTGAGGCAAGAGCAATGTTAGCATCATTTTGGTAGGACTAGAATACAAAAGCAAGGATGTAATGCTGAAGCTTTATCTGGTATTGATCAAACTCCTGGGAGTATTGTGAGCAGTTTTGGGCCCCTTGTCCAAGAAAAGATGTGGAGGATCCAGAGGAGTTCACGAGGAGGATCCCAGGAATAAAAGGTTAAGATAAGGAGCGTTTGGCTCTGGGCCTGTACTCGCTGGAGTTTAGAAGAATGGGGGTAGAATCTCATTGAAAACTATTGTATATTGAAAGGCCTAGATAGAATGAATGTAGAGAGGATGTTTCTGATAGTGGGGGAGTCCAGGACCAGGGGGCACAAACTCAGAATTAAGGGGTGTCCATTTAAAACAGAGATGAGGAAAACATTCTTCAGCCAGAGGATGGCGAATCTGTGAAATTCATTGCCACAGACAACTGTGGAGGACAAGTCATTGGGTACATTTAAGGCAGAGGTTGCGAGGTCTTGATTAATCAAAAGGTTAATGGAGAATGGCGTTGAAGGGATAATAAATCAGTCGAGATGGAATGGTGGAGTAGACTCGGTGGACCAAGTGGCACAATTCTGCTCCTCTATCTTACGATCTTTTGAGGTTTTGTGTGTATTAGTATTCTGTTCTCTGAGATGGTGTTAATTAATACTGGATCTGAGCCTAGCCCTGTCCCTCCTGAATGGAATTAATGAACAGCGACCTGTTAAATGGCCAGGTAGAATGGCTAAACTTGGAATGCATTCCATGTCACTGTGTCTGCATCCATTCCATTCATGTAAGGTCCCTCTGATCCACCTCAGTGTAGAGGTGGGTGAGATGGTATGAGAGTCATTACATTGTTCTCTGAATTGTTGTTCAGCAAAATCTAATCCAGATCCATCTCCCCCACAGAATGACTACCTATGAAGAGGCCCTCTTGGTAAACTGACCCCAATAGATGCTACTTGTGATTCCGGCTGTCAGAATGCATTAGAATTAAAATCCTTCAAGCAGGCGCTGAATGTTGGGAAGACCATGGCCTGGCTGCTTTGTGGTGATACCAGGGACGTCTCCATGAAGGAGCTTTATGAGCTGGGATCAAATTCCACATAAAATGACAAATATATTTATTGTACAGGGGACCACTAGATATTTTGTGTATATATTGGTTTGACGGGAACACTACTTGAGAAACAATCATGCTCATGATCTTGAAGTTGAGCTGGAGACATTGAAGTCCTCCTGGCACTTTTCCACTTCATCTCTAACAGTACTCAAGCACAATAAGAGCCAGTACTCCCAATCGTTGCATGGGCTAGAATCATGACAGGAGCTCTCAATGATGTCCTGATTTACTGGAGAATCAGTAAATATGACACAGCTGGGGCTTTGTGTTTCCTGTGCTGGCTGTTTTCTTGCTTTCAGCTGTGTCGATGAACTGAATCAGCAAATTGGCAAATGGGAGAGAACTAAACTGGAGACTGGTAGTGATCTGAGTTTAATGGTCTGAATGCAAAATATTTTGCATCATCTACTGTTCAAACACTAGCTGATTTGCATCTGAGTTTGGTTTACTCACCTGGTTCCATAAAACCTGTAACTTAGACCTAAATTCAAGCAAGTATAAAGTTGTGTGTATTTTCTTAAAATGTAACCTTTAGTCCCAGTGTCAAACTGATGAATGTTTTGCACTGTAGCCCAAGGCCGGAAGTGAAGAGAGCTGAAGGTGTGGTAGTGTTTGCCTGTTGATTTAATGACCCATAAGTTTAGATGTTGAGTGGACTGTCCCACAGTTTTATTGTGCAAGCTGTAAAAAATACTTTGAGAAAAGCAGTTTGTTGGCTGCCTTCGGAATCTGTTCCACTGTTTGTCCAGCCAATAGTGTGTGGGGCAGGACTTGTGAACTATCAAAAATATTACCTTACAGCAAACTGCACACAGTCTGTTCCAGGGTTCACAAACCCTTAGTTCACCCCTACTTCATCCCCAGTTCTCCTCAAGTGAACTAAAGTAATCCCCATCGTTTATACCCATGTGGCCTTTGGCATTACTGGTGAGTGTATAATCTAATCATTTTCATTCTGGTTGGTTAGGACAGTGTCATCAAAGGGGATTTTTCACCTTTCCACTGTCTTAGCCTGTCATTACCTGGTTTTGACGCTGTGCCCAGGTGCTCTTACTTCGGGACTGTCGCAGTTTTCAGGGGAAAGGTCCTTCTCTTTTTATCAAAGGTTTAACTAAGGGTTTGGTTTGCAACAGAGCTCTCTTCAGCTGGTATTTGCGAATGTGCCCCCAATGATAATGAAGTTGCTGAAAATTTCATTTACCTTCTTAAACAAAAAAAATTGTTTTTAAAGAATATTTTGAAGATGATATTTCAACTCCTGATGTTTAGTCTGATTACAGTCTGTTCAGTACTTGTGTTGTGGTGTGAGGCTCTAACTGTAACTTCAAAGCCTGGCAATCTTACAACCAACAGGAAACACGGAAAGGAGAGAGAACAAGGGGGATGCTGAACAATGTTAAAGACATCGACCTAACCCCCCTCACCTTTCCCTCCTCTATTCCTTTCCCTCACCCCTCTACAACCTCCCGTTTACCCTCTCTGACCCTCTCCTTCAAAACCCACTTCCAGGCTGTACCTTTTGTCACTGACAACAGCTTGTTCTCACACTACCTGCCACAGTTATACAGTTGTGGGTACTGTTTTCTACATTACAACAGTGGCAGCACACATTGCAAACAATGAAGCCTGCAGTGACACAAATACATTCTGATCTCTTATCCAGCAAAAGGAGTAAAAATACCTGTCATAAATGGTCTTTAAGTGACAGGGGAGTCCAGAGACTGGGAAGATTCATTAACCTCTCGTTTGACTGTGTCTCATGATGGGGAATCGGTCCATATCTCACCCCTCAGTTGTGGTTCTGATGTTTTATGCACAGTTCTGTTTGACATGAGTGTCTCTCTTGCCATATTTTTGATAGCTAGTGTTCATGTACAAGTGATAAATTGTGTCGAGGGAACTTTCTCAATATGGATCATTCTGGAAATCTAATTTATATATTTTGATGCTTTATTCTGCAAGAGCATCATCTCAGGTTTGAATAGTCTGGAGAACTCTGCAGGTTGCATTGGAACTGCACTCTTATGGTTGTGTGTTCTCTATGTTGTTCAAAAATCCAGAAATTGAAGGTTAATGCAACAATTTCCTAAATTGTGCTTTGATTTCCTGGATGCACAACTAATAAATCAACGCTTGTGTTTTTATCTTGTTTGTCTTTTTATTGTAGCCTTTGTTCTTGGTTCATTGTTATCAATAATGAGAGGTGATGTTTGGGTGTAATAGGGCATTGAGAAAACTATAGTTGTCTTTTCTACGTTGGTTGTGTGTGTGCTCTGTTGGGGTGGTTTTTCATACTTTCATAGTAAGTTTACTCAGAACTTTGAACGAAAGGTTTAACATGGTTTTATGAAACGGAATGGTTGTGAAACTTTCTGGAATTGTTTGAAGATGAAATAATGGATAAGAGGGAGTGGCAGATACATTTTGATTTCAATACTTTGTGTCCCAAAATTTACTGCATGAGCTCCCAAGAACAGTAAAATAACATGAATAAGGGTGTGCAGTAGCTAAATGTTCCTCTTTGGGTTGGTCTTTACTAACAAGTGTCGTGCCATGTAGATCAGTGTGGGCACTCGCCATTTCAATTTAAATGACGTGGGTGAGAGAGCTATGCATCCTGCAGCAAGCTTTGTTCTGGATACAAAGGTACAGTTGAAGTCAGAAGTTTACATACACCTTGGCCAAATACATTTAAACTCAGTTTTTCACAATTCCTAACATTTAATCCTAGAAAACATTCCCTGTCTTAGGTCAGTTAGAATCACCACTTTATTTTAAGAATGTGAAATGTCAGAATAATAATAGAGAGAATGATTTTTTTCAGCTTTTATTTCTTTCATCACTTTCCCAGTGGGTCAGAAGTTTACATACAATTTGTTGGTATTTGGTAGCATTGCCTTTAAATTGTTTAACTTGGGTCAAACGTTTTGGGTAGCCTTCCACAAGCTTCTCACAGTAAGTTGCTGGAATTTTGTTCCATTCCTCCAGACAGAACTGGTGTAACCGAGTCAGGTTTGTTGGCCTCCTTGCTTGCACACGCTTTTTCAGTTCTGCCCACAAATTTTCTATTGGATTGAGGTCAGGGCTTTGTGATGGCCACTCCAATACCTTGACTTTGTTGTCCTTAAGCAATTTTGCCACAACTTTGGAGGTATACTTTGGGGTCATTGTCCATTTGGAAGACCCTTTTGTGACTGAGCTTTAACTTCCTGGCTGATGTCTTGAGATCCCCCCAGTTGGTTTATTGATCAATAGAGAATGTTTCTCTGGTAATTTCCACTCCCTCCCCTCTTCCTGCCCCATTCTCACTCTGTCCACCTTAGAGATCCATAGCAGAATCAGGTTTTTCATCATTCACATGTCAAATTTTTTTGTATGTTTATCTGTACCTATATAATGACCAACAGGAGAAAATCTGCAGATGCTGGAAATCCAGGGCAACACACACAATATGCTGGAGAAACAGCTGGCCAAACAGCATCTATGGAATGGAATAAACAGTCGACATTTTGGGCAGAAGACCTTCATAGGGACTGGAAAAAAAGATGAGAAGTCAGAGTAAGACCATAAAATATGGGAGCAGAATTAGGACATTTGGCCCATTGAGTCTGCTCCGCCATTTCATCATGGCTGATCCAATTTTCGTTTCAGCCCCAAATCTCCTGCCTTCTCCCCATGTTCCTTCAAGCCCTGAACAATCAAGAATCCATCAACCTCTGCCTTACATATACATAAAGACTTGGCCTCCACAGCTGCCTGTGGCAAAGAATTTCACTGATTTACCACTCTGGCTAAAGAAATTCCTCATTTCCATTTTAAAAGGATCCCCCTCTATTCTGAGGCTTTCCCCTTCGGTCTTTGAGGTGTCTACCACCAGAAGCCACGTCTCCACATCTATTCTATGAGGCCTTTAACATTTGACAAGTTTCAATGTGGTCACCCCTCATCCTTCTGAATTCTAGTGAATATCAAACGCTGTTCATATGACAAGCCATTCAATCCTGGAATCATGTTCATGAACCTCCTTTGAACTCTCCAGCTTCAGCACATCCTTTCTTAGATAAGGGGCCCAAAACTGCACATAATACTCTAGGTGAGGCCTCACCAGTGCTTTATAAAGTCTCAACATTACATCCTTGCTTTTATATTCTCGTCCTAGACATGAATGGTAAAGTTGCATTTGCCTTCCTTACCTCAGACTCGACCTGCAAATTAACCTTCAGGGAATCCTACACAAGGACTCCCAGGTCCCTTTGTACCTCATTTTCTCTCCATCTAGAAAATGATTAACTCTCTGTTAGAAGAAATAAAAATGCATGACCATGCACTTCCTGACACTGTATTCCATCTGCCACTTATTTGCCCATTCTCCTAATCAGTCCAAGTCCTAATGTAGCCTTTCTACTTCCTCAAAACTATTAGAACTTAAGGTAAACTTAAGGCCCCTCCACCTATCTTCAAATTGCTTGCAAATTTTGCAACAAAGCCATCAATTCCATCATCCACATCAATGTCATATAACATCACTGGTAGCCAAACAGAAAAGGCTCCCTTTTTTCCCCACTCTTTGCCTCCTGCCAATCAGCCACTACTTCACCCAAGCTAGAATCTTCCCTATAATACCATTGGCTCAGAGCCTCATGTGTGGTACCTGTCAGAGGCCTTCTGAAAATCCAAGTCTACAATATCAACCAATTCTCCTTTGTTTATCCTGCTTGTTATTTCTTCAAAGAATTCCAACAGATTTGTCAGGCAATATTTTCCCTTGAGAAAACCATGCTGACTATGGCCTATTTTATGATGTGCCTCCCAATACCCTGAGACCTCATCCTCAATATTCGACTCCAACATCTTCTCAACCACTGAGGTCAGACTAACTGGCCTGTAGTTTCCTTCTGCCTCTCACCCTTCTCAAAGAGTGGAGTGACATTTGTAATTTTCTAGTCTTCCAGAACCATTCCAGAATCTAGTGATTCTTGAAAGTTCATTACTAATATCTCCACATTCTCCTCAGCCACCTCTTTCAGAACCCTAGTGTGCATCATCAGGTCTAGGTGACTTATCTATCTTCAGACCTTTCAGATTCCCAAGAACCTCTTCTCTAGTATTGGTAGCTTCACACAGATCAAGATCCCTGATATTTGAACTTCCACCATACTGTTATTGAGTGGTGCAAAATGCTTATTCAGTTCATCTGCTGTTTCCTTGTTCCTCATTACTACCTCTCCAGCATCCACTCTCTCTTCTCTTTTACATCTTGTGTACCTGGAGAAACTTTTGGTATCCTCCTTAATATTAATGGATAGCTTACTTTTTTGTTCCGTCTTTACCTTAATGACTTTTTAGTTGCCTTCTATTGGTTTTTAAAGGCTCCCTAATCTTCTAACTTCCCACTAATTTTTGCTCGATTATATGCCCTCTGGAATATATATTCTTGCTTTCTAAATTGTTTCCAGGAATTCAGACAGACATACTTTATTGATCCCGAGGGAAATTGGAGCCATTGCTGCTGTGCTGTTATCCCTGCCAGTGTTCCTTTCCAATCAATTCTGGCCAACTCCCATCTCATGCCTTTGTAGCTCCCTTTACTCCACTGTAACGGTGATACATCTGACTTTCTCTTAAATTAGAGGATGAATTTGATTATATTATCATCACTTCCCCTTAGGGTCCTTTTACCTTAAGTTCTAATCCATTCTGGTTCATTGCACAATATCCCATCCAGAACAGTTGATGTCCTTGTGGGTTCAACCATGATATTAAGAGGAATAGAGTGGACAGCCAGCGCCTTTTCCCCAGGGCACCACTGCTCAATACAAGAGGACATGGCTTTAAGGTAAGGGGTGGGAAGTTTAAGTGTGATATAAGAGTAAGGGTTTTTACTCAGTGGTTAGTGTATAGAATGCACTGCCTGAGTCAGTGGTGGAGGCAGATACACTAATGAAATTTAAGAGACTACTAGATAGGTATATGGAGGAATTTAAGGTGGGGGGTTATATGGGAGGCAGGGTTTAAGGATCGGCACAACATTGTGGGCTGAAAGGCCTGTACTGTGCTGTACTATTCTATGTTCTATGAGCTGTTCTAAAAAGCTTCTTGGAATCCAGCACCAATCTAATTTTCCACAATGGGGCTCTGTAAACAACTCCCATCAGGAACTTTTTACCCTTTGCAGTTCCTTAGCTCTATCCACAATGATTCAACACCTTCTATGTCACCTATTTCTAATGATCTGATTTAATTTTTTACTAACTGAGCAAAGTCACCCCATCTGCCTTCCTGCCTGTTCTTTTGATGATATGTGTATCCTTGGGCATAAAGCTCCCAGCTATAATTGTCTTTCAGCCATGATTCAGTGATGCCTACATCATCATACATGCCAATCTATAACTTTGCTACAAGTTCATATACCTTATTCCGTATAGTATGTACATTCAAATATAACATCTTAGTCCTGTATTCACCCTTTTCAATTTTGTCTGCCGTTTTGCTTACAACTCATGCTGTTGACTGCAATTTTGCCCTACTGACAACATCTACTCACTGCACATTGCCTCTGCAAACCAGTTACCTCATCTTCAGCTCTATCATTCTGGTTCCTAGAAGTTGGGGAGAGGGGAGGAAGAAGTACAGGATGGTAGGTGATGGATGAAACAGGAAGAGGGGGGTGAAGAGCTGGGAAGTTGGTGAAAGAGATAATGGGTTGGAGGAGGGGGGATCTGATAGAGCATAGAACCTTGGAAGAAAGTGAAGAAGGAGGAGCACTATAGGGATGATGATGAGCAGATGATAAAGATGATGGAGGGAAAGAGGAATGATGAAGGACAGGGCTACTTGGGATGGAATATAATTGTAAGATGTTGCTTCTCCAAGCCCAGTGTGGCTTCATTGTGGCAGTAGAGCAGGCCATGGAATGGCATGTTGGAAAGAGAAATAGAATTAAAATGTGTGCATCCTGAGAGATCCCGCTGATGGACAGAGTGTAGGTGCTGAGGTGGTGTCGCCTCGGTAAGGTAGAGGTCAGTCCACCAGACTACTGCAGCTCCC
This sequence comes from Hemitrygon akajei, assembly GCF_048418815.1. Classification (NCBI taxonomy): domain Eukaryota; kingdom Metazoa; phylum Chordata; class Chondrichthyes; order Myliobatiformes; family Dasyatidae; genus Hemitrygon; species Hemitrygon akajei. The sequence goes on from NC_133139.1 coordinate 72,367,624, forward strand.
CCTCTCTGCAGGTTAGATGATGAAATTAGGATTAGTGTGGCGAGGAGAGCAGCGTGTCTGGAAGGAGTGCGGTTTGAATTGGAGAGAGGAATGGTAAAGTGATCATTAATGGAGAATGTGTGGAGCAGGTTAAGACCTACAAGTATCTGGGAGTACAGTTAGACGAGAAGCTAGACTGGACTGCCAACACAGATGCCTTGTGCAGGAAGGCACAGAGTCGACTGTACTTCCTTAGAAGGTTGGCGTCATTCAATGTTTGTAGTGAGATGCTGAAGATGTTCTATAGGTCAGTTGTGGAGAGCGCCCTCTTCTTTGTGGTGGCGTGTTGGGGAGGAAGCATTAAGAAGAGGGATGCCTCACGTCTTAATAAGCTGGTAAGGAAGGCGGGCTCTGTCGTGGGCAAAGTACTGGAGAGTTTAACATCGGTAGCTGAGCGAACGGCACTGAGTAGGCTACGGTCAATTACGGAAAACTCTGAACATCCTCTACATAGCACCATCCAGAGACAGAGAAGCAGTTTCAGCGACAGGTTACTATCGATGCAATGCTCCTCAGACAGGATGAAGAGGTCAATACTCCCCAATGCCATTAGGCTTTACAATTCAACCGCCAGGACTTAAGAACTTTTTAAAAGCTATTATTAATGCTTTTTGAGATAGTGATTTAGATGCATATCATATTTTTTTACTGAGTTAAGTATTGTATGTAATTAGTTTTGCTACAACAAGTGTATGGGACATTGGAAAAAAGTTGAATTTCCCCATGGGGATGAATAAAGTATCTGTCTATCTCATCTATCTATCTAAAGCCGTGGCGGTTAATGCCTCGTCGACAGTTAGCAATAAAAAGATCCAGAGCACAGAAGACCATAGCGGGGTATCCGGGAAGTGGAGGAGGGCCAAAGACAGGAGAAGGGGTCAATGGTACCGTTTAGAAAGTCCTTGCCAAAGAAGCAGGCATGGGGATGGAGGCGGCGGAAGAAGAGCTCAGCGACGTAACGGGTCAGTGCTCACTGAGGCAGGGGTGCAGGGGGACAAAGGCAAGGCCCTTAGAAACATACTGAGAGCATACCTTCTTTCTCAGAGAGAATTATGAAGAATACTCATGGATGAGGGCTAAGATCAGAAAGGAGGAGGATTGGTAGTGTCTGAGGAGAGGGGAGCGTTGGGGTGTGAAGAGGATGGAGTCTTCGAGGACCCAAGAGCTAATGGTGGGACCTGAGGCACACGGGACTGCAGAATGGTGGTGGCGGAAGAGGGACTGGGGTTCCAGCGGCTGCACGCTAAGTCTCGGCCTGGAGGTGCTATCGGTCAAGGTCCAGGCTGGAGATAGAATTGGAGGTTGCGTCATAGTATTGGGGTTGCAGGAACCCACACTGATTGTGGTGGAATTGGGGTTCAGAATCTGCTTGGTATCGTTGGAACCGTCAAGGTTGGCAGCAGTGTCGGTGGTCTGCAGACAGGTGATCTTCCGATCCTTGTTGGACGTTAGAAAACCAATGAACCAGCAATTGAAAGCATGGATCTGGCGGAGAATAAAGTATCGGATAGGTCCATTGTCGGCATCGGAGAGGGAATCCCGGAGTTATGACAGCGATTGCAATAGGGCCACCAGGTACCTGTTCATGGCAGAAAGCGTGGCGCGTAGAGCACGATGGAAGGAGCAGTCAATTGAATGTGAGTGCCTGGGGTCCTTAGAGGATCCGAATCGAGAAGCTTGAAAACGGATCTGGAAGCCAGGTGGAGCTCCTGTGATGATGCCACACTCATGTTGGAGGAGCAACACCTTAAAATCCGTCTGGGTAGCCACCGACCTGATGGAATGAACATTGATCTCTCGAACTTCCAGTAATTGGTTGTCCTTAACCATTCTCCATTTCCATTTTCCTCTCACTTTTTTCCTTATCTGCCCATCACCCTCCTCTAGTCATCATTGTCCTCCTTTTGTGGTCTTCTATCCTCTCCTATCAATACCCCCTTCAGCCCTTTTATCTCTTTCACCAATCAACTTCCCAGCTCTTTACTTCATCTCCTCCTCCTCCCAGTTTCACCCATCAAAGGTTTCAAAGGTACATTTCATGTCAGAGAAATGTATACAATATACATCCTGAAATGCTTTTACTTCACAACCATCCACAAAAACTGAGGAGTGCCCCAAAGAATGAATAAGTTAAATGTTAGAACCCCAAAGCCCACCCCATCCCCCCTCCCACACGTAAGCAGCAACGATTCCTCCCTCCCCCACCAGCAAAAAAAAGCATCGACTTACCCAGCACCGAGCACTCAAGCGTGTAGCAAAGCATCAATAAAGACACAGACTTGCAGTACCCCAAGGACTACTCGTTCACCCGGTATTTGACATACCACAGGCTCTCTCGCTCCCTAATAAGGGAAAAAGAGGTGTCTGTTTCACAGCGAAAGGGGAGACATAACAAACAACCTGCTGATTTACGATGTTAAAAGTCCGTTATGTCACTTTTTCCAAGCTCTGTGCCAAAATATCTCGGGTCTCTGGGCACACAGTCAGCAGCCAGCTCACTGCTTTCAATCTTCCATCTCCCACGACACACCGGATTCCTTCAGAGACACCAACCTTCAGTCCACGGGTTTCCAGAGCCACGGGATCCTGGAACTCCGAAGGGGAGCTAATCTCCTAGGCCACATCCTTGGCATATCAAATAACGGCCAGTCGTGAAACCCCGAGAGTGGGTCCCATTCCCACAAAGAACCAAAGTCAGTGTGTAAATCCAGGTCAGGGTCTTCAAAAGAACCCTGAAAGGGAAAAATACAGATATTAAAGATAGAAATAGAGCTTTTTCCGAAGATGCAAGCAAAGGAATTGCCGTTAGGTGCCATTGTCTCTCCTAAGCTCTTCCATAATGCTCCTATCACCAGTAATCTTGAACCTCTTCCTTCCCTCCTCCAATTTCTTACTGACTTCTCATCTCCTTTTTTCCAGTCCTGCCGAAGGGCCTTGGCCCAGAACCTCCACAGTTTACTCTTTTACATAGATGCTGTCTGGCCTGTTGAGCTCCCCCAGCACTGAGAAATTTCTTCAGCCTCTCAGAGACATCCTTGACCCTGGCACTCAGCAGACAACATACCATCCTGGAGTCTCTTCCGTGACCACAGAATATTATGTCCCCCTCACTATGAGTCTCCTATTACTGAGTCTGACTGCCAGAACTGATACTCACATTATCCTCTCTGAGCTGGCTGTCCTAGAAAGAAAGATCGACGGGTGTGCTCAAAGTCTCCAAAGAAAAGTCAGACGTCCACCGTCGATTTCCCCCCACAGATGCTCCCTGACCTGCTGAGCTCCTGTACACTCTTATATTTTTATGCTTCAGATCTACCACCTACGGATCCATGAGTCACCATCGCTCTCGGTGAATGGGCGGGGCCTCGGATGATTGATGTGCTCATGGGACCGTGGCTATGGCGGTGTGGCTTCAAGTATATGGGCAGGGTTTTGAATGATAGACGTGGTCGTGGATCAGGGCACTGAAGTATAAGCCGGATGGGTTGGGTAAAGGATGATTGATGTTGTTACAGGATCGGGACTGAGCAACATCAGCTGGATAGGAGGGATTTGGGATGATTGACATTGGTATGGGATCAGGGCGGAACAGCTGGATGGGAGGGGTAAAGGATGATTGATGGGATGAGATCATGATACCAGGCAGGGCTTAGACCATAGAACACGGAAGAAGAATTAGCCCATTCAACCCATCGAGTCTGCTCCGCCATTCCATCGTGGCTGATCGTGGATCCCACTCAACCCCATACACCTGCTTCCTCACCCCATACCCCTTGATGCCCTAACCGATTAGGAAACGATCAACTTCCACCTTAAGTATACCCACAGACTTGGCCTCCACTGCAGTCTGTGGCAGAGCATTCCACATATTCACTACTCTCTGGCTTAAAAAAATTCCTCCTTGCCCCTGTTCTAAAAGGTCGCTATTTAATTTTGTGGCTGTGCCCTCTAGTTCTGTATACCCCCACCATAGGAAACGTCCTCTCCACATCCACCTTATCTAGTCCTTTCAACGTTTGGTATGTTTCAATGAGATCACCATGCATTCTTCTAAATTCCAGTCAGTGCAGGCTCAAAGCTGCCAAATGCAGCTTTGCACCTCATATATTAACCCCTTCATTCCCAGAATCAACCTCATGAAGCTCCTCTGGACTCTCTCCAATGACAATGCATCCTTTCTGAAATATGGAACCCAAAACTGTTGACAGTACTCTAAGTGCAACCTGACTAGTGTCTTATAAAGTCTCACCATTATCTTCTTGCTTTTATATTCTATTCCCCTAGAAATGAATACCAACACTGCATTTGCCTTCTTTGCCACAGACTGAACCTGTAAATTAATTTTCTGGGAGTCTTGCACAAGGACTCATAAATCCCTCTGCACCTCTGATGTTTGAACCTTCTCCCCATTTAGGTAATAGTCCACACTGTTGTTCCTTTTATCAAAATGCATTGTCATACATTTCCCATCACTGTATTCCATCTGCCAGTTTTCTGCTCATTCTTCCAATTTGTCTAAGTCCAGTTGTAATTGCATTGCTTCCTCAGTACTACTTACTCCTCCACCTATCTTTGTATCATCTGCAAACTTTGCCACAAAGCCATCATTTCCATTATCTAAATCATTGACATACAATGTGAAATGTAGCGGTCCCAATACCGACCCCCTGAGAACATCACTAGTCACGGGTGGCCTACCAGAAAAGGCCCCTTTTATTCCCGCTTGCTCTTTCCTGCCTGTCAGCCATTCCTCTATCCATGCCAGTATCTTTCCTGTAATGCAATAGGATTTTAACTTGTTATGCAGCCTTGTGTGGCACGTTATCAAACGACATCTACTGCCTCTGCCTTGTCCATCCTTCTTATTACTTCCTTGAAGAACTCCAACAGATTTGTCAGGCAAGATTTCCCTTTACAGAAACCATATTGACTTTGACTTATTTTATCATTAGTCTCCTAGTATCCTGAAACCTCATACTTAATAATAGACTCCAACACTTTCCCAACCACTGAGATGAGGCTAACTGACCTATAATTTTCTTTATTTTACTTTCCTCCCTTCTTAGAGTTTTGCAATCTTCCAGTCCTTTAAGAGCATGCCAGAATCAAGTGATTCTTGAAAGATCATCCATTATCTCTTCAGCAATCTCTCTCAGGACTCTGGGATGTAGTCCATCTGGTCCAGGTGACTTATCCACCTCAGGACCTTTCAGTTTGCCTAGCACTTTTTCTTCTGTAATAGCAATGACACTCACTCCTGCTACCTGACACTATGAACCTCTGGCACACTGCTAGTATCTTCCACAATGAAGACAGATGCAAAGTACACATCAGGTTCATCTACCATTTCTTTGTCTCCCATTACTACCTCACCAGCATTATTTTCCAGTGGTCCAATATCAACTCTCACCTCCCTTTTACTCTTTATATAACTGAAAAAAACTTTTGGTATCCTGCTTTTTGTTATTCACTAGTTTTCCCTCGGCTTTCTTTTCCCTTCTTATAGCTTTTTTAGTTGCCTTTTGCTGGATTTTAAAAGCTTCCCAATCATCCACTTTTGCTATCTTGTATGCCCTTTCTTGGCTTATATGCAGTCTGTAATTTCCCTTGTCAGCCTTGGTTATCTACCCCTGTCATTTGGGAACTTCCTCTTCTGTGGCACACATCTATCCTGCACCTTGTGAACTATTCCCAGAAACTTCAGCCACCTCTGCTCTGTCGTCATCCCTGTCGATATCCTCCGTCAATCCACCTGGGCAAGCTCCTCTTTCATGCCTCTGTAATCCCCATTGCAATACTGATACATGTAACTTATGCTCCTCCCTCTCAAATTGCAGTATGAATTCAATCATATTATGATCACGGTCTCCTCAGGGTTCCTTTATGTTAAGCCCCCTAATAAGATCTGGGTTATTACACAACACCCAATTGAAGATGGCCTTTCCCCAAGTAGGCACAAGCACAAGCTACTCTAAAAAGCCACCTGAAAGCTATTCAACAAATTCCCTCTCTTGTGATCTGACACCAACCTGATTTTCCCAATCATATTGGGACTTGCATATTCAAGTCCCCCATTTCAATTGTGTCATTACCCTTATCACATGCCCTTTCCAGCTCCCTTTTCAATCTCAACCCCTCAGCTTAACTGCTATTTGGAGGTCTACATGCAGTTCTCATAATGGCTTTTTTCTTAACTCCACCCACAAAGATTCGACATTCTCTGACCCTATGTCACCTCTTTCCTAAAGACGTAATTCCATCTCTTACCAACAGAGCCACATCACTGCCTCTGCCTTGCTGCCTGTCCTTTCAATTCAATGTATATCTTTTGATGTTAAATTCCCAACTATGGCCGCCCTTCAGCCACGACTCAGTGATGCCGACAGAATCATACCGACCAACCTGTAATTGCGTTCTCCGTGGGTAACACGTCCCTTTTGTACAGGTCCCACCCACCCCAGAAGAGGTCCCAATTATCCAGAAATCTGAATGCTTGCCCTCTGCTCCAATTCTTCAGCCATGCATTTATTTGCCACCTCATTCTATTCCTATCCTCACTGTTGTGTGGCACAGGCAGCAACCCTCAGAATACTACCTTTGAGGTCCTGCTACTTAGCTTCCTTCCTAACTCTCTGTATTCTATTTTCGGAACCTCCTACCTTTTTCTTCCTATGTCATTGGTACCAATATGTACTACGACTTCTGAATATTGTGGACACATCTGGAAACATTGCAGACCCTGGCACCTGGGAGACAAGCTGCCATCCATGTTTTCTTTTCACCTATCTGTCCCTCTGACTATAGAATCCCCTATTACTGCTGTTATCCTCTTTAGTTCCATGCCTTCTGAGCTACTGGGCCAGACTTAGTGCCAGAGGCACAGTTACTGTTGCTTCCACCAGGTAGCCCCCCCCCCCCCCCAACGGTACTCAAAATGGAGTACTTATTGTTGAGAGGGATACAGTTGCTCTCCACTTTCTGACATTCCCTTTGCCCTCTCCTGACAGTCACCCATTTATCTGTATCCTGTAGACTTGGGCTGACTACCTCCCTGCAGTTTCTGTCTGTCACCGCTTCACTTTCCCTAACTAGCCGAAGGTATTCGAGCTGCAGCTCCAGTTCCCTAACACGGTCTCTAAGGAGCTGCATCTTGATGCACCTGGCACAGATCGGGCCATCGGGGAGGGTGGGAGTCTCCTGGAAATCCCACATCTGACACCCAGAGCAGAACACTGTCTCTGTAGACATAACCCTGATTCTCTCAAGATTTAAATAAGAAATAAGGAATGAACCACTTAACTACTTACTTTGCCTCTGCCTGTTTTCGTTGAAGCCCTGTTGAGCCAAAGCCTTACTACTCTGCCTCAGACTACTCCGATGACTGCTCCCATGATAAGTTAAGTGGTACCCCTCTTTTGTAGAGACCGGGTTTCTAAAGCTTCGGTGACTGTGGGGCAGTAACAACTGAGCAGTTGGCGCGAAGGTCGAGAGTCAGTCTGAGGGGCATCATGGCCGGTAATCACCGGGAGTCAGCTGGGTGTCTTTCCGAGGTCTTTCCCTCCCTGTGACCCCCACCTAAGAGGGGATCTTGTGGAGCTCCTGCTGATCTGATGGTGGTGGTGTGGGAGACCCGCTGTACTTGGTCCAGTGTGCATTTGCTGGCCAGTGCAGTATGGGCTGGGATTGCCTGAGAAGTAAAGGATTGGGAGCAGAATCCTGCCATTGCTCAATATTCAGAAGCCTGACGTTTGAGTGCATCAGGCAGGTATGATAACAACATTTAACAGACCTTGGGACAGGTATGTGGGTAAGAAGAGTTTATGGGGCAAACATGATCAAACAGCCTAGTTGAGTATCTTTGTTGGCATGAATCAATTTGGCTGATGGGCATGTTTTTGTGCTGTATTGTTCGGAGATTATGACTCTCCCATGTTAGAGGGAGAGGGAGGTCTGAGTGACCAGTCCAGGAAATGGATGGTGTTGAACGTGCTCAGAAATGATTCTGTCCTAAGGAGGATGTGATGAGCTGATTGGGATCCATCTTATGAGCTTCCAGATATATTTAGCAGTTGCTGTGTGTGACCTGGTGCAAGGCTTTTCCTTTATCCACATGTTAATACTCTTCAGAATTTGATACCATTTCTTAGTAGATTGGGCTGTTCAAATGAGTGCCAGGAATACTTTACCAAATATTTCACTGAATCTTGCATCTTAGGAGGCTGCTGTGTCCATCAAGTGATCCCACCAGCTCTGAAAAACAAATCCTTCAATGTCTTCTTGCTTGTAGGGTTATTTCCTGACCTTGACCCTTTGGTGAAGAACTTCAGTTTGTGTGTGCCTTTTACTGAATTGGTGACCTGAGGTTGCTGTAGTTCACAATCACATTTTCACCCTGACCTCTGACACTGTTCCAACGAAGTTCAATGTCAGCTCATCTTCCAAAGAAGCGCTTTACAATCTTCTTGACTTCACCCCGAGTTTCTCAGTTTCAGACAGTTAAGTATCTCTGTTTTATTTCAGATAGTTATTTTTCTGCGCTGAGCAACCAGTTGGTACTTGTCCTGTTGCTCTGAGTCCATTTGCTGTTTCATCTCTCTTACAGCTCACACTACTATCTGCTCTGCTCGACAATCCACATTTTGCTTTTTCTCCGGAAATCTCAGCTCTGCTGAGCGTTATCTCTGGTAAAGGAAACTCTGACGTGCTGCTTGCCCTGCTGTGAAGGTGTCCTTTGCGTTATGGCTGTTCAAGTTGCAAATTTGCCCTTGCCCAATTTGCACATCTGCACCCAAAATTTGAGGTGCAGAATAAAGTACACCTACAATTTATTTGATAATGAAGTATATAAATCAACATAAAACTTTTGTATTTTTTTTAAAACTGGCATTTCTCAATGCATGCACAGATGGCAAGGCATTATGTTACAAAGAGCTGTGATATGGCTTATTTTCTAGGGACGGAACCACAACTTCCCCCAATAAAGGTGGGGGGGGGGATGTCCCACAGGTGTCAGTTGGTTTGCCACTGTAAGTTACTCCCAGTGTTCAGGTAAATGATAGGGGGGTGGAGCTGATGAAAGTAAAATGGTGAGTGGATTGACCGTTGGCTGATGGGTTCAAATGAACCTCTATTCCTGAGATTCCCCTCGGCACCATATTTTGCTTTGATAACTTGTTTTCTGTTCCTGAGGTTTCACTATCAGATGTTTATTTCAAGGAATGAGGGATAAGGTGGTTACAGTTACGAAGGAGCAAAATAACTAAAGAATTGAAAGTGGAAACTTGGTTATATTGTATTTCCTATTCTCTCAACTTATTATTTATAAGTTTAAAGCCATTAAAGTACATTTTAATTGTTACACAGGGTAACAAAAGCTGGTAATTTACACATCAGCAAGACTTGTTAATAGAAAATATTGACTCGACTGAGTGTCCTCTTGGTACAGTATTATAGGATCATGTGTTTGAAAAGCAAGACATTGAATGCAGTTAATCAAAATGCTGGAAATAGATCAGGCACCATCTGTGTCAGGGAGGAGTTGGTATCTTCAGATGAATTTACTTTTGATGCTGGGCGACCTTAGAAAACAGTCGTGTTTTATGATGCAGAGGAGGGAGATGATACAGAAGTTATTTCCCTTAGTTGAATCTATAACCAGAGTCACGATTTTAAAATAAAAGCGTATCATTTATAATGAAGTTTCTTTAATGAGAGTGAGACTTTGGAGTCTTCTCTATCCTAGAGGGCCTTTGTTGATAGGTATCTAGATATTGGAGGCTGTCGCTGGACATGGTGTTAAAGGAGAAGCTTGTCCATCATGGTGAATGGTAACGCAGGCTTGAGGATGAATGGCCTGTTTGTGCATCTAATCTCTCTTTATTTAATCTTACAAATGTTATACAGCATCTATTGTAGACAGGAGCGAGGATACTCGGATGTTCAGAAGGGGTAGTGCATGTCTGTTCAGGCAGGGGCAGCTCTCCTGAAGTGGAAAGGTTCTCTGTGTTTGCAGTTGACATACCCTATGCCACTACTATACACATTGGGTGAGAAGTTAATCTGGCTTGCCAGTGTGGGTTATTGAAGCGTTGTTGGCTTGGCCACCAAGGCATCAGGAGAAGTGCCTACTTCCTTTTAATTGGAGACTGGAGGAGCCTTGTCTCACGTTCACGTGCTTTGGCACAATGTGGCTCACAGCACGAAGACTTTGCAGGGTGAAGGAAGTAGGGAATGAGTGACCAGTGTCTTAGGTCACAGAAACAAAAAATAGTCCAGGTGCTGAAAAACTGAAATAGCAGAATCAGAAAATACTGGAGGTAATCGGGTCAGGTTGCATCCATTTAAGGAGGCAGTTCACATTTTGGCTCCACATCACTAGCAATTCCTGTTGCTTCTGGGGTTGGGATGGTGGGTTTCTTCTTCCGCCCCAGGTTGTGGAATAGCTGGGTAATTATGGGTTAGGGTGGGAGCACAGGGCCTGGGGTCACACTGAGAGTTCAGAAGCCTGACGTTTGCTGCTTTATCGGAAGTTTATTTTTATGCTCTCCCCTTTCTGTTTAGAGAGTGAAAAGCTGCTCACACCAGTAAACAGCTACGGCTCCCAAGACTCTGATCTGTCTTCTCAAGCAATGTTGGACACAAACGAAGAAGAACTGAAGAGGACACTGAAGTACTATTTCATGAGTCCCTGTGACAAATATCGAGCAAAAGGCCGGAAACCTTTCAAATCGCTGGTGCAAATCATTAAACTCATCCTTGTCACAGTGCAGGTGAGGTGTCACAGCTTCTACACTGGAGAGAGTTTAGGTGGAAACACCGGACTGAAATTGGAACTTCAAGGGACAAGTAGTGGGCTTATTGTCATCCTTGCTCCTCAGCTGCTGCAGTATCTGCTGAGGTGACCAGTGTCTACACACAGGAGTCGCCTGCAGGCACACGTGACGTATCAGCTGAAGTTATACAAGCTACTGTACTCCAAAAGATTTATCAATTTATATAAAGTGTCTTGACTTGATTTGTAGAAGAGGACAAGAAGCTGAAGGAATTCAGCATTAATTAAGCAATACTGTTGGAGAAATTAATGGGATGGAACTGCAGGTCCTGATGACTTGCGTCTACCATTTTAAGAGGTGGCTACGGTGGCAGTGAATGCACTGGTTCTAGAATGATTCTCGCAAATCAAAGGGAAGTAAATGTTATTCCTTTTTGTTAACAAGGACAGTGAGAGGAAAAATGCACAACAGACCAGTTAACCTGATCCTTATCTTGATGGAAGAACATAAAGCAGCGTTGATTCCTGGGATGCCTATGAGGAAAGATTAGCTGGACTGGGCCGGTACGCTCAGTTAAATTAGCTTGTTGAGGGTAGGGGTGAATATGGTGATTTCATGGGTTCAGATTCACTGGGAACATCCGGGGATGCAGTTGCAATATAAAGGATTGGTTTTTCAGAGATTAAATTCCTTCACCTCAGGAGTGGTTGATCTTCAGAGGGGATACAATGATTGGTGGTTTTATGGGCAGTGTAGATAGCCAAATATATAGAAGGATGTATATCTGGATAGAGAAGTGAGAGAGGGAGTTTGAACTTTGGTTAGGCCACATCTGTTGTATTGCATTAATTTCTGGTCACCCCATTATAGGAAGGATGTGGAAGCTTTGGCAAAGAGGTTCACCAGGATGCTGCCTGGATTAGAGGGTATGAGCTGTAAAGTGTTACGAAGGATGAACAGCTCTGATGGGCAGAAGGGTGCAGGGTTGCCCATGTTCCCCTCCCCTGGGAGAATTACAAACCGTTACTGTTGCCAGGCTGCTAATGAGAGAGAAAGAGATGGAACAAAAACATACTGGGACTGGAACATTTGCTTCAGATAAGGGAGAGATAACACAGGGAGAAAGAGACTTGTTGTTCCACCATATTATGACTCCTGAAAGACTTATGTCTTCGGAGAAGGATTGTTTACTTGGTACCATTCTGTTCATTAAAATTCCTCAGTGGACAGCTGGAGTGGGCTAGTTTGATGGACTAAGCCATTCAAAGCTGATTGACACCTGAGACCCTGTGAGTAGGGATAAAAGTGAGGTCTGGGGAGATACCCCTCAGCCACACCAAGAGACACACTAGTGAGCACTGTTTAATTGTTGGAACCCACGAGAGAAGTGTGGGGCATCGGAGACCGAACGAAGGATCGGTCAATTTTAACTCAGTGTTTATAGCGAGGCTGGTGGGGGCTTGTGTGTGTGTCCACCCTTGCCTGGGTGACGAGTCCGCCATAGAAGAACGGTCTAGCTAAAGGACAGAGGGGTCATACTTGAATGGCCACAACAACACATCGATGGATCAAGAACGTAAAGGAAGGTTTGTCTGGCTGTCACTGTTTGCTCGCTCACTCTCTCTCTGTCTCTCTCTCCAACAATTACAACACATCGACCAACAACTACCTCAGCCTGTATGAACTGAACTGAACTGAACTTTATATTCACATATGACAATTCATTATCCCCTAGACATCGATAGAGCTTGTTTATTATTGATTATTATTATACCCACACTTTTAGGTTTAGTATTGCTAACGTGTATTATCTGTATATTTGCCTTGTTGATATTGATTTGTATATTTTACTAATAAACACTGTTTTGAAAATAGTACTAGACTCCAACGGATACTTCTATCTTTGCTGGTAAGATGCCCAGTTACGGGGTATGTAACAAAAGAGAGGTTGGACAGACTGGTTGTTTTCTCTGGAGCAGGAGAAGCTAAGGGGAGACTTGACAGAAGTTTCTAAGATAATGAGAAGCATAGACAGCCAGCTGGTATCTTTTTCCCAAGGTTGAAATGTCTGCATGAATATCTCACTGTGCTTAAGGTAAAAAGATAAAATATGTGAGGCAATTTTGTTTTTAAGTAGGGGTGGGTGGCAGAGAGTGGAGGCAAATATAAATGAGGCATTCAAGAGGTTCTTAGATGGGCACATTATGCAGAGAATATAGAATATGGGCATTATGTAGACAGAGCACTTTTAGGGCAAGGGTTCCCAACCTTTTTAGGCCATGGACCAATACCATTAAGCAAGAGGTCCATGGAACCCAGTTTAGGATGAAGCGTCTGTCCCTGTGCTGTACTATTCTGTTCTGAGACTCTTTCAGACTGGAAAAAAGAGAGAAAACAAGTTGGTTTCAGTTCTAGAAAAGGTAAAGGAGCATTCTATTTACTGTGGCAAGTCCACAGAAAACAAGCTGCTGGAAGAACTCAGCAGATCACACAGCATCTGTGGAGTGAAGTGGACTGTTTGTTCAGGTTGAGACCTTTCATCTGACTGTGACAACAGTGGGTGCGATCTAGATGGAGGGTCGCAACCCGATATTTATTTTTCCCTCCAGATTCCAACATCTTATTTCTTGCACCAGAGATTTCCAGACCTTTTCTCAGTTCTCAGCATTTTTTTGCCTTCATTTCAGATTTCTGATGCCTGCACTGTTTTTTTTTAAATTCCCAGTGCTATAAATATGCACAATAACAGCGAATCTTCCCCTTAAGCTAATTAGTGCTATTTGACTGACCAATCTCCATCAGACATTTACACCACAGAAAATAATGATTTGGTCTGTTGTGTTCAATTAGGCTGAAAGAAAAGCAGCTGATACTAATTCTTTTTTATGCTCTTGGCCTTTTTCCCAGTGCAAAACATTTTAATTCTGATTCCCATTCCAGTTCTGACATGTTGGGTCATGGCCGCCTCTTGCACCAGGATAAGGCCACCCTCGGGGTGGAGGAGCAACATGGTGTATTCCACCTGGGTAGACTTCAACCTCATGGCATGAATATAGATTTCGCCCTCTGGTAAACAAATTTCCTCTTCTCTCCAACCCCCTCCCTCCTCCCCCATTCCCTTCTCTAACCTTTTACCCTTTCTCACCTGCCTAGTACTTCCCCCTCGGCCCCTCATCCTGCCCTTTTTCCTATGGTCCTTACTCCTCTCCTATCAGATTCCTTCTTAGAAACATAGAAAACCTACAGCACAATACAGGCCCTTCGGCCCACAAAGTTGTGCCAAATATGTCCCTACCTTAGAAATTACCAGGCTTACCTATAGCCCTCTATTTTTCTAAGCTCCGTTTACCTATCTAAAAGTCTCTTAAAAGATCCTATCCTATCTGCCTCCACCACTGTTGCCGGCAGCCCATTCCACGCACTCACCACTCTCTGAGTAAAAAAACTTACCCCTGACATCTCCTCTGTACCTACTCCCCAGCGCCTTAAACCTGTGATCTCTTGTGGCAACCATTTCAGCCCTGGAAAAAGCCTCTGACTATCCACAAGATCAATGCCTCTCATCATCTTATACACCTCTATCAGGTCACCTCTCATCCTCCGTCGCTCCAAGGAAAAAAGGCCGAGTTCACTCAAACTATTCACATAAGGCATGCTCCCCAATCCAGGCAACATCCTTGTAAATCTCCTCTGCACCCTTTCTATGGCTTCCACACCCTTCCTGTAGTGAGGCAACCAGAACTGAGCACAGTACTCCAAGGTGGGGTCTGACCGGGGTCCTATATAGCCGCAACATTACCTCTGAGCTCCTAAATTCAGTTCCATGATTGATGAAGGCCAATGCACCGTACAGCTTCTTAACCACAAAGTCAACCTGCACAGTTGCTTTGAGTGTCCTGTGGACTTGGACCTGATGCACAATCAATAACTCTCGGAGACGGGAGGCAAAAGATAGGCTTTTATTAGCTGACATTTATCAGACATGACCACAACATCTTGGAGACTGAGGGAGGAGCAGTGTCTCCAATCGCCTTTATACAGGGGTCTGTGGGAGGAACCACAGGAGCAGTCAGCAGAGGGGCGTGTCCAGACAGGTATACACATAGTTTACCACAGGACCCCAAGATCCCTTTGATCCTCCACACTGCCAAGAGTCTTACCATTAATACTATATTCTGCCATCATATTTGACTTACCAAAATGAACCACTTCACACTTACCTGGGTTGAACTCCATCTGCCACTTCTCAGCCCAGTTTTGCATCCTATCAATGTCCTGCTGCAACCTCTGACAGACCTCCACACTATCCACAACACCTCCAACCTTTGTGTCATCAGCAAACTTACTAATCCATCCCTCCACTTCCTCATCTAGGTCATTTATAAAAATCACAAAGAGTAAGGGTCCCAGAACAGATCCCTGAGGCACACAACTGGTGACCGACCTCCATGCAGAATATGACCAGTCTACAACCACTCTTTGCCTTCTGTCGGCAAGCCAGTTCTGGATCCACAAAGCAATGTCTCCTTGGATCCCATGCCTCCGTTTTACCCCGAGTAGTAAAAAAACTCCCTTTGCTCCAAAAGATCAGCCGTTCACTCACAGCCTTCTTGCTCCTTCCCCAGCCCCTGATCTTTCCTACCCACCTGGCTTCACTATCACCTCCCAGGTAGCCTCCTCCCCCACCAACTGTTTATACTGGCATCTTCCCCCTTCCTTCTCTATCCTGAAAAAGGGTCTCGGCTCGAAATGTCCACTGCCTATTCATTTCCATAGAACTGCCTGACCTACTGAGTTCCTCAACATTTTGTGTGTGTTGACCTAAATATGCTTTTTGTTCATCTCCACCTGCTTCAGCAGAGTTTCAGAAACCTACCACCCTCTAGCTGCAAGTGTAAATGCATCCAACTACCTTCTGATGCTTCTGCCATTTAACCTTTATACTTGTTAGTTAGCAGATGTCCCTGCTGGGCAACAACTGAAGTTTCTCAGTTTTATCCACCTTGATTTGGCCTCCTCAGTCCTGACGAACTAAGTGGGCGTGAAGAAGTGTTTGAGGTGCCGGTTACATAGCTTGCCCTACCATTATATGCAGTGACGCTCAGACTATACGGAGGCCAGTTAGATTGGGGTGGGAACAATAAAGTGAAGCTGCTAAAGAAAAGGAGAGATTTATTATTGGTGAATTGCATCATGTCTATGTGGAGCAAAAGAATGTACTGTGATTAAACAACACACACAAAATGCTGGTGGAACACAGCAGGCCAGGCAGCATCTATAAGGAGAAGCACTGTCGATGTTTCGGGCCGAGACCCTTCGTCAGGACTAACAGAAAGGAGAGATACCAAGAGATTTGAAAGTAGTGGGGGGAGGGGGAAATGTGAAATGATAGGAGAAGACCGGAGGGGGTGGGATGAAGCTAAGAGCTGGAAAGGTGATTGGCGAAAGTGATACAGAGCTGGAGAAGGGAAAGGATCATGGGACGGGAGGCCTTGGGAGAAAGAAAGGGGAGGGGGGAGCACCAGAGGGAGATGGAGAACAGGCAGGGTGATGGGCAGAGAGAAAGAAAAAAAACAAATAACTAAATATGTCAGGGATGTACTGTGATTAAAAGTACTTTAATGTGGCAATAAACTCCTCCCAAGAAAGCTTTAGAAATAATCTGGTTAATTTTAACTTTAATGTGACAGAGAGGAGTATTGGTAAATTGGTCCCGGTGCAAAGACTCCTCTGGCCATTGGTCTTGGTGTTGCAATCTGTTCCTCATTAAATTAATCCAGGGTTGACTGGTATAGACATTGTCCAACAAGCTAAGGTTGACTTTTCTGCGCTATAAGATTACTTGCTTGAGCTGAACGAAGGGTTCTGTGAAAAGCAAAATCATGGAAAAAA
Source organism: Hemitrygon akajei (assembly GCF_048418815.1). Classification (NCBI taxonomy): domain Eukaryota; kingdom Metazoa; phylum Chordata; class Chondrichthyes; order Myliobatiformes; family Dasyatidae; genus Hemitrygon; species Hemitrygon akajei. The sequence goes on from NC_133139.1 coordinate 72,384,327, forward strand.
TTTGCAAATGTTCTCCTCACACGACATAAATCACCGAGGTGGGCAAAATCCTGTTGCTAACACAGTAACTTCATGTTTAGAAACTGATGCCTCGTCCTGTCTCCCACAGTTAATCCTGTTTGGGTTGAGTAATCAGATTGTGGTGGATTTTACAGAGGAAAATATGATGACTTTTAAACACCTATTGAAGAATTATTCAGATGACTTGGATGATTCCTATGCTGTGTATACTCAGACGGATGTTTATGAATGTATTTTCTACACAGTTGAACAGGTTGGTTGTTTTGCTTCCATTAGACTCTTTTCTGTTAGGATTTGGACTCTTGCCTATTTTCTAAATATCTCTTCGAATTACAATACAAAATAATTTGATGTATGCTGCTAGCTTTTAGCTGGTAGGCTAATCTGAATAAGTATCACTTTGGATTCCATCACTAGTGTAAATGAATTTGCACTATCTTAAGTTTATGTTTAAAATAATTCACAAGCAGTGTTGTTCTAATGTGTAGTCCCCTGATAAAATGCTCGGCAGGATCCCACCATGGGAGACAATGGCACCTAATGACTCCTTTGCTTGCATCTTCAGAAACAGCTCTATTTCCATCTTTAATATCTCTATTTTCTTTCCCTTTCAAGGTTCTTTTGAAGGCCCTGACCTGGAGTTACATGCTCACTATGGTTCTTTGTGGGAATGGGACCCCTCTCGGGGTCTCATGACTGGCCACTATTCGACGTACCAAGGGCTCGGCCTAAGAGCTTCGCTCTCCTTCGGAGGTTCGAGATTTTGTGGCTCTAGAGACGGTAGATCGGAGGTCGGTGTCTGGGCAGGAGATCAGTGCGTCATGGGGAATGGAACATCTAATGCTGTATGCCCAGATACTCAAGATCTTTGGGCGCAGAGCTCAGAAAAAGCAACACAGTGGACTTTTAACGTCGTAAACCAGCGAGTTGTTTGTAATGTCTCTCCTCTCGCTGTGAAATGGAAGCACCTCTTATTAGGGAGAGAGAGAGTCTGTGGTATGTCGATTACCGGGTGAGTGAGCAGTCTTTGGAGTACTGCAAGTCTGTGTCTTTGCTGTTGCTTTGCTCGTACTTGAGTGCTCGGTGGTGGGCGCTGATGGTTTTATTTTGCCGGTGGGAGGAGGGGGGGATTGTTGCTTTGCTGCCGCTTATGTGTGGCAGGGAGGGAAGCTGGGGGAGGACTTTGGGTTTCTAACATCTGGTTGTCGTTAATTCTTTGGGGGCACTCCTCTGTTTTCGTGGATGTTTATGGAGAAAAAGCATTTCAGGATGTATATTGTATACATTTCTCTGACATTAAATGTATCTTTGAAAATTTGAAATGCTCTGTTGATACTCGAAAAGGATAAATGTTGACCAGAATACATCATTAACTCCTTACTCTTCAAGCTAGGACCATGGTAAGGTTTGCATTCTTGCAAAGTAAGACTATAAGATACAGGAGCAGAATTAGACCATTCGGGCCATCGGGTCCTTGTCAAAGGTCTTCTGAAAATTCAAGTACACAGCATCCATTGACCCTCCTTTGTCTATCCTGCCTGTTATTTCCTCAAAGAATTCCAGCAGACTTGTCAGGCAAGATTTCACCTTAAGGAAACCATGCTGACTTTGACCTATTTTATCACGTACCTCCGAGTAGACCATAATATATAGCAGCAGAAGTAGGCCATTCGGCCCATCGAGTCTGCTCTTATTCATGGACTCCAACATCTTCCCAATCACTGAAGTCAGCCTAACTGGTCTATAATTTACTTTCTTCTGCCTCCCTCCCTTCTTGAAGAGTGGAGTGAGATTTATAATTTTCCAGTCCTCTGGAACTATTCCAGAATCTAGTGATTATGGAAAGATCATAACTCATGCCTCCACAATTCCTTCAGCCACCATTTCAGAACCCTGGGGTGTAGTCCATTTGGTCCAGTTGGCTTATTAATTATCCCTCTCAACCACATTCTCCTGCCTTCTCCCTGTAACCTTCACACCCTGAATAACTGAGAACTAACCAATGACGTGGTCTCCACAGCCGTCCGTGGCAGTGAATTCCATAGATTCATAACACATTGCTAAAGAATTTATTCCTCATCTCTATTCTAAATGGCCATCCCTCAATACTGAGACTGTGCCCTTTGGTCCTGAACTCCCACCACTATAGGAAACATCCTCTCTACATCCACTATTTCTCGGCCTTTCAATATCTGATGGGTTTAATGAGATAGCCCCTCATTCTTCTGAACTCTAGTGAGTACGGGCCCAGAGGCATCAAATGCTCTCATACGTTAACCCTTTCATTCCCGGAATCATTCTCGTGAACCTCCTCTGGACCCTCTCCAATGCCAGCACATCTTTGCTTAGGTAAGGGGCCCAAAGCTGCTCTCAATAGTCCAAGTACAGTCTGACTAATGTCTTATCAAGCTTTAAGATCACTTTGTTGCTCTTCTAGTCCTCTTGAAATGAATGCTGACATTGAATTTGCTTTCCTTACCACCGACTCCATAAGACATAGGAGAAGAATGAGGCCATTTGGCCCATTGAGACTGCTCCATCATTCAATCATGACTGATCCTCTTTTCCCCTCCTAAGGCCCAATCCCTGTGACCTTTGATACCATGTCCAATCAAGATCCTAATAAAATCATAAGGCATAGGAACAGGATTAGACCATTAGACATGTAAGTTGCCCCCAAGTCCCTTTGTACCTGTGATTTTTGAATTTTCTCATTCTTTAGAAAGTAGTCTACGCCTTTGTTCCTTCTACCAATGTGACTGATCATACGCTTCCCTACACTATATTTCATCTGCCACTGCTTTGCCTATTCTCCCAATCTGACTAAGTCCTTCTGCAGACTCCCTGATTCTTCAACACTACCTGCCCCTCCACTTATCTTTGTATTGTTTGCACACTTGGCCACAAAGTCATCAATTCCTGCAGAACGCCACTTGTCATTGGCAGCCAAACAGAATAGCCCTGCTTTATTCCATTTATCTTTGTTCCCACTCTTTGCCTCTTGTCAATCAGACAATCTTCTATCCATGCTAGTATCTTTTCTGTAATAAATAGCAGGGACTCTTATTTTGTTAAGCAGCCTCATGCGTTACACCTTGTCAAAGGCCTTCTGAAAGCCCACATACACCACATCCACTGATTCTCCTTGTTATTTATTCAAAGAATTCCAACAGATTTGGCAGACAGGATTTTCCTTTAAGGATCCCATGCTGATTTTTGGCCTACTTTATCATATGCTTCCATGTACCCCAAAACCACCTCCTTATTAATGGACTCCTAACATTTTCCCAACCACTGAAGTCAGGCTAACTGGTCTATAATTTCCTTTCTTCTGCCTCCTTCCCCACTTAAAGAGTGGCATGGCATTTGCGATTTTCCCGTCCTCTGGAACCATTCCACAATCCAGTGATTCTTGAAAGATCATTACTAATGCCTCCATAATCTCTTAAACTTCCTCTCTCAGAACCCTCAGGTGTAGTTCATCTGGTCCAGGTGGCTTATCTACTCTCAGACCTTTCAGCTTCCCAAACACCTTCTTCCTAGTAATAGCAACTGCACTCGCGGTTTTGTACACTGATGGTTTGCTTCAGTCAATGGGGTGAACAAAGCAGTGAGATTAGATTAGGATTGGCGCAGGGCCCTGGGGTTGAGTAGGATGGACGATAAAATTAAGGCAGACGTTGATAGATTCTTGATTAGTCAAGATATGATGAGGTAGGGTGAGAAGGCAAGAGATGGGAGCTGAGAGGGAAAATGGAGCAGCCATGATGAAATGGCGGAGTAGGCTCGATGGGCCGAATGGCCTAATTCTGCTCCTATATTTTATGTTAAGATTGGGATACAGTCAAAAGGTGAAGCAACAGAATTAATTTGGAGTTAATGTGTGTATAATTGTATTTAATTTAGCATATACAGGGCTATAGAAGAGTATGAATCAGTGGGATTGATACAGAGCTGTGTTCGATGGGATTGGTAGAGGGCTGTAGGCAGAGCAGTGGGAGAGGAGTGTGGGCATTGGGATTGGTAAAGAGTCACAAAGGAGGATTGTCGGCACTGGTATGGGCCTGTGTATGTTGCGGTGGGAGATGGTTGGGTGTTTTCTCTGGGCAGTTGGACCTTGGGGATGTTAGGAAGTGGGAGTAATGTGGGAATACCCTGGTATAGTTACAACGGACTGAAAAGCTGCTCTCTGCTTTGTAATCCTCAGGTTCTTCTCGTGATGATTGAGTTAACCCTCGTGATGAGGTTGGTTAAAAATGATTTCATGCTGCACTGTGACTTCCTTCCAAGAACTCATGTCTGTTAGATAATTGAATACTGGCTAGAAAGCAGCTTTCATTGTGAATGGGCCCAGTAGCTGAGCAGTGGATTACTTGGCTGTGGATGAAGGGTGTTCTGCCCTTCTCTCGTCCTGAGAAGCATCCCATTGTGACCACAATATGACCAAGTTTCCACTGTGTGAGCATGTGATGTCAGCTGTAAAATGCATTTTTCTTGAAGCAGTACCTGCCCAACATGGTATTTCCAAAGGTATCCACCAGAGGTCACTATCAATGCTACTTTTTCCTAATAACATGAAACCCGGATCCGGGCTGATCGTAATATTATTCCGTTTTCCTGTTTGGTATTTGGAGGGAAAAGACCACTTTCAGGACATTCCAAAGTGGAGTAATAAAGTTAATGTTTCAGATTAATAATCTTCTGCAGGCAAAGGAAAGAGGTGAAGAGCAGAGAAAAGATATGAAGGAGGAAGCCAAGATAAATTGGGACAAATGGCCTGATATTGGCTGAGGGAGGGTGACAAAGGCTTATTCATGGTATCTTGTCGTTTTGAGAAGGTGTAACAAAATAGAGACAATGCTGGAGATACCTGGTAGGCCAGGTCATCCGTGGGAGACCTGAGTTAATGTTGCAAATTCTGACCTGACCAGTTCTGGGACATGCTGGAAAGACTGAGTTCAGCACCGTACGCCGAGCCCTGTGGTATATCTTGTTGGGAGATGAGTTGCTATTTTACTGTACAAGAGACCATACAATGAGCACCAATTGCAGTACATTAAATTGGAATGAAATGAATGCAGGTGAATTGTTGTTTCACCTGCAGGTGAAGGACAAAACAAATAGACTTGGTGTGCATTTGCTATGTTAAGAGTCATACAACATGTTTGGCCCAACGGGTCCATGCTAACCAAGTTTCCCAGCTAAGCTTGTTCCATTAGCCCGGATTTGACCCATATTTAGTAGTCTGGAGGACTCCCCTCTATCTTACTGAGCCCAGTTGACTGTCAGGCACCTCCTCTTACCCCTTGAACAGGATCACACTAAGGAGCACCAGGCCATTGTCATCCGCACCATCACTGACCTATTAACCCTATTTCCCATCACTGCCACCAGCCTCATAGTTCCCTTACCCTGCACCTCCTGTCTCTACCTCCTTCCCAAGATCCATAAACCTGCCTGTCCAGGTAGACCCATTGTTTCTGCTTGTTCCTGCCCCACCGAACTTGTATCTGCATATCATGACTCTGTTTTATCACCCCCCCCCACCCCCCAGTTCAGTCCCTTCCTGCCTACTTCTGGGACACTTCACACGCTCTTGATGTTTTCAATGACTTCAAGTTCCCTGGCCTTGGTCGTCTCATTTTCACTATGAATGTTCACCTCTATTCCCCATCAGGAAGGCTGCAAAGCTCTCCACTTCCTTCTAGACACCAGACCCAACCAGTTCCCCTCCACCACCACTCTCCCCCCGTTTGGTGGAACTGGTCCTCACTCTCAATAATTTCTCCTTTGGCTCCTCCCACTTTCTTCAAACAAATGGTGTAGCTATGGGCACTTGCATAGGTCCCAGCCATGCCTGCCTTTTTGTTGGCTATGTCTCAAGCCTACACAGGAATCGCTCACCAATGTATCCTACGCTACATCAATGACTGCATTGGTGTTGCTTCCTGCACCCATGCTGAGCTCATCGAGTTCATCAACTTTGCCTCCAACTTCCACCCTGCCGTCAAATTTACCTCCCTCCTCTTTCTCAATTTCTCTGTCTCTATCTCTGGAGACAGTTTATTCACTGATTCTCACAGCCACCTGAACTATACCTCTTCCCATCCTGTCACTTGTAAAAATGCCATCCCCTTCTCTCAATTCCTCTGTCTCCGCCGCATCTGCTCTCAGGATGAGGCTTTTCATTCCAGAACTAATGATATATCCTTCTCCTCCAAATAAACAGGTTTTTCTTTCCTCCACCATCAACCTGCCCTCACTCCATCCCCCTGCCACCCCACTAGAGATAGGGTTCTTATTTTCCTCACCTACCACCCCATCAGCCTCTGTGTCCAGCTCCTCATTCTCCATAAGTTTCACCTCCAATGGGATCCCACCACCAAGCGCATCTTTCCCTCTCCCCTCCCCCCTCACTTTCCACTCTCTGCAAGGATCGCTCCCTACATGACTCCCTTGTCCACTCGTCCCTCCCCACTGATCCTGACATTTGCCTTTGCAAGCAGAGCAAGTGCCACACCTGCCCCTACACCACCTCCCTCACTACCATTCAGGGCCCCAAGCAGTCCTTCCAGGTGGGGTTTTGGGGCTGTATCCGGCCTCCTGTACATCGGTGAGACCCAGTGTAGATTAGGAGTCTGCTTCACCAAGTGTTTATGCACCGTCCTTGTTATTTCTAAACTCTACTCATAAAGCTTCAGTGGATGATCCTCAACAGTTTTATCTTGAACTTCTGCTATGATGTTCTCCTTAATCAGAAATACAACTCTCCCTTCTTTTCCTCTACCTCTGACCACCTACACCCTGGAACATTTAGCCATCGGTCCTGCCCCTGAGCCACATGGCTTTATCCCAGTCCAAAGTAGCTATTTAGGCCCCAGGTTCATCCACCTTGCATATCAGGTCTCTTACACTGAGGTAACTGTAATTTTAATCCAACTGTTCTTTCCTCACTACAGCCTGTGCTGTTTACTGATCTTGCTACCATTGAATTTTCTCTCAATTTTTAGCCTACCATTTGCCTCACCGATTCTTACGATCCCACCCCTTGCCAATCTAGTTCAAAGCCTCCCTTGCAGCACTTGTAAATCTTCCTGCCAGGATATTGGTCTCCTTGGAGTTCAGGTGTAACCCATCCCTCTGGTACAAGTTATCTCTGTTCTAGAAGATATCTCCAAGGTCCACCCCTGCTCCTACATTAGCCATGCATTCAAGTGCCATACCCTCCTATTTTTTTCCTGCACTCGGTGTAATCCAGAGGTTATTACCCCTGTTATTCTTTTTTTTAAATCTCTTTCCTAACTCCCTTTATTCACTCTGCTGGACTCCATCTCTTTCTCTACCTAGATCATTTCTGCTAACATGCACAATGACTTCTGATTGCTCCCGTCCCCCTTAAAACTGCTCAGAGGCAACCTTGACCCTGGCACCGGGGAGACAACACACCATCCCCGAGTCCTGTTTGCAACCACAGAATCTCCTTTCTGTCCCCCTAACTATCAAGTCTCCTATCACTAATCCTGCCTGCTTTCCCTTCCCTGCGAAATGAACTGCCATTCTCCCCCACAGCAGTATCCAAAGCTGTGTACTTGTTTTCCAGGTGAACGGCCTCAGGGGACTCCTGCACCGTACGTTTATCCCTCTTCTTTTCCTGGTGTCGCCCAACTACCTGCAGCCTGCGCGTTACTGAAACTTATCTGCGACACTCTCAGAATCCTGGATGATCATAAGTGTGTCCAGATCCTTGTCACAGTCAGCATGAAGCTACAGCTGGTCACACCTCCAGGTGTAGCTGCTCCAATTAACCGGTGGCCCAATTAGCCGGAATCTGCAGTATTAATGATTTGAATGTGGATTTGGTGTCGTGATTAGTAAGTTTGTAAGATGCCAAAATTGGTTATAGTGGACAGTGAAGGAAGTTGCCTCAGATTACAATAGATCATTTGTGTAAGTAGACAAAGGGATGCCAGATGGAATTTAACTTGATCAATTGCAAGGAATTGCATTTTGGGAAGTTTAACAAGGGTAGCACATGTTACAGTTGTTTACAATATTAGTTAGACACCAAGTATTGTTTGCAGTACTGGTTACCACACTGTTGGAAGGATCTGATTTAAACTAGAAAGGGTGAAGAAAAAATTCAAACATGTCGGGTCTGGAGCGCATGAGTCCCATGGATGAGAAGGCGCAAATCTACCCCCACCCAAGACATGAGTGAAAGAGAAGGAGCTTGCACACCAGTTAGCCTAATCTCAGAGTGAGTAGGGGAAGAGTTGCATCGTAGATTGGCAGTAAGTCTGAGGTGCCAAGAGATTTTAAACTGTGGATGTTGAAAGATTCAGTAAAACTCTTACTTTTTTAAATCCAGCAGTTTAGATCATTTTTCAAGCTGAAGCACAAAAAGGATGTGTCCTACACCACTCGCTTGGAGTTTATCAATGTCTGGTACGTTCTGCTGATTATCAGTGACATGCTCACCTTTGTGGGTACGATCATGAAGATAGGAATCGAGTCCAAGGTATGGGAAGTTGTATCATTTCATGCTGCATATTATTGAACTTGTGACTTCATTCAGTGCAGAAAGGCATGCTACTGATCCTCAGTAAATGGTTTAAATTCAAAGTAAACTTATTAGCAAATTACATATGTTACCATACACAACCCTGGGATTTGTTTTCTTGCTGGCATACACAGTAAATCCAATGACTATAACAGAACCAATGAAAGACTGCATCCAACTGTATGGACAGCCAGTGTGCAAAAGATGACAAACTACAAAAAAAAAATAAACAATAAATATTGAGAATATGAGAAGAGTCCTTGAAAGTGAGTCCCTAGATTGTGGGACTAGTTCAGCAGTGGGGTGAAGGAAGTTATCCCCTCTGGTTCAGGAGCCTGATGTTTGAAGGGTAATAACTGGTCCCGAGCCTGGTGGTGAGAGTCCTGAGGCTCCTGTCCCACCTTTCTGATGTCAGCAGCGAGAAGAGAACATGACCTGGGTGATGTGATCCCTGATGATGATGCTTTCCTGTGACAGAGCTGTGTCGATGTGCTCAGTGGTGGGGAGGGCTTTACCTGTGATGGACTGAGCCATATCCACTACCTTTAGTAGGATGTTTTGTTCAAGGGCATTGGTATTTCCATACCATGCCGTGATGCAACCAGTCAATATACTCTCCATTACACATCCGTAGAAGTTTGTCAAAAGTTTTAAATGCCATGCCAAATCTTTGCAAACTCCAGAGGAAGTAGAGGTGCTTTCACAAGAAAAACAAACATTACACACAATTTTTAAAGAAAACACAATTAGAACAAAGAACAAACCCCATTTTAGTGTAAGGGCTGTACACCTGCATGAGATTCCTACAAGTGTTGGCAGGACCCGTGTTTATTTGCTGGTCATGAATTGAGTGGTGTGCCAGTTCGGAGTCATTGTGGGGCTGTAGATACCCGTGTACTTGGCGAGGACACGGCAGCAGCTTTCCTTCCCTGGGTGACTGGCAGAAACCAGGTGGGCTTTTGCAGTTGTCCGCTAATTTCATGGTCGCTGTTTGAGATGGCGCTGGTGAAACACAGTGATGACTTACAGGCAGTAAATAAAAGTGCTAACTACTTTATTAATCACAGTTTTTCTGGAGAACTATTGCTGCGGTCAATAGCATGCAGCTTCCCTTTCAGAGCTGACCTTGCGCGACCTGGCCTTTTCTGAGGTGTGAATGGAAGTCTGGAAGATGCAGGATGTTTGTGAGGTGATGCGTATGGGCTGAATCGAAGCAGCACGGGGTGGGCCTGAGAGCAAGGAATGAGCTGACGTTTGACCGATTTTAGCAGTGGGCCAGTTTAGAAAGCTTGGGTATAGGCAGAATGAAGGCTCAAGAGTGCGTCAAAGGGGCAGGGCCTGGGTCCAAGTGTGAGGAAAAAGCTGAAGTTTGGCTGATTTAAGTGCTGGGCCAGATTGAAAAGCCAGGGTGTCTGTTGGGGCTGGAGGTGAGGCACGGGCTGGTGTTCAGCTCGCTACAGTGATGGTTACTTGTCTCTGTGCTGAACTGAGGCTACAGCCTGCAACTGACTGGCCCCTGGATCGGCTGTGACTGGTTTCATGGCTGTGAACTTGCTTTCTTGAACTTTGGTTCTGAATGTTCGGAAGACCATAATATATAGGAGCAGAATTAGGCCATTTTTCCTCTCAGCCCCAATCTCCAGCCTTCCCCCACCCAACCCCTTATTCCTTCATGCCCTGACCAATCAGTGATCTATTAAATATACATAAAGACTTGGCCTCCACAGTTGCCTGTGGCGATGAATTCCACAGATTCACTGCTCTCTGGCTGAATATCTCTCTTCTAAAAGGACACCCGTCCATTCTGAGGCTGTGTCCTCTGGTCTTAGACTCTCCCACCATAGGAAACATTCTTTCCACCTCCACTTTATAAAGGCCTTTCACAATTTGATAGGTTTCTGTTTGGTTACCCCTCATTCTTTTAAATTCTAGTGAATACAGGCTCCGAGCCATCAAACACTCTTCATGTGTCAAGCCGTTTGATCCTGGAATCATTTTTGTGAACCATCTTTGAACCCTCTCCAATGTCAGCATATCCTTTCTAAGATAAGAGGCCCTAAACTGCTCTCAATACTCCGTGAGGCATCACCAGTACTTTATAACGTCTCAAAATTATATCCTTGCTTTTATACTCTAGTCCTCTTGAAATGAATACTAACATTACATTTGCCTTCCTCACCGCAGGTTCAATCTGCAAATTAACCTTCAGGGAATCCTGCACAAGGAGTCCCTAGTCCCTATGCACCTGAGTTTTTTGTATTTTCTCTCCATTTAGAAAATAGTCAACCCTTTCATTTCTTCTACCAAAGTGCATAGCCATACACTTCCTGACACTGTATTCCATCTGCCACTTCTTTTGCCCATTTTCCTAATCTGTCTATCCTCCTGTAGCCTTCCTGTTTCCTGAAACCTATGTGCCCCTCCACCTATCTTCATACCTTCTGCAAATTTTGCAACAAAGCCATAGATTCCATCATCCAAATTATTGACATATAACGTAAAAAGAATTGGTCTCAACACAGGCCCCTGTGGAGCACCACTAGTCACTGGCAACCAGTGAGAAAAGGCTTGCTTTATTCCCACTCTTTACCTCCTGCCAATCAGCCATTGCTCTATCCATGCTAGAATCTTTCCTGTAAAACCATGGGCTCAGAACTTGTTAAACAGCCTCATGTGTGGCACCTTGTCAAAACTCTTCTGAAGATTCAAGAGCACAACATCCACTAATTGTCTATACTCCTTGTTATTTCTTCAAAGAATTCCAACAGATTTGTCATGAAAGATTTTCCCTTGAGGAAACCATGCTGATTGTGGCCTATTTTATCATGGTGTCTCCATGTACCCTGAAATCTCATCCTTAACAATCAACTTCAACATTTTACCAATCACTGAGATCAGACTAACGGGTCTATAATTCCCTTTCTTCTGCCTCTCTTCCTTCTTGAAGAGTGGAATGACATTTGCAATTTTCCAGTCTCCTAGAATCATTCCAGAATACTATAACTCTTGAAGGATTATTACTAATGTCTCCACAATCTCTTCAGCCACCTCTTTCAGAACCCTGGGGTGTACACCATCTGGTCCACATGACTTATCCACCTTCGGACCTTTCAGTTTCCCAAGAACCTTCTCTCTATGTATTCACCTGCCAAATCATCCTATTCTTACCCTCACTGACACTTGGCACAGGCAGCAATCCAGAGATTACTACCCTGGAGGTCTGTTTCTCAGCTTTCTACCTCTTCACCTTGTCTACCTATATCATTGGTGCCAATATGCACCAAGACTTCTGGCTGGTCACTCTTGCCCTTGAGAAGGCCATGGACCAGATTCGAGACATCCCTGACCCTGGCACCAGGGAGGCAACATACCATCCGGGTGTCTTTATCATGCCCACAGAAGTTTGTCTCTGTTCCCCTGACTGAGGAATTTCCTATCAACACTGCAGTCCTCTTCACCTTTCTGCTCTTCTGAGCCTCAGCACCAGACTCAGTGTCAGGGACCCAGACACTGTGGCTCCACCTGGTAGGTCGTGCCCCTTGATAGGTTCTAAAATTTTATACTTCTCATTGAGAGGAATGGCCACTGGTATACTCAGCACTGGCTGTGCATTTCCCCGCCTTCTCCTGATAGTCACCCAGTTACCTGCAGCCTCAGGGAAACTACCTCCCTGTAGCTCCTGTCTATCACCATTTGCAAGAGCCATTTGCATTACTTTTTATTACTTGGATGATTTGACCTTTTTGCACATTAGCTGTTTGAAAGTTCCTCGAAGGCGCACAGCTTCCAGGCTGTTCCTGGAGATAGCATGGTGCCAGGCTACACAGCCAGTCCGAAGACCCACCACTTGCAAAAAACCATAGTTTTAGCCACAGATCATGGGCTCTGACTGAACCCCAGCCACCTTTTAAAAGAAAAGAAAGATGACAAACTACAAATACAAAAAGGAAAGAAAAAAATGTAATAAATAAATAATAATAATAATAATAAATAAATAAATAAATAATAAATGTCAAGAACATGAGATGAAGAGGCCTTGAAAGTGAGTCCATAGGTTGTGGGAACAGTTCAGTGATGGGACAAGTGAAGTTATGCCCTTTGGTTCAAGAGCCTGATGGATGAGGAGTAATACCTGTTCCTGAACCTGGTTTTTTGAGTCTTGAGACCTTTCTGATGACAACAGTGAGAAGAGAACATGCCTGGGTGGTGTGGGTCCTAGACTGTTTTTTGTGTAATAATGCTCTGTATAGATGTGCTCAATGGTGGGGAGAGTTCTATCATGATGGACTGGGCCACATCCACTCATTTAGTTGGCTTTTCCGTGCAAGGGCATTGGTGGTTCCGTACCAGGCTGTGATTCCATCACGTCGTTTATTTCAGTCCCATCAGCACATTTTCGCCTGATGCCTCAGTGAGCATAAAAACACCCTGAAAGTTATAATCCTGCAGGCGAGAGACGAGACCAGCTCCTTCCACGCATTCTGCTGGATGATCTTGGCAAAACTAGCATTAAAACAGCAACTGTGCTTTAAAGGCAATGTGAAGTGGGGACTCCTCTTTTTCCCCTATTAGGAGGAGAGAGAGAGAGCCTGTGGAATGTTGAACTACTGGGTGAACGAGTAGTCCTTGGGGTACTGCAAATCTGTGTCTTTATTGATGCTTTGCTGCACGCTTGAGTGCTCGGTGGGGTCACCACTCAACCAGCTGATCTATCTCACTCCTGTACGCCTTCTCGTCACTATCTGATATTCTGCCAAAAGTTGAGTTGTCAGCAAATTTATAGATGGTGTTTGCACTGTGCCTGGCCACGCAGTTATGAGTGTCGAAAGAGTAGAGTATTGGACTAAGCACGTATCCTTGAGATGCGCCAGTGTCGATTATCAGCGAGGTGGAGAAGTTATTTCTGATCTGCATAGACTGTGGTCTTCTGGTAAGGAAGTCAGGGATCCAGTTGGAGAGAGAGGTGCAGTGGCCCAGGTTTTGAAACTCTTTGATCAGAACTGTAAGAATGATCATGATAAATGTTGAAATTTAGTCAATGAACACAGCCTGACGTAAGTATTCGTATTATCCAGGTGATCCAAGGCCGCCTGGAGAGCCAATGATTTCGTACCCACTATAGATCTTTTGTGGTGATAGGTAATGAGTCCAGGTCCTTAGACAGGAGTTGATTTTAGCCATAACCAACCTCTCAAAGCACTTCATTACCATAGTTTTGAGTGCTACAGGATGATAAAGGTAGCACACCCGGCTTTTGTTGGGTACTGGCATGCTTGTTGCTCTTTTGAAGCAGCTAGGAACTTCCGAATGTAGCAATGGGAGATTGAAAATGTACTTAAATACAATGCCAGTTGGTTGGCACAGGTTTTCACAGCCCTACAAGGCACACTGTTGCCTTGCGATCTGATGTCATCCTGGTGAATCTTGTCTGCAATCTCCAGTGCAGTTACATTCTTCCTACAGTGAGGCAACCAGGGCAGCACACAATACCCCAAGTGTGGTCTAGCCAGTATTTTGTAAAGTTGCGGCGTATGTCTCAACTCTGGGGAACTATGAGTGCCAGGCTCTGAATTTGCGTATGATTGTGGAGGAAAGTTATGGAATCTGGTTTATGAAACAAAGAATGTCAAGTGGAACATGTGAATGTTTTGGGAATCGAATCACCTCTGGGTTTGGAAGTGTGGAGTCAGAATGTGGAGGAAGTCTAACATGACACTTCTTGAAAGTATTCACAAAGGACAAAAATATTGTAGTTGAAGAATTCAGGGGTGGTGATGGGGAAATTACAAGTTGACTTCTTGAAGACTGAGAGTTAAAGTTGGATACATCCCAGACCTTGTGGGGCCCTGACGGATTTTTAATGTTTCATTTACTATGGATGAGGTGCCAAGTGACAGGAGAAGAACAACTATGGTATAGAACAAAGAACAGCACAGCACCGGCCTTTGAAAAGTCCCTTAAATGCTCCTGTGCTGTCTGCTTCTTCCATCCCCCCCACCCCACCCCACCCAGCTGAACATTTCAAGCTCCCACTACTCTGTGTAAAGGTAAAGAAAACATGCCTTGCACTTCTTTTTTGTACTCCACACCCCCCCTCCCAATTTAAATATATGGCCTCTAGTATTGGATGTTTCAGTTCTGCAAAAAAGATGTTGACTGTCTAACCTATCTATGTCTTGCATAATTTTATCCAATCTTCCCTCAGCCTCCACCGCTCTAGGGAAAACAGCCTCCTCCTTCAATCCTGGTAAATCTCTACACCCTCACCAAACACTCCCCATCCATCCATTACGAAGCTTGGAATTGAATGCAGTACAATAAAGGTGCCCCTAAATGCCTTTATCCCACGAAGGGCAGCAGGGGTCTTGTTAGTGGCAGGGAATTTATTAAAGAAAGGAGACAGCCACTACCCCAATGACTTCACCTGTTAGAAATGCACCTCGTTCCCCACATGAAGGAGCTGAAGCTGGACTGGATGTACTTGGAATTGTCCAAGATGTTGAGAACATAACTGACGTTTTAGTGACATAGTCGCAGCTAGGTTTCGGGCAGCAGATGGATGACTACCAGGAAAGGTAGAAGCAGCAGGCAGACAGTGGAGAGTTCCCCTGTAACCATTTCCCTCAGTGATGTATACCCCTCTGAGGGGTCGTTAGCTCTCTGGGTACAGGCGATCAGAGGTACTGCAGCTGAATCTGAAGCTGAGCAGCTGCAGGTAAAGTCTGGCAGAGTGACTGTACAACAGATAATATAGATTCCACGCCCAAGAGCATATCGAAGCAGCAGGGCCAGGGTCTGACAGTGAGGAATGGCGTGCTGTCTGGCTAATTTCAATGCCAGGCCAGATCGAAACGGTCAGGGTGTCAGTGCTGGAGGTGAGGGCTGGGCCAGTGTTAGCTCACTGCTCGGCGAGGTTTACTCATCTCTGCACTGAACTGCGGTTGTGGTCTGCAACCAGTGGGCTCCTGGATGACTGGCTTCACCGCTGTAGACTCACTTTCATGAACTTCAGCTCTGAATGTTATTTGCTTACTTTCGTTTGCACGATTTGTTTTTTTTTTTCTGGACATTTGATGCATGATGGTCTTTTTAAAATTGGTTCTATTGGGTTTCTTTGTTTTGTGGCTGCCTGTAAGGAGACAAATCTCAAAGTCGTCTCTAGTGTACATACTTTATACTTTAAGCTTTAGTGTTAGGAGACTCGATAGTTAGGGAGACAGGAGCGATTCTGTAGTCACAAAAGAAAAGCCGTGATGGTGTGTTATCTCCTGGGTGCCGGGGTTAAAGATAACTGAGCGGCTGTAAAACATGCTCAGGGTGGAGGATGAACAGCCAGAAGGCCTTGTGCACACTGGCACCGATGACATGAGTAAAAAGGGGGGGAAATGTCCTGTGGAGCAAGCATGGGGAGTTGGGAAAGAAGCTGATAAGCAGAACCTTGAAGTTAATAGTTTCCAGATATTCCCAGTGTTAAGTGCGAGCCTGGGCAGGAATAAAAAGATAAAGCTGCCGGATGTGTGGCTGAGGAAGTGGGGCAAGGTTTCAGGTCGTTGTATTTCATTGGAATCCCTTCTAGAGCAAGTTTTCCAAGACAGACAGAGGAACCAGTATCCTGGCCGGGGAGGTTCACCAGTGCAGCTGGGAATCTTTAAGGCGCACAGGGACTCTAAGTCAGAAAGTGGAGGGACTGAGATGAAGGTAGATGTCATGACCCGTAAGTCTGCAAGGAAGAACAGGCAGGATCAAGCTAATAGGCACAGTGGTATTGACGGGGTGAGATGAGTTTATTTTAATGCTAGGAGTGTTAAGCTTAAGGGTGATGTACTTAGCACATGCATTAGAACATGGAATGATGATGTTGTGGTCATTGCAAAGACTTGGTTGACACTGAGATCTCCTTGGTACCGGAGGTTTAGATAGGGGAGAATTTTTTAGCTAGGTTTCTTGAATCAGTGGATGTAGTCCAACTACAGGAGAGGCCGTACTGGAAGTGGTGTTAGATACTGAGCCTGGCAGGTGACTGACCTTTCAGTAGGGACATACTTTGATCACAACTCAAGTTTTCAGATAACTATAGATAAGTATGCATCTTGCAGGAGAGTATTAAATTGATGCAGGGCCAATTAAGAGAGTATTAGGCACAAGCAGGGGAGAGTTAATTGGGAACAGCTGTTTTTGGACAAGTCCACATCTGACACACGGAAGATGTTTAAAGACTAACTGGACAGAGTATAGGATGGGACAGGTATGTTCCAGAACTGAAGGATGTCAGGAGAGGTGGTGAAAATAATCAAGACCAAAAAGTATGTAAGGTTGTGGAAACTAAAATCAAACTGAGCCCTTGAGAATTATGAAGAAATTAGAAAAGAACTGATGGAGAGTCAGGAGGGGGCATGAATAGTCCTTGTCAAATGAGATTATGGAGAATCCCAAGGCATTCTGTAGATATCAGGAGAAAGAGGATAACTACAGCAGGGATAAGACCATTCAAAGGTAAAGAAGAGACACACAAACATGAGACATTCTGCGAATGCTTTAAATCTGGCCCGATGAAGGGATTTGGCCCGAAACATTGACTGTTTACTCCCTCTGGCCTGTTGAGTTCCTCCAGCACTTTGTGTATTACTAAAGGAGGGGGTCATGTGCTTGGAGTTGGAGGATGTGCGTGATGTCTTAAGTTTGCATCAGTATTCACTAAAGAGAAGGGCATAGAAAATAGGGAGTGTGGAGTGTGCTAATGTGCCAGGGCATCTTTGAAACTTAGTGTTAGGTCTTGAAGTACATTAAAGTTATTAGGTCACCAAATTCAAACTTAGGTCACCAATTCAAAATTGGCTTGCCCATAGACAGAGGGTAGTTGGCAATGGGAGTTGTTCTGACTGGGGGTCTGTGACTATTGTTGATACTCAGGGATACGTCCTGAGACCTCTGCTGCTTGAGGTATACAAGTGATTTGGCTTGGTGTGTTAGTAGGTGCGCAGATGATGCATGCATTGGTGGATGTGTGGAGGGTGTAGAAGATTGCCAAATGACGTAGTGAGATATAGATCGATCAGTTGGAGATATGGCAGAGAAATGGCAAACGGAGTTTCATGTGGCCAGATGCGAGGTGTTGACTTTGAAGATCAGATGTAAAGGTTAATGGTGGGGCCCTTAACAGTGTTGGTGCATAGAGGGATCTTTGGGTCCAAGTCCATAGGTCTCTGAAAGTGGCTGCAGAATTCTGATTCAGTTTATTGTCATTTAGAAACCACAAATGCAATGCAGTTTAAAAAATGAGACAACGTTCCCCCAGAATGATATCACACAAGCATATGACAAAACAGACTACACCAGAAAATCCATGTAACGTTTTGGCAATCCCCAATCCAGAGTCCGGAGAGGCTGCTGCGTATTAATATCGCGCTACGGTCTTAGCGCGTTCCCCGGAAAGGAGCTCCAAATCCACCAGACAAAAACAAGACCAAAAACTAAAGCTACAAGACCTGCACAAAACCACATAGATACAACAGTGTAAACAATAGCATAATTGATAAAAAAAAAGACTATGAGCACAGTAAAAATAGTCCAAGATGTTAAAGGACTAAGTTCAAAAGAAATCACCACACAGTTTCCACAAGTCCCCAGGGTCCCGACAGACTCGCCATCTCACGCCGGTGGCAGAAGGGAATACCCCCGCTATGGACTTCCACGGCGCCGCCCGACTCAGCCTCACAGACACAGCACACAGTGAAAGCTCCGTCGAAACCAGTCTCGCAGACACAGCACACACTGAAGCGACCTGACGGCAGCGGACTCCGAGTCCGTCGAACCTCCGAGCCGACAACCATCCCCTCTGGCACAGCTTCTCCGAGCACCATCCTCTGCCGAGCGTATTAAGACGGCCCCGCCAACGGCCATCGGCAACGCGACCCCGAGAACTGGGGGCCTGTTCTTCCCAGCAGAGTCCCGGACCTCACAGCAGCAACAACGAAGAAGGTCTTCCTGGAATTTCCCGATGTTTCTCCGTGCTTCCACATCCGTTTTCAATCGATTATGGTTGCGCACTGCACCCCGCTTCACAAATAACAGATAATCAGTTCCGGAGTGGCCGCTGCAAGCTGCGTCGCGCCGCCATCTTGGGTCAAATAATGAATAAAGAATGAATAATAGGGTGATAAAGAAGGTATACAACATGCTTGCTTTTATTATTCTAGGTAATGTCTTCAGTAGGGTGCAGGAGAGGTTTACAGTACCAGGATGCTGCCTGGATTAGAGCATGCACTATAACGAGAGGTTGGATAAGCCTGGGTTGTTTTCTCTGGAGTGGCAGAGGATGAGCAAGTACCTGATAGAAGTTTATGAAATTGAGAGGTATAGGTAGAATAGACAGACAGGGTCTTTTTTCCCCAGATTGAAATGTCTCATATTAGGGGTTGTGAATTTAAGAAATGGGGGGAAGTTCAAAAGAGATGTGTGGGGTAAGTGGAATATGTAGCAGGGCTGGTGGTGGAGGCAAATATGATACAGATGTTTGAGGCTTTTAGATGGACATGTGAACATGCAGAGAATGGAAGGAAGTGGACATGGTGCAAGCAGGAGGGATTAATTAGATGTTTAATTAGTTCAATGCAGCATCATGGGTCAAAGAGCCTGAACCTGTTCTGTTAGCATTAGATGGCCTGTGTACTGTAAAATTTGATTTATAAGAATAGTAAATTTATCGGTGATGTAGAATTATTCAGCGCTCTCAGTTTAAGCTGTTGATCGGAAAGACAAGCGCTTAAGTGTTGGGGTAGGGTGCCTGAGAATCCAAAGCTAAGAAGATTGGAAGAGATGAGACACTGACAGCAAGCTGGCAGCTAATGTTACATCTGACTGTAGCTGTGTCACCCATATCCAGATCCACAGTTATCTGGGCTGATACAGTTCTCATGGAATATGTCACTGTTGCCTGTAATGTGTAAACACCATGTGGTGTGGTGTACCCTTCCTTGCATACGAGGAGTAGAGTGGGTTCCTGGCAATGTTCTCCTTCACTTTGAGTGGGCAGATCTCTGGATCCCTTGCACTCTACTCTTAGTGGAATACTCGAGAAAGTTCATGTCTGAGCTCATTTGTCTTTTAGCCAGTGCCCCTGAAAACCAGTGGGTTGGTCCCACTTGCTGCAGATGTGAGATCTTGTTATGTACAGTATAGAAAGGTCATTGTGGTTATTTATGTCTCGGTACTTCACTGACGTTAACCTTTCGGTACTTCCAATATGAATGTCATATCTAACACATTTTACAATATATATCTGTGGCTCATAACTTATCACTGTTTTAGCGATGGGTTTTGTTTCAATACCATTTGAGGAGGTCAGTTCCTTTGGCTAAGGATCATTCTGATTGAACAGGTGACCATAAGAGGGGGCTGTTGCACCAAGTTTGATCATCAGCTGATTTGCCTTGTAGTTGCCTAGTCCCCCAGCACTAACTGGTGGAGATCTCCCTGCACATCAGATGGTGTTAAGGGCAAGTGTGACCACACTCTGACCTTGTTCTTGAAAGATGCAATTTCTAGTATCTTGTATGTTCCTTACATCCAACGTGTTTAGTTCAGTTATCTGTGTAATTTCTCCTTTCCAGCACCACGGGATCAGCGGGGTCCGTCCCATCGAGCTTCGCGAGTTTATCGCTGAGTGTACAGATGCTCCAAACTCGGGCAAATTCCGTGAGGTGGAGAGCTCTGTCTGCTCCTTTTTCTGTTGCTGTGACAGGTAAGGTGGGATGAGCTTCTGGTGAGGTGAGCTTCTGAGTTAAAATTCAGCCCAAACTCAGCACGGGGTGCTGTGGAGCCAGAATCATTACCCACGTACCTATTGTCTGACTCTTGATCACAGCAGGGACACTGGATGCAAGGTGGGCGTGTGGGGAGGTCTCTAGGCCTCATCTGTGTCCTGAGAATCAGTTTTATATCTGTTGGATCTGTGTTTACTTGCCAGGGTTCTTTATCCCTTGACATCCTGATTCCCAGATCTCATGGTTTCAATTGTGGGGACACCCTCTGACCTGCAACCTGCATAACTTTCTCAAGGGGGAAGAGTCCCACAGTTCCTGCATGAAGTCCTCATCTCTCTGATGTGAAGGAAAAGTTGCCTCTTCACTCTGGCCTCCCACCAAAGGAAACTGTTTATCAACAAGCCTTTGTATCAACATGGACCCCTTCACTAAAGCCACACAGTGATAACGTAAGTTGCTGTCAGCTCCAGTGTCAATCCTGACCTTGGGTGCTGTCTTTGTTGCACTCACACATCCTCTCTGGGACCACATGGACTATCTTTAGGTGTTCTGGTCCTTGAGTGTCTCAAAGACATGTGGGTTCATGGGTTGATTGACTGCTGTGAGTTGTCTAGTGTGTAGAATATGAGGCAGGTTGACAGGAACATGGGAAGAGCAGGCTGCAGGAAAAGTTGGAATGGAAATGTCAGCCAGCACGGAATCTGTGCTGAAGTAGTTTCCTGTACCTTACAGAAGTGTGGTGAAAACCTCTTCTGTACTCATGGGGATATAAGATTAAACTGTGACCTGTCTTCATAATTTAACCCTCAGTGCCTCAGTATCATCCAGTCAAATCTGTTCTATGCTCTCCGAGGCCAGTGATCCAGACATCAATTCTCATCCCCGTAGGTGTCATCAGCCTTCCATCCCTCTATTTCAACACAGAAAAATGAAGGTCATCTTTCTGCAGTTTTGTTTCCTTTCTTGTCTGTTAACTTTTGATTTCACTACTTTGCTTCTCAATATCTCTGCTGGTCATGTTATGCCTCTCCACTCTTTAAAAACCCCTGATATGCGAAGCTGAGTCCACAGTGCACAGTCCAGATAGGTGGAGGGGCAGGTGGTGTTGAGAAATTACGGAGTCTGCAGAAGGACTCAAGCGGGGTCAAGGGATATGGGGAGAAGGCAGGAATGGGGTACTGATTGTGGATGATCAGCCATGATCACATTGAATGGCGGTGCTGGCTAGAAGGGCCAAATGGCCTACTCCTGCACCTACTGTCCATTGTCTATATTGTCCATTGACTTGGTCAGGTGGAATACAGTATAGGGAAGTGTAGGGTCATGCACTTTGGTGGAAGGAATGAAGGTGTGGATTATTTTCTAAACGAGAAAATTCAAAAATCAGTGGTGCAAAGGGACCTTGGAGTCCTTGTGTAGACTGCAGAGGTTAACTTTCAGGTAAGGAAGGCAAGTGTAATGTTCAGCCACATGTTGAGAGGACGAGAATACAAAAGCAAGGATGTAATGCTGAGGCTTAATAAGGCATTGGTCGGTCTGCTCTTGGAGTATTGTCAGCAGTCTGGGCCCCTTATCTAAGAAAAGATGTGCTGGCATCGGAGAGGGTTCAGTGAAGGTTCATGGGAATTATCCCAGGAATGAAGGGGTTAATATATGAGGAGTGTTTGATGGCTCTGGGCCTGTAATCGCTGGAGTTTAGAAGAATGGGGGGGGGGGGGATCTCATTGAAACCTATTGGATATTGAAGGTCCAGAGTGGATGTGCAGAGTGTGTTTCCTATAGTGGGGGAGTCCTGCAGCAGAGGGCAAGCCTCAGGATTAAGGGCCATCCACTTAAAACAGAGATGAACAAAAGGTTTATTTCATCAGAGTGTGGTGAATCTGTGGAATTCGTTGCCACGGATAGCTGTGGAGACAGAGTCATTGAGTATATTTAAGGTGCAGGTTGATTTGTTGCTGATTGATCAGGGTGTGGAAAGTAACGGGGAGAAAGCGGGAGAATGGAATTGAGAGGGATAGCATATCAGCCATGATGGAATGGTGGAGCAGACTTGATGGGCTAAGTGGCCTAATTCTGGTCCTATATCTTGTGTCTTATGGGGTTTTGAATGTGTTAAGTATCCCCCTTCCTTGAGATGGTGTTAGTTAATACTGGATCTGAGCCTAGCCCTGTCCTTCCTGAATGGAATTAATGAACAGCGACCTGTTAAATGGCCAGGTAGAATGGCTAAACTTGGAATGCATTCCATGTCACTGTGTCTGCATCCATTCCATTCATGTAAGGTCCCTCTGATCCACCTCAGTGTAGAGGTGGGTGAGATGGTATGAGAGGCATCACATTGTTCTCTGAATTGTTGTTCAGCAAAATCTAATCCAGATCCATCTCCCCCACAGAATGACTACCTATGAAGAGGCCCTCTTGGTAAACTGACCCCAATAGATGCTACTTGTGATTCCGGCTGTCAGAATGCATTAGAATTAAAATCCTTCAAGCAGGCGCTGAATGTTGGGAAGACCATGGCCTGGCTGCTTTGTGGTGATACCAGGGACGTCTCCATGAAGGAGCTTTATGAGCTGGGATCAAATTCCACATAAAATGACAAATATATTTATTGTACAGGGGACCACTAGATATTTTGTGTATATATTGGTTTGACGGGAACACTACTTGAGAAACAATCATGCTCATGATCTTGAAGTTGAGCTGGAGACATTGAAGTCCTCCTGGCACTTTTCCACTTCATCTCTAACAGTACTCAAGCACAATAAGAGCCAGTACTCCCAATCGTTGCATGGGCTAGAATCATGACAGGAGCTCTCAATGATGTCCTCAAGTCCGTACTACTGTTCAAACACTAGCTGATTTGCATCTGAGTTTGGGTTACTCACCTGGTTCCATAAAATTTGTACTTTGAGCTTAACTCAAGGGAATATTAATTTGTGTGTATTCTTAAAATGTAATCTTTAGTCCCAGTGTCAAACTGATGAATGTTTTGCACTGTAGCCCAAGGCCGGAAGTGAAGAGAGCTGAAGGTGTGGTAGTGTTTGCCTGTTGATTTAATGACCCATAAGTTTAGATGTTGAGTGGACTGTCCCACAGTTTTATTGTGCAAGCTGTAAAAAATACTTTGAGAAAAGCAGTTTGTTGGCTGCCTTCGGAATCTGTTCCACTGTTTATCCAGTCAATAGTGTGTGGGGCAGGACTTGTGAACTATCAAAAATATTACCCTACAGCAAACTGCACACAGTCTGTTCCAGGGTTCACAAACCCTTAGTTCACCCCTACTTCATCCCCAGTTCTCTTCAAGTGAACTAAAGTAATCCCCATTGTTTATACCCATGTGGCCTTTGGCATTACTGGTGAGTGTATAATCTAATCATTTTCATTCTGGTTGGTTAGGACAGTGTCATCAAAGGGGATTTTTTCACCTTTCCACTGTCTTAGCCTGTCATTACCTGGTTTTGATGCTGTGCCCAGGTGCTCTTACTTCGGGACTGTCGCAGTTTTCAGGGGAAAGGTCCTTCTCTTTTTATCAAAGGCTTATCTAAGGGTTTGGTTTGCAACAGAGCTGTCTTTAGCTGGTATTTGTGAATGTGCCCCCAATGGTCAAGGTTACTGAAAATTTCATTTACCTTTTTTAAGAGAATATTTTAAAGATGTTATTTCAGCTTCTCCCAATGTTTTAGTCTGATTACAGTCTGGCCTGTATCTGAGTTGTGGTGTGAGGCTCTGACTGTAACTTCCGAGCCTGGAGTTCTTGCTACCAACAGGATGCATGGAAACGGGTCAGAGAGAGAGCAAGGGGGACGCTGAACAGTGTTAAAGACATTGGCCTTCCCCCTCAATACCTTCCCCTTCCCCTCACCCCTTCTACACCCTCCCGTTACCCCTCACCCCTCTACACCCTCCCATTTCCCCCATCTACACCCACTTTTAGTCTGTACTTTTTGTTGCTGACAACAGCTTGTCCTCACACGACCCACCACAGTTATACAGTTGTGGGTACTGTTTTCTACATTGTAATAGTGCACAATAGTACATTGCACATTGCAAACAATGAGGACTGCAGTGACAAAGTCACATTCTGGTCTGTTGCCCGGCAAAAGGTGTGGTCTGTGTTAAGAATCCAAAGTAAAAATACCTGTCATAAATGGTCATTAAGTGACAGGGGAGTCCAGAGACTGGGAAGATTCATTAACTTCTCATTTGCCTGTGTCTCATGTTGGGAAATCAGTTCATATCTCACCCCTCAGTTGTGGTCCTGATGTATTAAGCACAGTTTTGTCTGATATGAGTGTCTATCTTAACATATTCTTGATAGCTAGCGTGCATGTTCAAGTGATAAATTGTGTCGAGGGAACTTTCTCAATATGGATCATTCTGGAAATCTAATTTATAAGTTTTTTGATGCTTTATTCTGCAAGAGCATCATCTCCTCGTTTGAATAGTCTGGAGAACTCTGCAGGTTGCATTGGAACTGCAGTTATGTGAGCTCTCTCTGCTTTTTATTGTAGCCTTTTTGCCTGGTTCATTGTTATTAATAATGGGAGGTGATATTCAGGAGTGGTAGCAGGGCAGTTAGAAAGCTGTAGTTGTCTTTTGCATATTGCTTTTTTTAGTGATAATTTATTGATTCTATTATGTTTGCTGTGAATGCCCAAAAGAAAATAACAGACAGATAGACATACTTTATTGATCCTGAGGGAAATTGGGTTTCGTTGCAGCCGCACCAACCAAGAATATTGAAGAAATATAGCAATATAAAACCATAAATAATTAAATAATAGTAAGTTAATTGGTAAATCTCATGGTTGTATATGGTGACATATATGTATTTTGAAAATAAATTTACTTTTAACTTTGAACTATGCTTTTAACGTAGTTTTATGAAACGGAAATAGTTGTGAAACTTTCTGGAATTGTTTGAAGATGAAGTAATGGATCGAGGGAGCCACTGATGTATTTGGATTTCCATACTTTAATTATTGAAGTGTCCCAAAGATCACTGCATGAGCTCCAGAGAACAGGTCAATAACATGGATAGGGTGTGCAGTAGCTAAATGTTCCTCTTTGGGTTGGTCTTCACTAACAAGTGCCGTGCCACGTAGATCAGTGTGGGCACTCACCATTTTAATGTAAATGATGTGGGTGAGAGTGGTGTGCATATTACAGCAACTTTGTACTGGATGTGAAGGTAGGTAGCTGAGCAAGATGTCAGGAGGGCATAAAGACCCTGCAGAGACAGCAACACACAAGTTCCCGAAAGAACTCAGCAGCCAGGCAGCGTCTGTGGTGGGAAAACCCATCAACGTGTCGGGCTGAGGCTCTTCAGCAGGACCCAGAGTAAAATCAGGTAGTTGGCAAATATGATGGAAAGGTGAAAAGTGAAGGTAATTTCCTCTTGGGTGGGGAGAGGGAGAATGGAAAATGTAAATGAGTGAGGTCGCAGGATGCAACAGCATCACAGGGCATGATGGGGTATAACAAGCTGCCTTCGTTGCAAGGAGTAGGATCATTGAGAGTGTGTTGGTGGAATTGTGTAGGGCAGCAGTGAGGCCACAGCTCCAATACTGTGGACACAGTGGAAGGAAGTTTCCTGGGATAAAAAGGGTTGCAATATGGTGATGACGGCTTGAGCCCGTCGGAATTGGAGTTTATTTTTGTTCCTGAGGGAGATACTGAGTGGGGTTACCTGGAGATGGGGGTCAGAGTATAGTGTCAGAATACGGAGTTGCCCACTTGAAATTGTATTGTGGTCAAATTTCTTCTCTTGGGTGGTTGATCTTTGGGATTCCTGAACATACAGCACTGTGCACCATGTATATAGCTAGGGCGTCTAAGAATTTTCATGGTACTGTATTTGTCGATGTGGAGCAGGGAGCGAGTTTGTAAGTCCGGTGGGAGCAAAAGATGTTGGGAATGGCGAGGGTGGAGCACTGCGAGAAGGGTGTGGGACGGGTGGAAGAGGAGTGCCATTTGTAATCCCACACTCACTCAGCCTTTGTTCACCAGACAAGGTCATTCGATTCCAAACAACTTGATCATTACAGATATGTGTATGTGTGTACATGTGTGTGTATGTGTTATACCCGACTTTTGGAAGATGTGAGCTCCAATGTCATGTGCACATTTAGACTGCTTTAACTTAATGGGCCATTCATTCATTCATTCATCCATTCATTCTTTTCCTTAATAACAGTTTGATAAAGCTGAAGTTCGTAAATATACTTTCATTATAATTTTATGCAGTGTATGATCTGTTTTCACTTCTAGTCAAGTCACTTTTTAATGTCATTTCAACCATAACTGCTGGTACAGTACACAGTAAAAATGAGACAACTTCTTTCAGGACCATGGTACTACATGAAACAGTACAAAAACTACACTGAACTACGTAAAAACAACACAGAAAAAAACTATACTGGACTACAGACCTACCCAGGACTGCATGAAGTGCACAAAACAGTGCAGGCATTACAATAAATAATAAACAAGACAATAGGCACAGTAGAGGGCAGTAAGTTGGTGTCAGTCTGGGCTCTGGGTATTGAGGAGTCTGATAGCTTGGGGGAAGAAACTGTTACATAGTCTGGTCATGAGAGCCCGAATGCTTTGGTGCCTTTTCCCAGATGGCAGGAGAGAGAAGAGTTTGTATGAGGGGTGTGTGGGGCCCTTCATAATGCTTCAAATTGCTTTGTGGAGGCAGTGTGTAGTGTAAATTTCCGTGATGGCGGGAAGAGAGACCCCGATGATCTTCTCAGCTGACCTCACTATCCGCTGCAGGGTCTTGCGATCTGTGATGGTGCAATTCCCGAACCAGGCAGTGATGCAGCTGCTCAGGACGCTCTCGATACAACCCCTGTAGAATGTGATGAGGATGGGGGGTGGGAGATGGACTCTCCTCAGCCTTCGCAGAAAGTAGAGATGCTGCTGGACTTTCTTTGCTATGGAGCTGGTGTTGAGGGACCAGGTGAGATTCTCCGCCAGGTGAACACCAAGAAATCTGGTGCTCTTTACGAACTCTACCAAGGAACCGTCAATGTTCAGTGGGGAGTGGTCACTCCGTGCTCTCCTTGCCAACCGATAATTTGGTATGGACGATATTTACACAGCCTTCTCTTAAATTAGGGTTCAGTTAATTGGAACATCCCAACTTTCCTGTTCGGTTGAACTTTAAATCATACCGACCCTAGACGTATATTGCTAAAAGAAGCCGTCTCACCACTGGGTCGCATGGTTGTCAGCTGAGTCCTCTTGTCCAGCCAAGTTTGTATATGAGCCTGGTGAGAGGGTTACATATGTGTGTATCTGTCTGTCATCTGTATGTGTATGTATGTATATTAAAGACTTGTGTTTGCATAGATTTGCATGAGCAGTTTTACAGAGGTCATTGGGGAATATAAGGAGAGCAGGGAAAGTAATGATGAAGATTAGGTTGGGCCAGTCAAGATCTTTGTTAGTAGTAGAACTGCTTTAAGGTGCGAGGTGGTTGTTTGCTGCCATTCCTCGTGTTCGAATGACCCTATCCAAAATGAGGCAAGATTTCATTCATCCCTTATGCCAGTGACATGGGCTCTGGGCTTGGTATCTTCCACCTCCTGTAACCTTTCATATTGCAATCTGTTCTAAGAAGAATTCATGGTGGGTTGAGAAGAATTCTTGTGCAATGATAGATTGTAAACCAATAAATCTAGTTTATATTAAATTTACAAATAAGCAGGAACTTTCTTTACAGTTGGCTTTGTTAATTTACATCTCCCTTAAACTTGTCCGCTGTAAGTGGGCGCTCAAAGTTTTTGGTGTTCTCATCTGGTTTGAATGACCCTGGAATTACCCAGCAAATAAAAACATGTTCTTTCCCTTCATTAGTTGGGAGTTGGCCTGTGAGTTGCCAATCAAAATTAATTGCTCCTTTCTCTCCATTGATGTGGGAACACCAAGGCACTTGACATTCAAAGCTCAAGGTTTCTTCTGATGCATTGAACAAAAACTACCTTGGCATTTAGATGTGGAAAGAGGCGATTTCGTTTAACACTGAATGTTAAAGAGCACACTGATTCTCCCTGTTCACTGACTTACAGTGGCAGCAGTCCACACCATGTTTGCTGATTTAGGAGTTTTAAATATTCATAACAACATGGAAACGAGCTGTTTGGGTTACCTAGTTCATTTTGATCTCTTTTATTTGTAAAGTTATATCCTGTCAAATGCATTACAAATGTTTACCCCGCCACATTTTCACATACACAAATAGTGCAGGTTTAGTCTATGGTCGCTGAATGCTTGCCAAAGGTAAAGGTTCTGATGTTGGTTTGTGTTGCTCCTCCCAGCAGAGGGAACAGATTGACCAGCTCTTGGTCAGAATTAGTCAGCCTTATTAGCCCTGACATGTGTCATGAAAATTATTGCAGGACGTAAAAACGACCGTGTCACATAAATAGTACAAAAGACAAGTCATGAGGTAGGGTTCATGGACTGTCAGTCCAATGGCAGAGGGGAAGAAGTTGTTCTTTAAATGTTGAGTGTGAGTTTTCTAGCTCCTGTGCCACCTCCCACTGGTAGTAGTGCAAAAAGTGCATGTCCCAGATAGCGGGGGTCCTTTGGGATGGATGCTGCCTTTTGAGGATGTCAATGGTGCCGAGGAGGCTTACGTTTGGGCTGGAGCTTGCTGAGTCTACAACCCCCTGCTGCCTCTGGCAATTTGTGCATTTTTCATGCTAGAACATAGAACGGTACAGCAAAAGAGCAGGCCATTAGGCCCACAAAATTGTGCTGACCCAGCTAAAAAGCAAATCGGAAACGCCCAAACACTAATCCCTTCAAACAACACCATGTCCATATCCCTCTGTCATGTGCTGATCCAAACATCCCGTAAAAGCCTCTAATGTATTTGCCTCTACCACCATACCAGGCAGCACAATCCAGGCATTCATGATTCTCTGAGTAAAAACTTAGGTTCACATCCCCCTTGAACATACCCCCTCTCTCCTTCAATGCATGCTCTCTGGCTTTAGACATTTTAACCCTGGGAAACAGATCATCTCTGTCCATTCTACCTACGCTTCTTTTGATCTTGTAAACCTCTTTCAGATCTCTCCTCAGCCTCCAGCACATCAGAGAAAACAACCAGGTTTATCCAGCCTCTCATGACAGTGCATGCCCTCCAAACCAGGCACCCCTTCTGCAGCCTCTCCAAAGCCTCAACATCCTTCCTATATGGAGCAACCAAACCTGTACTCAATACTCCAGATGTGTCCTAACCAGAGTTTTATAAAGTTGCAACATAACCCCTTGACTTTTGAACTCAGTGTCTCAACTAACAACAAGAAGCATTCCATAAGCCTCCTTAACCACCTTTTCGACCCATTGCTCAGCAACAAGCAAGGATCGTACTAGATAGAACAGTACAGGCCTAGGTAGATCTATAGTACTAGATAGAACAGTACTAAGCTGTGCAAACTTTTAACCTACTCCATGATCAATCTAAAACTTCCTTCCTACACAGCCCATAACCCTCCATTTTTTTCTGACATCCATATTCCCATCTAAAAATTCTTTTAAATGTCTATTTAAAAGCTGTCAATCTCTTACTACCACCCCTGGCAGTCTGACAGTGCATTCCAGACACACAGTATTCTCTAAGAGTATCTGACATTTCCCCTGAGCTTTGCTCCACTCACCTTAAAATGATGTCCTCTGGGGGAAAAAGATGCTCTATCTATGCCCCTCATAATCTTACACACTTCTATCAAGTCTTATCCTCCTTTTCTTCTGAGAGAAAAAAGGCCCTAGATCGCTCAGCCTCTGCTCACGAGACATGCCCTGCAATCCATCTTGACCCTGGGAAATCTCTGTAAAACTTCCACGTCCTTGCTACAATGAGGTGACCAAAACTGAACACAATACTCCAAGTGTGGTCTAATCAGACATTATTGAACTGCCTTGTGGCTCTTCAGCTCAATTTCTCAACTAATGAAGGCCAACGCCAAATATGCCTTCGACTCTGGACTTGTTTAATTCCAGACTTCCCTGAAAGTGGCAGCACTGGCGGACAGGGTAGTGAAGACGGGGCGCAGCACAATTACCCTCATAGGCTGAAGCTTAAAATGTACAGAATGGAAGAGTTGGAGCATTATGTTGCAACGTGACAAAGCATTGCTTAGACCCATGTTTACAGTTCTCATCATTGTGGGAGGAATGGAGGTGATTTACCAGGATATTGCCTTGTTTGGAGAACTTTAGTGCTGAGGAGAGATTGAGTGAGCTGAGATAATTTTCCTTGAAGTGAAGGGGGCTGAGGTGTGACCTGATATACAAGCTTGAGAGGCAGAGGTAAGATAGATGGACAGAATCGTTTTATGACCACAGGGGTCTCACAAACAGGGTTTGTTGGTTTAAGGTGAGAGGAAGGGGATTTAAGGGGTATGTTTTCTTTACACACAAGCTGATATCTGGAACACGCTGACAGAGGAGGTGCTGGAATCAGATGTAATCATTCTGTTTAAAACGTATTTACATAGACAACTAAATTGTGGAGACAGAAGGACACAGTGCTACTGCTGGCAAATTATATCAGTGTATGGACCAACTATTGAACATGAACATGGTGGGTTGAAGGAGTTGAGCCATACTCTCCCCCACCCTCCAAGGCCGGAGGGGTACTACAAGTGGTTGAACTGCTGTTGGTAACTTGGGTCAACTATGAGCTCTCAGGGCACTGGGGAGGAGCCCATGTCTGTCTAAATCTGGACAAAGGAAGTTGAGTAGATTGTTCAGTCATTGCTGTAGTGAGTCACCTGATTGGGTGATGGCTCAGATTCAGATTAATCCAGAGTGAGGAGAGGCTGAGACCCCTCCACAGAAGTCTGTCCCTTTAAGGGCTGGGACTGGTCTTTCTTAAAAATAAATTAATTCTTGTTCCAGAACAAAGGTATTTCCTTCTGTAAGGCAGCTGCTCCGTCCCCACCTCCCCATCCTGCCACCAGCCCTTGCTTCAGTCTGACGGGGCGAGGGAGGGGTTTCTGTGGAATGAGGGGATGAAGTGTGATTGGGGCGGAGTATAGAGGGGGTAAGAACTCAGAACACAATGAACTTTGCTAAAAAACAACTCCACTCTGTCGATATTCTGAGAGCGTCTCAAGAATGAATATCTTCACTGGTACTGGGGAAGGACAAGACTGGTAAGGTCAAAAGTGGCCCCTTGCAGGAGGAGGCAGGAGAATCAACAAGGACATTACAGAGGAACTAACAATCACTTTGTGTGCCTACACAGAAGACACAACACCACCAGAAGCATCACATAACCAAGGTCTTGAAGAGCTCAGTTATCTTTTTAAAAAAAACTCAAGGGAAGTTGCTAAGATAAAAGGCTAACACATCCCAAAATCTCAGTGCCAGAGATGTGTGGAAGTGGTTTTAGAGTTAACCAATGGCATCATACACAAAACATTGGAGGAACCCAGCTTGTCAGGCTGCATCTACAGAGGAAAATGGACAGTCAGACTGAGACCCTTCATCAGGACTAAAAAGTTTTAAAAATAGAGGGCTACGTGGTGGGGTAAACCTAGGCAGTTTCTAGAGCAGGGTACATGGCCTGTAATGTGCTGTAGATTTCTATGTTCTATGTTTTAATCAGGACTGGGAAGGAAGGGGGCAGAAGCCAGAATCAGGTGGTGGGGGGGGGGGGGGGGGGAGGAAGGGGGGAAATGCAAGCTGGCAAGTGATATGTAAAACCTGGTGAGGGGGAAGGTGTGTTGGTTGGGAAAAGGGGGATGATGTGAGAAGGTGGGAGGTGATAGGTAGAAGATGTTAAGGGCTGAAGAAGAGGACAGTGGACCATGGGATAAAGTGAAAGAGGGCAGCCCCCTCCACCTCTAACTTGAACCTCAGCTCCAACTGCCTCCAGGTGGAGACCATTGGGTCCTATTGCTGCTCTTTTTCCACCCTGGTGTCTCAGTGAGTCCTACCCCAAGACCCCCTTCAATTCCTTGAGCCCCCATTTTCCCTAAACACCTCAAACCTACTCTGACCCATCCAACCCACACCCTATCCTGATCTCAACTCCAACCCCTAATGTGTCTTCACCATCCCCTCCAACCTTCCCCTCTCTGAGGAGGAATGTTGTGTCCTCAGCAAAGACCATAACTATGTCCCCCTGCGCCTGCTCCTCAGTGAGTCCTGCACCCGCCACGACACTGAGCTCTGCTCCCATTGCCACCATCTCTAAGCCTACTTCATTGGCAAGGATTCCCCACACCCTTTTCCATCTTCCATTCTCCTCCTACTCTTGGACACCCCGCTCTGGATCTTTTCATCTCTTAACTGTTGGTGGGACACCAACCGTCCTGATTTCACCTCTCAACTCACCATTCCAAACTTATTGTCTCTGTTCCAATCCCAAGTTCGCCATCAAACCCGCAGACAAGGGCAGTAGCCTGGCAGACTGACCTCTGCCTTTCTGAGGTGGCAGCTCTCGAACACCACCTCATTCATAACTCTTGTTTGGGCCTCACTAGGAAGGACCATGCCACTATTTTCTGAACCATCTCCAACCTCCTCATTGACTCTGAAGTCCTCCCATCTATTGCCACCAATCTCATATTTCTCATACCCTGCACCGCTTGGTTCTACCTCCTACCTAAGATCCACAAGTCTAACTGTCCTGGTAGGTCTATTGTTTCTGCTTTCTCCTCCTCTACTGAACTCATGTCTACATATCTCAACTAAATTCTGTCCCTTTCCACCTGCATCTTTGTCACTTCACATGCTCTCCACCACTTCATCAATCTTCAGTGCCCTGGTCCTCATCATTTCACTTTCACCATGGATGTCCAGGCCCTGTACTCATTCAACCCCATCAGAAAGCTTTCTGGTTCTTTCTCAACAGCAGACCTAACCAGTTCCCCTCCACAACCAGACTCCTCCATCTACTGGTTCTCACACTCGACAACTTCTCTTTCGGCTCCTTTTACTTACTCCAAAGCAAATGTATAGCCATGGGAACTCACTTGAGCCCCAGCTATGCCTGCTGTTTCATTGGCTATCTGGCATTGTCCATGTTCCAAGCCTTCCCTGGTAATGTGCCCCAACTCTTTCTCTGCTACATGGGTGACTGCACTGGTGCTGCATCATGCACCCATGCTGAGCTTGTCAATTTTATCTACTTTGTCTCTCAACTTCCACCCTGCCCTCAAGTTTACTTAGTCCAACTCTGTCACCCCTATCCTCTTTCCTGATCTCTCTGGAGACAGATTATCTACAGACATGTTTTTACAAGCCCACTGATTCTCACAGTTACCTCAACTATAACTCTTCCTACTCTGTTACTTTAAAGGAGATCTTCCACTCTCTGTTCCTCTGTATTTGCCACATCTGTTCTCGGGATGAGGCTTTCCATTTAGGATTTCAATGTGTCCTCTTTATTCAAAGAATGAGGGTTTCCTTCCACTGTATTGATGCTGCCTTCAGCTACATCTTCATTTCCCACTCATCTTCTTTCACCCCCTACTCCCTGCCCTTGACATAACAGGGATAGTGCTCCCCTTGTCCGTACATACCATCCCACGAGCCTCCATATCCAGCACATTATTCTCCACATCTTCTGCCATCTCCAACAGATTCCTACTACCAAGTACATCTCCTCCACTCCTCTCATCTCTGCTTTCCACAGGGATTGCTCTCCCCACCACTCCCCTGTATCCACCCCCTGATCTCCCTCCTGGCACCTACCCCTGAAAGGTGACAAGTTCTACACCTGCCCCTACACCGCCTCCCTCACCACCAATTCAAGCGAGGTGACTTCACCTGCAAGACTGTTGGAGTCGTTATTGTATCTGATGAGGTTTTCTCTGCATCAGTGAGTGGTGACACAGACTGGAGGACGCTCTGTCAAGCAACTTCCACACAAGGCAGGATCTCCTGGTGGCCTCTCATTTCAATTTGACTTTCCATACGCATTCTGACATGAGGCCAAACTCAGAGTGGAGGTGGAACACCTCATATTCCTTCTGGGTAGCAACCAATGACATGATGGGCTAGGTATGGTAAATGTCCGATGGCATAACAGGTAAGGTACAGGAAATGTCCAATGGCATGATAGGCCAGCTACGGTAAATGTCCAATGGCATGATAGGCCAGGTACGGGAAATGTCCAATGGCATGATAGGCCAGGTATGGTAAATGTCCAATGGCACAATAGGTCAGCTACTATAAATGTCCAATGGCATGATAGGCCAGGTACAACTTGCTGGTAGAGCCTTCCATCCATCTTCTTATTCCGACCATGCTGAGTTGTGGATGATTTAAGCAGAGAGCGGAGGTTTAGAGTATGGAGTTTATTGGGGATCTGAGGAAGAAAAATTTCTCTGGGGGTTGGAATCTAGAACATAATGCCCGAGGGGATGGTGGAAGCAGAAATTCTCTGTGATTATCGTGGTATATGGATTCCCTTTTCTCATGCTAGATATAACATGGAACATTAAACCCTCCTGCCATTCCCTTAACTGCAACAGCATCATACAGCGGCCCGATAACGGTTAGTGTAACGCTATTACAGCATCATACAGCGGCACGGTAACGGTTAGTGTAACGCTATTACAGCATCATACAGCGGCACGGTAACGGTTAGTGTAACGCTATTACAGCATCAGACAGCGGCACGGTAACGGTTAGTGTAACGCTATTACAGCATCAGACAGCGGCACGATAACGGTTAGTGTAACGCTATTACAGCATCAGACACCCAGGTTCAATTCCACCACTCTCCATAAGGAGTTTATACATGACTGCATGGGTTCTCAGATTTCCTCACAGATTCCAAAGATGTACAGGTCAGTAGGTCTCCCCCATCAAGAAGGCCTTAATGGTCTCTGCCTCCTTCTCAACAACAGACCCAGCTAGTCCCCCCTCCACCACCACCCTCCTCCATCCGGCAGAACTGGCCCTTGCCATCAATTTCTCTTTTGGCTCCTCCCACTTTCTCCAAACTCATGGAGCAGCTATGGGTACCCACAAGGGCCTTGACTATACCTGCCTTTTCGGTGGCTACGTGGAACAGCCCATGTTCCAAGCCTTCCCTGGTAATGCTCGCAAACTCTTTCTGCGCTACACTGACTACTGCTTTGGTGTTGCTTCATGCACCCATGCTGAGCTCGTCAATCTCATCAACTTTGCCTCCAACTTCCACCCTGCCCTTAAATTCGTGGTCTGTTTCTGACATCTACCTCCCCTTTCTCTGTCTCAATCTCTGGAGACAAACTGTCTACCGCTACCTTTATAAACCTACCAATTCCCACGGCTAACTTGACGATGCTTCTTCTCACTCAGTCTCCTGTAAAAATACTACTTCCTTTTTTCAGTTCCTTTTTCTCTGCCCCATGTGTTCCCAGAATGAGGCTTCCCTTTCCAAGACATCAGAGACGTCCGCCTCCTTCAAGGAACAGAGTTTCCCTTCCACCACCATTGATGCTGCCCTCACCTGCATCTCCTCTATTTATAGGTCATTTGTGCTTTTCTCATTTTCCTGCCCCTTCAACAGGGGTAAAGTTCCTCCTGTCCTCACCTACCACCTCATGAGCCTCCACATCCAACACATTCTCTGTAACTTACACCATCTTTAAAAGGACCCAACAACAAACACATCTTTACCTCACCTGCCAGCTCTCTGCTTCATCCTTGATTCTCTCCTCCACACTAATCTCCCTCCCGGCACTTATCCCTGCAAGCAGCAGAGGTGCTATACCTGCCCGTTCACCACCTCTCTCGCCTCCATTCAGAGCCCCGAACGGTCTTTCTAGTTGAGGCAACAATTTGCCTGCAAATCTGTTGAGGTTGTCTGTTGTATTCTGTGCTCCCGATGTGGTCTCCTCTACATTGGTTAGACCCGATGTAAGCAAGTGGACTGCTTTGTTGAGCACCCCTGCTCCATCTGCCAAAAGCGGAATGTCCTGGTGGCCAAACATTTTAATTCCTAGCCCATTCCTGTACTGACATGTCTGTCCATGGCCTCCTCTTCTGCTGGGATGGGACCACTCTCAGTTGGAGGAAGAACTTCTTCTTCAGCCTTTCATCTCTTCCACTTACCCATTCCAGCTTCTTAATTCATCCCCTCTCCCCCTCACCTGGTCTCACTTATCTGCTCTC
Organism: Hemitrygon akajei; assembly: GCF_048418815.1. Lineage (NCBI taxonomy): Eukaryota > Metazoa > Chordata > Chondrichthyes > Myliobatiformes > Dasyatidae > Hemitrygon > Hemitrygon akajei. Next base: position 72,420,810 of record NC_133139.1, read on the forward strand.
TCCAACCTTCTTATTCTTTCATCTGACCCCTAACTTTCCAGTCCTGATGCAGGGTCTTGGCCTGAAACATTGACCGTTTGTTCCTCACCATAGATGCTGCCCAATTTGCTGAGTTCCTCCAGTGTTTTGTGTGCGTTGCTCAAGATTTCCAGCAACTACAGAATTTCCTGTGTCTTTCTTGTTCCTTCACAATCGCTTTCCCTTTGCCGAGATGGAAAGAAGTCTCATTACGTTTGCTTTGTAGAGTCGTAGGTAGTCAGAGATGTCCAGAAAAGCACCCTTTGGCCCATAACATCCATGTGAAATTTCTTATCCACTTACACTAAATCCATTGGCTTGCATTAGGATCACATTGTTCTAGGCTTTGCCTAAGCAATTACCTGTCTAAATTTCTCCTAAACATAAGTATTGGATTCACCGCCTCCTCTGGCAGCTTGTTCTGGAAATCAACCACTCACTGTGAATTCAAAAAAAGCATCAACCCTCATATCCCTCTTAGCCCTCGCCTTAAACCTTTGCTCTTTTGTGTTTGATGCCCCTACCTTGAGTAAAAAATTTCGACTATCAGTCCTAACTGGGCCTCCTACAATCTTATAAACCTCTATCGAGTCAACCCTCGGCTCCTTTTCATGCCAGGAAAAACATGTCCTGTCCAATCTCTCCGCATAACTAAAGTCCTTCAGTCCAGGCAATATCCTTGTGAAGCTCCTCTGCACTGTCACGCCTTTCCTGTAGTGTGCTGACACAATATGCTAAGTGTGGTCTAACCCATTCCACCTCCAGCATTTGTGCTTTTCTCCTCTCCTTCCACGTAAGCTCAAAGTACGAGTTTTATGGAACCAGGTGAGTAAACCAAACTCAGTTGCAAATCAGCTAGTGTTTGAACAGTAGATGATGCTGAATATTTTGCATTCAGACCATTAAACTCAGATCACTACCAGTCTCCAGTTTAGTTCTCTCCCATTTGCCAATTTGCTGATCCAGTTCATCGACACAGCTGAAAGCAAGAAAACAGCCAGCACAGGAAACACAGAGCCCCAGCTGTGTTTACTGATTCTCCAGTAAATCAGGACATCATTGAGAGCTCCTGTCATGATTCTAGCCCATGCAAAGCTCTTATTGTGCTTGAGTACTGTTAGAGATGAAGTGGAAAGGCACCAGGAAGACTTCAATGTCTCCAGCTCAGCTTCAAGATCACGAATGTGATTGTTTCTCAAGTAGTGTTCCCGTCAAACCAATATATAAACAAAACAACTAGTTGTCCCCTGTACAATAATGGAATGGATACAGACACAGTGACGTGGAATGCATTCTAAATTTAATCATTCTACCTGGCTGTTTAACAGATTGTTAATGCCATTCAGGAGGTACCAGGGAAAGAGCATCTCGGTTGTAAAGAGAGGCTGGGTCTGTTCTAATTGGAAGTACACATCATTGTGAAGGGCTGAGATAGAGTGGACAACTCTTTTTCTTTGGGGTGTATATATCCTGTCTTCATGTACTGAGATCAGCAACAGTGGATCATGTCTCCACACCACCAGCCTGTGTTCCCATAAATGAGTTGAGAGTTTGCGTCCTGTCTGGCTGATATAGTTCTTGTTGCAGTCTCCACAGTTGATCCTGTGCACCACCTTGCTTTTGTCGGCTGTCTTTACTGCTACCTTGTTTCTTGAGACAAGTTTCCTGAAAGTTGCTATTGGTATGTGAATGATTGTGATACTGTGAGGTTTGAGCAGCTGAGCTGTCATTTCTGAGACATTCTTGATGTAGGGCAACGTTGCGGGAGTCAATGCTCCCTGAGTCAGGTCTGTGTGACTATCTCTCCTTGGAAAGCACGTGCTGATGAAATTGCATGGGTGACCATTGTCCGGAGCTCTTTGAACAGCCTCTCTTCCCTCGTTCAGCAGTGCTGCTGCATGTTTGCTCTCCCGGATAAGGTGAGGCTTATTTTGTCGCAGCCCAATAGAGTGCAAAGGTTAACTGAAGGATTGCCAATCAAGACTGATGCAAATGAACTGGGGGGGGGGGGGGGGGTTTATAAATGCAAGCACTTCCAGAGAGAAACACCAACAACTGCACACTAACAGTACCACCCCGACTGGTGATGAAACGTCTGCAAGCCAGTTGCCAAGCTCAGCAAACACCACAACATCTAACGCCTCCACCGAAGCCACCAATATTCACCACCATTCTAAAAGCCCGACAGTGTGATGGCCAGGACTGTGTGCAAGGGAATGTGAGAGGCGTGGTCTAAGTAAAGCTCTGATCCGTTCCTGCTTCACCTCCCTACTCTGATAGTCTGCCTCAGGTAATTAAGGAAAGCACCCATTTTGTCTTTTCTCCACACCGTCCTAAACAACACACACAAAATGTTGGGGGACTCAACAAGTCAGGCAGCAGCTGTAGAGGGTTATAAACAGTCAGCATTTCAAGTCGAGACCCCTCATTAGAACTGGAAAGGAAGGAGGCAGGAGGGAGAATAAGAAGGTGGGGAGAAGAGAGGGAGTACAAGCAGGCAGGTGATAGGTGAGACCAGGTGATGGGGGGAGGTGGGTGGATGAAGTGAGAATCTGGGAGGTGATAGGTGAGACCAGGTGAGGGGGGGGGGGTGGGTGGATGAAGTGAGAAGCTGGGAGGTGATAGGTGAGACCAGGTGAGGGGGGGAGGTGGGTGGATGAAGTGAGAAGCTGGGAGGTGATAGGTGAGACCAGGTGAGGGGGGGTGGGTGGATGAAGTGAGAAGCTGGGAGGTGATAGGTGAGACCAGGTTGGGGGGGGGGGTGGGTGGATGAAGTGAGAAGCTGGGAGGTGATAGGTGAGACCAGGTGAGGGGGGAGGTGGGTGGATGAAGTGAGAAGCTGGGAGGTGATAGGTGAGACCAGGTGAGGGGGGGAGGTGGGTGGATGAAGTGAGAATCTGGGAGGTGATATGTGAGACCAGGTGAGGGGGGGTGGGTGGATGAAGTGAGAAGCTGGGAGGTGATAGGTGAGACCAGGTGTGGGGGGAGGTGGGTGGATGAAGTGAGAAGCTGGGAGGTGATAGGTGAGACCAGGTGAGGGGGGGTGGGTGGATGAAGTGAGAAGCTGGGAGGTGATAGGTGAGACCAGGTGAGGGTGGGGGGTGGGTGGATGAAGTGAGAAGCTGGGAGGTGATAGGTGAGACCAGGTGAGGGGGGGTGGGTGGATGAAGTGAGAAGCTGGGAGGTGATAGGGGAAACCAGGTGAGGGGGGGAGGTGGGTGGATGAAGTGAGAAGCTGGGAGGTGATAGGTGAGACCAGGTGAGGGGGGGTGGGTGGATGAAGTGAGAAGCTGGGAGGTGATAGGTGAGACCAGGTGAGGAGGGGAGGAGGGTGGATGAAGTGAGAAGCTGGGAGGTGATAGGGGAAACCAGGTTAGGGGGGGAGGTGGGTGGATGAAGTGAGAAGCTGGGAGGTGATAGGTGAGACCAGGTTGGGGGGGGGGGGTGGGTGGATGAAGTGAGAAGCTGAGAGGTGATAGGTGAGACCAGGTGAGGGGAGGTGGGCGGATGAAGTGAGAAGCTGGGAGGTGATAGGTGAGACCAGGTGAGGGGGGGTGGGTGGATGAAGTGAGAAGCTGGGAGGTGATAGGGGAAACCAGGTGAGGGGGGGAGGTGGGTGGATGAAGTGAGAAGCTGGGAGGTGATAGGTGAGACCAGGTGAGGGGGGTAGGTGGGTGGATGAAGTGAGAAGCTGGGAGGTGATAGGTGAGACCAGGTGAGGGGGGGAGGTGGGTGGATGAAGTGAGAAGCTGGGAGGTGATAGGTGAGACCAGGTGAGGGGGGGAGGTGGGTGGATGAAGTGAGAAGCTGGGAGGTGATAGGTGAGACCAGGTGAGGGGGGGTGGGTGGATGAAGTGAGAAGCTGGCAGGTGATAGGTGAGACCAGGTGAGGGGGGGTGGGTGGATGAAGTGAGAAGCTGGGAGGTGATAGGTGAGACCAGGTGAGGGGGGGGGGTGGGTGGATGAAGTGAGAAGCTGGGAGGTGATAGGTGAGACCAGGTGAGGGGGGGGGGGTGGGTGGATGAAGTGAGAAGCTGGGAGGTGATAGGTGAGACCAGGTGAGGGGGGGTGGGTGGATGAAGTGAGAAGCTGGGAGGTGATAGGTGAGACCAGGTGATGGGAGGAGATGGGTGGATGAAGTGAGAAGCTGGGAGGTGATAGGTGAGACCAGGTGAGGGGGTAGGTGGGTGGATGAAGTGAGAAGCTGGGAGGTGATAGGTGAGACCAGGTGAGGGGGGAGGTGGGTAGATGAAGTGAGAAGCTGGGAGGTGATAGGTGAGACCAGGTGAGGGGGGTAGGTGGGTGGATGAAGTGAGAAGCTGGGAGGTGATAGGTGAGACCAGGTGAGGGGGAGGTGGGTGGATGAAGTGAGAATCTGGGAGGTGATAGGTGAGACCCGGTGAGGGGGGGGGAGGTGGGTGGATGAAGTGAGAAGCTGGGAGGTGATAGGTGAGACCAGGTGAGGGGGAGGTGGGTGGATGAAGTGAGAAGCTGGGAGGTGATAGGTGAGACCAGGTGAGGGGGGGTGGGTGGATGAAGTGAGAAGCTGGGAGGTGATAGGTGAGACCAGGTGAGGGGGGAGGTGGGTGGATGAAGTGAGAATCTGGGAGGTGATAGGTGAGACCAGGTGAGGGGGGAGGTGGGTGGATGAAGTGAGAATCTGGGAGGTGATAGGTGAGACCAGGTGAGGGGAGAGGTGGGTGGATGAAGTGAGAAGCTGGGAGGTGATAGGTGAGACCAGGTGAGGGGGGGGAGGTGGGTGGATGAAGTGAGAAGCTGGGAGGTGATAGGTGAGACCAGGTGAGGGGGGGAGGTGGGTGGATGAAGTGAGAAGCTGGGAGGTGATAGGTGAGACTAGGTGAGGGGAGGTGGGTGGATGAAGTGAGAAGCTGGGAGGTGATAGGTGAGACCAGGTGAGGGGGGGGAGGTGGGTGGATGAAGTGAGAAGCTGGGAGGTGACAGGAGCAAAAGATAAAGGGCTGAAGAAGATGGAATCTGATAGGAATGAACTGTGGACCTTGGGCGAAAGGGATGGAGCAGGGGAACCAGAGGGAGGTGGTGGGTAGGTAAGGAGAAGAGAAGGGCTGAGAGAGGAGCCAGAACGGGAATGGAAAAAGAGAGGAGGAGGAAGGGGGAAGAAATCGGAGAAAATTCCAGATATCAGTGTTCATGCCATTGATACACACAAAATGCTAGTGGAACACAGCAGGCCGGGCAGCATCTATAGGAAGAAGTACAGTCGACTTTTCGGGCCGAGACTCTTCGTCAGGACTAACTGAAAGGAAAGATAGTAAGAGATTTGAACGTGGGAGGGGGAGGGGGAGATCCAAAATGATAGAAGACAGGAGGGGGTGGGGTGAAGCTAAGAGCTTGAAAGTTGATTGGAAAAAGGGATACAGAGCTGGAGAAGGGAAAGGATCATGGGACGGGAGGCCTAAGGAGAAATAAAGGGGGAGGGGAGCACCAGAGGGAGATGGAGAACAGGCAAAGAGTGATTGTGAGAGAGACAGAGAGAAAAGAGGAAAAAAGGAAATAAACAAACAAGCAAACAAACAAATGAATAAATTAGGGATGGAGTAAGAAGGGGAGGAAGGGCATTAACAGAAGTTAGAGAAATCAATGTTCATGCCATCAGGTTGGAGGCTACCCAGCCGGTATATAAGGTGTTGTTCCTCCAACCTGAGTGTGGCTTCATCTTGACAGTAGAGGAGGCCATGGATAGATATATCAGACATGCCATTAGTGTGGAGGCTAACCAAACAGAACATGAAGTGTAGTTCCTCCAGCAAGAGTCCTCAGCAAGGAAGTAGAGGAGGCCATGGACTAACATGTCAGAATGGGAAAGGAATGTCAAACTGAGATGGGTAGCCACCAAGGGAACCTGTCTTTTGCAGCGAAGAGAACAAAGGTGCTCGATGAACCAGTCGTCTGTTTTGTGTCAGGTCTCGCCAATGTAAAGACCAGACCGGGGTTACTGGAGGCAGTGCCACCTCACCTGGAAGGACTGTTTGTGGCTGTGGATGCTGGGGAGCAAGGAGAAGTGGGGTCAGGTGTAGCATTTGTCCCACTTGCAGATCAGTGGGGAGGGACGAGTGGACGAGCGTCACACGGAGTATGATCCCAAGGGAAGGTGGGTAGGGGAGAAGAAAAGATGTGGTTGGTGATAGGATCACATTGGAGATGGCAGAGATAGGGAAGAAAGATACGGAGGCTTGTAGAGTGGTAGGTGAGGCCAAGGGAACCCTATCCCTGTTGTGATGGTGGGAATATGGACAGGGCAGATGTGTGCAAAACACAAGACATATGAGTAAGGGTGCATCAACGGTGGTGGAAGGGAAGCCCCTTTTGACAAAAAGAGGATGTCTCAGATGTTCTGGAATAAAAAGCCTTGTGCTGAAAACAAATGTGGCAGAGTTAGAGGAACAGAGAAAAGGGAATAGCATTTTTAGAAACATAGAAAATCTACAGCACAATACAGGCCCTTTGGCCCACAAAGCTGTGCCGAACATATCCCTACCTTACAACTACCTAGGCTTTACTTAGGTAGAAAAGCCTGAGTACTACCTAGGCTTTACCCATAGCTCTCTATTTTTCTAAGCTCCATGTAGCCATCCAGGAGTCTCTTAGAAGACCCTATCATTTCCACATCCACCACCTCCAGCCCACTCCACATACTCACCACTCTCTGCGTAAAAAAAACTTACCCCTGACATCTCCTCTGTACCTACTTCCAATCACCAGGGTGAGTGACAGGGTGGGAAGTGGCAGAGTCAAGGTCACCGTGAGAGTCAGTACCTTTGTAAATGTTGTCAGTCACTGGTCTGTCTCCAGAGCGATGGAGAAAGGGGAGAGAAGTATCAGAGACAGACCAAGTAAATGTGAGGGCAGTGTGCAGGTTGGGGGCAAAGCTGATAAAAATGCTGAGCTCAGCATGGGTGTTTGAAGTGGCACTGATGTAGTTATTAACGTGAATGGAGCGGAGAGCTTAGGGTCTTCCTGATGGGGGAATGGAAGTACATCGGGACCATCATCAGATTTCTGAACGGTCGGGGAACTCATCAACCTTGTTATTCCTATTAACTTTTTTGTAATTTAGTATAATGTTACATATAGCAATGTACTTCTGCCACAAAAAATACAGATGTCACAACATATCAATAACTCTGATTCTGGTTTACTGTAGTTTTAAACAACAGAACAAAGGAATCAGACCTCTGGTCCAACGCCTCTGACTCGGCATGTAGGGAGGAATGTATAGGGGGGTCTCTGTACGTCTTCCCCGTGGAATGCTCGGGTGTTCTCCGAGTGCTCCAGTTTCCTCTCACAGTCCAGACAGGTGGGTTAATTGGTCGTGGGAAACTACCCTGTGATTAGGTTGGGGTTAATCGGGGTTGTGGGGTTGCTGGGGTGACGTGTCTCGAAGGGCTAAAAGGGCCCTACTCCCCACGGAGTCACTGAATAAAATAAAGAAATATCTGATAGTCGGTGCCCACGAAGCCTCCTTCCTCTAGCAGTCTGGGATCTATCTCATCCAGGGTTGGCAATCCGTCCACTTCCAAAGATGTTAAACCCGACTCAGGTTTCCTCTTGCTCTGTATTGATCCCATCCCCCAGTCACAATGACACCGACTTTCCTGTCTCCAGCTCCACATACCCTTCACTTTCTAGACCTGGACAGGCCCGTCCCAGGGATGATCCTGCTCCCCAGACACAGAACACCTCTTCTTTGGTTTAACTTCTCTCTGCTTTCCTACTTTAAAAAAATTTTCACTTCTATTCTTCCTATCCCACTGTTGTACCAAAGACTTGTGTCTTTCCATCCTCTCTTTATCGTGCTATCAGCGCAACTTGCCAGTCAGGGCAGTTTTGGAACACGTTCGCTCAGAACTGTCTGAATTTCCTTGTCCAAAAGCTCCCAGGCCAGGTTTGCAACTGCTTCCAGTTCACTTTTTGTGGAGCCACTGACAATATTCTCCCACTTCTGCTCCCTCCAGCCGCCCTGTTTTATTCCCTAAGACGAAATCCAGATGTTTGCCCACGCACTCTCCATTTGTGCTTGCTGGTGGACGAAGTTCTCCGAGCACGGTTGAGGAACCCTGTGCACTTTCACGATGAACTTCATGACAACTGAAGTCTCTCATCTGTAGTCTGCCTCAGAATTTGTCCTCCGCTCTCCTCCAACATTCATTTGCCACCTTTTGTTGCTGATTTAACCCGGGTATCCTCTCTGAGCCTTTCACTCACACCTCACCCCTCTCACAGCTCTTCCTTCTCTATCCAGCTCCACTGCCACATCCCCCCTAAGCCCCGCTGCCTTCCCCAGCTCACCCGAATCCCTGCTTAATCTCTGCCTCTCTTCTCTCTAGGATGTAACGTGCCTCTGACTCTTTCAGCCCTCTGTTGCTCCCTCTACCCTGGCCTGGCCTGTGCTTGGAATTACTTGAGATGTTCCGCTGTATCGGTGCAGGTTGTGGCTGAGGTCACTGGCAGAAACCCCCTGGCTGACGGGAGCTTCCCTTCCAGCTTTGAGACTCCCTGTAAGTGGAATTTTCCAAGCTGGTTTTGAACGATAAATAAAGGTGTTTACTTCTGTCTGCGCGGAACATTGCTGCGCTTGTGCAGGGCTGCCGTTTGTACCTTTGGCACCACCTCCTCCACAGGAAATAACAAGGTTGTGGCTGGCCCCAGTTCCAGCCAGACCCTGTACAGGAAACCTGTGCTGACAGTACAACCCCCTCCCAACCACCTCCAGCAAAGGCCCTCCTTCACTCCCACTGCCTCCCTCAAAGGGCAGAGAACCCAGGGAGAAATTAACTCTAACCCCACAATTGTGAGCCAGATGCGTGTCAGCCGTAACTCAACAAGACCAGAACGTTACATGTTCATGACTGTAGGACTAGAGTCCCCTCCCCTCCCCTCTCATTCTCAGCAGGCGTTAACACTCCCCAGCACAACATTGCAAGCTCAATGCGGGGATTCTGGCCAGAGCCCTGGCCAATATTCATCCCCCAAACGCACCCAGAAACAAGCCACTGACTCATGATCTCATCTGTATCTGCAGCTTCTTCCTGTGCACAATTCAGCTGCCTCAGTCCTTCACCACACAGCGATTTTACACAGTGTGGGGGCTGACTGGCTTTAAAGTTTAGGTGATTGGCTGAGCTTGTGAAGGGGTGACTGGAGTATTTTCTTACAGTAAGCCTTTTGAAGTGGAGCCCTAGGTCACACACTGATCCCTTTTAGCTCCACAGCTGGCTGCAGGTTTTCTCAGTCAGAACATGTGAGCGAATTGCTCACTGCAATGCATCCCGACTCCTGTTGCTCATGTGTACCTTTCCTTATTTGTATTCAAAGCAGGCTTGATCAAACTCGGCTCAAGATTGCAACGTGCTTCGCTGTGGGTCGGACATTCTGAGAGTCAGACAGCGATTTTACTCAACAGTCTGTGTTTCACCCCAGTCTGTGTGTAAATCCACGTGTTAGGTGCTGTGTGTCAGAGGCTCTGTGAGCCAGTTCTCAGTACTGCCTCCTTCCTCACCCCTCTCCAGCCTGTTCCATTATGAAGCAATGAATGCATCTGAAAAATGGACCTCACCCTAGTTCCACAACCCTGATCCTCCTACTGAAGGGTCGTCTCCCAGTCTGCGTGCATGTTCAGCCTCAGGATCACAGTCAGGACTGATGTCCTTCTCTCCCAGGTCCCTGGGTATCCAGGGTGGCTGGCTTCAACCCTGCTTCTGTCTCAGCAAGACAGACCTGCAGATACCGTTACAGGTGGGGCATGATGGTGGGGTGGTCAGGCAGTACACTGTGAGGGTGGGATGAGCGGGTACACACTGGGGGGGTGAGATGGCACATTCGGGGGGGGGGGGATCAGGCAATGTAGTATTGGACAGATGACCAATGAATCTTTCCCTATTGCAGACTGTGAGGACAGCCTCTGTGCTGGAAGCGTTGGTTAGTGACAGTGCTCTCACATTGGTAAATATCTTTCTAGTGAATCTGGAGGATTTGGGGAGTCAAAGGTTTGCCTTGTTATACCTGATGTGCATAGCCCAGCCCAGAGCTAGTCAGGAGGTCAGGGATCACTCCTGAAGTCCTGGAGTTTTGTGTTGGTCTGAAGTCTCAATCTCCAAACACCTGCTCCACTATTATCCAAAGGTATTGAAGTCCATTGAAGGCAGCGATGGATTTCATTGTTGGTTCCTGCTTTTTTCATTGTGTCGCTCTCAAAATGTGGGAGGGGTCCACATGTACCTGGACTTCACTGTGAAACCCTGAGATGCTTTTTCAGGAGGAATTACTTCAACTCTTTCTCAACATCATGATAGCCCAGATGTTCGTCAGCGATAGGATTCCCGTGTATAAATGGATGAGAAGCTCTCGTTGCGTAAATACATGGTCTTTTTTTCCAGGGAAAGGGAATCAAATCTAGAGAACGTAGGTTTAAAGTGATGGGGCAAAGATCTGAGGAACAGGTTCTTTACACAGAGAGTGGTCTGTACTCTCTGTGTACAGACCTCTAGATTTTGGAATAAACTGCCAGAGGAGGAGCTGGGGCATATTTAAATTGACAACATTTAAAAGACATTTGGTTCATTGATGGGGGACATTTAGAGGTGTATGGTATATGGTTTAGAGAGATTTGATTTTGGTCATGGTTTGGAGAGGATATGGTGTGTTTTAGTGAAACTTGATTCAAAGATAGCAGTGGTTTCAAAGGAGATGGTATACATTTTAGAGGGATTTGTCTCATCGATAGGAGAGGTTTAGTGTGATAAGGCTTATCGTTCGGTGGGTTTGGTTCATGGATGGGAGAGTTTTAGAAGGATATGGATTATGTAGAGGAGAGTTTTGGAGCGGATATGGCACATGGCCTAGAAACAGTTGGTTCACGGACAGGAGAGGTTTGGGAGGGAGATGGTGTAATGAGTTCTTCGAGCCTGTGCGGGGCACCAGAGAGCGCTGGGCGTCAAGCTTTCTATAACACCAGCACTGGTTAATTGTTTAATGACAGTTGTACATCCTTTTGAGTTCCTCGTGTTTTTCTTGAGCAAACTCACTTTCTGTAATGCGGACGCCTAGTGCCTTCTGTTTGAAACTTCGGTTCTAATGACAGGTCTCGGCCGAAATCACTCTTTTCCATAGATTCCTGCTGAGTTCCTCCAAGGTAGGTAGGTAGGTAGGTAGGTAGGTAGGTGTGTGTGTGTGTGTGTGTGTTGATTAGCACTAATCGCACTGTACTCGTTTTGAGAATGCTACTTCTCGCAAAGTCACTGATGGTTTTTTTTTGGAATTATTATGAATAAGCTCTCATCGCCGTACTTCCGCACTTGGGTTCTGATATTGCCAGAGCACATCGTGAAAGCAGGACGCTGATAAATAATAGACCCAGCATTTTAACATGGGCTGGCTTTAGGTGAAAATGCCATCTATTCTCAAGTCCACGTGCTGAGTTTTTCCAAGTTAACGTTCCGAGTGTTTCCAGTATACTTTCTAAGTCTCCCCACCCGAGCTTCTCAAGTCTATGTTCTGTGTTTCTCTGGTGTCTGTGCCGAGATTCTCAAGTTGTAAGTACCTGGGTTCCCAGCTTCAGGGTCCCGTGACTCAGATCTGCATCGCGCCACGAGCAAGCTTGTTGATAAAGTTCGTTTGATTCAACAAATCAGCATTCAAGTCAACGGTGTAAATTTTATAAGAACTTGCCCTTTCCTGATGTTGTTCCTTGCAAATAACTCTATCAAGAGCAAGCTGCCTTATATTTAACCTCTTGATGAAAATCATGGTACAGACTATGAAAACTGAACTTTCATACAACAAATGAAACAGTAATTTGTGATTGCAACCCGGAAGAAGAGCGTGACTGTGTGGTCTCCATCTGTAAGTGTCAGAGTACAGCCCTGTATCAGGTTGTGTGTGGATCCCAGGTACGTGGGCACCAAGTACCACTACATGCCCAGGTTCTACCTGTCGTCTTGGCTATGAAGGATTGGTCTGGCCCTTTTCCCGCGCAACACCCCTGTCAGCTGGTCGTTGCCGCCATACCTTTCCTTCGTAGAGAAGTTCTTTCAGGTCAACACCTTTGACCACAGGGCCATCAGGCAGTGGTCAGCTCATAAGGTCCTGCAGGCACTGCAGGAGAAGGACGAGATGGACACGGTGGGGTGGTTCCCTGAGCAGACCGTCCAGTTCATCTCGTAAAATGCCTCATCGCCAGACCTCACCAACAGGCACCAAGACCTCGCCTGGCTGGCGGTGAGAGGGGCCCTCCCAGTCCGATCCCTCCTGTATGCCCGGAACATCGTCTCCACACCCCTCTGCCCGTGGGAGGACTGCAGTGAGGAGGAGTCGGTGACCCACCTCTTTGCACACTGTGGGTTCGCGGAGAAGGTGTGGAGGTGGATGGAAGGGGCAATGTCGAGGTTCATCCCCAGCAGCTGCGTGACAGAGGACTCTCTGATCTACGGGCTGTTCCCGGGGACACACACTGAGACCAACTTCCGGTGCTGCTGGCAGATCATCAACCCGGTGAAAGACGCTCTTTGGTCGGCCCGAAACTTGATGGTCTACCAGCACACGGAGATGTCCGTGGGGGAATGCTGCAGATTGGCACATTCTCGGCTGCAGGAGTATGTGCTGAGGGACGCACTCAAACTCAGTGCAGACACCGCAAGGGCCCGGTGAGGAAGGACCACAGTCTAGGGTTCTTCTCCAATGGGAGTTGAGGGGTAGGGGGGTTGGGGGTATACCCCCTGAATGTAAATAGGAAAGAACAAAGTGCCACGTGGGTGGCAAAACTTTTGAACTTTGAAAATGTAAAAACAGTAATGGTACCAACTGTAAAGAATTGAAAGTCTTGGAATGTTTATTGTATTTAATTTTAATTTTGAATAAAGTATATTTTGTTAATTAAAATATTTTGAATAAAGTATATTTTGTTTAAAAAATTGGACGATCCGGCGGCGCCGACGGCAGGCTGGATAGTTCCTCCAGACTCCTGATGGAAACTGTTAAGACAACCAAGCTGTGCGACGCCTTTGGCACCCCCACAGGTGGAGCTCAGCCGCAAGCCAGCTGGACACGATCGGACGGCTCAGCCTTGTCCTCTCAGAGTCCGTCACGGTCATGCTGGTGATCTTCTTTGACCACTGCCTCCTGCGAGCCACCTGTCACTTACGGGAGGACCGCAAGACAGGCAGGGAGGGGGACGCGGAAGCTGAACGTCAAGCTGCTGACCCCAGAGAACATCGAGGAACTAAAGAAGGAGTACACAGGTTGGAGAACCTTGAAAGCCTTCTTTGATTCCCTGGTTCAATGGTGGGAAGCCACCAAGGAGAACATCACGAGGTTCTTCATCCGCAAGGGTATCTAGAGAGCAAGGCAGGGGCAGAGGGAACTGCGTAAACTCCAGTCAGAGTTGCAGCAACTCCTCCTTCTGCAGTCAAGGGGGGTGGATGTCAGGGAAGAACTACGGCAGGTGAAGGGCCGGCAAGCCCAGCACTTCGCCGCCGAATCCTCCAAGATCATCTTCCGATCGAGGGTCCGAACTGTGGAGCAGGACGAGACATGCTCACGATTCTTCTTCCAAAAGGTGCACGGGGGGAGCTCTGTGATCCACCACCTTAAGGAAGAGGACGGCTCAGTCGCGTCCTCGCAGACAGACATACTGAGGATCTGCAGGTCCTTCTATGCCGGTCTGTACGGAGAAAAGGCCACAGACTCCACAGCCTCCCTGATGCACCATCAATAACTCACTCTGAGACGTAAAAGCGAGGTATCGGCTATTATTGACTGGAAGAAGGAACAAGCAGTGGTTGACCACCATACTACATCCTGGAGACAGAGAGGCCGGGCTCAGACCTCAATCACCTTCATACAGGGGTCTGTGGGAGGAGCCACAGGAGCAGTCAGCAGGGGGCGTGTCCAGACTGGTATATGTAGTTCACCACACTCCCGCAACTTCCTGTCGTCTATCACACAGGTCTTAGACGACGGCAAGCGGGAGAGTTTGGAGCAGCCACTGACCCTGGAGGGGCTGACAGGCTCCGTCCGTTCCTTTGGGTCGAATAAAACTCCCGGAGGCAACGGCTTACCGGTTGAGTTGTATTCCGCTCTGTGGAACCGGGCGGGCCCCGACCTGCTGGAAGTGTACAACGCTACGCTTCTGGCCGGCTGCATGTCAGAATCCATGAGGAAGGGCATCATCACCCTCATCTACAAGCAGAAGGGGGAGAGAGAGGACCTGAGGAACTGAAGGCCCATATCACTCCTGAATGTGGACTTCGAGATCCTGTCCAAGACTATCGCCAACAGGGTCAAGTCTGCACTGGAGCAGGTGATCCACCCGGACCAAACCTGTGCTGTACCGGGCAGGAAGATCTCAGACAGCCTCGCGCTGCTGAGGGACACCATCGCCTACGTGCAAGACAGGGGGGTGGATGCCTGCCTGGTCAGCTTGGGCCAGGAGAAAGCCTTAGACAGGTTATCACACATGTACGTGGCGGATGTGCTCTCCAAAATGGGATTTGGGGAGAGAATCAGGAATTGGATCAAACTGCTCTACACAGACATCCGTAGTGCAGTCCAGGTCAATGGGTGGGAAACAGACAGCTTCCCTATCAAGTCTGGAGTCAGGCAGAGCTGTCCTCTCTCCCCTGTCTTGTCTGAATGCTGCATAGAACCCTTTGCCGAAGCTGTCGGGAAGGATGAGGGCATTAAGAGGGGTGACGCTGCCGGGCAGTGGAAGGGCCCAAGTGAAAACCTCCCTGTACATGGACGACGTCACTGTCTTCTGCTCTGATCCGAGGTCGGTTCGCAGGCTGATCAGTACCTGCGAACAGTTCGAACTGGCGTCGGGGGCCAGGGTCAACCGCACGAAGAGCGAAGCCACGCTCTTCAGCAACTGGCCCGACCGATCCAGCGTCCCCTTCATTATCAGGTCTGATCACGTGAGAGTGTTGGGGATCTGGTTCGGAGGGAGGGGGCGAGGCGTGCAATAAGGATTGGCTGGAGTGGACCGCCAAGGTAAAGCAGAAACTGGGACTATCGATAACGGGAAAGAACCTGGTCATCAGGTGTGAGGTGCTCTCAGGGCTGCTGTACTTGGCGCAGGTGTGGCCAGTACCCCGCTCCTGCAGCTCGGAAATCACCCGAGCCGTCTTCAGGTTCATCTGGGGATCGAAGATGGAGCGAGTCAGACGGGCCACCATGCACAAGTTACTGGACAATGGGGGCAAAAACGTCCCCAATGTCGCCCTCATCCTAAAGACCAGCTTCGTGTGTGGCTGTATCAGGCTGTGTGTGGAACCCAAGTACGTGGGCAGCAAGTACCACTATGTGCCGAGGTTCTACCTGTCGCCCTGGTTACGAAGGATGGGTCTGCCCCACTACCGCGCATCGCCCCAGTCAGCTTGTCGTTGCCGCACTACTTGTCCTTCGTGGAAAAGTTCTTCCAGAACAATGCCTTTGACCACAGGGCAGAGGTCAACACGGAACGTCCTGCAGGCACTGCAGGAAAAGGACGTGATGGACACGGTGGGGTGGTTCCCTGAGCAGACCGTCCAGGTCATCTGGCAAAATGCCTCATCGCCAGACCTCACCAACAGGCAACAAGACCTCGCCTGGCTGGCGGTGAGAGGGGCCCTCCCAGTCCGATCCTTCCTGTACGCTCGCAACGTCATCTCCACACCCCGCTGCCCGCGGGAGGACTGCAGTGAGGAGGAGTCGGTGACCCACCTCTTCGCACACTGTGGGTTCGCAGAGAAGGATGGAAGGGGCTGTGTCGAGGTTCATCCCCAGCAGCTGCGTGACAGAGGACTCTCTGATCTACGGGCTGTTCCCAGGGACACACGCTGAGACCAACTTCCGGTGCTGCTGGCAGATCATCAACCCGGTGAAAGACGCTCTTTGGTCGGCCCGAAACTTGATTGTCTACCAGCACACGGAGATGTCCGTGGGGGAATGCTGCGGACCGGCACATTCTCGGCTGCAAGAGTACGTGCTGAGGGACGCACTCAAACTCGGTGCAGCCACCGCAAGGGCCGGGTGAGGAAGGACCACAAATTAGGGTTTTTCTCTCGTGGGAGTGGGAGGGGTTGGGTGGCGGGAAGTTTACCCCTCAAACAATGGTTGTATGATATGAACCATCAGAGTGCCACGTGAGTAGCTGAAATTGTTGAACTGTATACAATGTAATGGTAACGTCTGTAGTCAGAGTTATTGAATGGTTTATTGTAAATAAGTTTATTGTGAATAAGGTATATTTTGTTAAAAAAATTAGCTCTGGAAAAATAGTGAAGAGTAAAACACTGAACAAGCTCCTCCCAGGATCCTTCCCTAGATTTCGAATTTCACATTTTCAAGATCTCAATTTGCTGGGTCTTGGAGCTCCCTCTGTGTCTGAGCATTCGGCCCAAGTGTCCAGACCCAAGCGACCCAGCCCAAGCGTCCATACCCAGGCGTTCTAGCCCAAGAGTCCAGGCGTAAGCGTCCAAGACGCTCAAGGATCTTTAGGTTTTCCAAGGACCTTTCCCAATGTTTTTGATTTTTTTTTCAAAGTTTCCGAAGTATTTCTTTAAGATTTCCAAGCTGTTTTTAAAGTTTCCAAGATTTTTCAATGTTTCCGAGGTTTTCTGTCAAGACTTTCAACGTTTTCTTTCAATGATTCCAAAGTTTTTTCAATGTTTCAACTATTTTTTCCAAAGTTTTTTCAAGATTTCTAAGATTTTTTTCAAGATTTCCATTTTTTTTTGATATTCCAAAGAGATTTTTCAATGTTTCCAAGGTTTCTTCAATGTTTCCAAGGATTTTCCCCCAATGTTTGCAAGGAATTTCCCCCCAATGTTTCCAAGGTTCTTTCAAGAGTTCCAAGATGCTTTTTATTCAAGCTTTTCTGTGTTTTCCCCCCAATGTTATTTATTATTGAGTAAGCCCTTTCAGCCCTTCAATCCAGCAAACTCCGATTTAATTGTTGCTTAATCATAGGACAATTTACAATGATCAATTAACTTACCAACTGGTTTGACTTTGGACTGTGGAAGGAAACTGCAGCACCCGGAGGAAACCCACGCGGTCACAGGGAGAACGTACAGGCAGCGGTAGGAATTGAATTCAGGTTGCTGCTACTGTAAAGCGTTCTGCTCACCATCATGCTACCGCGCCACTCACGTTCCCAAAGTTTTCCCCCCAAGATTCCCAAGGTTTTTTTCAATGTTTACTAAATTGTTTTTTTTCAATGTTTCTTAAGTTTTTTAAAAAAATGTTTTCAAGACATTATTCAAAATTTCCCAGGCCTTTTTCTTTCAATGTTTCTACAGCATTTTTTTTTAATGTTTCCAAGGCTTTTATTCAAAGTTTCCAAGGATTTGTTTTCAATGTTACCACGGTTTCCAAGGTTTTTTTTTCCATGTTTCCAACTTGTTTTAAGTGTTCTCCCTGTCTCAAAGGCTCTCAAGCCTCCCTCTTTCGGCTGTGCACAAGACTCCTTGGTTTTGCTTGAGGTTCCCAGGTCTCAGTCTCTCGTGGCTCCTAAGTGTCTCAACCTCTCAGGGTTCTCTCGCCTCTCTGCCTCTTGGGGTCCCCAAGTCTTTCTGCTTTTCGAGGTCCACGGACCTCTGCCTCTCTAGATCCCTCCTGAGTTTCCCAGGTCTTCCGAGTTGTCCCTGGATTTTGAGTTTTCAGGTCTCCCTGGGCCTGTCAGGTGCCAGCCATAGGGAGGGGGCCCCTGTAATGAGTTCTTCGGACCTGTGCAAGGCACAGGAGAGCATTGGGCTCTGAGCTTTTTAGAGCATCTGTATTGGTTAATTGTTGTTTAATGCCAGTTGTTAATCATTTAGACTTCCTTGTGCTTATCTTGAGTAACTCACTCCTTGTAAGGTGGTCTCCTGGTGCCTTCTGTTTAAACTCGTTAAGTTCATTTTGATCTGTTCAGGGATTCCATGTTACTTGTATGATTTAAGTGGATGCCCAGTTAGTGCTAACTACAGGGTACTAGTTTTGAGATTGTTACTCCTCGCGGTGTCGCTTCCCAAGCCACCAATGTTCTTTTAGAATTATTACGAATGAACTCTCGTCACTGACTCTACCAAGTCTGTCATTCCTCCGCACTTGGGTTCCGCCAATGTCAGCGTACATGGCGACATGTGGTATATGGTTTAGAGGAATTTGGTTCATGGGTCGGAGGGGCTCAGAAGAATATGGATCCAATGTGGACAATTGGGACTTGCATCTGGGTTAGCTTGAATGAGCTAGGCCAATGTGCCTGTTTGCATGCTATCTGAGTTATGTCTCTCTGACCTTTGATGCCAGGATTTCTCCTCGCAGCCGGGATATGGATAACTTGTCCTCACCTTCCACTTCTTCAGTTCCCACATTCAACACACTGTAACATCCCTACCTTTCCCACCTTGCTATTCTGAAAGGCCTGTTTGCTGTGAGACTCCCACCTTTGCCCACTCCCTTTGCCATGTTGTCATTGGAGGGGCAACATTTGACATTTTATCCCTCGCTTTGCATCTCGCAAGGATCCAACACTGAGTCCTGGTGAAGGGTGTTGGCCTGAAATACCGACGGTCCATCTCCCTCTACCGATGCTTTCTAACCTGCTGAGTACCTCCAGCTCCTTTTGGTCTTGTTCCAAACACTCCTTCTCTCTGAAGCCATTCGCCAACCTTCCCCCTACTTTGGTGTACTGGTGATCTCACAACACGCTCCCCTCTGTGCCCTGGAGAATTTCAAGTCTCTCCCAGCCCCGTGTGTTGGTGCCTGCTTCTCACCCTCTCCCCACAGCCCACAAATTAATTCATCTTCCTCCCATTTGAACACTGCAGTTGAATCTGCTCCACTAGACCCCCGACCACATATTCCAGACTCTAATTGCTGCACATCTCTCCTCTCCTTTGGTCCTTTTCCTTAACTGTTATTATTTGATATCTCTTGGTTGCTGACATCTCTAACAATGTCCCTCTCCCCTTCTCTCTCTCCTCCCACCTCCCCTCTATCCCCCATTCCCTTGTCGTAACCACTTCTTTGCCCCACCCCCTCACCTGCACACTCCCTCCGCTCCCACACCCCTTTGCCACCCCCTCTCTCGGCCACCCACACCCTCCACCACCCCTGCTCTCTGCCCCCCCATCCTCTCTGCCACGAAAAAACGTTTCAGTTCTAAGACCCTTCAAAAGCCAATCTGACAAACGATCATTGATTTGAAACTCTTCTCTTTCCACAGATGGTGGTGACAGTCTCCAGGATTTTCTGCTTTTCACTCAGATTTCCATCACTGCAAATGTTGTTCCTTTTGCCACTAACAGAGAGTTCTGTGGCACAGAGGTGCTGTCTCTCAGCCCCAGGGACCCAGGCTCATTGTGATGAAGGCCCGTCACTGATTTCGGACGGCACATGGCACATTCAGTAAAACACTCCAGGGGTCATCCACACACATTATTCCGCTCTGTCACTGTGGTGAGTGCACCCATCACGATAAAGCAACAGTCACAATGTTACACTCATCCCCAGCAGTAACAGGTATGAAAAAAAGAAACTCACTATGTCACAATTTAATTATCTCAGGTCAATTTATTCATATTCATCTTTCCAATAAGTGTTTTGCCGAAGTGTCGTGATAGTGTGACGTTTCTCTCCTCCACAGTCACTGGGTCTGAAACAGAGCTGCTGCATCGAGCTGTCTGATATCGAGGCAGCAACATCCTGCTCAAGAGTTATGTTACCTAATTACTCATCTTGTGGTAAAGTTTTGGGGTTCATTTAAGTTATTTAATCGGGAAATGGTGACTCCTATAATGAGGTATGTGTGTCTATTGTGAGAACTGGCAGTAGAGTTTCAGATTGTGTGACATGGAAGATAATTGAGTTAATTAGCTTCTGGTTGGTCTAGGGGGAGGGGCTTAGCAGGTATGAGCCTCGGGTTACCAAGGCTTTGGGTTGTTTTTTTCTGTTTAGTCTGAGGGTGGCTGTTAGCCAGACAGGTGACAATTGCAAGCTGTATATATATTGTATCTTTTTTTCATTCTTTTTCTTGTTTTGATGTGGACGTCCAGGTTTTTGTTTTTCCACTATTTTTGTAAATAAAAGCACCTCAATCTATTTTTTGCGACTCAAGCCATCTGGTTATTCTTCTAAGGCAGTTGACCCACGGTTATTTGTGACACCCATGCTGAAGTCTATGACAGTCTGGGTAGTTTACACATACTGTGATGCATGGGTTCGTTCTCACCCCCTCCCAAAACTGAGCAGATTAATTGGCCAATGTAAAGTGCCCTATGCACATAGGAAAGGGTAGAATCTGGGGCCAGATGTGGGGAGGATAAAGATGAAGGTGCAGATGGTGGACCTGCTTTCATAGATCTCTAGGATTAAATGAATCCTGTTGAACTGAAATCATTGTCTTGCAAGTCGAAACTCTTCCTCTCACTCTAGTCCTTGAGCCACTCAATGAGCCTACTGAAACCAAAACAACCCTGCAACATACGTGAAATATTATGACCAGTCTCTCAAGCAAAGGTGCACCACGCCTGGAAGAAAATGCACTGAAAATTACAACTGAGAAGGTGCTCAGGAAGCTTAATGGTCTGAGGGTGGATAAATCTTCTGGACCTGATGGAATGCACCCTCGGGTTCTGAAGGAAGTAGCTGTAGAGATTGCAGAGGCATTAACGATGATCTTTCAAGAATCAAGATTCTGGCATTGTACCAGATGACTGGAAAATTGCAAATGTTACTCCGCTACTTAAGAAGGGTGGGAGGCAGCAGAAAGGAAACTATAGACCAGTTAGCTGACATCAGTGGTTGGGAAGTTGTTGGAATCAATTGTTAGGGATGACATTACAGAGTATCTGGAGGCACATGACAAGATAGACCAAAGCCAGTATGGTTTCCTGAAAGGAAAATCCTGCCTGACAAACCAACTGCAATTCTTTGAGGAAATTACAAGCAGGATAGACAAAGGAGATGCAGTAGATGTGGTGTACTAGGATTTTCAGAAAGCCTTTGACAAGGTACCATACACAAGGCTGCTTAGCAAGATAAGAGTCCATGGAATTACAGGGAAGTTACTAGCATGAGTGGAGCATTGGCTGGTTGGCAGAAAACAGAGAATGGGAATAAAGGGATCCTATTCTGGCTGGCTGCTGGTTACCAGTGGAGTTCCACAGGGGCCGGTGTTGGGACTGCTACTTTTTATGATGTATGTCAATGATTTGGACTATGGGATTAATGGATTTGTGGCTAAATTTGCAGATGATACAAAGATAGGTAGAGGACCGGGTAGTGTTGAGGAAACAGAGAGCCTGCAGAGAGACTTAGATAGTTTAGGGGAATGAGCAAAGAAGTGGCAAGTGAAATACAGTGTTGGAAAGTGTATGGTCATACACTTTGGTGGAAGAAATAAATGGGCAGACTATTATTTAGATGGGCAGAGAATTCAAAATGCAGAGATGCAAAGGGACTTGGGAGTCCTTGTGCAAGATACCCTAAAGGTTAACCTCCAGGTTGAGTTGGTGGTGAAGGCGGCGAATGCAATGTTGGCATTCATTTCTAGAGGTATAGAATCACAGGGATGTGATGTTGAGGCTGTATAAGGCACTTGTGAGACCACACTTGGAGTATTGTGTGCAGTTTTGGGCTCGTTATTTTAGAAATGATATACTGGCATTGGAAAGGGTTCAGAGAAGATTCACGAGAATTATTCCAGGAATGAAAGGGTTACCGTATGAGAAACGTTTGGCAGCTCTTGGGCTGTATTCCCTGGAGTTCAGGAGAAGGAGGGGGATCTCATAGAAAGATTCTGAATGTTAAAAGGCCCGAACAGATTAGATATGGCGAAGTTATTTCCCACGGTAGGGGAGTCTAGGACAAGAGGGCACAACTTCAGGATTGAAGGATGTCGTTTTAGAATTGAGATGCGGAGAAATTACTTTAGTCAGAGGGTGGTAAATCTGTGGAATTTGTTGCCACGAGCAGTTGTGGAGGCCAAGTCATTGCGTGTATTTAAGGCAGAGATAGATAGGTCCTTGATTAGCCAGGGCATTAAAGGATATGGGATGAAAGCAGGGGAGTTGTGACGACTGGATGAATTGGATAGCCCATGATTGAATGGTGGAGCAGAGTTGATTGGCCAAATGGCCTACTTCTGCTCCTATATGAAATCAGTACCTCAGGTAGCATCTATGAATAAACAGTCAATGATCGGGCCAAAACCCTTTATGAGGACTTTGCTTGGAATTATTGAAGACAGAAGGGCAGTCAATGAACGATAGGTTGATGTGTGTTACTGTCCAAATGCTCCATTGATTAATGTAAGGCCAGGGAGATGGATTCCAGTTAAATGGCAAATGGCAGTGGGTCAGGATGTTTGGAAGGCCGAAGTAGGTGCATGCCATTTTGAGCGTACACAGCCAGACCTGTTGAATATTTTAGTATTCCATCCCTCACAGGGATCTTCCTATGTCAATTTGTGGCCCATTGGCGTTTCCAGGTAAACCTGTTTCTCCGGTTCCAGCAGAAGGGCATGTGATCCCAGCTGCATGAACCGCACTCTCTGATGATTGATAGCACAGTGGGCAGAGGGGCCTAGATTGGCCGATCATCAGTGGCTGAGGGAGGAGAGGCAGGTTTCTGATGGGTGGTAGGATAAAGGGGTGCTGATGGTTAGGAGGAACCTGGGGTACTAGGTGTGGAGGTGTGGTACTAGGTCATGGATGTTGGACTCTGGTCATGTGGGTGACATTCCTGTCAGGCGGGAGGGGCTCTGGCCCAGTGGGCGGAGTTCTGGATTTAGGGGGCGGGGTTCTAGCCCAGTGGGAAGAGTCTTGGCCCAGGGGGCGGGGTTCTGGCCCAGTGGGCGGAGTTCTGGATCCGGGGGCGGGGTTCTGGCCCAGTGGGCGGAGTCTTGGCCCCGGGGGCGGGGATCTAGCCCAGTGGGAGGAGTCTTGGCCCCGGGGGCGGGGTTCTGGCCCAGTGGGCGGAGTTCTGGATCCGGGGGGCGGGGTTCTGGCCCAGTGGGCGGAGTCTCCGCCCCGGGGGCGGGGTTCTGCTGGAGAACGGAGCGGCGGGAACGGGCTCGGGAGCAGCTGCTGTGAGTAACCGGAGGGATGGGTGTCAATGTGGCGTTGCGCCGTGGGGCTCGGGTGCAGGAAACGGCTCAGTCGCCCTGCCGGAGTCGGGAACGTTGAGCAACAGGTCGGCGGCACCAACCGCAGTCCGGGTCTCCCGGCCGGCGGTGAATGGACCCGACACCGATCACTGATCCGACCCCTCCCTGCACACAGACCCTTCTCACGCCCAGCAACCGACCCCACTCGCACACCGTCGCCCCGCTCCTTCACCGCCCGATCCCGCAACACATTTCTGCAGCCGGACAGTTTCAGACAAAAGAATTCACTACCCCCTCCCCCAGCTCCTTGTCCATTCCCCCCCCCCCCCGACCTCGTCTCGACTCCCTCAACACCGTCTTTCTCATCGATCCAGTCCTTTTCTTTCCCCACCATCCCTGCCGTCCTTTTCTCTCCCCACCGTTCGTCCCGTCCTTCTCTCTCCCCACCGTCCGTCCTGTCCTTTACTCTCCCCACCGTCCGTCCCGTCCTTTTCTCTCCCCACCGTCCGTCCCGTCGTTTTCTCTCCCCACCGTCCGTCCCGTCCTTTTCTCTCCCCACCGTCCGACCCGTCCTTTTCTTTCCCCACCATCCTTGCCGTCCTCGTTCCCCTCTAACCTTCCCTCCCGACCATGTCTCTCCCCCCCCCACCTCCTCCGTCATTCCCGGCCTTGTCTTCCCCCTCCCCCACCGACACTGTGTCCCTCCCCCGTTCCAGCTTCCCCTCCCTCCTCCCAAACCCACAACCCCTCCACCCTACCCCATTGGTTCCTGCAAATTCTGTTTCAGTATTTCATCTTTGTGATGTGCTCTCACAGCAGCTAAAGAGACTTTTGGTCCTAACTTGTCCATGCCAGCTAAGGTGAACTCTCCCAGTCCCTTTTAAACGCTCTACCTGCCTCATCTATTTTCACTGGCAGCTGCTGCCACGTTTATACCACCTTGTCTGTCACTCTGGGCAGAGATGTCTCAAGTGCTGTTGCCTTTCTTTGGGAAATGCCTATTTGTTCTCCTGGGCATTGGTGACCTTGGTGGAACAGGCCAGTGGCTGGTTGAGCTGAACCAGTTATTTGGGATTTTCAGAATGTGTTTGTACATTATTTATTTTATCGCTCACATTCCCTCAAACACAGACTCAATTATCAACAAGCCAATGGGTCTGCGGTTATCCACCTCTGGCTGATTTACTGGTGGGCTCTGGTGTATATTTTTATTTGGAGATGCAGTGCGGAATAGTCCCTACGAGCTACGCTGCCCCAATTTCACCCTAGCCTAATCACAGGACGATCTACAATGGCCAAGTATCTGGTACGCCTTTGGTCTGTGGCAGAAAACCGGGAGCACCCGGAGGAAACCCACGCATCCCATGGGGAGAACGTACGAACTCCTGGGATCGAGCTGCGAGCTCTGAGCTGTGATAGCGCGAGTCCGTGGTGTATTCTGTTGGCAAAGGCAGGAAACAGTTCTCACAGCCCAGTGTGTCACCTCCTGAGATACTGAAAGACTGAGTGAGCTGGGGCTTTCCCCTTTGGAGTGGAGGAGGATGAGAGATGACTTCATAGAAGATTGCGTGACCATAAGAGGCAGAGATAAAGAGTGGGCATCTAGCACCAAGGGCGTCAGTGGACAATACCGGGGGAGGAGAGGAAAGATCTCAGAGGTAGGTCTCTGCACGCAGAGTGGTGGGGAACTGGAGTGCACTGCCAGGGTGACGGTACAGTATTGGCTGATGTGATGGGAACATTTAAGAGACTCGCAGAGATGCAAGAGAAATGGAGAGTTTGGAGCTGTGCAGGAGGGGAAAGGTTAGATTGACCATGAGGGTGAAGAGTTCTGCACAGCATTTTGGGCTGAAGGGCTTGTACTGCGCTGTGTGATGTGTAACTGTTAAATTCTTCCGTTCTTTATTCTACCTGAAACAGGGTGTTTATCCAAAAGTTCAAAGTAAATTTTATTTTCAGTGCATATATGCCACTGCATCCAGCCCTGAAATTCAATTCCCTGCAGGCACAATCAGCAAATCTATAGGCCATCAACTATAACAGGATCAATGAAAGATAACCCGGAGTGCAGAAGACCACAGACAGTGCAAATGAAAATATAAATAAACAGCAAGAAATAACGAGATAAAGAGTCCTTAAGGTGAGATCATTGGCTGTGGGAACAGCTGAATGGATAGGCAAGTGAGTGTAGTTAACACCTTTTGTTCAAGAGCCTGATGGTTTGTGGGGTAGTACAGGTTTCCCCCGCAATCCGAAGGTAGAGTGTTCCTATGAACCCGTTTATAATCCGAAATGTCGTAAAACGAAGAAGCAATTACCATTAATTTATACGGGAAAAATTTTTGAGCGTTCCCAGACCCAAAAAAAACCCTACCAAATCAAAGCAAATAACACATAAAACCTAAAATAACACTAACATATAGTAAAAGCAGGAATGATAGGATAAATTTACACCCTATATAAAGTAGAAATATTGTAGGTACAGTGTAGTTTCACTTATCAAACTCAGGAAGGCAGCTCCAATGTGACTTTGACTTGACTTGGGCCTTCTTAAAATTTTCATTACTAACCGTATATTCAGATTAAGATTCATAAAGTCTATCATTTAATTGTATATGGTGTACTGTCTGATATTCTGCGTTGTGGGTTTGTAACTGGGGGGGGACATTACACCGCATCCACACAAACGCGATTACCCAGTTTGGCGGGGCCGATCGCTGTTTTCCTAGATGAACGTGAGCCTGAGGGTTACCCATCTGTAGACGTTTTTCAAAGTTTTAGATGTCATGCTGAATCTGCAGGCTCCTAAGGAAGCTGCCGTGCTTTCTTCACAATTGTACTTGCGTGCTGGGTCGCCAATCAAACTGATTTCTAGGAGTGAATTGAGAAGGAGTTGGTTCTGTTGGTTCCACTTTACCCAATCATTCTTCATACTTTGTTCCCTGCCCCAGCAACTTGTGTTCCTTTTTGGCTGGAACTCCAAATGAAGACATCTGCAAACATCCAGCAACCCTTACGATGTTCCAAAGACCATTAAAGGGAAGTTGAGAATGCGTCCAGTGTTCTGTGCTTTATAATTAGAAGCCTCGAGTACAAAAGCAAGGGGGTTAGTGCTGATTCTGTACATGTAATGGGCTCTGCGTCAGCTGCAGAGTTGCCTTCAGTTCTAATCTCCAAATTGCAGGAAGGACGTGAAGACAAGAAGAAAAGATTATGGTTCTGTGATGGAGATCTAGGGTTGCAAGGACAGATTATAAAGGGTGGAACTTTTGTGAAAGCTGAGGGAAGATTTAATTGACATTTATAGGGATCTGGACAGAGAGGAGAGTTATGGTGGTCTGGAGGTCAGTGACCGGTAGTTTTCTGTAGTGCTGGAACCTCGTGATTAAAATGACCTGGGCCAAAATATAGTTGGGCTGATTAGTAAGTTTGCAGACAACATGAATGTTGGTGGAGCTGTGGATAGGGAGAAAGGTTGCCAGAATTTTTGGCAGAATATAGACCAATGGGAAATGAGAGCAGCGAATTTGTAGATTTTCCTGATGGGTTTCTGTGTCATTAAAGGAATGTTCTGTTTTAAACAACTTGTGCATTATTTTTTTGAATGATAACCACCATTTGTCTGCATCATACCTTCCAATGAACAAAAAAAAACTCTTGCAGAAGTTCAGTGGGTCCCGCAGCATCTTGAGCCATGGATTATTTGCACAGAAAATACTGCAAGGGGAGTTAGTGTGCTTGGAAATTTACAAATGTAAAAGAGCTGAAATGCAGGAAATGAGAGGGTTTTAACATTCCAAATATTGAAAGGCCTGAACAGATTAGATATGGCAAAGTTATTTCCCACAGTAGGGGATTCTAGGACAAGAGGACTTCAGGATTGAAGGACGTCCATTTAGAACAGAGATGCGGAGAAATTACTTTAGTCAGAGGGTGGTAACTCTGTGAAACTTGTTGCTGTGAGCGGCTGTGGAGGCCAAGTCATTGGGTGTATTTAAGGCAGAGATAGATACGTTCCTGATTTGCCAGGGCATCAAAGGGTATGGGGAGAAGACGGGAGTGGGGATGACTGGAAGAATTGGATCAGCCCATGATTGAATGGTGGAGCAGATTCGATGGGCTGAATGACCTACTTCTGTTCCTATATCTTATGGTCTTTACAGACTGAATGTTCTAGTTGTCATGTTCCAGGTTTTGACAGATAGCAGTTTGGAAGGGTGCAAATAAGACTATAACATATCGGAGCAGAATTAAGCCATTTGGCCCATCATATCTGCTCTGTAATTTTCCCCTTAAGCCCCCGTATCCCTTCATGCCCTGATTAATCAAGAATCTACCATCCTCTGCGTTAATTATACCCAATGACTTGTCCTCCTTAGCCACCTGTGGCAACAACTTCCACAGATACACCATTCCTCCTCAGCTCTGTTCTAAAAGGATGCCCCTATATCCTGAGGCTGTGCCCTCTGGTCCTAGGCTCCCCCACCATAGGAAACATCCTCTCCACATTCTCTCTATCAGGGCCTTTCAATATTCGATAGGTTTCATAATGCACCCTTGCCATTTCAGAAAGGAGGGAGAAAATGGGGAATCACTGACCTTTGGCCTCGTGAGTGGCACAGGGAACTTTGGGATCTAAAATGAAGGTTGAAGTAACAGAAAAATAATAGGACCGATAGAGTCAACGTGGACTTAAAGACAGATTCTGCTTACTTCTATGAAGATTGAATAACCAGAGTGATCAGGGAGCCAGTAGGTGTGCTGTATTGGGATTTTTGATAGAGAATGGATGGAGATGGACATTGTGTCAGCATAATGTGTTTAGTTAGGCTTTTAGTTACTAGTTTAAATAGTTTGGTACAATCAAGCTGTTGTGGGCTGAGGGGCCTGTTATAGCACTGTTCCATGTTTGGAAAGTTCCCATTAGAAGAGCGAGATGAGCAAGCCAGGAACTGATTATTGAGCAGAAAGCAAGAGTGGGGTAAGTGGATCTTTCCCAGTTTGTGGGATACTTCAGGGATCTGTGCTTATCTACAGTATTCAACGTTTGAGTGAGGATGTGGGTTGTTTGTATTGAGGGATACTGCGCACCTAGACGCCATTCCCAGAATTTTCATTTAAGCCTATGGCCTGCAACGTCATATCGGGTTGATGCTGAGAACCAGACTTAAGCAAGTCATTTTTAAGATTAACTCTCATCTCTTCTCTGCCAACAACTCTCACTGCAACATCCCTTATCCCTCAACTCGCCATTCAACCCAATCACCATTTGACAACACCCCAACTATCAACATCCATATTTCCCCAACTCTAATAACCCCTTCCTGGTTGCTAATGTACAAGCTCTCCTCTCAACCATTGCAACCCCTCCTAAATGTAGATCTCCACCACTGACTTCCCAGTGACTACCTTCATCCTGACACCTCTGCTCACTAAGTGCACCAACAACTCTGTCCAATGTTCATCCTATTCACCGTACCTCATCTCTGGACTACCTGCTTCAACTATCTTTACACAACCCAGCTTTACACAATTCTTTAATGGCAGAATATAGGACAAATTCTTGAACCTCCCATGCACTACTAAATTCCCTTCGAATGGGCCCTGGAAAAAACATCTGTTAACTATTTCATAATCTTGACTGTTTAACTAGGCTTTACCCATGCTAGTCAATTTCTACATATACATCGCCTTTCATATTTCTAAATTACAGAATTTAATTAGTACCGCACAAGGCGATTGTGAAGTAATTAACAGCTGTGAGGTGAGGGGGTAAATGGATTGATGCCGGGTTTCAGGATACTGCAGGAATCTGAGCTCATCTACTGCCGATATCGGACAGTTGATTCTGTGGCCAAAGTGTTGTATTTCCAGCTTCACTGACGATACAGCACGAGACAGGATTGTGTGTCAGGGGGAGGTTGTAACAAGACTTCACAGGGAGTGAGCATAACATGGCAGATGAAGTATTCAATGGAAAAATGTGGGCTTAGAGTCATAGTAATACACAGCATGGAACATACTGTAGTACAGTACAGCACAGGAACAAATCCTCAGCCTGCGATGTTTACACTGAACATAGCACTGAATTAAACTGAATCTCTCTTCCCTGTACATGATCCACATCCTTCCATTCCCTTCATATTCATGTGACTGTCTAACAGTCTTTTAGACACCACCACCCCAGCGGCCTGTTCCAGGAATCCTCCGGTCTCCGAGTGAAATTAAAACTTAATTGTCCGTATCTCCTGTTACCTTAGCACATAGCCTCAGGTATTTGACAATTCTACCCTGAGTAAATGATTCTGACTTCCTAGCATATCCGTGCCTCTCACAGATGTGTGCACTTCTTATCAGGTCAAACCTCAGCCTCCGGTACTAGGAAATATAGCCCAGGTTTGTCCAGACTCTCTATAGCACATGCCCTCTATCTAGACCTGCACCCACTCCAAATCCTTCACGCCCTTCCTGTAACAGGCAACCAGAATTGTACACAGTACTCCAAGAGTAAGTTTTCATGATTTCATCACTTATGTCTATATCTAACCAATAAACGCAAGCATATCATGTACCTTCTTTACCCTATCATGGCCACTTTCAGAGCGCTATGGACTTGACCCCAAGATCGCCCTACATTAATGCTTAAGGCCATTGGCTGTGCCCTTTCACACCTCACGTTTGCCCAGACCAGGCTCCATTTGCCATTCCTCTGCCCATATCTGTAACTGACCTATGTCCTGGTTTATCCTTTGACAGTCCTACATTCTGTCCACAATTACAATCTTCGTGTCACCTGCAAACTTACTAACCCACCCACCTGCCTTTTTATCCGTCAGTTATATACATCACAAATAAAAATCAGGGAACGCACCCTTCGGTCCAAGTAATTCATGCTGGCCTAGATACCTACATGAGCTTGTCCATTCTGCTTGTGTGTGGTTCATAGTCCCCCGAATCTGTCCCACCCTTGTACTTGTCCAAATGTCATTCAATATTGTAATTGTACCAGCCTCTACCGCTTCAAGCTTCAAAGTACATTTATAAGCACATATACTATATACAACCTTGAGATTTGTCTACTTACAGGCAGCCACAAAATAAGAAATCCCAAAAAACCTATTTTTAAAAAAAGGCCAACTAACACCCAGAAAGCAGAGAAAAAAAGGCACACACTTTGCAAGCAATGAAAGCAAGCAGTGGCGTTCAGATCGAACGTCTATCTGTCACTTTCTCTGGAAAAGCTTCTCAGTTCCCCTTTGAATCCTGCCTCTCTCACCATAAACCTATGTCCTTATAACAAATTTCACAACACATGCTGGTGATAATAAATCTGATTCTGAAGTTCTCCAGTTCCAACAACATGGTTGTGAAACTTTTTTGCTTGTTCACATCCTTCCTATAGTGCGGTGACCAGAGCTGCACGCAGCGTTCCAGCGTGTGTTGTCTGGTATGTCTTGTCCAGCTTGGCATGCAAATAATGTACTTGTTCAGTGGCGAAGCATTTGGCAGTGTTAATATTCAAAGGGAGTGGTGTGTGCTTGTATAAAAGTCACTGTCGGCCAACTTTTAAGAGCAGCAAGGTGTACTTTGTTAAGTGAGGAACTGAATGAAGGGATGGGGAAGTGCAGAGTTGCCTTCTTGCCAGATAGAGGACACAGACTGTGCAGTGGAGATCAGCGCAGGGGTGGTGGTTTGCAGGATGAGATGGTGAGAAGACCAGAGCTGTTTTCTCCAAAGTCAGGGATGAGAGGGAGCTTCCAGAATTCACAGTTTTGCAGTCACTTCTTCAGTCTTTCACTTATAAAATAAAGTGTTGCTCAATGAGGGGATTCTGATTTCCTTCGATCACTTCTTCCTCATGTCTCCCACCACTCGCACATTGTCTGCAACCTGCGCCGGGCCAACTCACCGACCCAGGAGGTCTCTGAGGGAGGAAAATGCAATACCTGCGGGACAGGGGCACGCCATATAGCACCAGAGGCTGCTGGAGGTCACCGAAAGTCAGGGTTAACCCTGGGTCACTGATTGTCACCAGAGGTCAAGGATAACCCTGGGTCAACGGTGGTCACCAGAGGTCAGGGTTAATCGTGGGTCACCAGAAGTTACCAGAAGTCGGGGTTAACTCCAGGCTCCTAGTCCTGTGTGGCAGCAGATTTCCCCCGATACTGAGGACCAGTGGGCACAGTTTGGGAAATGAGGGTGATGAGATGTCTTCACTTTGAAACTCTGTACCCTCGAATCTGTGGAGGCCCAGTCATTTGATGACTTTGAAGATGAGCATATGAATGAGAGCAGGAGAGAGAAATGTTCTGGAGCAGTAAGACCCAAACACTGCAGTCACTGGAAATGTGTTGTAAATACTCGTGTGATAGATAGATAGATAGATACTTTATTCATCCCCATGGGGAAATTCAACTTTTTTTCCAATGTCCCATACACTTGTTGTAGCAAAACTAATTACATACAATACTTAACTCAGTAAAAAATATGATATGCATCTAAAACACTATCTCAAAGAGCATTAATAATAGCTTTTAAAAAGTTCTTAAGTCCTGGCGGTTGAATTGTAAAGCCTAATGGCATTGGGGAGTATTGACCTCTTCATCCTGTCTGAGGAGCATTGCATCGATAGTAACCTGTCTCTGAAACTGTTTCTCTGTCTCTGGATGGTGCTATGTAGAGGATGTTCAGAGTTTTCCATAATTGACCGTAGCCTACTCAGCGCCCTTCGCTCAGCTACCGATGTTAAACTCTCCAGTACTTTGCCCACGACAGAGCCCGCCTTCCTTACCAGCTTATTAAGACGTGAGGCGTCCCTCTTCTTAATGCTTCCTCCCCAACACACCACCACAAAGAAGAGGGCGCTCTCCACAACTGACCTATAGAACATCTTCAGCATCTCACTACAGACATTGAATGACGCCAACCTTCTAAGGAAGTACAGTCGACTCTGTGCCTTCCTGCACAAGGCATCTGTGTTGGCAGTCCAGTCTAGCTTCTCGTCTAACTGTACTCCCAGATACTTGTAGGTCTTAACCTGCTCCACACATTCTCCATTAATGATCACTGGCTCCATATGAGGCCTAGATCTCCTAAAGTCCACCACCATCTCCTTGGTCTTGGTGATATTGAGACGCAGGTAGTTTGAGTTGCACCATATCACAAAGTCCTGTATCGGTTTCCTATACTCCTCCTCCTGTCCATTCCTGACACACCCCACTATGGCCGTGTCATCAGCGAACTTCTGCACATGGCAGGACTCCGAGTTATATTGGAAGTCTGATGTGTACAGGGTGAACAGGACCGGAGAGAGTACGGTTCCCTGCGGCGCCCCTGTGCTGCTGACCACCGTGTCAGACCTACAGTCTCCCAACCGCACGTACTGAGGTCTATCTGTCAAGTCTGTGTCTATCTGTGAAGCAGCATCCAGGGGGAAGTAATGTTTCAGTAAATGACCTTCTTTCAGGTCTGGTCAGTATGACACAAATGGGGAAGTGGTTTCTGTCATTATTCAATTCTGTACCAAGGCCTAAAGGCTGGAGAGTGCCTGTACATGAGCGGGTCAATAGATGTGGTGACGGGGCTGGAGACTGGTGCTGAGGGAGAGGCTAAATTATGATATGGACTGCAGGTCCTCCACCTCTGCCTGTTTCTGATGACCTCATAGGCAGTTCCTCTGGTCCATCTGCAATATTGAGCTGAGTGTTAATTCTCTATCAGATTTCCAGTCAGACCTCAGCTCCTGCACTGGACAGCAAAGACCACCATATGCTGAAGAAGTGTTTCTCATATTCTCCATTTGTAACAGGGCTGGGGAGGAATTCCTTTAGCAGAGAATGGTGAATCTGTGGAATTCGTTGCCACAGGTGGCTGTGGAGGTGAAGTCATTGGGTATATTAAAGGCAGAGGTTGATAGATTCATGATTATTCAGGGAATGAAGGGATACGGGGAGAAGGCAGGAGATTGGAGCTCACAAGAAAAATGGACCAGCCATGATGAAATGGCTGATGAGATGAGGCGAATGAGCTAATTTGTCCCATTCTGCTCCTATATGTTATGGTCTTATGTTAACCTTCCTCTGAGAACACCCCTCCGAATGTTCAGCTGTGAGCAACAAGAATTAGATAGATAGATAGATAGATAGATACTTTATTCATCCCCATGGGGAAATTCAACATTTTTTCCAATGTCCCATACACTTGTTTTAGCAAAACTAATTACATAAATTACTCAGTTCCTTCTCTGTGGCATCAAAGTTGTCGCTCAGGCCACTGTGGTCTCCTCCTTCCCAAGCT
Source organism: Hemitrygon akajei (assembly GCF_048418815.1). Taxonomy (NCBI): domain Eukaryota; kingdom Metazoa; phylum Chordata; class Chondrichthyes; order Myliobatiformes; family Dasyatidae; genus Hemitrygon; species Hemitrygon akajei. The sequence goes on from NC_133139.1 coordinate 72,454,231, forward strand.
GCCCTCCCCCTTCCCCCAATTGGTTCTCTCCACCAGCCTCATTCTCATCAGTTTGTAGAAGAGGGAAAGAGGAACACTGGCCTGTCAGCTTGAGCTGGGGACCTTCATAGTCTGGGAGACATTTAATTCACTTTGTTGACCCTGGGTGGCTTTTTCTACTGCTGGTTGTAGATTGCTTGTTCTGCAGTCAGTTCTTTCTTTAGCTTGCAATGCCACTCATGCATAGGGCAACAATGAAGGTTCTCCTCATCTGGTGATGTTTATGGCTTCCTTCCTTCCTTGGGTCAGTGGCTTTCTTTCGGTTTATTGTCAGTCATGCAAGTCCCGGGTGGAAACTGAGATGTCGTGCAGAGATGTAGAAAGGTATCTCATTGTTGTTTCTGTAACATTTTTGTTTGACCAGGTCAGAATCAGAATCAGGCTTATTATCACCGGCGTGTGACATGAAATTTGTTAACTTAGTAGCAGCAATTCAATGCAATACATAATCTAGCAGAAAGAGAAAAAATAATAATTAATAAACAAGTAAATCACTTGTGTATGTTGAATAGATTTTTAAAAATTGCAAGAACAGAAATACTGTATATTTAAAAATAAGTCAGGTAGTGTCCAAAGATTCGATGTCCATTTAGGAATCAGATGGCAGAGGGGAAGAAGCTGTTACTGAATCGCTGAGCGTGTGCCTTCAGGCTTCTGTACCTCCTACCTGATGGTAACAGTGAGAAAAGGGCATGCCCTGGGTGTTGGATGTCCTTAATAATGGATGCTGCCTTTCTGGGACACCGCTCCCTAAAGATGTCCTGGGTTATGTTGTAGGCTAGAGTCCAAGATGGAGCTGACTAGATTTACAACCTTCTGCAGCTTCTTTCGGTCCTGTGCAGTAGCCCCTCATACCAGACAGTGATGCAGCCTGTCAGAATGCTCTCCACAGTACAACTATAGAAGTTTTTGAGTGTGTTTGTTGACATACCAAATTTCCTCAAACTCCTGATAAAGTATAGCCACTGTTTTGCTTTCTTTACAACTACATCGATATGTTGGGACCAGGTTAGATCCTCAGAGATCTTGACATCTAGGAACTTGAACTGCTCACTCTCTCCACTTTTGATCCCTCCATGAGGATTGGTATGTGTTCCTTCGTCTTACCCTTCCTGAAGCCCACAATCAGCTCTTCCATTTTACTGATGTTGAGTGCCAGGTTGTTGCTGCAGCACCATTCCACTAGTTGGCATATCTCACTCCTGTATGCCCTCTCGTCGCCACCTGAGATTCTATCAACAATGGTTGTATCATCAGCAAATTTATACATGGTATTTGAGCTATGCCTAGCCACGCAGTCATTTGTACAGAGAGAGTAGAGCAGTGGGCTAAGCACACATCCCTAAGGTGCACCAGTGTTGATCGTCAGCGAGGAGGAGATGTTATCACCAATCCGCACAGATTGTGGTCTTCCGGTTAGGAAGTCGAGGATCCAAATACAGAGGGAAGTACAGAGACCCAAGTTCTGCAACTTTTCAATCAGGGTTGTGGGAATGATGGTATTAAATGCTGAGCTATAGTCGATGTAATGGGTCCAGGTCCTTGCTGTGGCAGGAGTTCAGTCTAGTCATGACCAACCTCTCAAAGCATTTCATCACTGTCGATGTGAATGCTACCAAGCGATAGTCATTAAGGCAACACACATTACTCTTCTTAGGCACTGGTATTATTGTTGTCTTTTTGAAGCAAGTGGGAACTTAGCAGTGAGAGGTTGAAAATGTCCTTGAATACTCCTGCTAGTTGGTTGGCACAGGTTTTCAGAGCCTTACCAGGTGCTCCATTGAGACTTTCCACCTTGCGAGGGTTCACTCTCTTTAAAGACAGCCTAACATCGGCCTATGAGACAGAGATCACAGGGTCATCAGGTGCAGCAGGGATCTTCACAGCTGTAGTTTCCCTTTCAAAGCGGGCATAGAAGGCGTTGAGTTCATCTGGTAGTGAAGCATCGCTGCCATTCATACTATTGGGTTTCACTTTGTAGGAAGTAATGTCTTGCAACCTTGCCAGAGTTATCGTACATCCGATGTCGCCTCCAACCTCATTCAAAATTGTCTCTGCGCCCTTGAAATAGCCCTCCGCAGGTCACACCTGGTTTTCAGGTACAGGCCTGGGTTGCCAGACCTGAATGTTACAGATCTCGCCTTCAGCAGACGACGTACCTCTTGGTTCATCCAAGGCTTTTGGTTTGGGAATGTACAGTAAGTCTTTGTAGGCACCCACTCTTCCACACAGGTTTTAATGAAGCTGGTAACAACTGCAGCATACTCATCCAGGTTCGAAGATGAATCTGTGAATACAGTTCAGTCCACCAGTTCAAAGCTGTCCTGTTGGCGCTCCTGGGCTTCCCTTGTCGATACCTTCTTGGTCCTCACTGCTGGTGCTGCAGTCTTCAGTCTCTGCCTGTACTCAGGGAGCAGAAGTACAGCCAGGTGATCCGACTTCCCGAAGTGAGGGCATGGAATAGCACATTAGGCATCCTTGATGGTGGTGTAGCAATGGTCCAGTGTGTTGTTTCCTCTGGTATTGCAAGTGATCTGTTGATGGTAGTGGCTTAGTGATTTTTTTTCAGACTGGCCTGGTTAAAGTCTCCCAAAACAATGGTGAAGGTGTTAGTGTGCGCTGTTTCATGCATGTTGATCCCATTGCTCAGATCATCTAAAGCCTGATTTACATTGGCCTAAGGTGGAATGTAAACTGCTACAAAATGACCCTGGAGAACTCCCGTGGTAGGTAAAAAGGACAACACTTTACTGTGGGATATTCCAGGTCTGGTGAGCAGAATTGGGACAGCACTGATATATTCGTTCACCAAGAAGAGTTGATCATGAGGCATACTCCTCCAGCTCTCCTTTTGAGAGACTCTGTAGATCTATCTTGACAGTGTACAGTATAGTAAACCTGTTGATCTGGATCGCTGCATCCGGTACGGAAGGGGTTAACCAGGATTCTGTGGAACAAAGGACATGCGCGGTCCTCTGTTTCAGCACCTTAGCTCTATTCACCAGAGACTGCACGTTCGCCAGCAAGATAGTCGGCATAGGGAGTTTAAAATCCAGTTTCCTTAAACGCACTTGTAACCCTCATCTACACCCGTGCCTCCTCCGTGGGCACTTCTGACCACAACTGGGGTTGTTTCCATTGGTTTTAAGCAGCAATAGTTCACCCCGGAAGTAGAAAAGGATTGTTAGCCTAGGCTGAACACCTGAATGTGGAGGATCAGTGGGCATCTCTTAGTCTGGCCTCTACCTGTTTGGCATGGGTGGCCCTACCAAGAGCCAAAGCATAAAGCCCTGATTCCAGCTGGGTCAACGAAGCATGCAAGCCTCCAAACCACGACAAGGCTGTGGGACTCTTGGAGGCCTGCAGTCAGTCCGTGGTTGTTTTGGATGATCAGATGCTGATTTACTTTGCTGTGATTTGGTATAATGTGGGTGTGTAATTTCAGATAGCTGTAGATGCTGCTTCCCAGTTATGGCTGCTATAGTGGAGATTGCAAAGAACCCTATAAATATGTGTATGACTGTATATTCATCTTTAAATAACTTTGTACTTACTGGTGCGTCCTTATTTTTCAACACTTTAATTTTATTCCTCTTTCAGGATCTGGGCACATGAGGCAAGGCCAGAATTCACTGACTACCTGAAGTTGAATGTGAACTTGGTCTACGCCAATTTGGAGGGCGCTTCAGAGTTAAACATGTGAGTGGGACTGGAGTCATAGAAAGGCCTAACTTGGTAAGGATATTGGTGAACCAGAAGGCTTTCTGTAAGATTTTTGGTTAGCGATCCAAATAAACAATTTGTTTTAAATTGGGGATTTTACTCTGCAGATGGTATCTGTGGTCCCTGTAGTAATTGGGGGTGGGGTGGGTTTGAACCGGGCTTCTGAATTTATGGTCGAGGCTGCTCTCCTGCAGAATTAGTGGAACCAGTGTAAGCAGGTACGGCGTATATTTGCAGTGACTTTGAGCTGTGGGTGGGGCAGAGGGTGGTGAAGGCGTCATTTACTGCACTGTTTTCATGATGTGTGTTGGCCCCTATAGAGTGAAGCTGTGGGTTTCACAGCCACTTTCAAAAGGAATTGTAAACTTTAAGTGAGGGAAATGGAAGTCAGCTGCGTGGTATGTGTTGGCGAGAGAGGGATTTATTCTCACATTGAACAGGTTCTCCGCTGTATTTACAGCGGCCGCTGACGCCTTGTTTGCAGCATTTGTCCAGACTGGTAACTTGGCAACAGCCAGGGCTGAGCTCTTGACAGAAAGGGCCTGGCATTCGCTGTTTGCATTCAATTCATAGAGAAAGGAGACAGGTCCTTTGGCTCATCTGGTCCATGACTTGATCTGGACCTATTTGCCAGTGTTCAGCTTGTATCCTTTTAAATGAGGGGTTCCCAATCTGGGGTTGACAGACCCCTTGTTTTAATGGTATTGGTCCATGGTATAAAGGAAAGCTGGGAACCTCTGCTCTAAGCCTTTTCTATCTGTATACCTGTCAAAATGTCTTTTAAATGTTGCAAGCACGCACACCTCTATCACTTCCTCTGGCAGTTCATTCTTTGATTTCCCCCCCCCCCCCCCCCCATACTCTAAGCTGACTCTCTCAAACTTTTCCCTCTCAAATGTCAGTTTTAGACTCCCCTTTCCTGGGGTAAATAAAAACTGGCCCTTCTCAATGCTCCTCATGATTTTATAAACCTCTATGAGGTTGCACCTCACTCTCATATGCTCCAGAGAAAATATGCCATTCTGTCCACACTCTCCTTGTAAATCAAGCCCTCCAGTTCCAGTAATGTTCGCGTAAATATTCTCTGTGCCAATGCCAGCTTATATTTCCCTAGCTGAGCAACCAGACCTGCACGCAGAACTCCGAGTGTAATGTCACCTATGACTTATTAAGTTGTAACATGATATGGCAACTCTTATACTCAGTGCCCTTAATGATGGAGGCCAGTGTGCCAAGCATTTCCTTCACCACCCTGCCTACCTGCATTATTACTTGCCCGGAGCCATATACTTGGATTTCTCTATTGCCAGGGACACTGTCACATTCATTGTGCAAGTCCTGCCCAGGTTTAATTTCCCAAAATGTAACTCCTCCCACATGTGTGAGTTCAGTTCCATCTGACAAACCCTGGAGCACTCTCCCAGTTAATCTTGACCCAGTTTTAATCTTCACTCTCTACAATGCCACCAATTCTGGCATTATCTGTAAAATTTCCCACCATGTTAAGCATGTTCTCATGCAAGTCATTTATGTAGAATCCAGTCGACAGAGGACCCAGCAGCCATCTCTGCAGCACGCCCCTGGTTACAGACCTCCAATCTGAATTATCTGCTTGTCTCCTTACACCAAACCAAATTTGTTGGATCCCATGTAGTTAAACTCTCAGACCAGCTTCCCATGCTGGACCTTGCTGACGTCCGCGTAGACAGTATTCATTGCCCTGTCCACTTCAATCTTTGCCACTTCCTCAATTAAACTCAATCAGATTCATGGGGGGGTGATTTCCCACACACAAGTCCAGAGTTGTGATCAGTTCAGGAGGTCCTCTGCTGGCAACAGTGCTGTGCATGGATTAGGTGCCAGTTTCACTGTAGGGGTCAGGATGGAATGGTCCTGCCATACACTCCTTGTGTCCCACACCTCAACTGCATCACCTGACACTTAATAGAACTAAATCCCCTCTCTATTATACTAACTGATCAGTATTATCCTGTCCCCTACAACCATCCTCCTCACTCACACCACCGATTTTTTGTATTATTCCTGCCTCCAATGTAAATATGTCGACTTCCTAACCAGAAGACCACAATCTGTGCAGATTGGTGATAACATCTCCTCCTCGCTGACGATCAACACTGGTGCACCTCAGTGGTGTGTGCTTAGCCCACTGCTCCACTCTCTATACCCATGGCTGTGTGGCTAGGCATAGCTCAAATACCATCTACAAATTTGCTGACGATACAACCATTGTTGGTAGAATCTCAGGTGGTGACGAGAGGGCATACAAGGGTGAGATATGCCAACTAGTGGAATGGTGCCACAGCAACAACCTGGCACTCAACGTCAGTAAAATGAAAGAGCTGATTGTGGACTTCAGGAAGGTTAAGACGAAGGAACACATACCAATCCTCATAGAGGGATCAGAAGTGGAGAGAGTGAGTAGTTTCAAGTTCCTCGGTCAAGATCTCTGAGGATCTAACCTGGTCCTAACATATCGATGCAGCTATAAAGAAGGCAAGACAGCGGCTATATTTTATTAGGAGAGTGAAGAGGTTTGGTATGTCAACAAATACAGTCAGCCCTCCTTATCCACGAGGGATTGGTTCTGGGACCCCCCCCACGGATACCAAAATTTGCGGATGCTCAAGTCCCTTATTCAACCTGTGTCAATGCGGTGGACCTTAGGACCCAGCAGAACCCCAGACTTTATTTAACCTGTTTCAGTGCGGTGGACATTAGGACCCAGCGGTAGAGATCTGAATCCACAGTGTTTCTGTTCACGAAAATAATCACGATAACGATTGAAAATAAAGTGGAAATAATAAAGCGATCGGAAAGAGGTGAAACGCCATCGGTCATTGGAAAAGGATTAGTCTACGTCGGTCAACGATCGGAACAATTTTAAAGGATAAAATGAGAAAGGCCCTGCCCTGATGAAAGCTACAATTATTACTAAGTAATGCAGTGGTTTAATTATTGGGTTTTGGGTTTTTGATCCTCCACATCAACCCGACATGGTGGAGAGCGCACTCCGTAGCGATCTGTCACTAGATGGAACTCGGCACTGAAACATACATAATTAAGTTTTTTATATGCATAGAAAGGTGAAATATATACTATATACAAAGATAAACGTTTGACTAACTGACGCTAAATAATACCGGATGTACCTGTTCCGACTTACTTAGTAAGAGAACTTCCAATTTTTTTCGATCCCGCTTCACGATAACCCATGCACATCTTCCCATATACTTTAGGTCATCTCTAGATTACTTATAATACCTAATACAATGTAAATGCTATGTAAAATAGTTGTTATACTACATTGCTTAGGGAATAATGACAAGAAAAAAAGTCTGTACATGCTCGAACAACAAGTGCTGGAAGAGCACTTCTGGGTTTTCGCGATTCGCGGTTGGTTGAATTCGCGCATGTGGAATTCGCGGATAAGGAGGGCCGACTGTACATTCAAAAACCTCTATAGATGTACCGTGGAGAGCATTCTGACAGGCTGCATCACTGTCTGGTATGAGGGGGCTACTGCACAGGACCGAAAGAAGATGCAGAGGGTTATAAATTTAGTCTGCTCCATCTTGGGTACTAGCTTACAAAGTACCCAGGACATCTTCAAGGAGCGGTGATTCAGAAAGACAGTGTCCATTATGAAGGGTGATTGATAAGTTCGTGGCCCAGGGTAGAGGGAGTCAATTTTAGAAAACCTAGCACATTTATTTTTCAACATAGTTCCCTCCTACATTTACACGCTTAGTCCAGCGGTCGTGGAGCATACGGATCTTGGACCTCCAGAAAGTGTCCACAGCAGGGGTGATTGATAAGTTAGTGGCCAAAGGTAGAAGGAGATGAGTTATTAACTTCAAACTTTATGAATAATCACTCAGTGTGACCACAACACTTTCTTACCCTGATAAATTCTCTTGGATCATTTAGACAGATCTACCCCCAACAATAGGGCAGCATGGTAGAGTAGTGGTTAGCACAGCGCTTTACAGTACTAATGACCCAGGTTCGATTCCCGCCGCTGCCCGTAAGGAGTTTGCATGTTTTCCCCATGACCGTGTGGGTTTCCTCCGGGTACTCCGGTTTCTCTCATGGTTGTACCAGTCTGTAGGTTAATTAGGCATTGTAAATTGTTTTATGATTAGGCTAGGATTAAATTGGGGAATTGTTGGGTGGCACAGCCCAAGGGGACTCAGTGAATAAATTAAGCGTCACCTTTGATCAATTCCTGCCTTTCCACATGCAGATTAATCCTGTCCGGCTGAATTTCTTCTGGTAATTTCCCACTACTGACTTCCCAGGTCTGCATTTAGCTGCCTTTCCCCTGCTCTCAGCGCTCCTCCCCCAGTCCAGACTCCTCTCATCAGGCCGTGTCCACCTTTAAACTAGTGCATCTTCTGTCTGCTCCATTTCAAATTTGTTGTGGAATTTTACCTCACACCAGTCTCGTCCCCATCTACATCCTTCCCCTCTGATATTACTTCCACCGGTGGTGTCTGTGATTCCTTTGTCACACTATTCAAATGGTGTGACTGTGCCGGAAGGGACTGTTTACCAAGCTATTGTTTTACATCCTCTCTTAGTTACAGGGCAGGGACTCCTTCGCGTTACGCTGTTCATTTGGCTTTAGCCTGTAGTTCTTCCCCCACTTCCTGAGGGATTTTACAGCGCTCTTGATTTACTGTGGCATCTCTCTGCCTGGTCTGAGCTTGTATTGATTACCCCTCCGCCGTTCCGTGCTATGCCCTACCATCCCCCTCTTGCAGAGCTGAGCAGAATCGTTGCTTCAGCAGGGCATGTGGGTTGAAGATCTGACGAAGAGCTGACTGTGGCACTGTACGTGCAGGACTTAGCGATTCAAGGGCTTTGCCTGAGTCTTAAATAACCCAAATGTAGCATCACAAACAAGAGAAAATCTGCAGATGCTGGAAATCCAAGCAACACACTCACACAATGCTGGAGGAACGCAGCAGGCCAGGCAGCATCTATGGAAAAGAGTAAACAGTTGACGTTTCGGGCCGAGACCCTTCGTTGCACCCTGTTTACTGTACTCGGTGGGTGATAGGCTGGGCGGGTATGGAATGGATTCTGCTTTAAAGAATATGCTGGTATCCCTTAAAGCTGAGGGCAGACATTCAGAGGATGTTTCAAAGGGGAAGCTTGGAAACTGATTGAACGTCAGAACATAAAATGATGTGTCGGAAGAACTCGGCAAGTCGAGCAGCGTTTGTAGGGGAAATGATTCAGGTTGAGAGCCTTCAGCAGGACTGAGGGTGTTGAAGGGAAATGGCTGGAATCACATTGACAAAGAGATGTAGAAACGACAGTGGGAGAGAGGCTCACAGAACTCCCATTGGAGACAGCAGGAGAACTTCCTCAAGGTTGATATGTCCTAAGAACTTTGAGAGTCTTTCTTTCTGTTGTTTCTACTGCTCTTGGGCACCCTTCTCACCTGTACATACTGACCATCTCCAGTCTCCTCTAGGTCCTGATATAGGGTAACCATCCAAACAATTGGCTCACTATTTTCAGCCACCGCAGATGTTGTTGGAACTGCTGCGTCCCTCCAGAAGTTTGTGGTGTGGTCCAGCTTCCGGTGTCTGAATCCTAGAGAAATTCTGAGTCCCGGTACAGTGTCACAGTACTGTGGCTGAGAACGGAAGGTATTCGGACACGGGCTTGTATCTCAGAAACTTTGTGATGTCCCCACCCTCCCGGGGATTGCCCGGGGAGGTGGGAAAGTAGCTGTAATGACAGCGGGAGAAAACTGAGAACAAATTGACTCATGGTGCCTTGTTGATAACTGCGATATGTGAAGCAGGATGTTATCAAGTGATAATGCAAAACTGGGGCAGTTACTGCACTTGTTGAATAATTCAGTGTAAAACTGCTGTTAAAGCAATTTAGAACATAGAACAGTACAGCACAGGAACATTAGTCCCACAGTGTTGTGCCAAACCAGCTGAAAAGCAAATCAAAAATACCCAAACACTAATTCCTGCTACCTACACAATGTCCACATCCCACCATCTTTCTCACATCCATGTGCCTTTAAAAGTTATACATTAAAAGTCTCTGATGTATTTGCTTTTACTGGGCAGCGCATTCCAGGCATCCACCACTCTCTGATAAAAAAAAACTTGCCCCTCACATCCCCTTTAAACCTACCCCCTCTCAATGTATGCTCCCTAGTGTGTTAGACATTTCAACCCTTCTACTCCATCTGTGCTTCTCGTAACCGTATAAACCTCTGACAGCTCTCCCCTTGCTCCAAAGTATTTGTTAGCCTGGAGCAAAGAGCACGTCTGTAAATCTGACGGGAGTGAAGGATGTTGGGAATGGCGAAGCTGGGCCGCAACGGGAGGGGTGTGGAGTAGGTGGTCGAGGAGGAGTGTCAGGGGCGTGAGGTGGCGTGGGTGTAGACACGCCCAGCCCTGAGACATCAGGCAAGGTCATTTGATTCCCCTCTTCCCACTCTCAGTCCACAGTAGAGACCCATATCAGAATCAGGTTTCCCATTACTCTCATATATCATGAAATTTGTTTTTTATTTGTATTTATGGCAGCGGTACAGTGCAATACATAAAATTACTGCAGAACTGTGCAAAAGTTTGTTTATCTATATGGCTAAGATTTTTGCACAGTACTGTAGATTTGTGATTTAAAAGGGATCTGAGGATGGTGAATGCATGGAACGAGCTGCCAGAGGAAGTAGGTGAAGCAGGTAAGGTAGTGTCATTTTAGAAGGACTTGGTTGGTTCCACGAAGGGGAGGAAAGTGAACACAGGAAACTGGGACAAGCTGGATCGGCAATGTGGTCAGCATGGATTGGTGGGGCCGAAGGGCCTGTATCCATACCGAGTTGCTCTGTGACTGTATTGAGGCGTACAGGCACTATACATCTGTCCCTGCATTGCCTGTACATCCACCCGGCGGTGTACGTGGAGTGCTGGGGTGGACAGTGGAAGGGAGTAAGGGTTGATTTCTCAGAATGGTACCACAAGTACAAGGGTTAAATTACACAGATTGCAGAAGATAGGGCTATAATCTGTGGAATTTAGATGGAGTAATTTGTTTGGAGTTTAAGATAGCTTGAGCTGGCCCTGCTGGCCTTGGACATATGCTCGGTTTGGAAGCCGACCAAAACATCTGCAGGATGTTGGGGTGGGGGAGGTGTGGGGAGTTGGAAGAGGCTTCCACAAACAGCAGCCGATGATGAGTTTGAATTTGAGTCGGATGCGTCTCGGTTAGCCGAAGGGTGAGTTTCTGGACCAGCTATGCTATGGTATATCACTGAAATGGGCAGGCATGGCCAGCTTTGTTCCCACCCATGCTGTCATCTCTCCCACAGCAAAGGCAGAATTCACTGAAACCCCAAATGCTGAGTTTTTGAGTTTTGAGATGAATTTTGGTCAATTAGGCAACATGTTTCACTGACTCACTCATTCCAAAGGTGCTCACCCACAAAGAAATAAGGATGATTTTATTCATCAAGCGAATACAGAAAATGCTGTTAGGACTCTGCAGGGGCAGTATCTGTGGAAGTGAACCAGGGCTGATATTTCTCTCTGGCAGAACAGGGTAATCAGTACAAGTAGGAACAGGTTAGTGGGGGGGGTGATTGGATGAATTGGACAAAGGAAATCTACTTGACCGTGAAGAGCCAGGGTTATCCTGAGGATAAGCTGCAAATGAGGATGTCTGGTGGACAGTGAACTCAAGAAACTCGGAGCAGGAGTAGGCCATTCAGCCCCTCGAACTTCTTCGTCATTCAGTGCGATCATAGCTGATACATGCTGGCCTCAAATGCTCTTCTGTGTCAGTTCCCCAAATGCCATCAATTCCTTGATCGTTCGAATATTTATCTACCTCCACTTTAGATACAGGTAATGACCAAGTCTCCACCACCCTCGTGGGCAGAGAGTTCCAGATATTGACTGCCCACTGAGAGAAGGAAGATCTACACACCCCATTTATATATTGAGATACAGTGTAGAACAGGCTGTTCTATTCTACACACTGGCCAGCAATCCCCTGATTTAACCCTAGCCTAATCACGGGACAATTTTACAACGGCCAATTAACCCATCAACCACTACATCTTTGGAGGAAACCCACGCGGTCACGGAGAGAATGTACAAACTCCTTACAGAGGGTGGTGGGAACTGAACCTGGTACTGTACAGTGCTGTGATAACCACTAGGCCACTGTGCCGAACAAAATATTGACTGCCCGTTTCCCTCCACAGGAGCTGCCAGAGCATCGGAGGAAAGAGATTTGCGTTATTTATGCTTATAGAGCAACATGAGAATGTTGAATAATTTAACTTCCATGGGGTAGGCGTTGTTAGCAATCTGCAGATGCTGGAAATAGAGGCACTAAATGCTGGAGCGGTTGATAATACAGAATCTGAGGCCACAAACCAGGCACGCCCGGGATCCGCTTCAGTTTGCGTATAAGGAGAAGGTGGGAGTGGAGGATGCTATCACGTATTTGCTGCACAAATCACTCTCTCACCTAGATGGGGTCAGTTGTGCTGTGAGGATTACATTCCTTGACTTCTCTAGTGCCTTTAACACCATCCAGCCCAAGATCTTAAAGCACAAACTAACGGAGATGGGAGTAGACTCTCACATGGTGGATTGGATAGTGGACTACTTGACAGATAGACCTCAGTATGTGCGGTTGGGAGACTGTAGGTCTGACACGGTGGTCAGCAGCACAGGAGCGCCACAGGGAACCGTACTCTCTCCGGTCCTGTTCACCCTGTACACATCAGACTTCCAATATAACTCGGAGTCCTGCCATGTGCAGAAGTTCGCTGATGACACGGCCATAGTGGGGTGTGTCAGGAATGGACAGGAGGAGGAGTATAGGAAACTGATACAGGACTTTGTGATATGGTGCAACTCAAACTACCTGCGTCTCAATGTCACCAAGACCAAGGAGATGGTGGTGGACTTTAGGAGATCTAGGCCTCATATGGAGCCAGTGATCATTAATGGAGAATGTGTGGAGCAGGTTAAGACCTACAAGTATCTGGGAGTACAGTTAGACGAGAAGCTAGACTGGACTGCCAACACAGATGCCTTGTGCAGGAAGGCACAGAGTCGACTGTACTTCCTTAGAAGGTTGGCGTCATTCAATGTCTGCAGTGAGATGCTGAAGATGTTCTATAGGTCAGTTGTTGAGAGCGCCCTCTTCTTTGTGGTGGCGTGTTGGGGAGGAAGCATTAAGAAGAAGGACGCCTCACGTCTTAATAAGCTGGTAAGGAAGGCGGGCTCTGTCGTGGGCAAAGTACTGGAGAGTTTAACATCGGTAGCTGAGCGAAGGGCGCTGAGTAGGCTACGGTCAATTATGGAAAACTCTGAACATCCTCTACATAGCACCATCCAGAGACAGAGAAACAGTTTCAGAGACAGGTTACTGTCGATGCAATGCTCCTCAGACAGGATGAAGAGGTCAATACTCCCCAATGCCATTAGGCTTTACAATTCAACTGCCAGGACTTAAGAACTTTTTTAAAGCTATTATTAATGCTTTTTGAGTTAGTGATTTAGATGCATATCATATTTTTTACTGAGTTAAGTATTGTATGTAATGAGTTTTTTGCTACAACAAGTGTATGGGACATTGGAAAAAATGTTGAATTTCCCCATGGGGATGAATAAAGTATCTATCTATCTATCTATCTCAGGACAAGATTAACGACAGCTTCTATCCCACTGTCATAAGGTTCTTGAACAGATCTTTTGTACAATATGGATGAACTCCTGATCTCTCCATCTACTTCCGCCAAAAGCGGAACATCCTGGTTTTTAAATTCTGGGTTCCCATTCCCGTTCCGACTCGTCAGTTCATGGCTGCCTCCTGTGCCACGAGGCCCTTAGGGTGGAGGAGTAATCCATGTATTCCACCTGGGTAGCCTCCAGCCTGATGGTATGAATACCAATTTCTCCTTCTGGTTAAAAATAAAAAATACCCTCCCCTTCCCCTCTTCTATTCCCTATTATGGCCTCTTACCTCTTCTCATCTGCCCATCACCTCCCAGTGGGTCTCCTCCTCCATCTCTTTCTCCCACGGTCCACTCTCCTCTCCTGTCAGATTCCTTCCTCTCCAGCCCTTTACCATTCCCACCCACCTGGCTTCACCGAACACCTTCTACCTATCCTTCCCCCCCTCCCCACCTTCTTTTTATTCTGGTTCCTTCGCCTTCCCATTCCAGTCCTGAAGAAGGGTCTTGGCCCAAAATGTCGATTGTTTATTCATTTCCATCGACGCTGCCTGACCTGCTGAGATCCCCCAGCATTTTGGATGTTTCTTGCACCTTATTGTCTTCATGCACTTCACTTTATTTGTAATATATTCTATTAGAAAGTACAGAGTGCACTATATCCTGCACTCTGTTACTGTATTTCCTTTTTGTATTACCTGCATTTGGAGTTATCCATCTGGACAGTATGCAAAACCAAGCATTTTGTTTTGACACGTTGTTATTGCCAAACATATCTCAGTACATGTGACAATGGAGTGTATGGGGTGTCCAGGAGGGGTTGCAGCTCTAGTGTAGGGGCTTGTCTGGGGCAGCTCACTCATCTTTGGTCCCCACCGGGCACTCAGTTCTCACCTGTGGCTCCAAGTAGCTGTTTGCATGTGACGGGGGGCTACACCCGGATGCACCTCTTCAACAGGTGGGCTGAACCAGGTGAGGGTAGCCGGCAGCCTCGTTACCCGGTGAGTTAGGGCCATGCCTGTCCAAGCACGTGAGATCAGCAGTGTGATCCACTGGCCAGGGAGGTGGTACTGCGACGCTCCGTGGAGAGCGAAGGGCTTGACAAGGCACAGAAGACGTCGTGGTCGTCCATTGCGACCAAGGAAGACCCCAGTTTGTGATGCTTGTTCATACCACTGGACCCTGACTTCAGAGGTCGAGAGAGCGGAACTGCCCCAGTGCAACAGTATTTCCACTTTAAAAGTTCTTCCGCTCAGGAATGGATGGCGACATAGACGACCACAATAAGGACATGAAAATGGTGTTAGATCTGGAAGTGGAGCCACTATTATTGCTTTCCTCCTTTGTCGGGCAGCGACTAGTTCGGCTCGGCATCTCTCCTCCAGGTTGTTGTGGGCGATTATAGATGGCAAACCCCTTAACCTGCAGCTCTGTCCCCTTTTTCATGATACCACCCCCCCATTACCATAAACGCATCCCAACATTTACACTGCAACACCCCCTTAGTATCTTGTATATTGGACATGTCACCTCAAATTCTTCCAAACTCCATGGAATACAGACGAAAACATCTGGCAGGACACCCTTCCAACTCATTCAGATTCACTAGGAACACACACAGAATGCTGGAGGAACTCGCCAGGCCAGGCCAGGGAGGTGGTACTGCAACGCTCCATGGAGAGCGAAGGACTTGACAAAGAATCTATGGAAAAGAGTACTGTTGATGTTTTGGGTTGAAACTCTTCGACAGGACTGATACTGCCTGGCCTGCAGACGTCCTCCAGCACTTTGTGTGGGTAGCCTCCAACCTGATGGCATGAACATTGACTTCTCTAACTTCCATTAATGCCCCTTCTCCCCTTTTTACCCTATCCCTTATTTATTTATTTATTCCCCCCCCCCCCCCCCCCCCCCCGGCTCCTTTTTCCCCCTCTCTTTCTGCCTGTTCTCCATCTCCCTCTGGAGCTCCCTTCCCCCTTTCTTTCTCCCTAGGCTTCCCATCCCATGATCCTTTCCCTTCTCCAGGTCTGTATCCCTTTTGCCAATCACCTTTCTGGCTCTCAGCTTCACCCCACCCCCTGTGGTCTTCTCCTATCATTTCGCATTTTCCCCTCCCCCTCCTACTTTCAAATCTCTTACTATCTTTCCTTTCAGTTAGTCCTGACGAAGGGTCTCAGCCCGAAACGTTGACGGTGCTTCTCCCTATAGATGCTGCCTGGCCTGCCGTGTTCCACCAGCATTTTGTGTGTGTTGCTTGGATTTCCAGCATCTGCGGATTTTCTCTTGTTTCAGATTCACTAGGAATCTTGTTTGGAAGGCCTCTAGAGATACTGTATCCTTTTTTTTAAGATAAGGGGACTATGCCTTACCTGTGCACTGTATTTCCTAACACCCTGTAAAACTGGAACAAAATCTCCCTATTAAACTGCAGCCTCATTACCATAAAGACCAACATGCTGTTTGCCTTCCTTGTTGGGCCTGTTTGCTAATGTTTTGTGATTCATGCTCTAGAATACACAGTTCACACTGAACTTTACTCTCTAGCCGTCTCTGCCTTCTGTTCCTCTTACTGATGTGTGTGACCTCACACTGCCCCACCTTAAACTGCAAATGTCAGATTTATTCCTCAGTCAGTCCACCTCTGTCTGACCATAGCATCCCCTTGCACCTAATTTCATTTCATTGGCATACCTGGTTTCATCCCCCAAATCATTAATATCAACAGTGAAGGGCGAAGGGCCGAGAACCGATCCCTGGGGCTCTCCTCTGTGTTTGATTGCATTGACCTGTCCTAAATCATTGAGCAGAGACACAAGAGGAAAGATTTAAAGGGGTATGGGCCAAATACAAGCAAACTGGAGACCATGGTTGGCATAGAACAGATAGGCCAAAGGACTTCTATGATTGATTACTTCCTCTTTGATTTTTGATTCTAATATTCTGTTAACAGTGGATCTTGAACTAACTGGCTCATAATTTCCCACTTTTCCCACTTTCTTGAACAAGGAAGCCACATTGTTTGGCCTGCCGAAGGGTCTCGGCCCGAAACGTCGACTGTACTTTTTTCAGTAGACGCTGCCTGGCCTGCTGAGTTCCTCCAGCATTTTGTGTGTGCTGCTCAGATTTCCAGCATCTGCAGTTTCTCTTGTTTGCACATTTTTTTTTAGTTTTTTGGTTTCCTCCAGAAATTCTTTGAATTAGAAAATATTTAACTAATGGTTCTACCTCCTTTAAAGCCCTTGTGGCAATTTGTTTGCTGTTGGTCCCATGGGTTTCTCGAATATTGGAATTGGTTTATCATTGTCACAATTACCAAGATGCAGTCTTGTAAACTATCCATGCAGATCAAAATCATTATTCAGTGCATAGAGGCAGAACAAGGCAAAACAATAATAATGCAGAATAAAATATAAAAGCTACTGAAAAAGTAACTGAAAGCAACAAAGAGCAAGATCATAACGAGGTAGATTGTGAGGTCAAGAGTCCAACTCTTTGCCCAAGAGTTTAGTAGCAGAGTCTGATAACAGAAGCTGTCTTTGAGTTTGGGAATGCCGCTATTTTGAAATCTTCTGCCCAATGGAAAGGGAGGGAAACGTGACTCCAGGGAGGTCTTTGATTATGCTGTCTGTTTTACTATGGCAGAGATAGTTTATCAATTGGAGTTTTTAAGTTCCCGTCCCTGTTATTTGAAACTAGTCGATTTGTTATCTAGAGTATTTGTATTTATTGTGTATTCCATGGTGAAACCAATTCAACATACCTGCTTTGAATGTTTCTTTGTTCACTGCTGTTAACTTACTCCTCCTGTTCTCTGGCAGTCCCACGTTCTGCCTAGCTGCTTGCTTCTTATTTATACATTCACAAAAACTCTTACTGCTTGGCTTGGTATTTTTTCTTAAAGTCATCAATTCTCTCTCTGATGAAATGTATAGTCTTTCACTGATGGATCTTAAAATCTTCCCTATATTTCAATTTAACATTGCCTCTGACTTTTTTCTAAACCCCAGATTTTCATGGAATCCCTCCTTCCGTTTGGGACAATTCCTGCTAAGTGTGATGGACCAGATACCTAAATATCTCCCGGATTTCCTCCACAATTGTTACTAATTCTGGATTTTCTGTGTATCCTTCTGTTTCCTTTTCTACACCTTCCCGAATGACTTGTTTTCCTCTGTAACATCCTGCCACATTTCCTCTTGATTTATTAAACATCCTGGATTTAGAGCTCTCACCTCTCCTATTTAGGGTGTGTAAAGTTGTAAATCTTTGGAAAATAGTCTACCTCTTCTACCAATGTGCATAGCCATACACTTTCCTGCACTATATTCTATAGAAAATAGAAAACCTACAGCACAAAGCTGTGCTGAACATGTCCTTACCTTAGAACTACCTAGGCTTACCCATAGCCCTCTATTTTTCTAAGCTCCATATACCTGTCGAGGAGTCTCTTAAAAGACCCTATCGTTTCTGCCTCCACTGCCGTCACCGGCAGCCCATTCCACGCACTCACCACTCTCTGCGTAACAAACTTATTCCTGACATCTCCTCTGTACCTGCTTCCAAGCACCTTAAAACTGTGCCCTCTCAGGCTAGCCATTTCAGCCCTGGGAAAAAGTCTCTGAATATCCACATGGTCAATGCCTCTCATTATCTTGTACACCT
Organism: Hemitrygon akajei; assembly: GCF_048418815.1. Classification (NCBI taxonomy): domain Eukaryota; kingdom Metazoa; phylum Chordata; class Chondrichthyes; order Myliobatiformes; family Dasyatidae; genus Hemitrygon; species Hemitrygon akajei. The sequence continues at coordinate 72,472,406 of NC_133139.1, forward strand.
CTATCAGGTCACCTCTCATCCTTCTCCGCTTCAAGGAGAAAAGGCCGAGTTCACTCAACCTATTCTCATAAGGCATGCTCCCCAATCCAGGCAACATCCTTCGTAAGTCTCCTCTGCACCCTTTATATGGCTTCCACGTCCATATCTAACACTTCTTTTTCCATTCTCCTCATCTGTCCAAGTCATTCTGCAGACACCTGCTTCCTCAACACTACTTGGCCAGAAAGCCATCAATTCGGTCACCCAAATCATACCGACCTCTGTGGAACATCACTAGTCACAGGCATCCAACCAGAAAAGGCTCCTTGTATTCCCACTCTTTGCCTTCTGCCACTCAGCTACTCCTCTATCGATGTTAGCATCTTTCCTATAATATCAGACTTAGTAGCCTCATGTGCGGTTCCTTGTCTTCTTAAAGCCCAAGTAAACAGCATTCACTGACAAGGAAATCTGCAGATCCTGGGACCTGTTGTTACATGACTTTAATGGGTAGGTTAATAACTTTGCAGTTGACACAAAGATTGGAAGTGCAGACAGTGAAGAAGGTCGTCGAAGGGTGCGGCAGGACATGGATCAGGTGCAGATATGAGTGGCGAAATGGCAGATACAGTTTCATCCGTGAAGTGTGAGGTGTTGCTCTTTGGGAGGTCAAACACAAGGGGACAGTACACAACCAAACCAATAGCCTTGATGCCAATTAATGTCAAAGCCTTCACAGCACCGATGGTCAGAGGGATTTTGGTATTCATGTCAACATCTCCCTGAAAGTGGCCACACAATTCGATATACTGGTAAAGAAGGTAGTTTAGTACCCTTGCCCTCATTCATCAGGGTTTTGTGCATAGGAGTCAGAAAGTCATGCGGCAGCTTTCTAGAACTTTGACTGGGCTGCGCTTGGAGTGTTGTATACGGTTCTGGTACAGGGAGGATGTGGTTGCTGTGGAAAGGCTGCAGAAGAGGTTTACCAGCATGCTGCCGGGATTTAAGGGTGGAATGTCAGGATATTTGTCTCAACGTCAAACTGTCACATGCTGGACGGTATGCCTTTGAGCTGAGAGGGGGGAAGTTTAAAGGAGATGTGTGGAGGAACTCAGCAGGTCAGGCAGATGATAACTGAAGGCAGGTGGGTGGGGAAGGTCAGGGGCTGGGGGAGATGATAACTGAAGGCAGGTGGGTGGGGAAGGTCAGGGGCTGGGGGAGAAAGAATCTGATAGGAGAGGAGAGTGGACTATAGGAGAAAGAGGAGGAGGAGTGATCAAGAGTAAAGTAATAGAGAGGTGAGAGCAAACAGAAGGTCAGGGTGGGGAAGAGAGGGGGTGGGGGAGAATTTGTTCACTGGAAGAAATTGATATTCATGCCAACAGGCTGGAGGATACCCAGAGTGAATATAAGGTGTTGCTCCTCCACCCCGAGGGTGGCCTCATCTTGGCACAGGAGGGGGCCATGGGACATCAGAACGGGAATGGGAATTAAAATGTTTGTCCACCGGGGAATCCCGCTTGTGGCAGATGGAGTGGAGGTAGTCTGTGAGGCAGCCCCCAGTTTACGACGGGTCTCACCGATGTGGAGGACGCTGCATTGGGAGCACTGGACACAATAGATGACCCCAACATATTGGCAGGTTAAGCATTGCCTTAGCTGGAAGAACGGCTTGGGGCCCTGACTGGAGGTGAGGGAGGAGGTGTGTGGCCTGGTGTAACACTTGGGCTGCTATAAGGAACAAGTGGCAGGAGGGAGATTGGTGGGATGAGACGAATGGACAAGGGAATCAGAGAGGGAGCGATCCCTGTGGAAAGTAGTGAGGGGAGGTAAAGCTATGTTTAGTAGTAGGGTCCCTTTGGAGTTTACAGAAGTTGTGGAGGGTAAAGTTTGGGATATGGAGGCTGATGGGGTGGTAGATAAGGACAAGGGGGACTGTCTCACTGTTAAGGTGGTGAGAAGATGGGGTGAATGCAGATGATCAGGAAATGGAGGAGTTGTGGGTGAAGGCAGCGTCAATAGTGGAGGAAAGGGAATCCCATTCTTTAAAGAAGGAGCACGTCTCTGTTGTCTGGGAAAGGAAAGTTGCATCCTGGGAACAGAGGCGAAGAAACTGAGAGAAGGGGAGCAGCATTTTTAGAGGAGGTAGGGTGGGAAGAGCTATAGTCAAGATATCCGTGGGAATCAGTAGGTTTATAAAAGCAGGTTTTCTTCGGCGTGATGGATGTCTGAAATTGCGTGCTGGGGGTCGATGACATAGTGATGTTGGAAAGGCTCTTCGATGGACACATGGTTATGTGGAGAACGGAGAGACACGGGTCATACTGAGGCAGAAGAGTTTTAGTTTAATTTGACATTGTGTGTTAATTGGAGACAGTATGGGCTGAACAGCTAGACTGCTTCATTGTCTCTGTCTCAAGCAAATATGGACGTATACAACTGCAAACTTTTCTTCATCAACATCACCATTGCAGAGCCTCGCCCTGCTGCCTGGACACAGAGCTGGGGGGAAGCTTGCCCCTGGCTCAGCCCTCAAGCCGGCAGGAGTTTGCAGGTGGGAGATGGAACAGCGAAACCGCAGTGTGGGCATGAGGAAATGTTACGTACTGCCCAGCTCATGTGGCCCAGACACCGCTCGTCAACGCCCAGATCTATGGGGAGCAGGAAGAACAGCCACACGACGGTGGACAGGATCAACAAGGAAACCGAACACAGCCCAGACTGGGCGAGAGTCTCTGACCCCACCACAAATTATTAAAAAAAATGAGCTCAGATTAAAATCGGCCTTATTCAGAGCCGGTGTGAAGTGCTTCTCCTGGGAGCAGCAGAACCAGTTGCAAAACACTGGGCTTTTTATTGCTCCAGTCTGCAGGCTGCCCAGGTCACCGTGATCCTAATGGAAGACTCTGCTCCTGTAGTGGCTCCCAAAAATGAACTGCCCCCCCACCCCAGCAGTGTGAAACTGTGCTGAGCGAGACCCCTGCTCACGGAGCAGCCCCGGAGCTGTCTGGGTGGCTGATTGTTCAGTGTCAGAAGTCCGCTCGCTCACTCAGAGCTGCCTGTGCAGGCTCCCCTCTGTGGCTACGTCTTTCAGTCTCGCGTCCGGGCCTAGTCCATGTTCCACCACTCCGGCAGAGCGTGCTGGCCAGGATGGGAGGAGAGGAACAAAGTGCGTAAGCAGCAGAGAAGACTGGTGACTGTAAACCTGGAAGACGTGTCCGGTGCAGTCTGAACCTTGGGCTGAGACATGACGGGAAGATTTACTGCTACAGCTACTGTACTTCTGTGTTGAGACAGAGCAAATGAAGAAAGAGGGAGCAGAGGAAAGCCTCTTGTGCCTGGGCCATGGGGCAGAAACTGTCCCAGATGAAAGCAGTAATGCATGCATATAGCATTGCCTTATCTAACAGGGAGAGAGATAGTGAGTGTTTGTGGCATTTGTGGGGGAGACCAAACTAAAGGGATAAAGATATGTGGATAAGAGACAGAAGAATTGAAGTCCAGCTGATTCTGCTGGTTGTTCAACTCTGATTATAACATCCTGTCCCACATTTACAGCTGCAAATAAAAACCGCATGTGCTGGTGAAACTTAGCATTGCTGAGAGTTAGTCATACCATTATATAGCAGAGAACTAGAGCAACACGTCCATGGTATCATCCTGTTTGTATTTGGCCCTCATCTATCTAAACCTTGCTTATCTCTGTATCTGTTCAGATGTCTTTGACTGTTCTAATTGTATTCACTATACCTTCATTCCACTTGCCCATCACTCTGCCTGACAGATTCGCTCTCAGTTGGCCTGTGCTCACCACAGCTGATGTAGTCCAAGCCATTGACTGTATCTTGACTTTCGCCTGCCTGGCTTAACCATCACCAACTTCCCTATACTGTCTTCTGCCAAAGACACCTGAAATCAGAGCCCCTGTGGCCTCGGTATTCCCCGTCCGGGTAATGTCCACCGGTCCTAGCTCTTGCAGCTTCTCTCTCGCTCTCCTCCCACTCCAACACCCCTCCACTCGCATCATCCTTCCTCCTCCCTTCCTCCTCCCTCCCCCCTTCCCCTCCCCTTCCCCTCCCCTTCCCCTCCCCTTCCCCTCCCCTTCCCCTCCCCTTCCCCTCCCCTTCCCCCTCCCCTTCCCCCATTCCCCCTCCCCATTCCCCCCTCCCCTTCCCCACCCTCTCCCCATACTCCCTCCACTTCCCCATTTCCCCTCCACTCCACCTCCCCTCCCCATTCCCTCTCCCCTCCCCGTCCCTATTCCCCCTCCCCTCCCCGTCCCCATTCCCCCCTTCCCCTTCTCCCTCCCCCACCCTCTCTCCCCTCCCCATCTTCCCCCTTTCCCCTTCCCCTCTTCCCCTTTCCCCTTCCCCTCCCCCCCAATCTCTTCCCCCACCCCCATCCTCATCTCCTCCCTATCCTATTAATGTTGTCATCCAGCTCATTTATGTTCTGCAAGTTCCAGTCGGGACAGTTATGAATGACAATATTAAGAGCAGAATAAAAACACAAAATGCTGGCAGAACTCAGCAGGCCAGACAGCATCTATGGGAGGAGGTAGTGATGACATTTCGGGCTGAAACCCTTCATCAGGAGCAGAAGTTTATTTTTGAGGTGGAGAAGAGAGAATGTCTCATCACCCATTCAGGATGGAAGCAGGCTCTTCTGCCCACTGTATCCAAACTGGACATTTGAGAACCTATCTCATTCTCCAGCACTGGGCAGTATTGTGTGTCTTTCTTTGGGTTTCCAGCATCTGCAGATTTTTCTCATGTTTGTGTTTTGAGAATACTTGCCTTTATCTTCACTCAGATTATTTCTAGATTTTAATCCCACCCCCACGTGGTGAAAATAAATCCCCTCCTTCCAACTGAACCTCCTGTACCATTCCTAACATGTGCCCTCTCTGTTGGGGGAATGTTTCCTACCAACCATGGACCCCTCAGTTAATGGTTGGGGTCCATGGTATAAAGATGGTGGGGAACCCCTGATCAAGACCATAAGACAGAGGAGCAGAATTAGACCATTCATCCCATCGAGTCTGTTCCACCATTCCATCATGGCTGATCCCGGATCCCACTCAACCCCACACACCTGCCTTCTCACCATATCCTTTGATGCCCTGACTGATCAGGAAACGATCAACTTCCGCCTTAAATATACACACGGACTTGGCCTCCACTGCAGCCTGTGGCAGAGCGTTTCCACAGATTCATTATTCTTTGGCTAAAAAAATTCCTCTTTACCTCTGTCCTAAAGGGTTGCCCCTCAATTTTGAGGCTGTGCCCTCTAGTTCTGGATATCCCCACCATAGGAAACATCCTCTCCACATCCACCTTGTCTGGAACTTTCAACGTTGGGTAGGTTTCAATGAGATTTCCCCCCCTCCCCCCACATTCTTCTAGATTCCAGTGAGTACAGGCCAAAAGCTGCCAAACGCTCCTCATTCGCGGAATCATCCTCACGAGCCTCCTCTGGACTCTCTCCAATGACAGCACATCCTTTCTGAGATAACAGGGCCCAAAACTGTTGACAATACTCCAAGTGCAGCCTGACCAATCTCCTTGCTTTTATGTTCTATTCCCCTTGAAATAAATGGCAACATTGCATTTGCCTTCTTTACCACAGACTTAACCTGTAAAGTAACCTTCTGGGAGTCTGGCACTAAATCCCTCTGCACCTCTGATGTTTGAACCTTCTCCCCCGTTGGTCTCCACTACTGCTCCTTTTTGCAAAATGCATTATCATACATTTCCCAACACTGTATCCCATCTGCCACTTTTTTGCCCATTCTTCCAGTTTGTCTAAGGCCTGCTGCAATGGCATTGCAATTCCATGATCTAAATCATTGACAAGCAATGTGAAAAGCAGCGGTTCCAATACTGACCCTTGAGGAACCCCACTAGTCACTGGCAGTCAACCACAAAAGGCCCCATTTATTCTTCTGTCTTCTGCCTGTCAGCCATTCCACTATCTATGCCAGTATCTTTCCTGTAACACCATAGGATTTAATCTTGTTAAGCGGCCTCTTGTGTGATACCTAATCAAATGCCTTCTGAAAATCCAAGTAAATGACACCCACTGCCTCTCCTTTGCCCATCCTGCTTTTACTTCCTCAAAGAACTCTGTTAACAGATATGTCAGGCAAGATTTACTTTACAGAAACCATGCTAACTGACTTATTTTATCTTTAGTCTCCAAGTACCTCAAAACCTCATCCTTAATAATAGACTCCAACATTTTTCATACCATTGAGGTTAGGCTAACTGGCCTATAATTTCCTTTCATTTGCCATCCTTCCTTTTTAAAGAGTGGAGTGACATTTACAATCCTCGAGACCTTCGGGACCATGCTAGAATCAAGTGAGTCTTGAAAGATCATGACCAATGCATCTGCTATCTCTTCAGCAACCTCTGTCAGGGCTCTGGAATGTAGCCATCTGGTCCAGGTAACTTACCCACCTTAAGACATAGAACATAGAAATGGAGAAAACCGGCAGCACAATACAGGCCCTTCGGCCCACAGTGCTATGCTGAACATGTACTTACTTCAGAAATTACCTGGAGTTACCCATAACCCTCTATTTTTCTGAGATCCATGTACCCATCCAGGAGTCTCTTAAAAGACCCTATCATATCCGCCTCCAGCATAGCCACCGACAGCCCATTCCATGCACTCACCTCTCTCTGCGTAAAAAACTTATCCCTGATATCTCCTCTGTACCTACTTCCATGCACCTTAAAATGGTGCCTTCTCACGTTAGCCATTTCAGCCCTGGGAAAAAGCCTCTGACTATCCACATGATCAATGCCTCTCATCATCTTGTACACCTCCATCAGGTCACCTCTCATCCTCCAGGCTCTGAGGAGAAAAGGCCAAGTTCACTCAACCTATTCTCATTGGGCATGCTCCCCAATCCAGGCAACACCCTTGTAAACCTCCCCTGCATCCTTCCTATAGTTTCCACATCCTGAGTTTGCCTAGCACTTTTTCCTTTGTAATAGCAATGGCACTCACTCCTGCTCCCCGAGACTCACAGACCTCTGCGAGTGTCTCCACAGTGAAGACAGATGCAAAGTGCCCATTAAGTTCATCTGCCATTTTTTGTCCCCCATTACTACCCCATCAGCATCATTTTCCAGTGGTTCATCATCAACTCTCACCTCCCTTATACTCTTTAAATAACTGAAAAAACTTTTGGCATCCTGCTTTATATTATTGGCTAGTCAGCCCTCAGAGGGTCAAGCAGAGAACTGTTGACTTTTTGGGTCAAGACCCTGCATCAGCACTCTTGTTGCTCCAGACTAACCTGTCTCTCCTCACAGCTGAATCCCTGGTAACATCCTGGTGAATCTCCTCTCCACGCTCTCCAATGTCATCACATCCTTCCTGTAGTGTGCTGACCAGAACGATGGACCATACCTTTGTTGTACCATAGCCTACCCGCTGTATAGTATATGTCCCAGCTCGTGAAGGCAAACGTTTCCTGTATGCCACCTTCACCTTATTGGTCTGTCCTGACTGCAGGGATCGTAGCACTAACACCTCTCTGTTCCTCCGGACCCGAGGACCTGTCCAATCTTCCAACACTCACCACCTTTTACATTCCTTAGGATTTCCCTGCCCATCTTGTTAAGCTCAGTCTGCAGCTGAAGTCTACCCTCCTCACAGCCAACATGGCACTAGATTTTCTATTGAATGCGAACTGAATGATTATACCTGGAGCACTTACATCATTAATGTACATTCGATGGCTACTAATAAAGTGGCCACTGAATGCACTGTAGGTTTGTTGTCTGCTGCTGTGTCCCATCCACCTCACACTTCGATGTGTTGCGCATTCAAAAATTCTCTTCTGTGCGCCACTGTTTTAACGTGTGGTTACTTGAGTTACTGTCGCCTTCCTGTCAGCTTGAATCATTCTGGCCATCCCCCTCTGACCTCTCTCATTATCAAGTTGTTTCTGCCCACCATCACTAGGTATCTTTTGTTTTCTTGCACCATTTTCTGTAAACGCTGGAGATCATCTTGAGCGCTTGAAAATCCCAGTTCAGCAGTTTCTGATATACGCAAACCACCCCATCTGGCACCAGCAATCATTCCATAACCAAAGTCACTTAGATGACATTGCTTCCCCATTCTGATGTTTGGTCTGAACAACAACTGAGCTTCTTGACCATGTCTGCATGCTTTTATGTTGCTTCCGCACATTTGACTGATTAGATATTTGCATCAACGAGTAGTGCAAAGGGCAAGGATCTCTCTGGGACATGTCTGGTCACAGGCCCCCAGTCACAAAAACAACCCTACACTGTCACCGTCTCTCCTGTGATCAAGACAATCTCAGATCGGTGTTCCATCCTGGTGATATTGATCCAGAGGTTATTTGAAAGTCAAGTACGAGGCATAAAACATTTTGCTTATTTGAGTCATTTATTGAGTGATGTAGGAAAGTATGGACAGAAGAAAATACGCAAAGAACAAAAAAAGTCATGGTTGTCCCAATTCTTACAAATGAGCTCAGACTAGACAAAAACAATACATTCCAGAGATTAGAATAACCTATGGAATAGCCAGATTTAGTGGTGTGACATCTGCTCCAGAGAAACTTCTAGAAAAATACAGAATCAGCTTATACTAGAGTTACTGAAAGCCTTGCTGAGCAATTCAGATATCCCACCCTGCAAAAATTCATTTCAGGCAGGTAGCACCGCCGCAACCCCATATCCACCCCCCCCCCCCCCACCCCGTCGACCTCCAAGGGTGTATGTAAGTATGTAAACACAAAGTACACTGCAGATGTTGGGGTCAAAGCAACACGTACAACCAACTGCAGGAACTCAGCAGGTCGGGTAGCATCCATGGATATGCTTGTTTCCACGGATGCTGCCCGACCTGCTGAGTTCCTCCAGCTTGTAGTAAGGGTGTATGTAATACTTTGTTTAGTGATTTTGTCTAATCTGTAAACCAATTTGGGTATATGCAGAAAATGTGACATTAAAGTATGTACTTATATTATCATGCAGTCGTTTTTTTTATTCTATTACAACTTTAAGCAAGTCTACAGGGAGTTCGGCCTCATCACGTAGGACATCAATAGAGTAGCTCCTTAGCAGCTAGCCAGCTAGTTTAAATAACGTTAGCTATGCTAATGAATGAATGACAGCTGTTAAACTCACCTCAACATGTCTTTTACAGTCATTTAACCCGCCACAGGTAATAGAAAAGCCACTGTTGCAAACAGTGCAGCGAGCAACACTGTCATTATCTTTTGAGGCCCGCCCACAGAGAAAACTGATAGGTCTACTGAGCACGAAGAGAGACCAATCAGGATGCTCCCTCTCGCTCTTACTCCTCCCCTTCCTCTCCCTCTCAAAAAAAATTGATTTCTGGGATATTGTATATAGTTTGCAGGCCTCAGGGAGCTCCTATCAATATGCGGGAGACTCCCGGAACTTCCGGGGGAGGTGGGTGTACATAGGTGATTATATGAAAGTACCAGCAAGCTAAGGCAGGAGATTAATTACGATTTTGCACACTGTAGTTTGTCAAATTGTCCCAGGGCGCTATCCTTTTGGACCAGTCTCCCATGTGAGGTCTGTCAAGGTCCTTTCATCAACGACTCTGCACTGACAGGCACAATCAACGCCTTGATCAAACTGGTCCGACAAGATTTTCTTGCTGACTTTTTCTGATGGATTTCATTCTCTTCAAAACGTGATTTATCCAGTAACTCCCCCAGCACTGGTGTCAGGGAGAGTGGGATGGTTTAGAATGGTTCTTTTCTAGCCCGGGGGCGCCCACCTTGCGCGCTGAGCGACACTGATAAGAGTGGACATGATGCTGTTTTCATTGCAGGTACACTTGATCCCACCTGAGAGGGAAGGAGCCATGGGGAGCTGCCACTACAACCTGACCATCCCCCTCTTCTACAAATCAGCCGGCAAAGACTTGACTGACAGGTGGCGGACGAAGGATGTGCTGGTGGTTACCCTGGGCCTCTCGGTATGTGTGATAGTCATACTGGCCAACTCGCTGGTCATCGCGGCCATAGCCCTGAACCGCCGCTTCCACCAGCCCATCTTCTACCTGCTGGCCAACCTGGCTGCCACGGACTTCTTCTCCGGCGTGGCCTACACGTACCTCATGTTCCACACGGGCCCGCGCACCGCGGAGCTGACGGTGCACACCTGGTTCCTGCGGCAGGGGCTGATCGACACCAGCCTGACGGCCTCTGTCGCCAACTTGCTGGCAGTCGCCGTGGAGCGCCACCAGACCGTCTTCCAGATGCAGCTGCACAGCAACATGAGCAACCAGCGCGTGACCTTCCTCATCGTCTGCATTTGGATCACCGCCATCCTGATGGGGCTCATCCCCCAGATGGGCTGGAACTGCGTGTGCGACCTGGACACCTGCTCGCGGATGGCTCCCCTCTACAGCCGCAGCTACCTGGTCTTCTGGGCCATCTCCAACCTGGTCATCTTCTGTGTGATGTTGCTGGTGTACATGCGAATCTTCTGTTACGTCCAGCACAAAGTGCAAAGGATGTCCCAGCACACGTTCCACTCCAGGCACAAGGAGACCATGATGAACCTCATGAAAACGGTCGTCATCATCCTGAGTGAGTCTGCTGTTCTTTATAGAGATAAGTCACACTGGGTGTAATGTAGTTCATACACCACCGCACCTGTATCGTGCAGCCTTCCCCCTCCCACTCACCATTAGCAAATCCACTGTCCCTCAGGCCTGCCTACAAATTTATCATGCTGATTCTAATCTTGAGAGGAGCAATTCCTCCTGCATTCACTGGTATTTACAGCCAGTTCCAGAGTCCCAACCAGTCTTGAAATATAAGACACACAGGTAAACAGGTGGGTCAGACCCTGAGGTCGGCACTGTGAGTCACCAGAAAACCTGGGACAAGGGCCAGGTGAGAGGTAATCAAAGCCTTGAGAGATCTCTTTGAATAATGGGCATTGGACTGATGGATCCCAAAGGATCATATAGCGATCATATGATGACAGTAAATCTGTATCAGTATCCGCCCACCCCCCATGCCCCTCCCCGCCCCTGACTCCCCCGCCTCTCCGCTCCTGCCCCTCCACAGCCTTCCCACCCTTTTCCCCACTCCTTTCCCCCACTCCTCACCCCCCCACTCCTTCACCCCCCACTCCTCACCCCCCACTCCTCACCCCCCCCACTCCTCACCCCCCCCACTCCTCACCCCCCCACTCCTTCACCCCCCCACTCCTCACCCCCCCACTCCTTCACCCCCCACTCCTTCACCCCCTCACTCCTCACCCCCCCACTCCTTCACCACCCCACTCCTCACCCCTCCACCTTCACGCACTCTCCTCCGTGGCCCCCGGAATCAGTGCTGGGACCCTTACAGTTTGTGGTATACATTAACTATAGATGTGACTGTCGGAGCCACGACTGGTACGTTTGCAGAGGGTGTGAATATTGATGGGGCGGTTATCAGAGAGGATGGTGATGGTAGGAGAAAGTTTTTTCTCAGCATGCAAGGCAAACGAAGCAATGCCAGATGGAATTTAATCCTGAAGTGCCAAGTGATGCTCTTTAGGAGGGTACAGTATGACCTTGGATTCTGGAATATGGACTGTGAAGAAATAAACATAGTGAATGTAGTGACTGTCTTCAGGCAAGAGAGGATGACGGAAGGAGGAGGAGTGAGATCGGCTCAAGAGAAATGTGGAGTCCAGGGCTTTTGATAAGTTGGTTTATCATTGTCTCACGTATTGAGGTATAGTGAAAAATATCGTTTTGCATGCCATCCAGACATCACTTCTTCATATCAGTGCACTGAGGCAGTAATAAATACCTTCGCCTGACCTCAGTGATAGAAAAATACTGAGAAAGCATCTGAGGAATAGTCTAAATAATCACTTAAAATCAAGGACGGCACAGTTTGTTCTGGAAAATGTGCTGAACTAATTTGAGTGGGACAGCGACAAGGAGAGCTGGGGAGGGGGATGCGGTGTTGTAAGTGCAGTTACTTATGTGGGTATTCAGTGAGGCATTTGAGAAGGTCTCACATTAGAAACCGATCAGAGTACAACGAGAACTGGCCAAATGACGGTCAAGTGACAGCAAGGCTGAAGTTGGGTTTGCAGGGCTAATTTCAGGTCACTGCTCATTGTGTGTTATTAATGATTTGAATTTAATAGGATCCACACTGCATGCAGATAAATCAGCGTGGATCATGTGACTGATGGGGAAAAATTGTGGTCAGGAGATCTGATATGGAAATGTGACAAGTTCTAAGAACTTGGCATGAATGAAAAACTATTATTAGGGAAATGAGTGTGTTGGAGGAGCAAAATTGCCAGAGATCAGTGACCTATGTCCTTCAAAGTGCTGGTGTATTTTTGTTGAAACTGTATAAGATTTTGGTAAGGCCTAATTTGGAGAGTTGTCTGTTTTGGTCACCGACCTACAAGAAGGATGTAAATAAGGTTGAAAGAGCACAGAGAAAATTTACAACGATGTTGCCGGGTCTGGGGGACTTGAGTTATGTGAAAGGTTGAATAGGTTCGCACCTTATTTGTTAGAATGTAGAATATTGAGTGGAGATTTGATAGAGGTATGCAAAATTATGAAGGGTATAGATAGGGTTTTTTCTACCGAGATTGCATGAGACTTCGACCAGACGTCATATGTTAAGGGTGAAAGGTGAAAAGTTTAAGAGGAACATGAGGGAAAACTTCTTCGTTCAGGGTCATGAGAGTGTGGAATGAGCTGCCAGCACAAGTGGTGCATGCGAGCTCGATTTCAGTGCTTAAGAGAAGTTTGGATGTATATGTGGAGGGGTATGGAAGCCTGTGGTCTGGGTTCAGGTTGATGGGACTAGGTGGTTTAAATGGTTTGGCGTGGACTAGATGGGCTGAAAGACCCGTTTCTGTGCTGACTATGTAATTGAAGTTATCCCTACTGGTTCGGAGCCTAACTGTTCTTGAACCTGGTAGTGTGGGACCTAAGACTCCTGTACCTCCTTCCCGATGGCAGCAACGAGAAGAGAGCGTGGCCTCGATGGTGGGGGTTCTTGATGAAGGATGCTGCTTTCTTGTGCCAGCGCTCCTTGTAGATGAGCTCAATGATGGGAAGGACTTTTTCTGTGATGGACTAGGCTGTATCCACTACTTTTTGTAGTCCTTTCCGTTCTTGGCCATTGGCGTTAAGATCCTCCTATTGGTGTATCTGTAGAAGTTTGTCGAAGTTTTAGAAGCTTTACCGAAACATGATTTACAGAGTTTTATTTTGGGACAGGAGGTAAAGTAGTGAAACTCATGCCCGTTGAAGTGCCTGGCTGAGTCTTGTACAGCTGTGTGGTTTTGAACCAAGAAGCCAGAAATGGGACTGCCCTAAATAACTGGTTATTTCTGGCCATCTCTAGATTTGCAGTTGAGGAATAACTCTTCCACACTCGTTGGGCACTGACTGTTTTCCTGTGGTGGGGAATGTATTGAGCAATCCAGGTCTGTCTTGGCTCAGACCCAAGCCCAGGGGAGGTTTTGTTGCAGCTCCTTCACTGTCTCATCCAGTGTGTCTCTTGTCAGGATAGTCAAGCAAAATACAACAGCGGTTGTGGTTTGTGTTTGTGCTTAGATTACTATTTAAGACTTAATGAGGCCTTTGCAGTTCTCTGGGCTCCACGTGGAACAACAGCCTCTCAAGCGGTGTATTTTTAGCACTTGTTTGCTCTTTGATGTAAATCTGTGTACATCGGATGGGATCGAGCAGTGCTGGAACAGCTGAGATCATGCAACATGTGGGGCTGAGAAGTTACTGGGAGAGCTGCATGCAGGGTACCTAATTTTAAACTGACGTACGACTGGCTGGGTGCACCATTGTGAGGGCAGGGAGTTATTGTGGTCTATTGGTCATTATTTCTCCCTGAATTTGTATAACCATGATCTCATTCTATTTGTGGAACTTTGCTGAGTGCTAATAACCACTTCTTAGAGGCCAGCTGTGTCAACACTTGAAGAACATCTTCCATGCTGTACAGCATTGCGTCAGTCAGATTCTCAAAACCCCTCATCCCACCCCACCCCATTACCAGAACTAATCTTTTTTTTAGAATGCCTTGCAAGAAACAGCTTTGTGCAGCAAGATTTCCCCTTGGGATTCAAACAGAATGAGTCTCAGATTTGCTTGAACCAAAGTGGCTGTCTTAGTTCTGTTAATTCACTGAAAGGCTAAGGACTAGCTCATTAAGCCTGAGGAAAAGCCAAGGTTCTGTATAAACCTCAAAGAGAGTGTGGGCGGTGAGGCTCTACCTAGCAAGGAGCCAAAGTGGATCAGATTCAGGGTCAATGTTGCCGGGACAGGGTCACTCCTGAGGGAGAGGTTAGGCTGTGGAATTGCCTGAGAGTTTCTGGTGGGAGTTCAGTCGATAAACTGACCTGTAAGCACAAGAGGTTCTGCAGGTACTTGAAATCCAGAGCAACCCACAAAATGCCGGAGGAACTTGGCAAGTCGGGCAGCATCTGTGGAGAGGAATAAACAGTCAACGTGTCCAATGCGGTCCTTCATCAGGGTTGAAGAGGAAGGGGGAAGAAAGAATAAAAAGGTTGAGGGAGGGGAAGGAGTACAAACCAGCAAGTGATAAGTGAAACCAGGTGAGGGGGATATTGGATGAAATAAGAAGCTGGGAGGTGATAGGTGGAAGTGGTAAAAGGCTTAAGAACAAGGAATCTGATAGGACAGAACAGTTGACCATAGTGGAAAGAGAAGAAGGAGGGGCACCAGAGGGAGCTGATGGCAAGTTAGGAGAAAACATAGAAATCTACAGCTCATTACAGGCCCTTTGGCCCACAATGTTGTCCCAACCATGTAACCTACTCTAGAAACTGCCTAGAATTTCCCTACTGCATAGACCTCTATTTTTCTAAGCTCCATGTACCAAACTAAGAGTCTCTTAAAAGGCCTTATTGTACCCGCCGCTACCATCTTTGCTAGCAGTGCATTCCACGAGCCAGAATGGGGAATGGAAAAGGAGAGGAGGGGGAGAGGGAGGTATCACCGGAAGTTAACAAGATCAGTTATCTTGTCCTCAGGTTGGAGGCTACCCAGATGGAACATGAGGTGTTGCTCCTCCAACCTCCTTCCTGACAGTGGAGGAGGCCAGGGACCAACATGTCGGAATGGGAAGTCAAATTGAAGTGGCGGCCTTTGGGAAATCCCACCTTTTGAGGTGGATGGAGTGGAGGTGCTCGGCAAAGTGGTTCCCCAATTTAAATCAGGTCTCGCCAATGTAGAGGAAGCTGCACCGGGAGCACCGGATACAGTAGATGGCTTCAACAGATCCGCAGGCAAATTGTCGCCTCAGCTTTGGGGCCTTGGTGAGGGAGAAGATGTAAGGGCAGATGTAGCACTTGTCACACTTGCAGGTGTAAGTGCCAGGAGGGAACGATGTGTTTAGTGGTAGGATCCCATTGGAGAAACTACAGAGAACGATGTGCTGGATTTGGAGGCTGGTGGAAGAGTAGGGAAGGACAAGAGGAACTCTACCCCAGTTCTGGTGGTGGAAAGATGGAGTGGGGGCAGATGTCTGGGAAATGAAGGAGATGCGGGTGCGGGCAGCGTCGATGGTAGTGGAAAGGGAGCCCCATTCTTTGAAGGTGGAGGACATCTTAGATGATCTGGAATTGAAAGCTTCATATAGGTGTGGAAGAGGTGGAGGAAGTGATAACTAGAGGCAGGATGGGGAGGGGTATAATCAAGGTCATCAGTAGGTTTATAAAAATGTCAGTCGATAGTCTACGTCTGGAGATGGTGACAGACAGATTGAGAAAGAGGAGAGGGGTATCAGATGGATCAAGCAAATTTGAAGGCAGGGTAGAAGTTGGAGCAAATTGATGACAAGATTGATAAAATTGATAGCATCAATAAAATTGCTGAGCTCAGTATGTGTGCGGTTGCTGATAGAGTGAAGAAACTGAGCTTGTATTCTGATTATTGCTCTGGCAATGTGAACTGCAGTGAGTTCAGCAAGATTTGGACATGTTATCTGTCTGCTCGGTGTCCTGTGTCGGCCAATGCTTATCAAGTCATATGGCGTGAAACAGACCGTTCGGCCGAACTTGTCATTGCTAACCACGGTGCCCGTCAACCCGCTCCCGTTTGCCTGCGTTTGGTGCGAATCCCTTTAAGTTTTTCATACCCATGGACTTATCAAAATGTCTTTTAAATGTTATTGTCTCAGTCACTTCCTCTGGCAGCCCTGTAAATGCATCGCCCTCTGTGTGAATGTAGAATAGTACAGAACAGTACAGGCCCTTTGGGCCACGATGTTGTGCTGACCTCTGAACCTACTTGCGGACCAATCTAACCCTTCCCTCCCACGTTGCTCTTCTTTTTTCATTCATCCACCTGTCTATCTTACAGTTTCTTAAATGCCCCTACTAATGCATTTGCCTCTATCACCACCCCTGACCATGCACTTACCACTCTCTGTATATTAAAAACTACCTCTGACATCCCCAAGTTATTCTCAGATCCCTTTTAACTCTTTTCCTCCTCAATGTCCACTAGATTTTGGTTCCCCTTTCCTGCACAACAGATTGTATGCATTAACCCTATCTATGCCCCCCATGATTTTATACCCGCCCAATAAGATGTCCTGTCAGTCTTCTATGTTCCAAGGAATAAAGGGCTAACCTGCCCCAGCTCTCCCTGCAGCTCAAGTCCTTGTAATATCCTGAGATGTGACACACCATTTGGTTTAACTCTGCTGTTCATTCTCGCGTCTCCTCTGCCTTCCACCACCGGCTGCCAGCAGGAGCAGGCCGAGGATACTTAGCCAGTGGTGTTTACCTATTTGCTGTGGACGTTACTCCTCACTTCAGTCCACTCTGGGCAGCCTCCCATGCCCTTGCGTATCTGCTTCTGCTCCCACCATCCTTTGAACAGATTCCAAATATTCTCAGCCCTCGAGAGAAGTTTGCCACCTTTGAACAGTGACCCTCAGCTCTGGGTCCTTCCCAAAACAAAATATGATCTCCAGTTTTCTCCGTCACCCTCTCCTCCCCTTTTGAACGTATGCAAACCTGTCCCGCCACTGCAAACTGCTTCTAATGAATGACGTACTTGTGGAGATCAGGGCAGTGTGCTGGGGCTTCTCTCCAGCCCCTGCCTCCCTTCCTAGTTCTGAGATCTCCTCAGTGTCTGATAGAGCTGCAGGTTACCACTCAGTTAAATTTGATTATTATTGTCACACGTACTAAGGCACAGTGTAAAGCTGGTCTTATACACTGGTCATAAAGATCGGATCATTCTACAGTGCTTTGAAGTAAAACAAGGTATAACGATGACAATGCAGAATAAAGTGTAACAGCTACAGAGAAATTACAGTGCAGGTAAACAATAAGCTGTAAGATCTTAACAAGGCAGATTGCGAGGTCAGGAATCCACGTTATCGTACTAGGGAACCATTCAATGGTCTTATAACAGTGGGGTCTCTGCACTCGTTTGGTTTCTTCAGAAAATGTCTCCACCATTTCCCAAGGCCATTCCTGTAGCAGAGTTCCCTGTTCTATTCTAAGGAAAGAATTCCTCATTTCCTTTTTGGTTTTGTTTGTAATTATGGCATATTTATTTCATTCTCTGTAGTGTCTCCCGGTCCATCCCCAGCTCAGCAGCTTCTGCCCCGGAATTCTGTTATGGGAAGAGGGATGGGGGGCGGTGCGCCAACGATTACAGCAAGTCTGTGAAGCGTTAAGAACATTGAAGTAATTTATTTCAAATTTCGCAAGGTAAACAGTGCTACCCTGGGCCAGGAATGTCCAGGGCAGTCCCAGTCTGTAGGAGACTGTCAGTTGTCGGGTGGTTACAGCAAGGGCTGCACTTCCTTGAGAGTGAACAAACAGGTCTTTCATTCAGGACGACGGGAAAACACGCGACTGTCTTTCTCCTTTTTCAAGAGAAACAAACTGTCGCCCTATAGCTGTAAACTGATTTGGAACGCAGAGCAACACCCTTCTTCCTTCAGTCAGGCTGAGACAAGTCTAACGTTGCTTTTGAATTTCTTCTACCCAGCGCTTCATACAGTTGCCTATAACTGTGTTAGCCTGTGATACTGCATTATTGATCAGTTCACCTGTAGCCCAAGGTGTGTGTGGTGTTTCAGCCACTGTTTTATTTAAGGTGCATCTGAACTCTCTTCCCAAGGCCCATCTCTCCTCCCTCACTGCACCAGTACTCAGCTGTCAACTGATGTCCCAACTTGTAAGTTTTCTTTTTGCAAGATTGTCTTATTAGGAAGAGCGATGAGTGCAGAAGGGGACATCCTCAGCTGGGGAGATGCTGAACCTTTTGTGCATTGGTTTTTTGTCAGTCTTTGCTCATGCATAGTTTTTCATAAATTCTGTTGTATTTCTTTATCTGTGTATAAATCCCTGCAGGAAAATGAATCTCAAGGCAGTATATGGTGTCATATTCATACTTTAAGAATGAATTTTACTTGGACCTTGACTTTGGGACAGAACCCACTGAGGTTTTACTGGAGGACCCTCAAGAACCACACTTCTGGACTTGGGTAGTTTGAAAATTGGTCCTGAGAGGATGTGGAGCTGGTAGGATGTGGGACCAGGCCGGGCATGACCTGTCTTGAGTGGGGGGGTGTGACAAACTCCCCAACCTGTCTCCACTTGTTCTGGGAGAAAGTGAGTGTGTGGGTGAGGGCTAGAATCTGGAGGAGTTTTTAAGTAAATGGGATTAGTGTTGATAGACTGTGGAAGGATTGGGTGAGGGTGAGACAGCTGGGGGGGCGGGGTTGGCTGGACATCAGAGTAGTGTGCAGTGGGTCCCATCAGTGGGTGGAGTGCCTTTGGCCCTGTACTTAGGGCATAGTTGGAGCCAAGTTTGGCAGCCTGGGTCATAAATCTCGGAACACTGAGTGCCGAGCAGAGGCTGACTGCGTGCAATTACTTGCTACCCTTCACTACGCCCTATGTGAGTCATTACAAGCACACTGCCTTACACCCGTGGGTCCTGGGAAACTCGCCAGGGGAGCCGAAGATAAGGAGTGGGGAGGCTGAGTGAAGCAGGGTGCAGGGGAGGAGGGGATTGTAACCATGGGTTTCTGCACGTCTTCACACTCTGTGCTGTATGAACCATCGCTCCAGTGAATTTCAGACTAAATAGTCATTTAGTCTGTGCTGAATCATTAATCTGTTTCGTTCCATCGACGTGATTCCGGACAATAGCCCTCCATACCCATCCGATCCGTGTTCCTATCCAAATTTCTCTTCAATGTTGAAATTGACCGCACGTCCACCATTTGCGCCGGAAGCTCGTCCCCCACTCTCACCGTCCTCTGAGTGAAGAAGTTCCCCCTCATGTTCCCCTGAAACATTTCACCTTTCACCCTTAACCCATGACCTAACCTCAGTGGAAAAACCTACTTGCATTTCAAAGGTTCATTTATTATCAAAGCATGTATCCAAATAAAACTCTGAAATTTGTCTTCTCCAGATAGCCACCAAACAAACAAAGAACATGAAGCTTATTCAGAGAGAGACATCAAACCCACTGCCTCCCCTGCACAGAAAAGAATAGCATCCCGATCATCAATCCCCAAACCCCCTTTCCCCACACTAAACAGAACAATAACATCGACCCCCCCAAAAAAAACTGTCCCCACACAAAAAGCTAACAGAACACAACAGAACATCAACCTCCAAATACCCCCCCCCCAACACACAATAAAACGGAAAGGGAGCAGGCGATTTAAAAAAAACACACAGAATATAAAAACCGTAAGTCTGAAGTCCACAGTCCAATCCATAACCGCAGAACCCCGATACCATCCTATGATATCGTTGACATTCAGCTAAAGAGAGGGACACCACATGAGGCAGAGAGGCCTACTGTGTGTCACTGCAATAGTCTGCTCACAGTCTCCTCCTCCGTCGGTGCTGAAATTCTCGCTCACCTTCTGCATTCACCTTGATCTCAATCTTCCTCAGTGCTTTAGTTGGCAATTAATGGATGCTTTATCCGGTTAAATCAGTGGTTCCCAACCTTTTCTATGCCCCACACCCCTAGGAAATGTTTGATTAATGTTCACACCCCCTACAAAAGTAATATCACATTTGAAGATGAAGACGTCTTAATTTCTAATTTTTGAACCACAAATTGAACCACATACAAATTCGGTATACAAATGCGGGTGAACCACATACAAATGCGGGTGACCAAATTAAACTTAAAAAAATAAGCTTTTAACTCAGTGCATAAAAGCAAATATAAATTGAGCAGTTAGATTCTAATTTATTCAGAAAAAATTGTAAATAGTAAATTGATGAGACTCCTCAACTCTGAGGTGTAACTCCCAGGTAACACTGATGAGAATCCTCAATGCTGACTCGGGCAGCGGGAGACTGGAGTGTGCTTGGGACAAACGTTACTACCACTTCTCAAGGCACACTGGCAGCTGGTTGAGTGACAATTTGTGACTCGTCACTCAAGGACACAAGCCACTCTTTGTCACACCCCCTGGGGGTGTGGGCACCCCAGGTTGGGAACCCCTGGATTAAATGGAGTCGATATCAGCTCACGCCCCGTCTCGAAGATTCTTCGCATCTAGGCCGGCCGAGTACGCGCTCGCTTCCCGGAATCTTCTGGGAGACAGCAAAGCTCTGGATCACTCGAACGATCCTCAAGCTGTAAATCGCGGGCTCTAACAGTCCCAGAAACACATGTAAGGTGAAAAACAAATGTAAAAGTAAAGAAGGCACTTTCGTGACCTATCTGGAAGATGTCGACTGAGGGAACGTTGTATGCTGGTGCCATCTTCACCGGATACCCCTCAATTTTGTGCTCCGTTACCAAATCTTCCCTCAGTCAGAATCAGGTTTAATATCACCAGCGTATTTATTAACTTTGCTGCAGCAGTACAATGCAGTATGTAATAAAGGAAAAGGAACTGTGAATTACAGTATGAATATATATATATTAAATAGTTAAAAAAGTAGTGCAAAAAAATTATTGAGGTAGTGTTCATGTGTTCAATGTCCATTCAGAAATCAGATGGCAGAGGGGGAAGAAGCTGTTCCTGAATCATTGAGTGTGTGTCTTCACTCTCCTGTATCTCCTTCCTGATGGTAGCAATGAAATGAGGGCACGTCTTGGGTGAAGGGGGTCTTTAATGAAGGGCACCACCTTTTTGGGGCACCATCTTTTTGAGGCACCACTCCTTGAAGATGCCCTGGATACTACAGATGGAGCTGACTAATCTTACAACTATCTGCAGCTTACTTCAATCCTGTGCAGTAACCCCCCCCCACCCCCCCATACCAGATGCAGCTGGTTAGAATACTCTCCATGGTATATTTGTAGAAGTTTGCAAAGTTCAAGGTAAATTTATTATCAAAGAACATACAGTATATCGCCATATACAACCCTGAGATTCATTTTCTTCTGGGCGTACTGAATAAATCCAGAATTGTAATAGAAAGACTGCACTGACTGGGTGCTCAGCTAGGGTGCAAAAGACAAGAAACTCTGCAAATGCAAACAGAAATAACTAATAATAAATATTGAGAACATGAGATGACTTCATAGGTTGTGGGAACATTTCAGTGATGGGGCAAGTGAAGTTGACTGAAGTTATCCCCACTGGTTCAAGAGCTTGATGATTGAGGGGTAATAACTGTTCCTGAACCTGGTGGTGTGAGTTCTGAGGCTCTGGTACCACCTTCCTGATGGCAATGAGAGAAGAAAGCATGACGTGTGATGGGGGTCTTTGATGGTGGACGCTTCTTTCCTGCGACAGCACTCTAGGTGGATGTGCCTGATGGTGGGGGGTGGGGGGGGGGACTTTACCTGTGATGGATTATGTTTTGTGGGAATTTCTGTTCATGGGCGCTGGTGTTTCCATACCAGGCAGTGATGTAACCAGACAATGAACTCTCTACCACGCATCTATAGAAGTTTGTCAAAGTTTTAAATGTCATGCAGAAACTTCATAAACTTCAAAGGAAGTAGAGGTACTGTCGTGCTTTTATTGTAATTCCACTTTTGTGCTGGGCCCAGGACAGATCCTCTGAAATGGTACCACTGAGGAATTTAAACTTCGTGACACTCTCTGCCTCTGATCTCCTGATGAGGACTGGCCCAAGAACCTCTGTTTTCCTCCTCCTGAAGTCGATAATCAGCTTCTGGATCTTGCTGACATTGAGTAAGAGGCTGTTGTTATGGGACCACTCAGTCAGGTTTTCAATCTCCCTCCTATATGCTGATTTGTCACCACCTTTGATTTGACCGTCTTCTCTGGTCCAATCTTAACGGGTTAGGACTCCATTCCCTGGAATAATCTTTTATGTTCCAGCGACGAAGGCTTAACCTATTCCACCTTTCCCTATAACTCAGGTCCTCAAGACCTGGCGACATCCTTGTAAATTTCTCTGCACTCTTTCAATCTTATTTACATCTTTCCTGTAGGTAGGTGACCAAATCTGTCCAGAATACTCCAAACAAGGGTGTGGAGTTGGAGGGGGGAAAGGGGTGTGGATGGGGCAGAATTTGCTAAGTCTGTTGAGGAGAGTTTTCTGAAACAATATGTTGGGGAATGAGTAGGGCAAGTGGCTGAAGTGTCAATGGGGGCACTAGTGGCCAGAATTCCTTTAGATTTAAATTAGTTATGGAATGCAATACTACTGGTCCGCACTGTAAAGCCCTACGTTGGGACAAAGCTAATTCTGTGGGTGTTTGACAGCATCTTACAAAGGTTGATTGGGAGAGGTTTGCAGATAAAGGGACATGTGGCAAGTGATAGGTTTTTTGCAGTGAGATAGGAAGAGTACAGGGCCAACATGTTCCAGTTAGAGTGAAGGACAGGGCAGGGAGGATTAAGGAATTCTGACTGACAAATGATTTTGTAGTTCTCATCAGGGGAAAGGAAGAGACATATGTTAGTATAGACAACTGGGGTCAAGCAAATCCATGAGTATAAAGTCTGAAGGAGTAGACACGGGTAAAAAGAGAACATATGGTAGTTTTGACAGGTAGGTAAAGGAGAATCCCCTAAGAGATTCTTTGAGTATAATAAGGGCAAAAGGGGAAATCAAGAAGAGAATATGTTCTCTAAGGATTTGCAAGACCATCTATGAGTGGAGCCGTAGGAGATGGGTGAGATCTTAAATGATTTTTTCTCATCTGTACCTATTGAGGGGAAGGTCACAGAAATTCAGTAATTCAGGGAATTCCTGAAACATTTCCACATTATAACTGAGATGCTGGTGTTCTCAACGCACGTAGGGTGGATGCGTTTCTGGAGCTGACCGTCTATCCTTGGAGGGAGGGAAGAAATTTTTGAGGCCCTGGCAGTTAGTCACCCTCCTAGAAGACTAGAGGGGGGGGAATGCTGCCTTTATTTAAGAAGGGCTACAAAGGGCTCTGCTGGCTAGTACTCCAATGTCAGGGTTTGGGATATTATTGAAGGGGATTCTGTGAGACAAGATTGACCTGCATTTAGAAACCAAAGACTGATTAAGAATAGTCAGCATGGAGAATTGTCTCAAATTTGATTAAGAATTTAGAACAAGAGGACTGACAAGAGTAGGGTGACAGATATTAGCTACGTAGGCTTTAGCAAAGCCCTTGACAATATACAGCATGGTAGACTGGTCTGGAAGACAAGGTCACATGGAGACCAGCGTGAACTAGCCAATTGGATACAGAAGTGGCTGGGTTGGATTTGATGTTGTTTTCATTAGCAGGTGATTTGTGAGGCTGGGCTGACGGAGGAGAAAGCTCATAGTGTTTGCTCCTACAACCAGAAGTGCCCTCTGGTTTTACAGCAAAGGTGGCCATGATGTGAATCTGCCTTGACAAATGAGATTGAGTTGTATCTTGCCACCTTGTTCTTGATGATCTCAGTGATCTCAGTCACCATCAACCAATACTTTCCCAAACCATCTTCTACTTGCTGGCCAATCTGGCCTCACGTGGGCACCTGTCCGAAAAAGGAAGTCCATGGATCCAGGGCAAGTTGAAAAAAAATCATTCTAAAATTGGCTTGGTAGTAGACAGTGTGTGATGGAGGGTTGTGGGTGTGATTGGATGTCTGTGACCAATGGTGTTCTACAAGGATCAGTGCTGGGGAACTTTGCTGTTTGTTATATATTTTCTCCTAGAGGGGGAATTGGAAGTCTGAGTGGTTGGTGGAGGCTGAGACTCTCTAAACGGTTAAGTATTAAGATGAGGATTTAAGTCATCACTGCTCAGAAGGCATTGGAGCAAGTGCTAGTAAATGGGATTGGTGTGGTCTCAACTCACCTCTGTACCAGTTACCCCTAACGCTCAAATTTTTGATCTTTGAAGTATTTACCAATCTCTATCTTAGATATATTTGATAATCTGACCTTCACAACCCTTGGACAGACAATTCCAGAGATTGATTCATCCTCTGAAAGAAGAATTTTCTACACATCTCAGTTTTAACTGACAAACTCCTTATTTTGTGCCCTTGTCCACCTTTGACTCTTCCACTTGTGAAAATATCTCAACAGCTATCCAGTCATGCCCCCTTAGGATCTTCTGTGTTTGAATATTCACCCCTCATTCTGTTGAACTCCAAACTGAAAAGCCTCCCAGTAGAACATCCCCCAGGGTTGTCCTCATCACAGGCAGGCGGGCTGCCGGACAGTGGGACAGAAGGATCTGCTCCGGCATGTATCTCTAAACAAAAATAAAAATAATGCCAAGCCTCACCTCTTGGAACTTTTCCATTTTCCTTCCTGTCCTGCTGCGTGTTAGTGATGGAGAGAGTAAGTCACTGAGGGCCAGAAACCAGTCCCTGAAGATTTGCTGCCAGTTTGCTTGAAATGGTGTTTTTTTTGGAAAAGGTCCAATTTTTTCTAACTCGCTGCTGTCTATGAGATGGCCAGATTTTCATCCATATTACCACCCTGTCAAATTCCTCTTGAAAATCTAAATAAACTACATCAACAGGTTCCACTCTTTCAACTCACCCTGTCATAACCTCAAAGGTTTCAAGCAAATTTGTCAAACATGATCTACCTTCCATTAAACTGGATTGTATTCAGCTTTATAGAACATTACAGCTCAGTAAAGGCCTTTTGGCCCACAATGTTGTGCTGACCTATTAACCTATGTGTCTGAAATGCTTAGTTACTTTCTCTGTAGTTAGTAACTCTATCAGCATACCAACAATACACGTTGAACAAACTGGCCCAAAGTTCTTCACCTTTCTTGAAGAGATGGGTCACGTTGGCTGTTTCCCAATCTCTTGGAACTTAGTTCTGAAAAATATCATCCAATTGGAATATTATGTCCATAATTTGTGGGAACGCACAAGTTTACATGCAGAATGCTAGAAACGGGCAAATTTCTCCAGCAAACATGTTTGTTATTGCTTTGGAGGAGTGGGGGTGTGGGCTGTTTTGACTGCCTTTCCTGAGTTTTGGTTTGTATTGTGAGTGGTGTTTGTATGTATTTTACTTCTGTGCGAATTGGTGCAATTTGTGGTCAATTAAAAGATGGTGCAGCGGTCTCACTGTAAAGTGGGCCACTTGGCCCCTCATGTCTGTTTGCCCATTTAATGAGGTCATGGCTGATCCAACTGTAGCCTCAGTTCTCTATGCCAATGCACCCTCTATCATCTTTCGCCTACTTTTATCAGAGTACTGTTCTAGCTGTGCTTTAACCTTATCAAAGGCCCCATTCCCACAAAGTTTTGAGAAAGAAGGTTCCAAGGAATCAAAAATAAAATTCATTCTCTGTCTGGGCTTGGTGAGCCTTTAGAGAAGCAACACATTTTCCAGTAAGAAACAGTGAGGATATGTCAGTTGCCCCACTCCAGGCCCTGAATCTATTCAGGAATAGGGTGATCATTGATCAGAATCAGAAATTTGATGAAATGGAATGGATTAATTCTTTGAGTACTCTGGTAGCAAAGCAGATGGATCATAGGAGAATACAAATCAAAGTAACTGTGAGTGCTGGAAATCTGAGGCACTAACCCAGCAGGTCAGGAAGCACTTATGGAGGAGGGGAACCATTATCTTGAGGTTGAAGACAAAACACTGACAAAGACTCCCAGACCCAAAACTCTTGTGTCTCCTTCCACGTATGCTGTCTGACCATTCCTGCTACCTTCTGGATAGAGGGAGCTTGTGGCTGTGGGTTTTACTTTGGTATTTTCAAAAAATTTCGGTAAAGCACCGCACAGGCACCCCCTGTGTCTCAGGGAGGGCCTCTGACGCAAGGGTCTGGGCCTACAACTGGGAACCTGCAGAAGCTATTTTCAAGGTGACACTGTCAGCGTGCAATGGGATTGGAGCTTACAGTCTGTACTCAGGACTTCAAGGGAATGAGTTGCTTCTCCGTGTTTGTGTAAGAGTGGTTGTGTGAAGGGCACTGGAAAGCAATTTAGAGGTTAATGGGACGGGCACGTGAAGATTAACGGAGGGCAGTGCTGAGCCAATTCATTAGCCGACAGGACAGAAAAACACTATTCTTTAAGAAGTGTTGGATGGGTCCCTCTGTTTAAGGAAGGTTTATCTGAGAGGTAGTGAGGAGAGCTCCCACTGCTGATTACTGAGCGAGGCTGGGGTTTCACCTAACGAAAGTCTGAGCGGAGTAAGTTTGCTTCTCCAGACCCAGTTCGGAACGGACTGAGGGGCGTTGCTTCTCTCAGGGGTTAGCGGAGGTTCCTTTCATCTGAAATTTTCTCAGGAGGAGCAAGTTTTAAGCATTCTGTTCCTTGGAATAGTGGATAGAGAAGTAGAGGCAAGGGGAGCAGAGAAGGAAGAGTTTGTGAATAGCAGGGTGGTTTCAGGGGGATGTGTGGTTCCATCTATTTTGGTTCCCGTTAGTACTACAGTGTGATAAGGACACCAGCTGCACGTGCTGAATGGTGCTCAGAGTTTTCAGGACCTCAGCCTCTCAGGGGCAGATCTTAGTTCAACATTCAAAATCAGCTTATTATCAAATGCAGTATTGTATACCTGTATGTCACCATATTCAACCCTGAGATTTAATTTCTTGCAGGCATGTCAATAAATGAATACCAACCATAACAGATCATTAAAAGACCAAAACCAACTTAGGCGTTCACCCAGGGTGCAAAAGGACAACAAACAGCGCAAGCACGATAATAAATAAACAAGACCATAAGTGATAGGAGCAGAATAGACCATTTGGCCCATCGAGTCTGCTCCATCATTTCATCACAGCTGATCCATTTCCCCCTCATCCCCATTCTCCTGCCTTCTCCCCATAGCCTCTCGTGCCCTGACTAATGGTTAAGTTATCAACCTCTGCCTTAAATGTACCCAGTGGCCTGGCCTCTACAGCCGGTTGTGACAACAAATTTCCCAGGTTCATTACCCTCTGGGTAAAGAAATTACTCCTCATCTCTGATCTAAATGGGCATCCCTCAATTTTGAGGCCTAGACCCTCTGGTCCTAGACTTCCCCATCACAGAAAACATCCCCTCCACATCCAGTCTATCTAGGCCTTTCAACACTTGAAAGGTTTCAATGAGATTCCCCCCCTCCCAGCCACAGTCTTCTAAATTTTAGTGTCTACATGCCCAGAGCCATCAAACGCTTTTCATTTGTTAACTCTTTCTTTCCTGGAATCATTCTCACGAACCTCCTCTGAACCCTCTCCAATGTCACCACCTCCTTTCTTAGTAAGAGGCCCAACACAGTTCACAACACTCCAAGTGAAGTCTCAGCTTTACTTCCATGTTTTCTTATTCTAGTCCTCTTGAAATGGATGTTTACGTTACATTTGCCTTCCTTACCTTCAGTTCAAACTTCAAATTAGCCTTTAGGGAATCCTGCATGAAGATTCCCAAGACCCTTTGCACCTCAGATTTTTGAATTTTCTCTCCATTTAGAAAATAGTCTGTGGTCTTATTCCTTCTACCAAAGTGCACAACCATACAGTTCCATTTGCATCTTCTTTTGCCCATTCTCCTAATCTGTCCAAGTCTTTTACAGCCTCCCTGCTTCTTCAAAATTGCCTGATCCTCCACCTATCTTCATATCATCCACAAACTTAGCCACAAAGCCATCGATTTCATCATCCAAATCATTGGCGTACAACATAAAAGAAGCGGTCCCGACACAGACCCCTGTGGAGCACCACTAGTCACCAGCAGCCAATCAGAAAAAGATCCCTTTAGTCCCATTCTTTGCCTGCTGCCAATCACCCAATGCTCTATTCATGCTAGTGTCTTTCCTGTAATACCTTGGGTTTTTATCTTGTTTAGCAGCCTCATGTGTGGCACCTTGTCAAAGGCCTTCAGAAAATCCAAACACACATTAACTAATTCTCCTTTGTCTATTCTGCTTGCTAATTCTACAGAGAATTCCAACAGATTTGTCAGGGAAGATTTCCTCATAAGGAAACCATGCTGTCTATTTTGTCATGTGCCTCTAGATATCCTGAAACCACATTCTTAACGATCGAAACCATCATTGTTTTAACCACTGAGGTCAGGCTAACTGGCCTATAATTTCCGTTTTTCTATCTCTTGCTTTTCTTGAAGAGTGTAGTGACATTTGAAATTTTCCAGTCATGGAACAACACCCAATGCAGAGTCGCTGATCTACTCAGCCACAAGCTGCTCCAAAAAGCCATCTCGTATGCATTCTACAGATTCTTTTTCTTGAGGTCCAGTATCAGCTTGATTTTCCTAATCTATCTGCATATTGAAATACCTCCGACTAACATAACACTGTCTTTTTTACATGCCTTTTCTATCTCCCACTGTAATTTGTAGACTGCATCCTGGCTACTGTTTGGAGGCTTGTAAGTAACTCATCAGGGTCTTCTTACCATTGCAGAGTCTTAACCCTACCCACTAAGATTCTGTACCTTCTGATCCTGTGTCACCCCTTTCTGAAGATTTGATTTCAATTTTACCAACAGAGCCACTCCTCCTTTGCCTGCCTGTCCTTTCGATAGATTGTGTATCCTTGGATATTAATCTACTTATTTTGTATACGGCGTGCATTCAAATATTATAACTT
Source organism: Hemitrygon akajei (assembly GCF_048418815.1). Taxonomy (NCBI): domain Eukaryota; kingdom Metazoa; phylum Chordata; class Chondrichthyes; order Myliobatiformes; family Dasyatidae; genus Hemitrygon; species Hemitrygon akajei. The sequence continues at coordinate 72,501,418 of NC_133139.1, forward strand.
CAGTCCTGTATTTGTCACCCTTTTCAATAAACAACGTGTATATATATATTGATAACATGAATTGAAGAGTCCATGAAAGTGAGTCCATAGCTTGTGGGAACATTTCAATGATGGAGCAAGTGGAATTGAGTGAAGTTTAGTTCAAGAGTCTGATGCTTAAAGGGTAATAACTGTTTGGAACCAGCTGGTGTGTATCCTGAGGCTCTTACTACCTTCAATGTTTAAAGTGCATTTATTATCACAGTATGTATACTATATACAACCTTGAGATGCATCTCCTTGCAGGCAGCCACAAAACAGCAAAACAATATAGAATCCCCATTTTAAAAAAACGTCAAACACCCAATGTACAAAAAAGTACATATCATGCAAATTACATTCAGAGCTGAAATTCATGAATATGAGTCCTTAGCCATGAAGCCAGTCACAGCTGATCCAGGAGCCTGTTAGTTGCTGGCCACAGTCTTAGTTCAGCAGAGAGCCAAGTAGACCTTGTGGAGCTGTGAACTGAACCACCCCATTCCTCTCTTCTGGCCCCAACATCCTGACCTTTACAATTTGGCCTGGCATTTAAATCAGCCAAATCTTGCATCGTTCCTCACTCTCAGGCCCAGACCGCGCTGTTTCGATACACTCTTGGGCCCAGGCCTCGCCGTCTCGATTTGGCCTGTACCTGACCTTTCCGATCTGGCCCAGTGCTTAAATCGGCCAAGCAGTGGGTCGTTTCTTGCTTTGGGGCCCGGGCCCTGCTGCCTTGCCTCTCCTTCACTTGGCTCTTAGGCCCTGTCTGCCTGGACTCAGGCCATGGGCTCTGGTTCCCAAGAGGACTATAGAGCCACAGGAGAAACAGTAAAGTCTAGGGAGCTAGGGGTGGGGGTGGGTGGGGGGGCAGCTTTCCTGCCTGTGTCAGACGTAAAGTAAAAAGAAACACTGAGCAGGTCAGGCAGCGACTGTGGGGAGAGAGAGAGAGAGAGAAGGGATTTTTCCTCCAGAGAGTCAGCTCTGCCCCACCATTGGTGCTGCCCAACCCGAGCCATTCCTACATTTTCCGTTTGAATTTCAGATGTGTTGTGCTCGTTTTCTGTATCTTGGATCACTCAAGGCATCGTTCTTCTCAGATTAAATCCATAATCCTTTACAAAACTGAGTGCTTCATGTCCAAGTCGAAGGTTTCCCAGTCTCAGAAAAGCTCAGAAGCACTCAATTGAAAAACAGCTAAGAGAACTAGACTTCGTTGTTTAGTTTATTGCTAAGCTGGTTTCTGACCAACCCACTCAGCTCCTGCGTAACTTTGACTGCAGCTGCTGAGTAGTGTGAAGGTCAGGGAGACTGGGCTCGGTGTGGGCGTTTACGTCCTGGTGCTCCCGTCTGCCTCATCTGAAGGCCGTCCTTTGTGCCGGAGATGGGAGATATCCAGGATCGTCTGGGGCTGAGAACAGCACACTGTCATGGAATCGCTGGGGAGGATTGGCACAGAACCTTGTGCAATGTGAACAGGGATTGTGAAATTACCTTTCTGCCCTTCTATACTGTTCCTTAAGAATATAAAAAATAAGAGCAGGAGTAGGTCGCTGAGCCTGCTCTGTCATTCAGTGAGATCATAACTGATCTGGCTGTAGACTCGGCTCCACTCACCTGCTTTTTTCTTAACTTCCCTGCTATGGAAAATCTATCCAACTGTGTCTTAAATATATTTAATGAGGTAATCTCTATTGCTTCGCAGGGCAGAGAATTCCACAGGTTCGTTACTCTCTGGGAATAGCAGTTTCTCCTCATCTCCATCCTCGATCTTGAGGGCACGTCCCCTTCCCCAAGCTCTGGTTTCACTCACCAGTTTCCTGCCTCCCATTTTGTCTATTTCCTAGATTGGGTCTAATCTGTACCCCACGTGTCAAGGACTTCAGCAGGACAACAGGGTTGTTCCCAACCCCGGATCCAGCTCGTACAATGCGCCCTTTGGATATTGTTGTTAACAGGAACCTCCAAACCCGTACAGTCACAGACTGTGGCCATTGTTTTGCTTCGAGATGGAGCCTCCAAATTTCAAAGTAAATTTAGAGGATGTGCGAGTACGTCACCATATAACAACCCTGAGATTCTTTTCCTGTGGGCATACTCCACAAATCTGCAGAGTAGTGACTATAACAGGATCAGTGAAAGATCAGCTACAGCATAGAAGACGAACTGTGCAAATGCAAACATTAATAAATAGCAATAAATATCGAGAGCATGAAATAACAAGATGGAGAGTCGCTAAGGTGGGAACATCTCAATAGATGAGTGTAGTTATCCTCTTTTGTCCAAAGGCCTGATGGTTGAGGGGTCGTAACTGTTCTTGAACCTCTGGTGGCACCAGTCCAACACTCAGGCAAAAGAGCTCCTCCAGACAGTGTGGAGGCTCAGTCGTCGAGTTCTCTCAGAACCCAGATCGTTGGCTTCTGGCTAGGTGATTGTGGGATGTGGCAGAGGCCCACTCAGGTGAAGAATGGGTGTGACAGGACTGAGGGGCGGAATGGTCCTCCTGATTCTTCTATCAGTAGGGGAGGGGATGTGGTTAGGGTAGAGTGGATACAGAGCACGGGGGATAGCGGGTTCGGAGAGCGGAGGGTGAGAGTCGGAAGGTGGAGTGGGAGAGGGAAGGGTGAGAGATCAGGAGGTTGGTGGAGTGGGAGTTTGGAGGTTAGAGGAGGAAGAGTGGGATGTGAGGTCTGTGGACAGGTTGGAGAGTGGGGTGAAGCAGGCGGGCAGTGTGGGCTGGGAGTTCGGAGGTTGGAGGGAGGGAGAGCTTCCTCGTTCCGTGGTCCATGTGTAACCGGTTCCCTTTCCCTTTAGGTGCGTTTGTCATCTGCTGGACGCCGGGGCTGGTGGTCCTGCTCTTGGACGGGGTGGACTGCAAGACATGCAATGTGCTGATGGTGGAGAAGTATTTCCTGCTGCTGGCGGAGCTCAACTCCCTGTTCAACCCGCTGATCTACTCGTTCCGGGACAACGAGATGCGGCAGACCTTCAAGCACATCCTGTGCCTCCCCTGGCGCAGGGGCACCAGTTTCACCACCACCAGCAACCGGGCACATATCCTGATGCAGAAGGTGCCCTCTCCGAACACGAACACTGACTCGCAGGGCGTGAACTCCACGGTGTAGGCTGTACCGTCGCGTCGGGAGGGCAGAGGTCATTAAAGGTCAGGGATGATTGCACGTCGGGGAAGGGGTTCGGGGGCTCAGTGATTGGTTACTGCTGATACGAGGTAACTTCCTGCTGCCCTTGACTGAGGTGACACAAGTGGGTGGACCACGGGTGGAATGGCTCTCCCTGTCTCACCAGCTAAGAGGGGGTCTGTCTGGAGAGTTCCCCACTGTCACCTGTGCCATTTATTCCACTACCGCGGTCCCCGTCCTAAGCACCGGTTGTACGTCTGCAGTCCATTACTATGGAGACACCATTGAAGTTCCGTGGTTGGATCCCAGTGCCTTCAGCGTGAGGACATGTACCCTTCGACCAGGCACCTACTGCCTTCTGTGTGGCCCCAGACACTGTGCATCAGTCACCTGAGGCCAGTGATCGTGAGATCTTACACCTATCATTTGCCCTTTCCCCATTCCTAATTCCCTCAATCCCCCTCCTCCTCCTGACCCTCTCCCTTGCCCCTCTCTCCTGCCCCTCCTCCTTCTCCCCGCCCCTCCCCCTCCCCATGCCCCACCCCCACGCCTCCTCACCCTCTCCCCACCCCTTTCCCTCACTCCCCCCTCTCCCACGCCCCTCTTCCCCCTCTCCCCGCCCCTTTGCCCCCTCCTCGCCCCTTCCCCATTCCCCCTCCCCTCTCTCCTCGCCCATTCCCCCTCCCCTCTCCCCTCCTTCCCTTTTACCCCTCTCCCACTCCCTTCCTCACCCTGCCCCTTTCCTTCCCTATCCCCCTTCTCCTTCACCTGCCCTTCCCTGCTCCTTGCCCCCTCTACCCCTCACCCCTGCCACTCTTTCCCTCTCCCCTTTCTCAACCCTTCGCCCCTTTCCTTGTCTCCCGCTCCCCTGCCCCCTGATCCTCCCTCTCCCCCTCGCTTTCTCTGCCGACCCCTTCCCCATCTAGCCACCACCCCACCCCTCCCCCTCCACACCCACTCTGTGTCCTTTGAACCACCAGGGCATCTGTATTTTTTAAACCTGAAGGTATTTTAGCTGATGTACAGTTTGATGTATAATTATTGAGTTTTTATTAAAGGAAGAATACTTTGACCTGATATGCGAAGTTATTTCTGTTCAGCCGGTGCTGTCAGTCCTGAAATGTATAACGTGAAGTTTTCAGTAGGGTGAGCGTGTGCTGAGTGTTATCTGCGGGCTGCGTGCATGTTTCCCATCACACAGACATCTGTGCAGGAAATGCACGCGATTGTTTTCTCTCCACACACTGAGGAAGTGTTTCGGTGAGAATTGATATGGCCTCTGTGATTGAGGGCGGATGTGGTGTCCATCGGCTATCCGTTCCAGACGCAGCCAGCTGGGTACATTGCGACTGCCGGCTCTCACACCGGGGATTGGTCTCTCTGCGTGTGGTCACGTCCCCGGCTCTGCGGTCAGGGGCTTCATGGGGAAGGGCCGCTGGAAGAGAGGAGCTGCAGGTGTTCACTTGGCAAGGGATACAGACCAGGTACAGGAGAATGAGCCTCTCCCGTTGCAGATCTCAGTGTGATGTGGGAAGGATGTGTGGCCAGCAGCCAAAGTTCCGATGGGGTACGAGACATGCAAGGGGAAGGTCACTGGTACTGCAGGGCTCATCGTAGTTGGTCAAACACTGTGCTGTGACCACAAGAGACGCACCAACAGTGAACCTTGAGCATGTCCCCGTGCCGTTTCACAGGCCAAGTAGCCCAGCTGTGCCTTGCATAATATCAGAAGGCACTCAGTAGATGATAAGGCTACAGGGAAAGTTGAGGGGTTTGCTTATCTGGTCACATGGTTATGAGTCAGAAACCACGTCCTGTAAGGGTTGTGACCACAGCCAATCGGGGTTCTCACGGAATGCAGGCTCGGTCAGGACACGGGTGACTGGATGGGCTGAGTGGGTCAGCGCGGGGGGAGTGGGGTGGAGAAAGCCCTGAGCTGTCTCAGGTGGAGATCAGGCCCTGTGAGGAGGCAGCACCGGCTGACCCAGTCCCTGCTCCCCTCAGACGCCAGGGGGCAGCAGTGGTCGGCCCTGTTGTGGACCACACCACCACCTGCATGCCCACTCATCATTGGTCCTATGCAGCTGCCAATCAACAAGCTGCACCCAATCACCAACCTTCTTCAGAGGGAGGCAGACTTCAGTCTCTGGGGTTGTCGTGGTGGGGGTGGGGCTTTGGTGAGACCGGTCAATCCTGGAGAGCTGCAGCAAAGATACAGTTTGCTGGAAGTGGCAGAGGCGAGGGGTGAAGGGAGAATTCTGGACTGATGTGTTGGGGTCTACTGTGGGTGCAGACCGAGTTCTGGTTAGAGCCCCATCTTCCGATCCACAGCCGTCCTTTCTGGGCTTGCTGAGGTAGTGAAATGGGGGCTGCAGCAGGAATAGGGAAGGAAGCAGAGACTGAATGACTGGACACTGTGTTGAGAGAATCGAAGTCGCTCCAAGAACTTTACTCAATGGAGACAGGAGACAGGAACTGAGGAAAACACTGGAGACTCGGTGAGAGAGTGTGCCTTGGAAACCAGAAAACCTTGTGAACTGTGTCCAGAGTAGCAGGTAGGAGAGGCTGGGCTTGTCATCCTGCCAGGACAGGGTCATAGAGCATAGGGCACTACAACACCAGGGCAGGCCCTTCAGCAGATGTCTGTGCTAAACATGAGGCTTAACTAAACCAGCCCCTTCTGCCTGCACATGATCCATATCTCTCAATTCCCTGCACTGTCATGTGTTTATCTTACAGCCATTTAAATGCATCATACCAGCTTCCATCACCACTCCTGGGAGTCCTTACTTGGCACCAGCCACTTTGGTAAAAGGAAAATCTTATCCCACACATCTTTAAACTCCTCCCCCCCACTTTAAAGCAACTGCCTCTAAAACCTGATGTTTCTACTCTAGGAGTCTGACTGTCTATGCCTCTTATAATTTATATATTTCTTTCGGGTCTCCTCCCAGTCTCTTGACTCCGCAGTTTGTCCAAGCACTCTTATCTTCACATCCAGGGAACATACTGGTAATCCTCTTCTGAGCCCTCGAAACCTCTACATCCTTCTTGTCATGATGAAACCAGCCCTGCACACAATTCTCCCAAGTGCAACCTAGCCAAAGTTTATGCAGCTGCAATGTGACACCACAAACCTTCTCATTATCTGCAATCTTATTGACCTACCCACCTCCAAATCATATCACAAACAACAGAAATCCCAGCACTGATCCCTGCTCACAGATCTCCAGCCTTTCTCCACTGCCCGCTGGCTTTACCGAGTGAATCTGTTCTGAGTACAGACTGTAACTCTGGAACCCAGTCTTGTGCATGGACCTTCCATGAGGGACCTTGACAAGATCCTGTGATTAGGCTCGGGTTAAATCGGGGGTTTCTGGTGGTGTGGCTCCAAGGACCCGTTCTGCGCCCTACCTCTAAATAAATAAATAAAGTCCACGTAGACTACAACCACAACCCTACCTCTATCAATTACCTTAGTCTCTCTTCAAAAAAACTCAAATCAGTTTTGTAAGACATGACCCCCCTGCACAAGGCCATGTGCCTGTCCTTAATAAGTCTACCCTTAATCAGATGTGAGTAGATCCTATCCCTAAAACTCTTCTCCAGTAGTTTCCTCACCTCTGATATGAGGTTCACCAAGCTACAAAATCCAAAATTATCACTACTGTATTTCCCTTCGTGATCAAAGGGATGCCATTGGCTATTCTCCAGTCCTCTGGGACCTTGCCTGATGCTAGAGTGAAGAGAAAGATCTTCATTAGGGCTCCAGTGACCACCTCTGTTGCCCGTTTCAATAATCTGGGGTAGAACCTGTAAGGAACCTTATTGCCCCGGCACGTCACCACCTTGATCTCAGCACACCTTAACTCCTTAGCACATCCCACGCTACTTCCTTTCCCTCCACGCCCCTCTTGCTGATGAATACAGAGTACTCATTTAGGACACCATCACTGACCTCACCTACTCTGGAGAACTCCCAGCCACTGCCGCCAAGCTCATAGTTCCCTCACTCTGCACTGCTCGTTTCTACCTCCTACCCGAGATCCACAAATCAGCCTGCTCCCGCCCCACTGAACTCGTGTCCTTATACCTCAATTCCATTCGATGCCCCTTGATTCAATCCATTCTCACCTACATCTGTGGAACTTCTCATGCTCTTGGTCTCCTCACTAACCTTCAGTTCCCTGACCCTGACTGCCTCACCCAGAACTGGTCTTCGCGATCAACAATTTTTCCTTCGGCTCCTCCCTCTTTCTCCAGACTCAACGGATAGCCATGGGTACACACACGAGCCCCAGCTATGTCTGTCTCTGTTGACTATGTACCACAGGCCATGTCTGAAGCCTTCCCTGATCATGCTCCCCAACTCTTCCTCCACTACATTGACAACTGCATTGGTGCTTCCTCATGCACCCATGCTGAGCTCGTCAATGGTATCAACTTTGCCTCTGAACTCCTACCCTGCCCTTAAATTGACTTGGTCCATTTTGGATACCTCTTTCTCCCCTTTTCAATCTCCATCTCCCTAATTGAATACCAATTCCACAGGTAATTTGACTATACTTCTTTCCTCCCTATTTCCTATAAAAATGCTGTACCCTTTTCTCAGTTCTTTTGCCTCTGCTGCATCTATTCCTAGCATGCAGCCTCCCTTTTCAGGATATCTGGTGATTTCTTTCTTCAAAGAATGGGGTTTTCCTTCCTCCATTACTGATGTCACCCTCACTCACATCTCCTGTACTTCATGAACATCCACGCTCACCCCATCTTCCCTCTGCCTTAACAGTGAAAGGGTTCCTCTTGTCCTTGTCTACCATCCGCCCATGAGCTTCCATATCATTGTCCACAACTTCCACTCTCCAATTCCTCTGTGTTTCCCTTGTCCTTTCATCCCTCCTGGCACTTATCCCTGCAAGCAGCCTATGCCCTACACCTCCTCCCTCACCCCATCCGGGGCTCCAAACAGTCCTTCCAGGTGAGGCAACACTTCACCTTTGAATCTGCTGAGGTCGTCTATCGTACCTGGTGCTTCCAAAGTGGCCTCCTCTACACAGGTGAGACCCATTGTAAATTGGGGGGGACCACTTCATCGAGCATCTCCACTCCAACCGCTAAAAGCGGAGCTTCCTGTTAGCCAAGCGTTTTAATTTCCTTTCCTATTCCCATTCCGATGTGTCAGTCCATGGTCTCCTCTTGTGCCACACTGAGGCGGCCATCCTCAGGGTGGACAAGCGACATTTTGTTTTCTGTCTGGGTAGCATCCAACCTGAGGAATATAGATTTCTCATTCTGATATTTTCCCTCCCTCTCCCCTCTTCTTCTATTGCCCACTCTGGCCTTTTACCTTTTCTCACCTGCTTATCATCTCCCAGTGGGTTCCCTCCTTCTTCCCTTTCTCCTATGGCCTACTCTCCTGTCCTATCAGATTCCTTCCTCTCTTACCCTAGACCTTTCCCACCCACCTGGCTTCACCTATCACCTTCCAGCTATCCTCATTCCCCTCCCCTACCTTTTTGTTCTGGCTTCTTGACCCTGAAGGCCCAGAACTTCAACTGTTCATTCATTTAAGTAGATTACTGCCTGACCTGAGTTCTCTCAGTATTTTGTGTGTGTTTATTTAGGACATTGCTTACGTTTTTCACCAACAAGCTCGTGTTCCTCCTTTATCCCTGAATGGCCCTACCCTCTCCTTCGTTATCCTCTTGTTTTTAATGCCAGTACAAAAAGTAAGTTTGGACTGGGTTAATGGACCCTTTAAAATTTCTGAGGGTTTAGACAAAGTAAATGAGGAGAGTGGTTGCCTAAGGCAAAGGTTTAGTGTAATAAGTGCGTTGAGGACAGGCCATGTCATGTAATCAACAGGATCTCGAGCTCAGGAGCATAGTTTGTTCATGTGGTGAATTGTAATTGTGGAGAGACCAGTGCAAACAGATTCAAAGATAATGTTAAAAAGGGAATTGGATAAACGCTCATGTTTAGCCTCTGGGGTGGGTGGGACCACTCCCAGAGTTGGTACAAGCGCAACGCACCACAAGATCTTGGTGTGGCAATTCTCTTGGGGTATATTTACAGGTGTCTTTAAAAGTCTCCATTATCCAAAGAAAGTTGTTGTATTACATCGGGGTCTAAGTGTGAGTGTTGGACCCACTCCCTGTCAATGAGAGCAGAGGGAGGTCATACCAGCTATTGTTCTGCCAGCACTGTGGGGCTGCTTCAAGTGTTGCCCCTCTGCTACATGGACTATAATCTCCACACTGACTTTGACTTTCTTTCAGTTTCGCTCCTGACAGCTCATGGCTTTGGCAGTGGCTTCCGGCCCCGGTCACTGGTGCTTTCCTGAGTGTGTGAGAGGATGGAGCCACCTACTCCTCACCTGAGCACGAGGGGGAGCTGGGTGCAGCTGCTGGAGCAGGGTCTCAGCTCGTCCCGTCGGAAGCAGGTGACAGGCAAAGATCAGTCTCTCAGTGGTGCAGTGAAATATTCCATCATAAGATCATACGACATCGGAGCAGAATTAGGCCATTCAGCCCATCGAGTCTGCTCTGATATTCCATCATGACTGATTTATTTTCCCTCTCAACCCGTTCGTCTGCCTTCTTCCTGTATCCTTTGACACGCTGAGTAATCAAGAACCTGGTTTAAATATACCCAATGATTTCAACAATGAATTCCACAGATTCACTACCCTCTACCTAAAGAAATCCCTCCTAAAAAGACAACATTGTATTTTGAGGCCACACCCTCTGGTCCTAGACACCCCCACTGTAGGAAACAAGCTCTCCACATCTCCTTGATGTAGTCTTCTCAATATTCAATAGTTTTCAATGACGTGGCCCTTCATTCCTCTAATCTCCACGTCCAAGCCTAGAGCCATCCAAAGCTCCTCACACATTAACCCCTTCATTCCTGGGACGATTCCTGTGAACCTTTTCTGACCCCTCTCCAAAGTCAGCAGATCCTTTCTCAGATAAAGGGCCCAGAACTGCTCACAATACTCCAAGTGAGGCCTCATCATCATCAGGTACCATGCCCAGTTTGAGCTTTGAATGCCATGGCCCACTCACTCCTGTTTCGGGTCAAGTGGATCAACTCATTGGTATTCATTTCCAGTTCTCTGGCTGCTGTCTCCATCATCATTTGTCTTTGCCTTCCTCTTGCTTTCTTCCCTTCAACCTTTCCCATAATTACCATGCATTCTAACTCCTCTTTCCTAATCACATGTCCAATGAAGTCACATTGCCTTTTCATGATCTCATACATTATTTCTCTTTTTGTGTTTGCTCTGTTCATGATATCCTTGTTAGATATTCGTTTCGTCCATGATATTCTTTGCATCGTCCTCAAAAACCACATCTCTACTGCTTCAATTCGTTTCCTCATGTTACTAGATATTGTCCAACATTCTGAGCCATGTAACATAACTGGATAAACGTAACATTTCAGTACTCTGAGGCGGGTTGTCATGCCTGGTTTAGTCTTGGTCAGTATACTCTTCATTCTCGTAAAGGTGTCTTTTGCCATCCCTATTCTTCTTTTGATGTCACCCAGCTTCCTAAGTAGCAAAACTTCTGTACTTGTTTTATGTCTTCCCTGTTTATTCTCAGTCTGCAGATAGGATTCTTCTTTTTTGATATCTCCATACATTCTGTCTTTTTGTAATTGAAAGACAGACCCATTTTTTCATTTTCTTCAACAACTATATCAATTAAGTTTTGTAGTTCTTCCTCCATACTTGCAATTAACACAGTGTCATCCACATATCTGAAATTATTGATATTTTCACCGCCAACTTTGATTCCCAAGATGTCTCTTATTTTTTGCAATATTGTTTCCACTGTACACATTAAATAAATCAGGGGAGAAAACACACCCTTGTCTAACGCCTCTCCTGATTTTTGTAAACTGACTCACTTCTCCATTTAGTCTTACAGCAGCAGTTTGTTCCCAGTACAGATTTCTGATTAGGCGGAGGTCTTTCGAATCTAGATCTAGAGCTTCCTGTAAAATTTCAAATAACTTATTGTGCTTCACTTTATCAAATGCTTTTGTGTAGTTGATAAATCAGGCAAAAAAATCTTTTTGCACTTGAATAGCTCATTCTGATAGTATCCTTAACATCAATATTGCGTTTCTTGTACCTTGGTCTTTCACAAAACAATGTTGTTCTTTACATATTTCAGACTGTGAATTACATAAGACCATAAGTTTAATGAGTCATATCACCAAGATACTTATAAGATTTTTGATGACAAGAAAATTAAGTGAGGTCTCACCAATGGTCTACAAAGTCTCAGCATTACATCTTAGCTTTTGTATTCTAGCTCTCTTGAAATGAATGCTCATATTGCATTTGGCTTCTTTGCTGCTGGGTCATCCTACAGGTTAACCTTTACAGAATCCAATGCAAGTACTCCCAAGTCCCTTTGCATCTCTGATTTCTGAATTTGCTTCCCTTTTAGAAAATTGTCTACACCTTTAATCCTTCTGCCAAAGTATGTGACCATACACTTCCCTACAGTGTATTCCATCTGCCACTTTCTTGCCCATTCTTCTAACCTTTCCAAGTCCCTGCTTCCTCAGCATGCCTGCCCCTTCACCTATCTTCGTATTGTCCACAAACTTGGCCACAAAGCCATTAATTCTGTCATCCAGATCGTCGACCTATGAGGTCAAAAGAAGTGGTCCCAGCATTGGTCCTTGCGGCACACCACTCATCACCAGCAGCCAGCCAGAAAAGGGCTCCTTACTCCCACTCTGCCTCCTGCCAGTCAGCCAATCTTCTGTCCATGCTAGTATTGTTCCTGTAATGCAATTGGCTCTTGTTTTTAGCAACCTCGTGTGTGGCACCTTGTCAAAGGCCTTCTGAAAATCCAAATAAACAGCACCCATTGACTCTCCTTTGTTTAACCTGCCTGTTATTTTCCAATAGATTTATTGGAATTCCAATAGATTTATAGGGCAAGATTTCCCCTGAAGGAAACCATGCTGACTTTGTCCTATTTTATCATGCCCCTCTTAGTATCCCAAATCCTTAGTACCCTTAATAATGGAGTCCAACCATTGGTCAGGCTAACTGGCCTATAATTTCCTGTCTTTTGCATCCATCCCTTAAAGAGTGGAGTGACATTTGCAATTTTCCAATTATCTGGAACCGTTCCAGAATCTAGTGATTCTTGAAAGAATGCTGGGATGTAGACCATCTGGTCCAGGTGACTTATCTACCTTCAGACCTTTCAGCTTCCCAAGCACCTACTCCTTAATAATAGCTTCTCACTTCTTCCTTGGCACTTAAATTTCTGCCATACCGCTGGTGTCTTTCACAGTGAAGACTGATGCAAAATACCTATTGAGTTTGTCCCCCAGTGTTATCCAGCATCATAAGCTCCAAAACATGGCCCTCTGCACTTCCCTCAAAGAGTTGAATTGCACGTGCATATAACGAGATCGTCTTGGACCTCCAGGTAGCCCACAGCAGGGGTGATTGATAAGTTCGTGGCCTAAGGTAGAAGGAGATGAGTTATACAGCTCTCATTACATGCACGTGCAGTTCAACTCTTTGAGTGAAAATGCAGAAAGTTTGAAGTTAACTCATCTCCTTCTACCTTAGGCCACGAACTTATCAATCACCCCTGCCGTGGACCACTTCTGGAGGTCCAAGACGCTGACTTCTACAAAGAAGAATCCGTATGCTCCACGACCGCTGGACTAAGTGTGTAAATATAGGGAAAATAAACATGCTAGGTTTGCTAAAATTGACTCCTTTTACCTTAGGCCATAAACTTATCAATCACTGCTCGAATATCTAACAAAATCTTTTTGCATCTTCTTTTCTATTATTAGCTAGCTTAACTTTATACTTCATCTTTTCTCTCCTTACTGCTATTTTGATTTGCTTTCTGTTAGTTTTGAAATGTTTCCCAATCTAACACACAAAATGCTGGAGGAACTCAGCAGGTCAGGCAGCATCCATGAAAATGAATGGAAAAGGGTCTTGGCCCAAAATATCAACTATCTATTCATTTCCATGGACGCTGCCTGACCTGCTGAGTTCCTCCAGCATTTTGTGTTTGTTGCTTTAGATTTGCAGCATCTGTAGACTTTCTCATGTTTATGCTCAACAATCCTCCAGCTTCCTACTAATTTTTGCTATATCATAAGCCCTCTCTTTTGCTTGTATCTTTGGGATGAGCTAATCCTAACCTTTTGAATTGCCGCCAGAAACTCCAGGCAATTGATGCTCTGCTGTCATCCCTGCTAGCCTCCCCTTCCAATCAACTCTGGCCAGCTCCACTCTGTGCCTCTGTAATTCCCTTTACTCCGCCACATACTGATATATCGTTTTTTAGCATCTCCCTTTCAATCCGCAGGGTGAATTCTATCATATTATGATCACTGCCTCCTAAGGGTTTCTTTACCTTAAGCTCCCATCAGCTTTCAGAGAGGTTTGTCTCAACCCTCTGCACGTCAGGGGTTGCATTCAAACCAAGCCATCTGCCTGAGAGCTGGCAGCCAAAGGCCTGGTGATTGGGACAGCTTTTAAGAAAGCTGATGGAGAAGGAAGAGACCAGCGTTTGTGGAAGGAACTGAAGAGCTGAGGATCTAATATCTTGATGACAGGCAGCAGCCAGTGCCACAGTGTGGAGCTGCTGCTGTGTCAGAAGCTCTTCTACCACCTTCAGACTCTCCTCTCTGATCTTCTCGGTGAAAACCTCTTAGAACCCTGACCTAAATACTGCTATCCTTCCATGCAGGACTGGCTGTGAAGTTGCCCAGTGACACCGGCTCTGAATGGCTTCATTCCTGACGATGGGAAAAACGTTTCAGAAATCCTGCTGCCGGACTTGGGGAATAAACTGTTGAACAGTATGACAGCAATTGGTCAGTTACCCACATGAGCCCCTTGGTCAGTTCACTCAAGATCTCCTCAGTCCATGCCTGACTGTAAAATTGGAACACTGGATAATTATTTTTTGAAGTGTTGCTTCCTCACAAATTGTTTTGTTTATGATAGACCACTTGAAGTTGAACACAAATATAATTTCGGACTACTTGTAGTAATTTGGAGAAATTAGCATTTTTGAATATAATGCTTCTAAATTGCATAATGGCGCTGTTGCTTTTCAATAGTTCAACCAAGCTGAAATGTTTTGTTGATGATTTTCATTTGTATGCAGTATCAGAGGCTTCTCGCTTCGGTGACTAACTATAGTCAGCCGGCATTGTTGGATTCCAGTTGCCCTGATACCATTTCTCCATGACTGCAATGTCCTGGTGAAACCTTTCCCCATGCTTGTCACTGACAGCGCCAAGATTTGCTGGGGAAAAGTCTAGATGGGAATGCAGAAAATGAATCTATAGTGACATGTTGCACTTCATGGTTTTGTATGTTTGAAGCATGTTGGCAACCGGCTGCACGTAGTTTGGTGCTCTGTCGTTGCCAAGGAAACTTTCAGCAGCATCCTTGAATGTCTTCCATGTGATTTTCTCCTGTCCCACTAGTTCTTCGAATTGCCTGTCATTGATGACCTGTTTGATTTGTGGACCAACAAAAATGCCTTTATTCTGACTTGAATTATGAATTGAATAGGTGATTTTTAAAAAAAAGAGTGAAATTTAATGGTGATGTTCATGATCAGCTGCCCAAAATCCAAAAGGTACTCCCGAAAGTATTCAGTGAGCAAAATCTTTGTTGCCAATGTAAATGGAGGGAAGCTGAAAGCTGCTCCCCGGTGGGTGAGCTGATGTGGTCATGCTGTGCTAGGTGCTGGTAAGGTCTGTGGTCAGAATCAGAATTGGAATTAGGTTTATTATCACTGACATGCCATGGAATTCGTTTTGCTGCAACTGTACTGTGCAATAGATTAAAAAAAAACTATAAGTTACAGTAAGAAATATATTAATGGATAAATTATGCAAAACGAGAGCAAAATAGTGATGTAGAGTTCATAAGTTTGTTAGAAACTTACAGCAGAGAGGAATAAGCTGTTCCAAAAATGTCGCGTGCGCATCATCAACTTCTGTACCGTCTCCCTTATGGTAGTAATGAGAAGGGGGCACGTCCTGGGTGGAGAGGGTCATTCAAGATGGATGCTGCTTTCTTGAGACATTGCCTTTTAAAGATGTCCTTGATGGTGGGGAGGTTTGTGCCCACGATGGAATGGGCTGAGTCTAAAACCCTCTGCAGCTTTTTTTCAGTCCCACACATGACAGGTGATGATGCTAGCAGACAGAGAAAGTCTGGAGAAACGGTAATACCAAAGAAACTTCAGTGGCTTATTCTTCCCTTCTGCTGTTCAACTAAATAACGGCTCCTGGCTGTTATATCTCAAGCTGCCTTCTTAAATGGAAAAAAAAAACATATGCAGTGGCATGCAAAAGTTTGGACACCCCTGGTCAAAATTTCTGTTACTGTGAATAATTAAATGAGTAGAAGATGAACTGATCTCCAAAAGTCATAAAGTTAAAGATGAAACATTCTTTTCAACATTTTAAGCAAGCTTCATATATTACAGTATTTTTGTTTTGTACTATTTTAGAGTGGGGAAAAAAAGGGAAGGACCACCATGCAAAAGTTCTGGCACCCAAGAGATTTGAGCTCTCAGATAACTTTTACCAAGGTCTCAGACCTTAATTAGCTTGTTAGGGCTATGGCTTGTTCACAGTCATCACTAGGAAAGATCAGGTGATACAAATTTCAAAGCTTTATAAAAACCCTGACTCCTCAAACCTTGTCCCAACAATCAGCAGCCATGGGCTCCTCTAAGCAGCTGCCTAGCACTCTGAAAATTAAAATAACTGATGCCCACAAAGCAGGAGGAGGCTATAAGAAGATAGCAAAGCGTTTTCGGGTAGCCACTTCCTCAGTTCGTAATGTAATTGAGAAATGGCAGTTAACAGGAACAGTGGAGTTCAAGTTGAGGTCTGGAAAAGCAAGAAAACTTTCCAACAGAACTGCTCAAAGGATTGCTAGAAAGGGATATCAAAACCCCCATTTGACTGCAAAAGACTTTCAGGAAGCTTTAGCAGACTCTGGAGTGGTGGTGCACTGTTCTACTGTGCAGCGACATCTGCACAAATATGACCTTCATGGAAGAGTCATCAGAAGAAAATCTTTCCTGCATCCTCACCACAAAATTCAGTGTCAGAATTTTGCAAAGGAACATCTAAACAAGCCTGATGCATTTTGGAAACAAGTCCTATGGACTGATGAAATTAAAATAGATCTTTTTGGCTGCCACAAGCAAAGGTATGTTTGGAGAAAAAAGGGTTAAGGATTTCATGAAAAGAACACCTCTCCAACTGTTAAGCACAGAGGTGGATCGATTATGCTTTGGGTTTGTGTTGCGGCCAGTGACACAGGGAACATTTCACTGGTAGAGGGAAGAATGAATTCAATTAAATATCAGCATATTCTGGAAGCAAACATCACACTATTTGTAAAAGAAAACTGAAGATGAAAAGAGGATGGCTTCTACAACAGGATAATGATCCTAGACACATCTCAAAATCCACGAAGGGCTACCTCAAGAGGCACAAGCAGAAGGGTTTGCCATGGCCCTCATAGTCCCCCAACCTAAACATTATCGAGAATCAGTGGATAGACTCAAAAGCAGTGTATGCAAGACGGCCCAAGAATCTCACAGAACTAGAAGCCTTTTGCAAGGAAGAATGGGCGAAAATCCCCCAAACAAGAATTGAAAGACTCTTAGCTGGCTACAGAAAGCGTTTACAAACTCTGATACTTGCCAAAAGGGGTGTTACTAAGTACGTACTGGCCATGCAGCGTGCCCAAACTTTTGCTTCAGGTCCTTTTTCCTTTTTTGTTATTTTGAAACTTTAAAAGATGGAAATAAAAAAATGATCTTGATTAACATTAAAGAAATGTGTCATCTTTAACTTTATGCCTTTTGGAAATCAGGTCATCTTTTATTCGCTTAGCTATTCACAGTAACAGAAATTTTGACCGGGGTGCCCAAACTTTTGCATGCCACTGTAAATGAGGAACAAAATTAAGAATAAAAATATTCTTTCTTTGGGACGTGGCAAAGCCAGAATTTATTCCCCATCCCTAACTTGAAGTAGCACAGTCCGACTGGTAAAGGGGGCTCCTCTGTGCTCCTGGGGAGGGATACAGACCCAGTGATGATGGTTTAGGATACTGATATTCAGTACAGTCATCCTCGTTGCCCCGAGAGGTGCTGAGTGTGAGGAGTGGTTGTGTGAGTGACTGCACTGTGTTCTGTAGACATCCACACTGCTGCTGCAGTGAGCTGGTTGTGGAGGAGTGGGTGCAGCGGCATTCACACGAAAAACATAAACGTAAATTATACAGAATTTTTACAGAAATGAACAATTTGAAAATCAAAGTCCATTTCAGGCAAAGTAGTCACAGTGACGTTAAACTCCAGTAATGATTTAAAACCTTGGCCTCTGTACCGCTCTGTGCAAATAAACCACAGTCGGAACAGATCAGAAATAACATCTCCTCGCTGGAAATCAACACAGGTGCACTTCAAAGATGTGTGCTTAGCCCACTGCTCTACTCCCTCTACACTCACGACTCTGGAGCTGGCCACAGTGCAAATGACATCTATAAATTCAACGAAGACGTAACTGTGGTTGGCAGAATCACAGGCGGTGATGAGGAGGTGTACAGGAGTGAGATAGATTGGCTGATGGTGTCACAACAGCAACCTTGCAGTAAGACCAAGGAATTGATTGTGAACTTCAGGAAGGGGAAATGCAGAGAGTACATGCCAGTCCTTATCAGTGGAAAGGGTGCACAGCTTCAAGTTCATGGGTGTTAACATCTCAGAAGATCTATCCTCAATCCAACATATTGATGCAATTAATGAAAAATGCATGCCAGTGGCTATACTTCATTGCGAGTTTGAGGAGATTTGTTACCTCACCAAAGTATAATATGGAGGCACCGATGTACAGAGTTGGAAAAGTTGTAGAGTATTGAAGTCTTAGCCAGCTCCACCAGGGACACTAGTCTCCACAATTAAGGACGCCTTCAAAATCTGAAGACTCAAGAAGGTGGTATCCATTACCATCCATGTCAAGTCCTCTTCTCATTACTACCTTCAGGGAAGAGGTACAGGAACCTGAAGATGCACACTCAATTTTTTGGGAACAGCTTCTTCCCCTCTATTGGATGTCTGATTTCTTAATTTCTCCTCTGATTAGCGGGAAGTTAGAGGATTGCAAAGCTTGGCAACTAAAACCCTCATTAAGAAGGAAAAGGTGGAACATGAAAGTAAGCTAGCCAACAGAGGATACCAAAGTTGTCTTCAGATACTGTATATAACGTGTAAAGGAAAGGTGAGAATTAACATCGGACTGCTGGATAATGTTGCTGGAAAGGTAATAATAGGGGACAAGAGAATAACAGGTGAACTGAATAAGAATTTTCCATCGGTCTTCACTGTGGAAGACACTAGCAGTACGCTGGAAGTACAAGAGTGTTAGTGGGCAGAAGTGTGTGAAGTTGCCATTACTGGGGATAAGGCTCTTGGGAAACTGAAAGGTCTGATGGTAGATAAGTCTCCAGGTCTGGATGGTGTACACCCCAGAGTTCTGAAAGAGTGACTGAAGAGATTGTGGAGACATTAGTAATAATCTTTCAAGAATCAATTGATTCTGCCATGGTTCCCGAGGAATGGGAAATTGCAAATGTCACACTACTTGTCAAGAAAGGAGAGAGGCAGAAGAAAGGAAATTATAGGCCAGTTCGTCTGACTCAGTTGTTGGGAATAAATTTGAGTCGATTGTTAAGGATGTGGTTTTGGGGCACTTGGAGGCACATGATAAAATAGGCCATAGTCAGTGTGGTTTCCTGAAGGGGAAATCATGCCTGACAAATCTGTTAGAATTCTTTGAAGAAATAACAAACAAATCAGACAAAGGAGTATTGGTGGATGTTGTGTACTTGGATTTTCAGGAGGCTTTTGATAAGGTGCCACAATGAGGCTGCTTAACAAGGAAAGATACTAACATGGATAGAGCAGTGGCTGATTGGTAGGAGGCAAAGAGTGGGAATGAAGCAAGCCTTTTCTGGTTGGCTGCTGATGACTAGTGGAATTCCACAGGGGTCTGTGTTGGAACTGCTTCTTTTTGGGTTATATGTCAAAATCTGGATGGCAGAATTGATAGCTTCATGGCAAAGTTTGTAGATGATATGAAGATAGGTGGAGGGACTGGTAGTTTTGAGGAAGTAGAGAGGCTACAGGAGGATTTAGACAGATTAGGAGAGTGGGCAAAGAAGTGCAGATGGAATACGGTGTCGGGAAGTGTATGGTCATGCACTTTGGTAGCGGAAATAAAAGGGTTGACTATATTCCAAATGGAGACAAATTCCAAACGGAGACAAATTCCAAACTATGAGGTGCAAAGGGACGTGGGAGTCCTCATGCAAGATTCCCCAGGGGTTAATTTGTTGGTTGAGTTGGTGGTGAGGAAGGCAAATGGGATGTTAGCATTCGTTTCAAGAGGACTAGAATATAAGAGAAAGGGTGTATTGTTGTGGACTTGTAAGATACCGGTGAGGCCTCACTTGGAGTATTGTGAGCAGGTTTGGCTCCTTATCTAAGAAAAGATGTGCTGACACTGGAGAAGGTTCAAAGGAGGTTCACAAAAATAATTCAGGGATTGAAAGGCTTGACCAATGAAGAACATTTGATGGTTCCAGGCCTGTATTCACTAGAATTCAGAAGAATGAGGGGTGACCTCATTGAAACCTATTGAACGGTAAAAGGCCTTGATAGAGTGATGTGGAGGATTTTCCTGTGGTGGCACAGTCTAAACCAGAGGACACAGCCTCAGAATAGAGGGGCATCATTTTAGAACGGAGGTGAGGAGGAGTTTCTTTAGCCAGAGGGTGGTGAATCTGTGGAATTCATTGCCACAGGCGGCCGTGGAGGCCAAGGCCAAGCCCGTTTGCCTAGGGTGAACCGCTGTCGCCCCCCCAATAGTGCAATACTTCGTTGTAAGTACGGTGTGATACCCCCCCAGTACACGCTCGCAAGACAAATACCAGACAATACCCAAAAGCGAGTAAATAATTGCAACTTTATAGTTATTTCTTAGTGACGGGTTAGTAGGAACAGATAACCTAAAGGCACCAAAGTAGTAATCAGTTTGTCAGTTTGTGCACATATTTTAATACGTTGGAGCTCATGCCTCCGGTTCCTTCCACAACGACCTTCTGAGCCTTCGGCCACCGTCCGAACCGCCGACGTCCAGTATCCATCGCTCTGGAACCGCTGCCTGCTCCACACACGTCCGTCCTCCTTGCTCTCCTCCCGAGAAAGACCGCGAACTCCCACTCAGCTTACACAGACAAGATAGCATAACAATTCTCCATTGGTTATTTTCCCCCTTATCAGTAGCCTTAACCCAAACATACCAGACACAGAATCCCACTGCAGCATTACAGAGAAGCCATTTCACTATAAAATACAGAGAAGCCATTTTGTTAGCCTGAACAGTTAACACCATACTGGTTCTGAGAAACCTACATTCTCCCCCTACCAAATTTAGTCATGCCCTCATGACACCCAGATAATTTTCCAACCCTTCCTGCAAAGCACAAAGCCCAACCCAAGTGCAGAAAGCAGTGCCATAACTCCCCAAAATAGTGGAGATCACACCCTGTTCCCCGGGTGCAACATAGGCCGACCTATGATTTGCTGAGTATGCCCACAAGGAAGTAAATCTCAGGGTTGTATTTGGTGACATGTACAGTATATACTTTGATAATAAAACTTATTTTGAGCTTTGAATTGCTGGCGAGTTGTTTCACAGTTTGGAGGTCTTTGACCAGCGATGTTGCATACGGATCAGAGATGGGTCCTCAGTCATTTGTCATTTATACTAATGATTTTGGGCAGGAATGTCACTGGCATGGTTAGCTAGTTTGTGGATGATACCAAAATTGGTGAAATGGAGATGACTGGCCAATTTTACAATCGAATCTCAGTCACCTGGGAAAGTGGTCCAGGAAATGGCTGACGGAATCAAGTGTGAAGAGTTGAATTTTGGGAAGTTAAACCAGGACAGGGCATACACAATAATGCACTGGGGAGAGTTATATTACAGAGAGACCTAGAGGCTAGTACATAATTCGCTGAAGGCACTGGGACACTGGCCCGCGTCAGTCTTGGTGCTGTGACCAACAATGAGGACATCAGGTTACAGCTGTATGAGATGTTAGCGAGACTGCACCAGGAATATCGTGTACAGCTCTGGTCACAATACAACAGGAAGAAAGATGGAAATAATGCAGAAGAGAGTCACAAGAATGTAGCTGGGACTGAAAGGCTTGAGTTATAAGGAAAGACTGGATAAACTGGGGTTGTTTTCCCCTCTGTGAAGGAGGCTAAAATGATGTAGGGCATGGTCAAGGTTAATGGTCACGGTCTTTAACCTAGGGTAGAGTGTAAAACTATAGGGCATAAGGGGAATAATTTATGGGGACCTGAGGAGCATGTTTTTCACACAGAGGGTGGTGGGTGTGTGGAGTGAGCTGACAAAGTGGTAGAGGTGGGTACAGTTAAAATATTGAAAATATACTTGGGCAGGCATATGGATAGGAAAAGTTTGGAGGGATTTGGCTCAAGTGTGGCAAATGGGCCTAGCTGCGAAAGGCACCATGGCTGGCATGGAGGATTTGGGCCAATGTGCCCGCTCCATAGTGTGCAGCCATGACTCTGCAATGGGTTGGCCATTTGGCTCTGGGGAAAGGAGAATTCTCTGCACGCAGAGAATGGCGAACTTTGGAGTTCTTTCCTTAGGACGTGGACACTCTGGCAATGAAAGGAGTTGGGCAAAGACTGATAAGTATTCTGACGTCAGGGCATTTGATGGATGTAGGACCAGTGTTGAGGTGAATGGTGAGCTGTGATATTATAGAATGGCAGGGAACAGGACAAGGGACAGAATGGCCTCTGCCTGCTTCTCTTACTCAGTCGTCTGCTTCAAATACTTTAGAACTGAAAATTCTCCCTCGTTCGTTTTTTCTCTGGTCGTCAAGTGTTGCCCTCTAATTTACTGGGTGTGAGGGGTGAGGGGCCCGTGTCTCTGCTTGGATCACATATTTATCCACTGTGCTGTCGCGTAAATCACTCCCCCTCGAGGCATTCGCCCGTGGTTTTCCCTGATGACCCAGGAACTATGTGAAGACCAGCTGCAGGTCAGTTGCCAGATGTTTCTTCAATCACATGGTGCTATTTTTTCACTGGACCACAAGAGGTGGCAAGGAAAGTTAATGGAAGACAGCTGGAAGTTCAGGCTCTGAGTCAACAGTGACACAAGACACTGCTCACAGCACGAGCAAGCACGGCTCCTGCAATCGACATTGAGAGCACTTGTATTTAATGCTGTAAAATATCCCTGAGTGCTGCATAGACTGTTACCAACACAGTCAATATTGAACTCAGGCAATATCTGGATAAAACATCCAGCAAAAGGGAAGGGGGAATCAGGAAGCAGAGGGGCTGGGAGGGGAATTCCGGTCGGTGCCTGGAGACAAGGCAACAAAACCGTTGATATTAAAGTTTCAAACCTGAGCCATATTGATGCACGCAATTAAAGCTTAGATCAGTTCCGCGACTTACAACAGCAAGGTTCTCTCTCCGTGCTGGACACAAGGCACAGGATTTGTCGGATGGAATGTGTTGGTTGAAGCCTCAGTCAATTTCTGATGTCATCCCCTGTGGTAAAAGAAGAGAAGCGGCAGGGTGTGCTTCATACAGAGAGAGCTGAAAAGCGGTGGTCACTTGGAGTTTCTTGTACAAATATCATTGGAAGTGAATGTGCAGGAAAAGCAGGAAATTAGAAATGGTATGTTGTCCTTTACTGCGAGAGAATTTGAGTACAAGAGACGCTCTGTACCAATTATATAGGGCAGTGGCGAGAACGCACCCAGAGAATCATGTACTGGCCCCTCAGCCTAACTACACTGCAGCAGAGAGACACTAAGGTTCGCCACATTAAATCCTAGGCCAGCTCCACTGTCCTGTCAGAAAATGTTAAGCAGTGTGGCTTAGTATTCTCTCCGGAGTGGAAAATGAGAGAGGATATCCCATCAAAATATTATTCTGGGGTTGACGGATGGAGCTGTGCTGCCCCCTGGCCCCAGTGTCCAGATGTAAAGGCCTAATCTCTATGTAAAGGTCAGCCATTCAAAGCAGCTCTAAGAAGGAATTTGTACACTCCGAAGATGGAGAATCTTTGGAACTCTTAACCCAAAGGGGCAGTGGAGGCTCAGTCACTGAGGGTGTTGATAGATTTCCAGGTACAAAGGGTTGTGGGCTCGGTGAAGGAGAGTGGGGCTGAGGTCAAAGATCAGCTGTGATGCCACCAAATGGGCGAGCAAACACAATGAGCTGAACGGCCCGCTCCTGCTTTTCTCCTTTATCTTCTCATGACTTTGTTTCTCTGCTTTACACGCCTGTGGTCTAAAACATTTCCAATTTTAGTTGTTTAAAGGTGAAACGTGACAGATTTGGGGAACCTGGTATCTGATCGAAGGTGATTGAAATACTCAGCAGAGTCTGTGTGGAGGGAAACGGTTAACGTCACGGGCCCATCATCAGTTTTCCTTATATCATGTTAACTGCATGTGTCCCAGGCTCCAGCAGGAGGTAAAGAGTGGGAATAAAGGGAGCCTTTTCTGTTTGGCTGTTGGAGAGAAGTGGTCTTCCGCAGGGGTCGGTGTTGGAACTGGTTCAAAGTAAATTTATTATCAAAGTACATATATGTCACCATATACAGCCCTGGGGTTCATTTTCTTCTGGGCATACTGAATAAATCCATAACCAGGGTGCAAAAGACAACAAACTCTGCAAATACAGAAAGAAAGAAATAATGATAATCAATCAATAAACAAACAAAAAAACAAAGAAATAAGTAGGTAAATAGGTATGCAAGTAAATAAATAAATAAGTATTGAGAACATGAGATGAAGAGACCTTGAAAGTGAGCCTATAGGTTGTGGGAACATTTCAGTGATGGGGCAAGTGAAGTTGAGGAAAGTTATGCCCTTTGGTTCAAGAGCCTGATGGTTGAGGGGTAATAATTCTGTCTCCTGTACCTTCTCCCTGATGGCAGCAGTGAGAAGATACCATGTCTTTGATGGTTGGGTACCTGCTGATGGATGCTGCTTTCCTGCCACAACACTCCGTGTAGGTGTAGTGGGGAGGGCTTTACCTGTGATGGACTGGGCTGTATCCAATACTTTTTGTAGGGTTTTCTGTTCAAGGATATTGGTATTTCCTTGCCGGGCTGTGATGCAGCCAATCGATATACTTTTCAGCACACATCCATAGAGGTTTGTCAAAGTTTTTAAAATGTCATCCCAAATCTCACAGCCGGGTTCGATCTTATGGTTTTTTGCCAACATCTTCCTTAGATCACCACTTCAACCAACATCCGCATTTCACTTTCATTCAAGAGAGCCCCATTTTGGATTATTAATACTGATACCAGTAATCATGATGACACAAACAAAAAGTTACGTCAGGAAACCGGACTCCATCGCATCGGTCTTGTGGACTTGAAAGGTTGTTCACTCTCACTTTGTGGATAATTATTCCTGGGGCAGCAGCAAGCCCTCACTTGCCCTGATTGCCAGTAGGGTGAGGTGCCTGCACATTCCAGGAGGGTGTGCTGAGGGACTCACTGAAGCTCAGTGCAACGATGTGGTGGAGAAGGTCTGCAGTGTCTGGGTTCTTCTGCTTCCAGACACGGAGGAGCTAAGACCAGTGTGAAAGCCTCTCTCTGCCAGAAGTTTTGTATTCTATCGCACTTGTTGCTTAAGTTAAAAGGGACCACGCCGGTGACAATCATGCATGGTATACAGAGGCACTCACGCAACAGATGCATAGAACCAATAACATGAGCAATGTCTCGTCGGGACAACATTAAGAGCGTGAATCATGCACTCTTCTTTCGATTTCTTGTACATACTTTCTGAATTAAGTTCATTCTGAAATAGGAAAAAAGGTCTAGATTTATGATAAATGTAGCCATTGCTTTTTGACTAATGTGCAAACCTGATGTGGTTTTAAGGTAAGAATGAGTTTCATTCTTTGTAATGTGTCAGTCTGTTTCCAGCTGCACACGCAGTTACATCGGACACGTCATTCAGGAGGCTGACGACAGAGTCCCAAAATAGTCACTCCATTTCTAACATGACCACACAGAAAGCATACAAGGTGGGCACCATCTCCCACACTATAAACGTCCCCATTGCAAAAATAAGTCCTGCCAGTCAGTGGAGGAAGCTCAGGATCCCACATTGACCTCACCAGCCACCAGAGCACTATCACCACTGGTGAGGAAAGAAGTCCCCTCTAACCCCAGGGACTGACTAAGAAGATTTTAATCACACAGGCCCACAAGGTCCTCTGCCCACACTGAAGTTTCAAATGCCGTGTCTCTGAGCCATACAAACGATTTCATGTAACTAAGGAGAAATGAACCCCGTTCTTCAATGCAAAAACACTGAGCATTTCCCCAAGCAGTGGCTCGATAAACAACAAATCACATTTCTGTACACACAGCAGGAACAGTCACATTGTACACACCCACCAGGATCCCTGTGCCACATTGTACACTCTCACCGGAACCCCAGTGTCACATTGTACACACTCACCAGGATCCCTGTGTTACATTGTACACACTCACCAGCATCCCTGTGTTACATTGTACACACTCACCAGGATCCCCGTGTCACATTGTACACTCTCACCAGGATCTGTCACATTGTACACTCTCACCAGCATCCCTGTGTCACATTGTACACTCTCACCAGCATCCCTGTGTTACATTGTACACTCTCACTAGGATCCCTGTGTCACATTGTACACTCTCACCAGGATCCCTGTGTTACATTGTACACTCTCACCAGGATCCCTGTGTTACATTGTACACTCTCACCAGCATCCCTGTGTTACATTGTACACTCTCACTAGGATCCCTGTGTCACATTGTACACTCTCACCAGCATCTGTCACATTGTACACTCTCACCAGGATCCCTGTGTTACATTGTACACTCTCACCAGCATCCCTGTGTTACATTGTACACTCTCACTAGGATCCCTGTGTCACATTGTACACTCTCACCAGCATCCCTGTGTTACATTGTACACTCTCACTAGGATCCCTGTGTCACATTGTACACTCTCACCAGCATCTGTCACATTGTACACTCTCACCAGGATCTGTCACATTGTACACTCTCACCAGCATCCCTGTGTTACATTGTACACTCTCACTAGGATCCCTGGGTCACATTGTACACTTTCACCAGCATCTGTCTCATTGTACACTCTCACCAGGATCTGTCACATTGTACACTCTCACCAGCATCTGTCACATTGTACACTCTCACCAGGATCTGTCACATTGTACACTCTCACCAGGACCCCTGGGTCACATTGTACACTCTCACCAGGATCTGTCACATTTATGTACGTACACAAGGATTGTCAGGGAATATAGAGAAGGTTTGACCCAAATGCAGAGCTGATTTAGAAGTGAGTGATGACTTTAATAAAAAGCTGCAAAATAAGAAGGCATGCAGGGCCGCAAAACAAGAGAGGATGCATAAGTAACATGACGAGGTAACGAGCTAGCCAAATGCTTAGAGCAATGAGCTGAGGCTGGCTAGGTCAACAAGTGAACAAGGACTGGTGGATGAGAGTTGGGTTTAAATAGGCTGCCGGTGAAGAGCTATAATCAAGTGGCAGGTGACGCCTATCAGCTAGATTGAGAATGTGCAGGCCTGCCAGGACACCAGCCCCTCACCCCCACCCCTGCAGCCCGCACCCAACGGTGCAGGATGATGGATGGGTCCGGTGGGACACCTCGATGAACGAGGGATCCAAGGTAAAACTGAACAGCAACCAGGACCTCTCCTCTGGGCTGCACCCTTGCCAGTTGTTACCAGGTACTGCACACACTGTCCATGATGATGTGAATCCGGCGCACAGCATACTGTGTCCCACCATCCTAGGTTCTGGAGCTGCAGGCTCAGCTGGGTTGACTTGTCCGTGGACAAGGGGCTTGCGGCAGGACACGTGGAAGATAGGTATGACCCTGAGGGATGGTGGCAGCTGAAAATGGTTAGTGGTCAGTGGTCAGTGGTCAGTGGCTGGATTGATGCAAAAGGTTACCTTGAAGGAATTGATAAACCAGGGCGAGAGCTTGTGGGAGCCAGTGTGCTCGAGCAGATCAGGGGTGAGCAACCAGACACGGTCCCCAGGCTGGAGTAATCTGTCTGGATGGTCCTGGGCAGCTAGGGATAGTCCTCTATCCAAGCATCACAGAAACTTCACTTGCCAATTGGCTCTCTCCGACTGGCCGTTAGTTAACCAGTGACAGCCAGGAGGCAGACTCACTGAGGTGCGGAGAAGGGAGCAGAAGGCTCGCTGGAGATGAACTGTGTTGCCCCGGTCTGACACAATGTCCTGAGAGAAACCATGGAG
Organism: Hemitrygon akajei; assembly: GCF_048418815.1. NCBI lineage: Eukaryota > Metazoa > Chordata > Chondrichthyes > Myliobatiformes > Dasyatidae > Hemitrygon > Hemitrygon akajei. The sequence continues at coordinate 72,529,075 of NC_133139.1, forward strand.
GCAAACTACGTGTTGGAGAACCAGGTGTGCCGTCTCAGTGGCTGACAAACGCTTGGGGAGGACGACGAAGTGGGTTCCATGTTGGAGAATCGGGCAACCACTGTCATGGTCACTGGGGTTCCACTGGAAGGTGGTGAAACTACGATGAAAGCTCTGGTGATGTGGGGACACCAGGCATTGGACTGCAGGAGCCCAGAGGGTCGCTGGCTGGAAGAATTAGACTGGCACGTCGAGGGCAGGCAGTGAAGAACTGACGTACATCTGCGATCATACTTCTCCACCAGAAATGACGCCACAGCAAATCCAGAGTTGATTGTACACCTGGATGGCCAAAGAGCGGTGAAGAGTGGGCCCACTGGAGTGTCTCAGAGTGCACAGTCGCTGACACGTACGTGAGGCTGTCAAGTGTGCCGTCCGGAGCAAGCTCGTGCTGTAGGGCTCTCAGCACCCCAGACAATCAGGGTGAGGATCTGCGAGGATGGGCTGAGGGTCGATCTCCGTTTCAGCCAGATCCAACTGCTGTGACAGGAGGTCCACCTTGGTGATCTTGCAGCCGGGTCAGTAGGAGATGGTGAAGTTGAGATGCTTGAAGAAAAGGGACCAGTAAGCCTAATGTGGGCTTGCTGAATGGATATAAGGTTCTGATGGTCTGTCCAGATCAAGAAGGGCTCAGTGTTTCCCATCAGCCAATCTCTCTATTACTCCAAGGCCCATAATAACGAGTAGCTCCCTGTCTCCTACTCATAATGGTGCTGTGTGGAATTGACCTGCGCAATAAAACACATGGGTGTGTCTTTCCATTTGGTCCTCAGTGGCAGAAGATGGCCCCCTTCTACCAGATGCATCTGCTTCTACCACAGAAGGTCTGAAGGGGTTTGGATGGCTGAGAACGGGAGCAGTGGTGAAACATCTCTTGAGCTCCTTGAAAGCATGGTCCATGGCAGTAGACCAGGTTATTCCTGAGCAGGAGATTCTGTGAGGGAGGTGAAAGAAGCATGATTTGGCTGTAGTTTCTGATCAAATGGCAGTAGAAGTTGGAGAAGCCCAAGAACTGCTGTAGTTTTCAGGGAGCGTGGCTGGACCATTCAGTAAGGGCACATACTCTCTCTGGGTCCGTAGTTATGCCTTGGGATGAATGGATGTAATCCAGGAAGGAAATGCCTGGGGTGTGGATCTGGCATTTCATGTGTGGAACATGCCAGTTAGTAGCTGGCATTACTAACTTACAATACAGCTGGTTTTCTTGGAGATGCTGAAGGAGTGAATAGACGTGACCTTGGAGATCCTTGGAGAAGATGAGGTTGATGTTGTGGTTGACGAAGGCTTAGTTGCGTAGTTTGTCTTGGATTATCTCGTTGATGGAGGCTTCTAAAGCAGCTGAACTGTTGGAAAGTCTGAAAGGCATTAGCCAGTATTTGTAGTGGCCAGTGAATGCCATCTTTCACTCATCCTCCTGGCTAATAAGGATCCGATTGTACACAATTCCATAGATCGAGTTTGGTGAAGATCTGGGCCCACAGAGTGTTTTGAATGCACAATCCATCAAGGGGAGAGCTTAGCAGCTTTTAATGGTGACTTTGTTGAGTGAATGGTAGTCAATACAGGGAAAAAGACTCGGATCTTTCTTTTTGACAAAGAAGAATTATTTAAATCGCAGCATGAGACGGAGAGGGAAGAGGTAAAAGAAGCTCGGAGAGAAGCTGGTTTTTTTTAACTGATCGTGGCAAAGAGGCTGGACTGCGCAGGCGCGTGATGTAGCGCACCAAAGGTTTAAAAAGAAAGACTGCCATATACAGCGGCCATCGTCGGAGTGGACTGAGGCAGAGTGGGTCGGCTTTGGCTCAATCAGGCTTCGTCGAGAGCAGGCAGAGGTGAGGTTTGAACGGGGCACGACTGCGCAAGCGTGTGAAAGTCAAGAGTGTGAGGCAGCGGGAGAATTTTAAAAAGTGAGCAGAGGCTGAGTACGAGCTTCACTCCAGGTGAGGTAAGGCCTGGTAAGCTCCTTTAATTAATCTAATTAGCTTAGGAGTAGGTAATGGAGGCAGCAGTTAGGGTAGTCAAGTGCTCCGTTTGCAGTATGTGGGAAGTCAGGGCGAGCACAGCTGTCCCTGGTGACTACACCTGCAAAAGGTGCATCCAGCTGCAGCTCCTGACAAACCGCATTAGGGAACTGGAGCTGGAGCTGGATGAACTTTGCATCATTCGGGAGGCAGAGGCAGAAATAGACAGGCGTTTCAGGGAGGTAGTCACCCCTAGGAGTCAGGAGACAGGTAGTTGGGTGACTGTCAGGAGAGGGAAGGGGAATAGTCAGGAAGAGCAGAGCACCCCTGTGGCCATTCCCATCAACAATAAGTATACCGTTTTGGATACTGTTGGTGGGGACGATCACCCAGGGGCAAGTTGCAGTGGTTGCGCCTCTGGCACAGAGACTGGACCCTCAGCTCAGAAGGGAAGGAGGGAAAAGAGGAGAGCAGTAGTGATAGGGGATTTGATAGTTAGGGGGACAGATAGGAGGTTCTGCGGAAGAGATCGAGAATCCCGGATGGTCTGTTGCCTCCCTGGTGCCAGGGTCCATGATATCTTGGATCGAGTTTTCAGTATTCTCAGGAGGGAGGGTGAGCAACCGGATGTCGTGGTCAATGTAGGGACCAATGACGTGGGTAGGAAGAGTGAGGAGGATCTGAAAGGTGAGTTTAGGGAGCTAGGTGCCAAGTTAAAGGACAGGACCTCCAGGATAGCAATCTCAGGATTGTTACCAGTGCCATGTGCAGGTGGGTTTAGAAATAGTAAGATAGTGCAGATCAACACGTGGCTGAAGACATGGTGTAGGACGGAGGGCTTCAGATTTATAGATAATTGGGCAGTTTTCCAGGGAAGGTGGGGCCTGTTGAGGTGGGATGGTTTACATCTGAACTGGAGTGGGACAAATATTCTTGCAGGTAGGTTTGCTAGTGAGGTTCCAGTGGATTTAAACTAGATATGAGGTGGGAGGGGAACCAGAGTGTAGGAACAAATGTATGGGTGAAGGAAGAAAAAGAAGACAGTAAAGTTCTTTGTACTGTTAGAGATAAACAGAGAGGAGGAGGTGGAGAATTTCTTAAATGCATTTATTTTAATGCTAGGAGCATTGTAAGAAAGGTGGATGAGCTTAGAGCATGGATTGATACCTGGAAATATGATGTTGTAGCTATTAGTGAAACATGGTTGCAGGAGGGGTGTGATTGGCAACTAAATATTCCTGGATTTCGTTGCTTCAGGTGTGATAGAATTGGAGGGACAAGAGGAGGAGGTGTTGCGTTGCTTGTCAGAGAAAATATTACAGCGGTGCTCTGGCAGGATAGATTAGAGGGCTCATCTAGGGAGACTATTTGGGTGGAATTGAGGAATGAGAAAGGTGTAGTAACACTTATAGGGGTGTATTATAGACCACCTAATGGGGAGTGAGAATTGGAGGAGCAAATTTGCAAGGAGATAGCAGATATTTGTAGTAAGCACAGGGTTGTGCTTGTGGGAGATTTTAATTTTCCACACATAGACTGGGAAGCCCATACTGTAAAAGGGATGGATGGTTTGGAGTTTGTAAAATGTGTGCAGGATAGTTTTTTGCAGCAATACATAGAGGTACCGACTAGAGAAGGGGCAGTGTTGAATCTTCTGTTAGAGAATGAAATAGGTCAGGTGACGGAGGTATGTGTTGGGGAGCACTTTGGGCCCAGTGATCACAATGCCATTAGTTTCAATATAATTATGGAGAAGGATAGGACTGGACCCAGGGTTGAGATTTTTGATTGGAAAAAGGCTAACTTTGAGGAGATGCGAAAGGATTTGGAAGGAGTGGATTGGAACAATTTATTTTATGGGAAGGATGTAATAGAGAAATAGAGGTAATTTAAAGGTGAAATTTTGAGGGTACAGAATCTTTATGTTCCTGTTAGGTTGAAAGGAAAGGTTAAAAGTTTAAGAGAACCATGGTTTTCAAGGGATATTGGAAAATTGGTTAGGAAAAAGAGAGATATCTACAATAAATATAGGCAGCGTGGAGTAAATGAGGTGCTCGAGGAATATAAAGAATGTAAGAAGAATCTTAAGAAAGAAATTAGAAAAGCTAAAAGAAGATACGAAGTTGCTTTGGCAAGTAAGGTGAAAATAAATCCGAAGGGTTTCTACAGTTATATTAATAGCAAAAGGATAGTGAGGGATAAAATTGGTCCCATAGAGAATCAAAGTGGACAGCTATGTGTGGAGCCAGAAGAGATGGGGGAGATTTTGAACAACTTCTTCAGTATTCACTAAGGAGAAGGATATTGAATTGTATAAGGTAAGGGAAACAAGTAGGAAAATTATGGAAACTATGACGATTAAAGAGGAAGAAGTACTGGGGCTTTTAAGGAATATAAAAGTGGCTAAATCTCTGGGTCCTGACAGGATATTCCCTAGGACCTTGATGGAAGTTAGTGTGGAAATAGCAGGGGCTCTGACAGAAATATTTCAAATGTCATTAGAAACGGGGATGGTGCTGGACGATTGGCGTATTGCTCATGTGGTTCCATTGTTTATAAAGGATTCTAAGAGTAAACCTAGCAATTATAGGCCTGTCAGTTTGACGTCAGTGGTGGGTAAATTAATGGAAAGTATTCTTAGAGATGGTATATATAATTATCTGGATAGACAGGGTCTGATTAGGAACAGTCAACATGGATTTGTGCGTCGAAGGTCATGTTTGACAAATCTTATTGAATTTTTTGAAGAGTTTACGAGGAAAGTTGACGAGGGTAAAGCAGTGGATGTTGTCTATATGGACTTCAGTAAGGCCTTTGACAAGATTCCGCATGTAAGATTAGTTAGGAAGGTTCAATCGTTAGGTATTAATATTGAAGTAGTAAAATGGATTCAACAGTGGCTGGATGGGAGATGCCAGAGAGTAGTGGTGGATAACTGTTTGTCAGGTTGGAGGCCGGTAACTAGTGGTGTGCCTCAGGGATCTGTACTGGGTCCAATGTTGTTTGTCATATACATTAATGATCTGGATGATGGGGTGGTAAATTGGAGTAGTAAGTATGCAGGTGATACTAAGGTAGGTGGCGTTGTGGATAATGAAGTAGGTTTTCAAAGTTTTCAGAGAGATTTAGGCCAGTTAGAAGCGTTGGCTGAGCGATGGCAGATGGATTTTAATGCTGATAAGTGTGAGGTGCTACATTTTGGTAGGAATAATCCAAATAGGACATACATGGTAAATGGTAGGGCATTGAAGAATGTGGTAGAACAGAGTGATCTAGGAATAATGGTGCATAGTTCCCTGAAGGTGGAATCTCATGTGAATAGGGTGGTGAAGAAAGCTTTTGGTATTTTGGCCTTTATAAATCAGAACATTGAGCATAGGAGTTGGGATGTAAAGTTAAAATTGTACAAGGCATTGGTAAGGCCGAATTTGGAGTATTGTGTACAGCTCTGGTCACCGAATTATAGGAAAGATGTCAACAAAATAGAGAGAGTACAGTAAAGATTTACTAGAATGTTACCTAGGTTTCATCACCTAAGTTATAGGGAAAGATTGAAAAAGTTAGGTCTTTATTCTTTGGAGCGTAGAAGGTTGAGGGGGGACTTGATAGAGGTATTTAAAATTATGAGGGGGTTAGATAGAGTTGACCTGGATAGGCTTTTTCCATTGAGAGTAGGGGAGATTCAAACAAGAGGACATGAGTTGAGAGTTAAGGGGCAAAAGTTTAAGGGTAACCCGAGGGGGAATTTCTTTACTCAGAGAGTGGTAGCTGTGTGAAATGAGCTTCCAGTAGAAGTGGTAGAGGCAGGTTTAGTATTGTCATTTAACGTAAAATTGGATAGGTATATGGACAGGAAAGGAATGGAGGGTTATGGGCTGAGTGCAGATCAGTGGGATTAGGTGAGGGTAAGCATTCGGCACAGACTAGAATGGCCGAGATGGCCTGTTTCTGTGATGTAATTATTATATGGTTATATGGTTATAAGAATCCTGCACTGGATTGTTCAAACTAAGCCGTGCTGTAGCAATTCAGCGATGTATTCATTCATGGCTTGGGGAGAGGGAGAACAGATGACCTCGATCAGGACTTGTGCCCAGGAGAAAGTTGACCATGTAGTCGTGTGGTCTGTAAAAGTCAGGGTGTGGGAGCTTGGTGAAGTCAATGTTTCCCCTGTCTCTATCTCCAGGGTGAAGTCTGCTGAGGTTATAGGCATATGGTCTGGCAGGTGGACCCCTAACTCAGCATTGAACCGGATGACCAGGTGAAGTGACAGTCACGAGCGGAGAGCCACGATGAGAGGAGTGTTGGGTCAGTCGATCAGGAGGAATTGGATGGAATTGCAGTGTTCTCCTACGCTCATCGGCACAGGTTGTGTACGTACTCAGTCCATTCTAGATCTCAAGGGACGCCCGTCAATGGTGTGAAACAGAAGGGGTGAGAGAGAGGGTCGGTTGGGAGTCCAAGTCAGGGTCTGAAAGTTGCCTACTGCGCCGGAATCCACCAGAGCCTCCAGTGTGTGTAGGGGGTGTGGAGGAGGGCAGAAAAAGTGAGTCGGGCTATGGTGATGGAACGAGGGGCTGGAGGGAGTGTGCCAGCTGGAAGGGCCCTCATCTCAACCTGTTGGTGCCATTTTTCTGCAAGCAGTGGGCATTTGATGTGTGGCTGATCAGCAGCTCCAAGTAAGCACTCAACTTGTTTCTCCACCATCGCCCACACTCTTAGGGGGCGAGGGGAGCTCTCTCTAACTGCATAGGTTTTGGAGATATTGATGATGAGGGCCCTGCAGGCCAAAAAGGTTCTAGGGTTCTGGTTGATGATCTGGAGGGCAGTTCCCTAAGACGCTTGTCAATATGAAGGGCCGGCGTGATATACACTCTATATTATAGCTATACAAGACCTTGGTCAGACCCCACTTGGAGTACTGTGTTCAGTTCTGGTCACCGCACTTCAGGAAGGCTGTGGATACTATAGAGAGAGTGCAGAGGGGGTTTACAGGGATGTTGCCTGGATTAAAGGGGGTACCTTATGAAAGTAGGTTGAGCGTACTTGGCCTTTTCTCCTTGGAGCAACGGAGGATGAGAGGGGTCCTGATAGAGGTGTATAAGATGATGAGGGGCATTGATCGTGTGGATAGCCGGAGGCTTTTTCCCAGGGCTGAAATGGCCAACACGAGGGGGCTTAGTTTTAAGGTGCTTGGAAATAGGTACTGTGGAGGTGTCAATGGTAAGTTTTTCACACTGAGTGGTGGGTGCGTGGAATACAATGCTGGCGGCGGTGGTGGAAGCGGATACTATAGGGTCTTTTAAGAACCTCTTAGATAGGTACATGGAGCTTAGAAAAATAGAGGGCTATGCCGTAGGGAAATGCTAGGCCGTTTCTAGAGTAGGTTACATGGTTGGTACAACATTGTGGGCCGAAGGGCCTGTCATGTGCTGTAGATTTCTACATTCTGTGTTCCATTTCCAGGGCAAACAGCTCATCTTCCAAGCACTCCGAGAGACCGTGATGGTGATGGGCTTGCAGTGCTACTGCATCCCTGTCGCACTCCGCCGTGACGGTCCTAGATCTCGTGGTATATTTCAGCGCGAGCCTCGTCACTGGTCCGCTGCCCTCTTCCATTTCCTGACAGCTGAAAACCCAGCACGTTTCAGTGGTAGCTTCCTCATCTTCATTGTAGATGGTGGTTTTATTGTCTCAGTTGGCAGCAGCCCACATTGGAGCTCAGCCAGTCGAGAGAGAGGGAGAGACGACGAAGGCAATCTTCGCTCGGTCCGTAAAATGCAGAGGTGGCTGGAGCTCAAAGAGTGAGATGCACTGGCACAGAAAGCTGCGGCATTGTGTTGGGGGATCTATCGGAGCGTTTGAGCACCGGAATCTGCGACTCCAAGGGAAGAGGCTGACTGGTATGCGTTTGCAGTAACGAGATGGAGAGCTGGTTGAGAGTGGTGCACAGACAGTCAGTGGTTTCCTGCTGTTTTGGGATAGTGTGTACCTTTGATGTACGACTTCCTTTATGCTAGCAAACTCTGCTGGGTCAATTGCTGATTCACCCATCCTGTCAGGAAATGTAGACGAGGCTTGATCCCAGTGCAGAGTAGCAGCAAGGATTCAGCAATGAGTGATAAATCTAATAATAATTGCAAAATAAGAAGCCATGAGGGGTCACAATACCAGAGAGACAGGCAGTTAGCATGGCAAGGCAACTGGGTAACTGAAGACTGGGGGCAACTGGTTGAGGCTGGCTTTCGTTGGGTGAACGTACAAGTGGCAGGTGACTCCTGTTAACTGGTTGGAGACTGGGAGGAGCCTGCCTGTGCAGGCCAGACAAGGGTGTCTGTCACGTTGCGTACGCACACCAGGATCTCTGGAATTGTCTCCTGGCTCAACCATTCCCTGAGCTTTAACGTAATCCTATCAGAGAGAAGTCCACGGTCTCAGCTGAAAACTTTGTCCGTCCTGTTGCACATACTATTTACTATAAATGACTAGGAATTGCACATCCCTGAATAGGGATCTTGACAGGATGAAAGCCTGGGCAGACGACTGGAATGTCACCTTTGAGCATACTCAGTGCAAGGCGACGGTGATGTCTAGGAACAGGAATCCATCTACCCCCTGACCTTGTATTTTGGGAACTGCAAGCTGGATTTAAAGAAGGAGTGTTAATATTGACAGCAAGTTGGTGTGGGATAAAATCCTTTCCACTATTTCAAACAAAGCTGGAAAAAGGCTTGGAGTTCTGCGGAAAGCAGCATCCAAACTAGACAAAGAGGGCAGAGCCACGGTTTACAAAGCCCAGGTACGAAGTATCATGGAGTATGCCTGCTTATCATGGATGAATGCCTCACAGAGTGTCCTCAGCCAGCTTGGTTCCATTCAAAGAAAGGCTCTCAGGGTTATAGGTGTAGATGAAGCCACAGCTGGTGTGAAGCTAACCATCAGTAGCTTACACCACAGACAACAGGTTGCTGCAGCTACTGTGCTGTACAAAATGCACACCAGCCACAGCCCTGCAGACCTTCATCTTATGATCAAGTTTATCTTTGCCTGCTCATGCTGTTTCTATGCCTGATGCGAGAACCTACACACTGGATAAAGCTTCCTTCACTGTGCTATCAGAATTGGAACAGCCTTCCAGATGCCGTGGTTGGAAACATCTGCGACGATGGGGGCCAAGCCTTGAAGAGTCAAGTGCACAAACACATATCATCTCTGGGAGGGAAGTCACATGCTTCTTCATAAGCTATCGTGAAGGGGACCAGGATGGTAATGCTTGGTTGTTGGCAGGTAGGGTTAATACCTGACTTTCAAGAGCACTTGTGACATATGATCCGGCTGGACTTAATCCCTAAACTGCTGGAGAACAGTGCAGAAAGATCAGGTGCTGTTTTCTCCCGGTAGGGATTAGTTTTTAGTTCCAAGTGCTCCTGTCATGTTTTGTCACCCTGTAACCTTATCCTTCAATCTCTCTGAATTATGGAGGACAGCATGTGTATAAATGTCTCTCTCCAGCAGACTTCTTCATGATCATCATGGCTCCAGTATTTCTACTATTTTTTAATGTTTCTTAATTGTACATATGATTTTTTATGTTCTTTCGCTGAGCAGCAGTGAACCATCAATTGGCCTATCAGAGTTCTCTTTGGGAACTAGTTGACTTGATCAGCATTTCTGATCTGAGTATTGCTCACGACTGCACATAATAAAAAAAAATTTAGACAGAGACGTAACATAAAGAATTTTACTCCTCATGTATGTGAAGGATGTAAGTAATAAATCCAATTCAAGTTAACTCCCTCTGGACCTTGACAGTCCATTTCCGTCTCCATTCCCCGCTACCTGACCCACTGAATTTCTTCAATATCCTGTTTATGAAACCTATCTAATAGTCAGGGTTGATACTGTACCCTTGGCCTGTGTCAGCTCTGAGCACCAAATCAACAATTGCAGGTTTCTCAAAATGTTCTTAGACAAGAATGCAAATACCTAAGGCTAGCTGGTAGGGCTGCTGCTGTACAGATGGGGGGAGTAACCAGGGCAGGACTGACACAGTGAGGGACAAGGCACTGTGGGGGGTTGACCATAACCAGGGCAGGACTGACACAGTGAGGGACAAGGCACGGTGCGGGCTTGACCATAACCAGGGCAGGACTGACACAGTGAGGGACAAGGCACGGTGGGGGGTTGACCATAACCAGGGCAGGACTGACACAGTGAGGGACAAGGCAGGACTGACACAGTGAGGGACAAGGCACTGTGCGGGGTTGACCGTAACCAGGGCAGGACTGACACAGTGAGGGACAAGGCAGGACTGACACAGTGAGGGACAAGGCACTGTGCGGGGTTGACCATAACCAGGGCAGGACTGACACAGTGAGGGACAAGGCACTGTGGGAGGTTGACCGTAACCAGGGCAGGACTGACACAGTGAGGGACAAGGCACTGTGGGGGGTTGACCGTAACCAGGGCAGGACTGACACAGTGAGGGACAAGGCACTGTGGGGGATTGACCGTAACCAGGGCAGGACTGACACAGTGAGGGACAAGGCACTGTGGGGGGTTGACCATAACCAGGGCAGGACTGACACAGTGAGGGACAAGGCACTGTGGGGGGTTGACCGTAACCAGGACAGGACTGACACAGTGAGGGACAAGGCACTGTGCGGGGTTGACCGTAACCAGGGCAGGACTGACACAGTGAGGGACAAGGCACTGTGGGGGATTGACTGTAACCAGGGCAGGACTGACACAGTGAGAGACAAGGCACTGCGGGGGGTTGACCATAACCAGGGCAGGTCTGACACAGTGAGAGACAAGGCACTGTGCGGGGTTGACCATAACCAGGGCAGGACTGACACAGTGAGGGACAAGGCACGGTGCGGGCTTGACCATAACCAGGGCAGGACTGACACAGTGAGGGACAAGGCACTGTGGGGGGTTGACCATAACCAGGGCAGGACTGACACAGTGAGGGACAAGGCACTGTGCGGGGTTGACCGTAACCAGGGCAGGACTGACACAGTGAGGGACAAGGCACTGTGCGGGGTTGACCGTAGCCAGGGCAGGACTGACACAGTGAGGGACAAGGCACTGTGGGGGGTTGACCATAACCAGGGCAGGACTGACACAGTGAGGGACAAGGCACTGTGCGGGGTTGACCGTAACCAGGGCAGGACTGACACAGTGAGGGACAAGGCAGGACTGACACAGTGAGGGACAAGGCACTGTGGGGGGTTGACCATAGCCAGGGCAGGACTGACACAGTGAGGGACAAGGCACTGTGGGGGATTGACCGTAACCAGGGCAGGACTGACACAGTGAGGGACAAGGCACTGTGGGGGGTTGACCATAACCAGGGCAGGACTGACACAGTGAGGGACAAGGCACTGTGGGGGGTTGACCATAACCAGGGCAGGACTGACACAGTGAGGGACAAGGCACTGTGCGGGCTTGACCATAACCAGGGCAGTACTGACACAGTGAGGGACAAGGCACTGTGCGGGGTTGACCATAACCAGGGCAGGACTGACACAGTGAGGGACAAGGCACTGTGCGGGGTTGACCGTAACCAGGGCAGGACTGACACAGTGAGGGACAAGGCAGGACTGACACAGTGAGGGACAAGGCACTGTGGGGGGTTGACCATAGCCAGGGCAGGACTGACACAGTGAGGGACAAGGCACTGTGGGGGATTGACCGTAACCAGGGCAGGACTGACACAGTGAGGGACAAGGCACTGTGGGGGGTTGACCATAACCAGGGCAGGACTGACACAGTGAGGGACAAGGCACTGTGGGGGGTTGACCATAACCAGGGCAGGACTGACACAGTGAGGGACAAGGCACTGTGGGGGGTTGACCATAACCAGGGCAGGACTGACACAGTGAGGGACAAGGCACTGTGGGGGGTTGACCATAGCCAGGGCAGGACTGACACAGTGAGGGACAAGGCACTGTGGGGGATTGACCGTAGCCAGGGCAGGACTGACACAGTGAGGGACAAGGCACTGTGGGGGGTTGACCATAACCAGGGCAGGACTGACACAGTGAGGGACAAGGCACTGTGGGGGATTGACCGTAACCAGGGCAGGACTGACACAGTGAGGGACAAGGCACTGTGGGGGATTGACCGTAACCAGGGCAGGACTGACACAGTGAGGGACAAGGCACTGTGGGGGATTGACCGTAACCAGGGCAGGACTGACACAGTGAGGGACAAGGCACTGTGGGGGGTTGACCATAACCAGGGCAGGACTGACACAGTGAGGGACAAGGCACTGTGGGGGGTTGACCATAACCAGGGCAGGACTGACACAGTGAGGGACAAGGCACTGTGGGGGGTTGACCATAACCAGGGCAGGACTGACACAGTGAGGGACAAGGCACTGTGGGGGATTGACCGTAGCCAGGGCAGGACTGACACAGTGAGAGACAAGGCACTGTGCGGGCTTGACCATAACCAGGGCAGGACTGACACAGTGAGGGACAAGGCACTGTGGGGGGTTGACCGTAACCAGGGCAGGACTGACACAGTGAGGGACAAGGCACTGTGGGGGGTTGACCATAGCCAGGGCAGGACTGACACAGTGAGGGACAAGGCACTGTGGGGGATTGACCGTAACCAGGGCAGGACTGACACAGTGAGGGACAAGGCACTGTGGGGGGTTGACCATTACCAGGGCAGGACTGACACAGTGAGGGACAAGGCACTGTGGGAGGTTGACCATAACCAGGGCAGGACTGACACAGTGAGGGACAAGGCACTGTGGGAGGTTGACCGTAACCAGGGCAGGACTGACACAGTGAGGGACAAGGCAGGACTGACACAGTGAGGGACAAGGCACTGTGCGGGGTTGACCATAACCAGGGCAGGACTGACACAGTGAGGGACAAGGCACTGTGGGGGATTGACCGTAACCAGGGCAGGACTGACACAGTGAGGGACAAGGCACTGTGGGGGATTGACCGTAACCAGGGCAGGACTGACACAGTGAGGGACAAGGCACTGCGGGGGGTTGACCATAACCAGGGCAGGTCTGACACAGTGAGAGACAAGGCACTGTGCGGGGTTGACCATAACCAGGGCAGGACTGACACAGTGAGGGACAAGGCACGGTGCGGGCTTGACCATAACCAGGGCAGGACTGACACAGTGAGGGACAAGGCACTGTGGGGGGTTGACCATAACCAGGGCAGGACTGACACAGTGAGGGACAAGGCACTGTGGGGGGTTGACCATAGCCAGGGCAGGACTGACACAGTGAGGGACAAGGCACTGTGGGGGATTGACCGTAACCAGGGCAGGACTGACACAGTGAGGGACAAGGCACTGTGGGGGGTTGACCATAACCAGGGCAGGACTGACACAGTGAGGGACAAGGCACTGTGGGGGGTTGACCATAACCAGGGCAGGACTGACACAGTGAGGGACAAGGCACTGTGCGGGCTTGACCATAACCAGGGCAGTACTGACACAGTGAGGGACAAGGCACTGTGCGGGGTTGACCATAACCAGGGCAGTACTGACACAGTGAGGGACAAGGCACTGTGCGGGGTTGACCATAACCAGGGCAGGACTGACACAGTGAGGGACAAGGCACGGTGGGAGGTTGACCATAACCAGGGCAGGACGGACACAGTGAGGGACAAGGCACTGTGGGAGGTTGACCATAACCAGGGCAGGACTGACAAGGTGAGGGACAAGGCACTATGCGGGGTTGACCATAACCAGGGCAGGACTGACACAGTGAGGGACAAGGCACGGTGGGAGGTTGACCATAACCAGGGCAGGACTGACACAGTGAGGGACAAGGCACTATGCGGGGTTGACCATAACCAGGGCAGTACTGACACAGTGAGGGACAAGGCACTGTGGGAGGTTGACCATAACCAGGGCAGGACTGACGCAGTGAGGGACAAGGCACTGTGGGGGGTTGACCATAACCAGGGCAGGACTGACGCAGTGAGGGACAAGGCACTGTGGGGGGTTGACCATAACCAGGGCAGGACTGACACAGTGAGGGACAAGGCACTGTGGGGGGTTGACCGTAACCAGGGCAGGACTGACACAGTGAGGGACAAGGCACTGTGGGGGATTGACCGTAACCAGGGCAGGACTGACACAGTGAGGGACAAGGCACTGTGGGGGGTTGACCATAACCAGGGCAGGACTGACACAGTGAGGGACAAGGCACTGTGGGAGGTTGACCATAACCAGGGCAGGACTGACACAGTGAGGGACAAGGCACTGTGGGAGGTTGACCATATCCAGGGCAGGACTGACACAGTGAGGGACAAGGCACTATGCGGGGTTGACCATAACCAGGGCAGTACTGACACAGTGAGGGACAAGGCACTGTGCGGGGTTGACCATAACCAGGGCAGGACTGACACAGTGAGGGACAAGGCACTGTGGGAGGTTGACCATAACCAGGGCAGGACTGACGCAGTGAGGGACAAGGCACTGTGGGGGGTTGACCATAACCAGGGCAGGACTGACACAGTGAGGGACAAGGCACTGTGGGGGGTTGACCATAACCAGGGCAGGACTGACACAGTGAGGGACAAGGCACTGTGGGGGGTTGACCATAGCCAGGGCAGGACTGACACAGTGAGGGACAAGGCACTGTGGGGGATTGACCGTAACCAGGGCAGGACTGACACAGTGAGGGACAAGGCACTGTGGGGGGTTGACCATAACCAGGGCAGGACTGACACAGTGAGGGACAAGGCACTGTGGGAGGTTGATCATAACCAGGGCAGGACTGACACAGTGAGGGACAAGGCACTGTGGGAGGTTGACCATAACCAGGGCAGGACTGACACAGTGAGGGACAAGGCACTATGCGGGGTTGACCATAACCAGGGCAGTACTGACACAGTGAGGGACAAGGCACTGTGCGGGGTTGACCATAACCAGGGCAGGACTGACACAGTGAGGGACAAGGCACTGTGGGAGGTTGACCATAACCAGGGCAGGACTGACGCAGTGAGGGACAAGGCACTGTGGGGGGTTGACCGTAACCAGGACAGGACTGACACAGTGAGGGACAAGGCACTGTGGGGGATTGACTGTAACCAGGGCAGGACTGACACAGTGAGGGACAAGGCACTGTGGGGGATTGACTGTAACCAGGACAGGACTGACACAGTGAGGGACAAGGCACTGCGGGGGATTGACTGTAACCAGGGCAGGACTGACACAGTGAGAGACAAGGCACTGCGGGTGGTTGACCATAACCAGGGCAGGTCTGACACAGTGAGAGACAAGGCACTGTGCGGGCTTGACCATAACCAGGGCAGGACTGACACATTGAGGGACATGGCACTGTGGGGGGTTGACCGTAACCAGGGCAGGTCTGACACAGTGAGGGACAAGGCACTGTGCGGGGTTGACCATAACCAGGGCAGGACTGACACAGTGAGGGACAAGGCACTGTGGGGGGTTGACCATAACCAGGGCAGGACTGACACAGTGAGGGACAAGGCACGGTGCGGGCTTGACCATAACCAGGGCAGGACTGACACAGTGAGGGACAAGGCACTGTGGGGGGTTGACCATAACCAGGGCAGGACTGACACAGTGAGGGACAAGGCACTGTGGGGGGTTGACCATAGCCAGGGCAGGACTGACACAGTGAGGGACAAGGCACTGTGCGGGCTTGACCATAACCAGGGCAGGACTGACACAGTGAGGGACAAGGCACTGTGGGAGGTTGACCGTAACCAGGGCAGGACTGACACAGTGAGGGACAAGGCACTGTGGGGGGTTGACCGTAACCAGGGCAGGACTGACACAGTGAGGGACAAGGCACTGTGCGGGGTTGACCGTAACCAGGGCAGGACTGACACAGTGAGGGACAAGGCACTGTGGGGGATTGACCGTAACCAGGGCAGGACTGACACAGTGAGAGACAAGGCACTGCGGGGGGTTGACCATAACCAGGGCAGGTCTGACACAGTGAGAGACAAGGCACTGTGCGGGGTTGACCATAACCAGGGCAGGACTGACACAGTGAGGGACAAGGCACGGTGCGGGCTTGACCATAACCAGGGCAGGACTGACACAGTGAGGGACAAGGCACTGTGGGGGGTTGACCATAACCAGGGCAGGACTGACACAGTGAGGGACAAGGCACGGTGGGAGGTTGACCATAACCAGGGCAGGACTGACGCAGTGATGGACAAGGCACTGTGGGGGGTTGACCATAACCAGGGCAGGACTGACGCAGTGAGGGACAAGGCACTGTGGGGGGTTGACCATAACCAGGGCAGGACTGACACAGTGAGGGACAAGGCACTGTGGGGGGTTGACCATAACCAGGGCAGGACTGACACAGTGAGGGACAAGGCACTGTGGGGGGTTGACCATAGCCAGGGCAGGACTGACACAGTGAGGGACAAGGCACTGTGGGGGATTGACCGTAACCAGGGCAGGACTGACACAGTGAGGGACAAGGCACTGTGGGGGGTTGACCATAACCAGGGCAGGACTGACACAGTGAGGGACAAGGCACTGTGGGAGGTTGACCATAACCAGGGCAGGACTGACACAGTGAGGGACAAGGCACTGTGGGAGGTTGACCATAACCAGGGCAGGACTGACACAGTGAGGGACAAGGCACTATGCGGGGTTGACCATAACCAGGGCAGTACTGACACAGTGAGGGACAAGGCACTGTGCGGGGTTGACCATAACCAGGGCAGGACTGACACAGTGAGGGACAAGGCACTGTGGGAGGTTGACCATAACCAGGGCAGGACTGACGCAGTGAGGGACAAGGCACTGTGGGGGGTTGACCATAACCAGGGCAGGACTGACACAGTGAGGGACAAGGCACTGTGCGGGGTTGATCGAGGAGACCCAGAGTTCCGCTGTATAGTTCCCTGAAAGTGGTGACGCATGTCGACAGCGTGATGCGGAAGCTGTATGGCATGGTCGCCATCAGTGGATGGGGCACCGGGATGTCATGTTACAGCTGTACAAATTGTTGGTGAGGGGGACGTCACGTGATGACGTAGGATCGAGACGTGGAATTCCAGCTCTCCCGTAAAAATCCAGTAAAATAATGTTTAAGTGAAGAAAAGTTAGTAAATACTTTTTAAAAATTGCTTATAAACTACTCAGGATTGTCTTAAGATATGTCTCCTAAACAGAAGCAGAAGAAAACTACTACTTTGAAGACAACACAAGTTGGAAAATAATCAAGGCCGTCTGCCATGAAAGAGCCTCGGGCTCAAGTGCATTTTACCTCCGGCGATACAGAACAGGAAACTGCGGCAACATCAACCGTTTCCAAAAAAAAGAGCAACAGGAATTGCGCATGCGTGAAGGAAGGGGCATGCGCAAACACGAGCAACCCAAACTACAAATCCCAGCTATGATCGGAACTGAAAGTGAAGTAAATATGAGGTGGAATCAGATTCTCTGGATAAATCAGACGAAGATGAAGAGACAAACAAAGAAGAGCAACAGGAAGAGGTTGGAGGTGATATTGGAGACATAAAAAAATCTTTGGTGCAAATAATGCATGAATTAAAAGCATTAAAAGTAATAAAAAAGATATTAAAAATATGAAGATTATGTTTGATAAAATGATGAAAAGACAGGACAAAATGGACAAGAAAATTAAAAACTTGGAAGAAACAATGGGAGACACCATTGATAGAGTGAATAAAATGGAAGATAATATTTCTGCCTGGACATCAGAAAGAAAATGGTTGTTGGAAAAAGTGGATATACTTGAAAATTTTAGCAGACAAAATAATATTAAGATTGTTGGACTTAAAGAAGGTATAGAGGGAGAGGATCCAATAATTTTTTTTCAAAAATGGATTCTGGAAATTTTGGAAATGGAAGAAGGAACCCAGTTAATTGAAATTGAAAGGGCTCACAGAGCCTTAAGATCAAGACCTCAAGTTGATCAAAACTCACGATCAATCTTGATAAAATGCTTAGTTGCTTCAGGTGTGATAGAGTAGGAGGGGCCAGAGGAGGAGGTGTTGCATTGCTTGTCCGAGAAAATCTTATGGCAGTGCTTTGGAAGGATAGATTAGAGAGCTCCTCTAGGGAGGCTATTTGGGTGGAATTGAAGAATGGGAAAGGTGTAGTAACACTGATAGGAGTGTATTATAGGCCACCTAATGGGGAGCGTGAGTTGGAAGAGCAAATGTGTAAGGAGATAGCAGATAATTGTAGTAAACACAAGGTGGTGATTGTGGGAGATTTTAATT
Organism: Hemitrygon akajei; assembly: GCF_048418815.1. NCBI lineage: Eukaryota > Metazoa > Chordata > Chondrichthyes > Myliobatiformes > Dasyatidae > Hemitrygon > Hemitrygon akajei. The sequence continues at coordinate 72,547,307 of NC_133139.1, forward strand.
TTCCACACATAGATTGGGAAGCTCATTCTGTAAAAGGGCTGGATGGTTTAGAGTTTGTGAAATGTGTGCAGGATTTTTGTTTGCAACAATACATAGAAGTACCGACTAGAGATGGGGCAGTGTTGGATCTCCTGTTAGGGAATGCGATAGGTCAGCTGACAGATGTATGTGTTGGGGAGCACTTCGGGTCCAGTGATCACAATAGCATTAGCTTCAATATAATTATGGAGAAGGACAGGACTGGACCTAGAGTTGAGATTTTTGATTGGAGAAAGGCTAACTTTGAGGAGGTGCGCAGGGATTTAGAGAGAGTGGATTGGGTCAAGTTGTTTTATGGGAAGGATGTAATAGAGAAATGGAGGTCATTTAAGGGTGAAATTATGAGGGTACAGAATCTTTATGTTCCTGTTAGGTTGAAAGGAAAGGTTAAAGGTTTGAAAGCGCCATGGTTTTCAAGGGATATTAGAAACTTGGTTCGGAAAAAGAGGGATGTCTACAATAGATATAGGCAGCATGGAGTAAAGGAATTGCTCGAGGAATATAAAGAATGTAAAAGGAATCTTAAGAAAGAGATTAGAAAAGCTAAAAGAAGATACGAGTTTGGTTTGGCAAATAAGGTGGAAGTAAATCCGAAAGGTTTCTACAGTTATATTAAAAGCAAGAGGATAGTGAGGGATAAAATTGGTCCCTTAGAGAATCAGGGTGGTCAGTTATGTGTGGAGCCGAGGGAGATGGGAGAGATTTTGAATGATTTCTTTTCTTCGGTATTCACTTAGGAGAAGGATATTGAATTGTGTAAGGTGTGGGAAACAAGTAAGGAAGTTATGGAACCTTTGACAATTAAAGAGGTGGAAGTACTGGCGCTTTTAAGAAATTTAAAAGTGGATAAATCTCCGGGTCCTGACAGGATATTCCCCAGGACCTTGAGGAAGTTTGTGTAGAGAAAGCAGGAGCTCTGACAGAGATCTTTCAGATGTCATTAGAAACGGGGATTGTGCTGGAGGATTGGCATATTGCTCATGTGGTTCCATTGTTTAAAAAGGGTTCTAGAAGTAAGCCTAGCAATTATAGACCTGTCAGTTTGACATCAGTGGTGGGTAAATTAATGGAAAGTATTCTTAGAGATAGTATTTATAATTATCTAGATAGACAGGATCTGATTAGGAGTAGCCAGCATGGATTTGTGCGTGGAAGGTCATGTTTGACAAACCTTATTGAATTTTTTGAAGAAGTTACGAGGAATGTTGACGTGGGAAAGGCAGTGGATATAGTCTATATGGACTTCAGCAAGGCCTTTGACAAAGTTCCACATAGATAGATAGATAGATACTTTATTCATCCCCATGGGGAAATTCAACATTTTTTCCAATGTCCCATACACTTGTTGTAGCAAAACTAATTACATACAATACTTAACTCAGTAAAAATATGATATGCATCTAAATCACTTTCTCAAAAAGCATTAATAATAGCTTTTAAAAAGTTCTTAAGTAGTTTACTTAAATACATTAAATACAATCAACCCCGGCACTTTAACATATCTTACTCCTGGCGGTTGAATTGTAAAGCCTAATGGCATTGGGGAATATTGACCTCTTCATCCTGTCTGAGGAGCATTGCATCGATAGCAACCTGTCGCTGAAACTGCTTCTCTGTCTCTGGATGGTGCTATGTAGAGGATGTTCAGGGTTTTCCATAATTGACCGTAGCCTACTCAGCGCCCTTCGCTCAGCTACCGATGTTATACTCTCCAGTACTTTGCCCATGACAGAGCCCGCCTTCCTTACCAGCTTATTAAGACGTGAGGCGTCCCTCTTCTTAATGCTGCCTCCCCAACATGCCACCACAAAGAAGAGGGCGCTCTCCACAACTGACCTATAGAACATCTTCAGCATCTCACTACAGACATTGAATGACGCCAACCTTCTAAGGAAGTACAGTCGACTCTGTGCCTTCCTGCACAAGGCATCTGTGTTGGCAGTCCAGTCTAGCTTCTCGTCTAACTGTACTCCCAGATACTTGTAGGTCTTAACCTGCTCCACACATTCTCCATTAATGGTCACTGGCTCCATATGAGGCCTAGATCTCCTAAAATCCACCACCATCTCCTTGGTCTTGGTGATATTGAGACGCAGGTAGTTTGAGTTGCACCATATCACAAAGTCCTGTATCAGTTTCCTATACTCCTCCTCCTGTCCATTCCTGACACACCCCACTATGGCCGTGTCGTCAGCGAACTTCTGCACATGGCAGGACTCCGAGTTATATTGGAAGTCTGATGTGTACAGGGTGAACAGGACCGGAGAGAGCACGGTCCCCTGCGGCGCTCCTGTGCTGCTGACCACCGTGTCAGACCTACAGTCTCCCAACCGCACATGGAAGGTTAGTTAAGAAGGTTCAGTCATTAGGTATTAATGCTGGAGTAATAAAATGGATTCAACAGTGGCTAGATGGGAGATGTCAGAGAGTAGTGGTGGATAGTGGTGATACAGGACTTTGTGATATGGTGCAACTCAAACTACCTGCGTCTCAATATCACCAAGACCAAGGAGATGGTGGTGGACTTTAGGAGATCTAGGCCTCATATGGAGCCAGTGATCATTAATGGAGAATGTGTGGAGCAGGTTAAGACCTACAAGTATCTGGGAGTACAGTTAGACGAGAAGCTAGACTGGACTGCCAACACAGATGCCTTGTGCAGGAAGGCACAGAGTCGACTGTACTTCCTTAGAAGGTTGGCGTCATTCAATGTCTGTAGTGAGATGCTGAAGATGTTCTATAGGTCAGTTGTGGAGAGCGCCCTCTTCTTTGTGGTGGCGTGTTGGGGAGGAAGCATTAAGAAGAGGGACGCCTCACATCTTAATAAGCTGGTAAGGAAGGCGGGCTCTGTCGTGGGCAAAGTACTGGAGAGTTTAACATCGGTAGCTGAGCGAAGGGCGCTGAGTAGGCTACGGTCAATTACGGAAAACTCTGAACATCCTCTACATAGCACCATCCAGAGACAGAGAAGCAGTTTCAGTGACAGGTTACTATCGATGCAATGCTCCTCAGACAGGATGAAGAGGTCAATACTCCCCAATGCCATTAGGCTTTACAATTCAAACGCCAGGACTTAAGAACTTTTTAAAAGCTATTATTAATGCTTTTTGAGATAGTGATTTAGATGCATATCATATTTTTTACTGAGTTAAGTATTGTATGTAATTAGTTTTGCTACAACAAGTGTATGGGACATTGGAAAAAAAGTTGAATTTCCCCATGGGGATGAATAAAGTATCTATCTATCTATCTATCTATAATTGTTTATCGGGATGGAGGCCGGTGACTAGCGGGGTGCCTCAGGGATCTGTTTTGGGCCCAATGTTGTTTGTAATATACATAAATGATCTGGATGATGAGGTGGTAAATTGGATTAGTAAGTATGCCGATGATACTAAGGTAGGAGGTGTTGTGGATAATGAGGTGGGTTTTCAAAGCTTGCAGGGAGATTTATGCCAGTTAGAAGAATGGGCTGAACGTTGGCAGATGGAGTTTAATGCTGAGAAGTGTGAGGTTCTACATTTTGGCAGGAATAATCCAAATAGAACATACAGGGTAAATGGTAGGGCATTGAGGAATGCAGTGGAACAGAGAGATCTAGGAATAACAGTGCATAGTTCCCTGAAGGTGGAGTCTCATGTAGATAGGGTGGTGAAGAAGGCTTTTGGAACGCTGGCCTTTATAAATCAGAGCATTGAGTACAGAAGTTGGGATGTAATGTTAAAATTGTACAAGGCATTGGTAAGGCCAAATTTGGAATATTGTGTACAGTTCTGGTCACCGAATTATAGGAAAGATATCAATAAATTAGAGAGAGTGCAGAGACGATTTACTAGGATGTTACCTGGGTTTCAGCACCTAAGTTACAGAGAAAGGTTGAACAAGTTAGGTCTCGATTCATTGGAGCATAGAAGGTTGAGGGGGGATTTGATCGAGGTATTTAAAATTTTGAGAGGGATAGATAGAGTTGACGTGAATAGGCTGTTTCCATTGAGAGTAGGGAGATTCAAACGAGAGGACATGATTTGAGAGTTCGGGGGCAAAAGTTTAAGGGAAACATGAGGGGGTATTTATTTACTCAGAGAGTGATAGCTGTGTGGAATGAGCTTCCTGTAGAAGTAGTAGAGGCCTGTTCAGTTGTGTCATTTAAGGTAAAATTGGATAGGTATATGGACAGGAAAGGAGTGGAGGGTTATGGGCTGAGTGCGGGTAGGTGGGACTAGGTGAGATTAAGAGTTCGGCATGGACTAGGAGGGCCGGAATGGCCTGTTTCCGTGCTGTGATGGTTATATGGTTATAAAGAAAAGATCCTGAAGGCGGCTGCCAAACATGCCAGAAAGAGAAACGGGCCATTGATGATAGTAGGGAAACCAGTTCTTTTCTATCTTGATATAAGTTATGACCTTTTGAAGAGAAAGAAGGAACTTAACCCAGCGAAAAAAGTTTTATGGGAAAAGGGTTATAAATTTATATGAGTGTTATAAATTTATATTGCGCCACCTGGCAACCCTAATAATTTTTTTGGATGACGGAAAAAGATCTTTTACTGATTATCGGGACGCGGAAGAATTTGCACAAGAACTTCCAAATATTCGCTAACCACAGCCAAAGATTTAAAAGTGAAACGGATTAAAGATGAAGACAGGGACAGTGAATGGAGTTGATGGATGTTTAAGGACAGAAGAATATTTAAATATATTCTTAATTATATGATACAGGGGGAGAAAGGTAAAAATTTGAGAAATATTAATCGAGAGTAGTGATATTATTTTTTCTTCTCTTATATATATTTTTTATGTTACAGGGGAGCTGGGGGAACTTCGGATCGATTGCTACGGGATTCACGTGTGTAATCATGGTGATTGCCATGACCCGTACAATGGAGGGGGGTAATGTTGTGTTTTTTTTATTCACAACATTAGTAGGGGGGTATTTTGTTATTTTTTTCTTTATAATCCATTTTTCTTTAATCTTTCTTTCTTTGCCTGGACAATCGGGGGGGCGGGGGGGGGGGGAGACACATAGCAACACGGAGAATTTTTAAAAGATTCCCCAAGGTACTACGAAAGTTGAAAATTTAGGTATTTCTATAGACTGGAGTAACCCTGTTAAAAATAATGATTAATTTACTGAATTTTTAAAGTTTTAATGTTAATGGGCTTAATGGACCGGTAAAAAGAAAAAGAATTCTAACATACATTAAGAAAATGAAAATAGATATAGCTTTTAGCTGCATTCCATTTGAAAAAATTACTTATAATTTAAGAGATAAATATGAAATACTTCTGAAAATTTGGTGCCCTTATTTACAAAAAATAGGATTAAATATATAGGTGCTCCGAAGATAAAATTATTGGTTATTTGGAGAAAGAAATAAGTATATATACTAAAGCTATTATGAACTCCATAGAGCATGTGGGGATCTTTCGATATCCAGGCATTCTTTCTTTCTTTTTCTCTTTTTTTTCCTTTTTCTACAGGGATATGTTGGGGGGGAGGGGTGATAATTTTTTTTCTTCTGTAACCATTTGAAAATTCAATTAATAATTTTTTTTAAAATGTTGGTGAGATCGCACGTGGAGTTTTGTGCACAGTTCTGATTACCACACTTATAGGAAGGTTGTGATTGAAGTGGAGAGGAACGATGAGGATCTTGTCAGGACTGGAGGCACCTTGGTGAGTGTGGACGAGCTGGGGTGAAAGGTCTGCTTTTGTGCTGTATAACTCCAGGACTCTATGGTTTTATGGGAAATATTTTCAAGTTTTCTAGTAAGCTCTTCTTAAGCATATTTCTTGACATCAGATAAGATTGATATTAATGAAGTGATCTTAAAGCAAGCGCTGGGATTTTCCAGTGTGCACCATTTATCTTCAATGACGCTGCCAATAACATTTCATCTGGCAAGAGCCCAGGAGGAGATTCCTTCCTCTCCAGCCCTTTACCTTTCCCACTCACCTGACTTTACCTATCAACTTATATCCTCCCCTCCCCCACCATTTTATTCCAGCATTTTCCCCCTTCCTTCCCAGTTCTGATGAACGGTCTTGGCCCAAAATTTTGACTGCTTATACATTTCCATAGTTGGTTTCTGGCCTGCTGAGTTCCTCCAGCACTTTGTGTGTGTGTGTTGCTCTGGATTTCCAGCGTCCGCAGAACCTCTTGAGTTTATGATTTGTTCTCCACTGTGAAGTCTCTTTGAGGAGCACCTAACCTGAGGAAGTTTAGATCTTCTCTCTGGCGGCCGTTCAGCGAGACACTCTCTCACTGATCCCCCTCTATGACTGCTTTCACTCTCGTACTCACCCAGCCACATATCCTTCCTGGGAACTTGTCTTTGCCTCCAGCCTGAAGGTATGAACATCGATTTCTCCTTTCGGTAATTTTTCTCCTTCCTCCTTCCCTCATCTACTCCCCAACTGACCTCTTGTTTCTTCTGCTTACTAGCCTTTCACCTCCCCCGGCGCCTTCCTCATTCCCTTTCTCCCACGGTCCACTCTCCTCTCCTATCAGATTCCTTCTTCTCCAGCCCTTTGCTTTTCACACCCACCTGGCTTCACTTAACACCTTCTAGCTTTCTTCCTTCCCCCCACCACAGTTTTATCCTGATGTCTTCTCCCTTCCTCCCCAGTCCTGAAGAAGGGTCTCGGCCCGAAACTACCACTGTTTATTCGTTTCCATAGATACTGCCTGACCTGCCGAGTTCCTCCAGCATTTTGTGTGTGTTGCTCTGGATTTTCAGCATCTGCAGAACCTCTTGTGTTTTCGATCTTTAGTCCAACGTTTAAGCTCCTGGTGAAGGACCGCAGGGAGAATGCGCCAAGGTTGGCATTGGACTCAGCTCACCGCAGCTGTGTGGCAAAAACACAATTCACGGCGTTGTCTATTGCCGGCCACACCGTAACACCGTTACCCAATGCTAGACCCTGTGCAGACACCAGTCTCATCGGACTGACAGGTTCAGTTCGTGTTTGCTTTGAGTTTGCCAAACAAAGACAAGCTGGCTGGGATGACAGCAGCCAGCCGACAGCATAGCCCATTTTTCCAATGAAGAGCTAATGATCGTTTCCTCCGGTCCAACTCCCACTTCACCCGGAGTTACAGAGACATGTTCACACACTCAGAGCAGGTGTTTTGTCCAGCATGGTGGTGCCTCCGTTACCTGTCTGAACTACCAGCATCATTGCTACAGCCACTGTCATACCTTGTCCAGGTGCTTCTTGCGGTGCCCGTTGCTACTGCCACTGGGTCCTACTGCTCACCCTCAATCAACAACAACCCCTACCCACCCCTAGTGCCCTTGTCTTCTGAGACCCCTAATGCACCATCAATAACTCTCGGAGACTGGAAGTGAACAATAGGCTTTTATTAGCAGTAAAAAGGGAGCACAATGTCTCGGAGACTGAGGGAGGAGCAGTGCCTCAGTCGCCTTTATACAGGGGTCTGTGGGAGGAGCCACAGGAGCAGTCAGCAGAGGGGTGTGTCCAGACAGGTATACATAGTTTACCACAACCCCCACTACCTTCCTTGAGCCCTCCACCTCTGTGGCCCACCCCCACTAATGCCACACCAATTTACCCCCTCCCCATAACACTGAGTGTTATATTGCCCCATCTTTGTACCCTGTACCTACAACTCAGTAGGTTCCAAGCTCAACACAATTCCAAGATTGTCGTCTGTCACCTCCACTTCCGAGGAGTCCTCCCCTGATCTCCACCCACCACCGACCCGCTACCCCTTTTATCCCTACGGCCATCTGTAACCTTCCTTTCTGTACTCCTAATGCATGGTTTGACCCAAAACGTCAGTTCCCTCTGCCGTCGCTCACACAGATGCTGCTCTAAACCCCTCTCGGCTCTCATTTCCACCTATGCAGGCTCACTGGATGAATCTGCAGGAATATCCTCTCCAAGTGCCAGCGCTAATCAAGAGCACCACCCTTCCTTGACTTGTGCCTCCACTTACCTCGAGTAGCTCCCGATACTCAATGTGCAGGGTATGATCTCCCTGTGTCATTGGTACCGATGCGTATGTCGACCCCTGGCTGCTCACCCTCCCTGTTGAGAACATTCTGCAACTCCTCGGGGGCACCCAACAGGCTACACTACTTCCTGACATCTCAAATGAACCACAGAATGTCTTGTTTGTTCCCTGAACTACTGAGCCTCCTATCAGTGCAGCTCCACTGAGCTGGGGGAAGGGGTGGAGAAAGATTGCTAGTAAGTTAACACCACTTTGCTGTGAGTTAACCCCTCACTCTTCCTATTCCTTCCCTATTTAGGCGTCTGTCTAAATCATCTTAAACATAGAAATTGTACCTGGTTCCAGATATCAACCACTCTGTGCAAAATAAAACACTAACCCCTCTAATGTTCTTTAAATCTCTGACTTCTCTCCTTAACCCTCATGTTTTTGGTACGGCTACCCATAGAAGAAGATTCTGTATATCCTGGTTTCTTACACCTCTCTGTCGGGTCAGCCCCCTGTGTCTTTTTCTCTGGGGAAAGTAAGCCCATTTCTTTAATCCAGGCACATCCTGGTGAACTTCCTTTCCCGTCCTCCCTGTAGCGTGATGGCCAGAAATGCACTTGATATTCCAACTGCAGCCTGACCACTGTTCGTAGAAGCTGCCAAATAATGTCTCGGGTTTTACATTCCATGCTCAACCCACGAGCATTCTTCACCACCCGATCTACCTGCATTGTTGCTATCTTCAGGGAGATCTGGACTTGGACACCAAAATTCTTTTGTTCATCGACATTCCTCAGCACTCTGCTATTTACTGTGTATGCCGATCACAGTCTGGCTTCCCCAGATGCATCTCCTTGCACTTGTCAAGTTTAAAATCCATCTGCCAGCCTTTGGCCATCTGAGTGTTAACTCCTGTTGTGAAGTCACTCCTTGCAGGTTTATGGGGATCTTGAGCATTTCTCAGATTCATTAACATATTTTTCAATTAAAAAGAATCAAATTCCATTTTGCTCATTGCTCAATTTGTACAATATTATCTGAAATAATTGAAAGATGATAATTTTCAAAGCATGAGCCAAATACACATATTTTAAATCCGTTGTACAAAATTTTAAACCAGTATTCAGATATTCAGACCCGAGAAAACGCTTGAAAATGTCTCCAGATGTTATCATCCGGCTTCAGTGGATTGCTCCAGGCCTCGCATTCTACAACCGAAGTTTAGAAAATACCTTCAGTCAACCCAACTGAAGAATGCCAACAATTCTCAAGATTGTGGAGATGCTGAAAATCTGGAGCACACAACAAAATGCAGGAGGAACTGAGCAGGTCAGGCAAGATCTGTGGAGGGAATTGGACGGTCGATATAGCCGGTTGACACTTTTCAAAAAGAAAGAAAGAAAGAAGACAGATAGCCAGTATAGAAAGGTGAGGGGAAGAGCTGGCAGGTGATGGGTGGATCCAGGTGGGGAGGGCGGTGCCATGGGAGGGTGAGAGTGGGATTGACGTATGAAACTGGGAGGTGATAAGTGAAAGTGAGAAAGCACAAAAGAAAATGTAACTGGCTAAGAGAGGACTGGACCGTGGAATAAAGGGAAGGAGGTGGCGAAAGGAACCAGGAGGAGGACTGTAGAATAGGCAGATGGAGAGGGTAGGGAAGGGGAATGAGGTTGTGTTATGGAGGCCAGTGGGTAAGGAGATAGAAGGTGACAGAGAGGAAACAAGAGAAAATCTGCAGATGCTGGAAATCTGAGCAACACACACAAAATGCTGAAGGGACTCAGCAGACCAGGCAGCATCTACTGAAAAAAAAGCACAGTCAACGTTTCGGATCGAGACCCTTCGGTGACAGGGATGAGTGGTTACCAGAAGTTATAAAAATCAATGTTCATGCCTTCAGGTAGGAAGGTAATGCCTGGAAGTGGAGGAGGTTGACAGATGGAACAGAGGAAGTAGGGAAGGGATAGGGAAGGGAGTCTCCAGGCTCCTCCAAGCCCAGTCCCTCAGATAACAAAATTACAATCTCCTTTTGATTTCCTGGATTTCAACAAACCCCAGTCCCTCCGGCAGAGATTTCTAAAGATCCACAGATCCCCCAAGCTCAGTTCAAATGATTTAGCCACTAAGCGGACAAACTCTTGTTGGATTTTAACAAAGTAATTTCCAATTCCCGGACTGGTGACTCAAAACTGAACAAATAATAAAAAACAATATTGTTAAAATAACTACACTCCCCTACAATCACCAAAATCCTTTTCCGTAGTAAATATTGAAGCAAAGTATTCATTAAGTACCTCTGCTATCTCCTCTGGTTCCATACACACTTTTCCACTGTCACACTTGATATGTCATGAAATTTGTTGACTTTGCAGCAGTAATACAATGCAATACAGAATAATAGAGAAAACATGAATTACAGTAAATATATATATAGTTATAATTAAATAAGTAGTGCAAAAATAGAAATAAAAAAATAGTGAGGTTGTGTTCACAGGGTCAATGTCCACTCAGGATTGGATGTCAGAGGGGAAGAAGCTGTTCCTGAATTGTTGAGTGTCTGCCTTCACGTTTCTGTACCTCCACAATCAGAACAAAGTATGACCTGGGTGACGGGAGTCCTTAATGATGGACGCCACCTTTTTTGAGGCATTGCTCCTTGAAGATGTCTTGGATACTGATGCACCATCAATAACTCTCGGAGACGTGAGGCAAGATATAGGCTTTTATTGGCTGGAAGAAAGAACAAGCAGCAATTGACCACCACACTGCATCCTGGAGACTGAGGCTGGGGCGGTGTCTCCAATCGCCTTTATACCGTGGTCCGTGGGAGGAGCCACGGTCTGTGGGAGGAGCCACAGGAGCAGTCAGCGGGGGGTGGGCGTGTCCAGACAGGTATATGTAGTTCACCACAGATACTGAGGAGACTCGTGTTCATGATGGAGCTGACTGAGTTTACAACTCTCTGCGGCTTACCTCGATCCTGTGCAGTAGCCTCTCACACCCATCCCCCTCCAGAGAGTGATGCAGTCAGTTAAAATGCTCTCCATGGTTCATCTGTAAAAATCTTCAAGTAGTTTTGGTAACTCAGAGATTTTGCCACCCAGGAACCTGAAATTGCTCTCTATTTCCACTTCTGATCCCTCTATGGGTACAGGTGTTTGCTCCCTCATCTTACCCTTTCTGAAGTCCACAATCAGTTCTTTGGTCTTACTGGTGTTGAGCGCAAGGTTGTTGCATCGTGGCCTGGAATGGGAAACATGAACAGAAAAGATTGCAGAGAGTGGTGCGAGGCAAAGCCCCCTGCACGTCGAGAACATTTAAACGGAGCAATGCCACAAAAAAGCAGCATCCATCATTAAAGATCCCCATCATCCAAGCCAGTTTTCTTCTTGCTACTAATGTCAAGCAGGAGGTACAAAGGCACTAGGTCCCGCACCATCGACGTCAGGAGCACTTATTACACTACAACCTTCAGGCTCCTGAGGTGGCGGATAATTTCGTTCACTGTTACTCTGAACTGATTCAATGATCTACTGACTCACTTACAAGAGTTCTTTACAGGTCATGTTCTCAATATATTTTTTGCACAGTTTGTCTTCTTCTGCACCTTAGTTGTTTGTCAGTCTTTGTTTATAAATTGTTATTTGTAAATTCTATTTTTTTTTGTCCCTGTAAATGCTTACATGAAAATTAATCTCAAGGCAGTATATGGTAAATTGAACTTTGAACTTGAAAATGTTCAAATTGATTCTGAATATTTTTTTACTTTAAATAGCTCAATGTACTTGCAGTTTCTAATTAAAATGTGAGAATTTATTAAGTTGCATTGATCAAAAACATGCAGCATTATAGAATTTTAACCTGTAATTCTCCAAAGCCAAATATTGTTCTCTATAAAACTTCTTTTGTACCTTTGTGGCTTTAGCAGTCCTAATTCAAAATAAAAACACATCAATATCACAAGTTCAAAATATTCCACTTATCCTAATTCCAGATGACAATTTTGAACAAACTCATCCACACTTTCATACTTACATGCAATTTCTCATCTGTATAATTATCAGTAACAAGTGCAAATCTTTAGGTAAAGTTCCTGCAGATGGCCTAAGAAACTCGGACCAAAACCAGAAGAAAAGCCCTTATCTCAAAAGCAACATCCACGTGCATACAGAGAGAAATATAGAACAAAATTAAGGAGACTGGATGTTCCCAGGATGATGTTTAATTAAGGCACACAGCACATGCAACTCCTGTCTGTCTGTGTTTTCTCAGCTCTGTGAACAATGTGCGGATGTGGTTTTCAGATCCCCTTCAGACCACTTGTTTCAGATCAGTCTATGTTCCTCTAAAAGAGAGGAAGTGGTGCCATTGAGGCACGTTTGCCTCTCCAGCTCCCACTCACTGCTCAGGTTCCTAAATTTCCATTCCCCTTGTGGTTTCCTTCCCTGGACACAGACCTTTCCAGATCTACCCCTAATGGGACCCCCAGAGTGGGACCATATCTGCTGGACCATGAGCCTTGGAAATAATAGCTGCTCAAAATCTGAAATAAAAATCAAGTGAAGATTATTCTCATGTGCAAAACTGCAGAGAGGCCCAGGTACAATGACAAAAATTGCTTACAGCAGCATCACAGGCACCTAGGCACAGATAAGTTCGGAGTTCAAAATAAATTTATATCGAAGTACATGTACGTTACTATATACAACCCTGAGATTAATTTTCTTGCGGGCATGCATATTAAATCCATAATAGACTAATAACCATAACAGGATCAATGAAAGGCCACACCAATTTGGGCGTTCAACCAGTGTGCAAAAGACAACAAACTGCAAATACAAAAATAAATAAATAATAATAATAAATAAATAAGCTATAAATATCAAGAACGTGAGATGAAAAGTCATTGAAAGTGAGTCCATTGGTTGTGGGAAAATTTCAGTGATAGAGCACATGAAGTTGAGTGAAGTTTTCCCCTTTGGTTCAAGATCCTGATGGCTGAGGTGTAGTAACTATTCCTGAACCTGGTGGTGTAAGTCCTGAAGCTCCTGTACCTTCTTCCTGATAGCAGCAGTGAGAAGAGTGCAGTCCCTGGGTGGTGGTGAGGCACCTGATGGTGATGATGCTTTTCTGCGACAATGCTTTGCGTAGCTGTGCTCAATGGTAGGGAGGGCTTTACCTGTGGTGGACTGGGCTGCATCCACTTCATAGGGCATTGGTGTTTCCATACCAGGCTGTGATGCAGCCAGTCAATACAGTCTCCACTACACATCTATAGAAGTTTGTCAAAGTTTAAGATGTCATGCCAAATCCTCACAGGCGCCAAAGGAAGTAGAGTTGCTTCTGTGTTTTCTTCATAATTCCACGTACAGACCCAGCACAGGTCCTCTGAAATTATAACACTGAGGAATTGAAAGTTGCTGACCCTCTCTACCTCTGATCCTCCGATGAAGACTGGCTCATGGACCTCTTGTTTCCTTTCCCTGAAGTCAATAATCAGCTCCTTGATCTTGCTGACATTTGGAGTAAGGGGCTGTTGTTATGGCACTGCCCAGCCAGATTTTCAGTCTCCTTCCTATAAGCTGATTCGTCACCACCTTTGATTTGGCCAACGACAGAGCTATCATCAGCAAACTTCATTATGCCATTGGAGCTGTGCTTAGCCACACTGTCATAAGTGTAAAGTGAGTAGAGCAGGGGGCGAAGCACACAGCCTTGTGGTGCATCTGTGCTGCTGGAGACTGTGGAGGAGATGTTGTTGCCAATCTGTACTGACTGGGGTCTGCATGTGAGGAAATTGAGGATCCAATTGCACAAGAAGTTATTGAGGCCAAGATGTTGACACTTGTTGATTAGTTCTGAGTAGTTGATGGTACTAAATGCTGAGCTGTAGACAATAACTAGCATGTGGAGGTAGGTATCCTTGCTGTCCAGATGTTCCAGGGTTGAATGAAGAGCCAATGAGAAGGCATCTGCTGTAGCCTGTTTCTCTGGTAGGCAAATTGGAGCAGATCCAAGTCACATCTCATGCAGGAGTTGATGCGTTTCATCAGTAACCTCTCCAAGCTCTTCATCACTGGGGGTTTAATTACTACTGGCTGATAGTTATTGAGGCAGGTTACCAGGTTCTTCTTAGGCACTGATATAATTGAAGCCTGCTTGAATCACACTGCTGAAGGAAGTGGTTAAAGATCTCAGTAAACACTCCAGCCAGTTAATCAACACAGGTCCTCAGTACATGGCCAGATACTCTGGGCCGGAAGCCTTTTGTGGTTCACCCTCCCATAGGCTTCCTGTACGTTGGTCTCAAAGACTGAAATCACAGGATCATTGGGCGTTGTGGGATTTCATGATGGTTACTCCATGTTTTGATGGTCAAAGCAAGCACAGAGGTATGAGCTCATCTGGAAGCAAAGCCCTGTCATCACCTCTGTTGCTTGATTTTACATTATACGAGGTGATCGTATTCAAGCCCTGCCACAGCTGTCGAGCGTCCTTCACTGATTCAAGTTTAGACTGGAATTGCCACTTCTCCCATATGAGACGGCTTTCCAGATTCATACATGGACCTCTTGTAACTTTCTTGGTCACCAGACCTGAATGTCTCTGATCCTGCCCTCAGCAGACTGCAGATCTCATGGTTCAGCCAGGGCTACTAGCTGGGGAATACTCTGAATGACTTTGTGGGGATGCACTTGTCTACAACAGCTTTAATAAAGGTCATGACCACCACGGTGGATTCGTTCAGATCCACAGATGAGTCTATAAGACCATAAGACATCGGAGCAGAATTAGGCCATTCAGCCCATTGAGTCTGCTCTGCCATTCCATCATGGCTGTCCCATTTCCCACTCAACCCCACACACCTGCCTTCTTGCCATATCCTTTGATGCCCTGACTGATCAGGAAACTATCAAATTCTGCTTTAAATATACCCACAGTCTTGGCCTCCACTGCATTCTGTGGCAGAGCATTCCATAGATCAAGTCAAGTCACTTCTATTATCATTTCAACCATAACTGCTGGTACAGGACATAGTAAAAATGAGACAACTTTTTTTCAGGACCATGGTGTTACATGACACAGTACAAAATCTAGACAGAACTATGTAAAAACAACACAGAAAAAAACTACACTAGACTTCAGACCTACCCAGGACTGCATAAAGTGCACAAAACAGTGCAGGCATTACAATAAATAATAAACAGGACAATAGGGCAGTAAGGTGTCAGTCCAGGCTCTGGGTATTGAGGAGTCTGATAGCTTGGGGGAAGAAATTGTTACATAGTCTGGTCGTGAGAGCCCGAATGCTTTGATGCCTTTTCCCAGATGGTAGGAGGGAGAAGAGTTTGTATGAGGGGTGCATGGGGTCCTTCATAGTGCTGTTTGCTTTGTGGATGCAGCGTGTAGTGTAAATGTCCATGATGGTGGGAAGACAGACCCCGATGATCTTCTCAGATGACCTCACTATCCGCTGCAGGGTCTTGAGATCCGAGATGGTGCAATTTCCAAACCAGGCAGTGATGCACTACTCTTTGACTAATAAAATTCCTCCTTACCACTGACCTAAAAGGTCACTCTTCAATTTTGAGGCTATGCCCGCAAGTTCTGGATACCCCAACCATAGATCCTCGAGAATGACCCAATCCTCCAACTCGAAGCAATCCCAAAACTTCTTGCCTGCAATCTCTCCTTCGTCAAATAGTAACGATGTACAATTTCAAATTGAATCAGTGAATGACTAGCACAGATCGAAGAAAAGTTAACCAACATCAGAATCCGTGTCCAGTCCTCCGTCATAAAAGTCAAATTTTCCGAATCTTGTTTAATCTTACATAAAGGACGCTTATCCCATTGTTGTTCTAATCTCTGGAGCTTTGCTCTTTAGCCTCTGCCGGAATGCAGGTAGGAGAAGGTCAACTAAGTGATGAAATTCCTTATCTTCATCTAGTGAGTTGAAACCTCTGGTGCTACAGGTTATATGCTGATGGAAAATGGGCCGGGTTTTCTTCAAGTAAGCTTGGTTGAAGTCCCCTACTATGATTTGAAATGCTTCAGGATGGACTGTTGCTTGTCTGGAGATGGCATCATGCAGTATCTCAAGCACTGGATTACTGTTGGCTGCTGGTGTTGTGTAAACTGTGATCAGGCTGATGGAGGAGACGTAACAGAACGGATGGCATTTGACCATTAGGTGTTCAAACTCGTGTCCGAGGGGACACGAGTTTGACAAATCCGCTGCATCAAAGCAACACTGAGAGTTTATGATGAAAGCCTTTTGTCTTTTCTCAACCAGAAGCTCGATCCTTTCTGTGAATCGAGAAGACTTTGGGTCTGGTGGCCGTATCTGGCATGCTGGGAGTAAGGCATGACTTGTGGAACACAACAATCTGTCATTTCCCTTCGATACAGCAGTCTTGCCCTCAGGTCCTCCCTTGTTCTCCTGCAACTTACATGTTCGCTAACAAGATGGTGGGTAGAGGGGGTCTCATTCCTGTGTGTTTCAGCCTGGCTTGAAATTCCCCCCACAACCACCCCCACCCCGAACACTCTTGCCTAGATTCTGGTGATGAATCTTTGTGATAACACAGAACATAATTTATACATAAAGTATACTAGACAGTGACAGTGAAGAATTTATAATTTACTATTACAATGGGATAAGCGTCCTTTATGTAAGATTAAACAAGATTCGGAAAATTTGACTTTTATGACGGAGGACTGGACGCGGATTCTGATGTTGGTTAACTCTTCTTCGATCTGTGCTAGTCATTCACTGATTCAATTTGAAATTGTACATTGTTACTATTTGACGAAGGAGAGATTGTCTAAAATCTTTCCTAATGTTGATCGTTATTGTGATAGATGTAAAACTGAGACAGCTACACTGGCACACATGTTTTGGTCTTGTTCTATTCTGGAACAGTTTTGGAAGTCAGTTTTTTCTACAATTTCTAAAACACTTAAAATTAATTTACAACCTAACAAATTAACTGTGCTTTTTGGAATAATTCCTCAAAATATCCGCGGTATTTCTTTGTCTGACCAACATGTCATTGCGTTTGTTACGTTGATAGTTAGGAGGGCCATTCTGTTGAAGTGGGAGGAAACGTCGGCTCCCACTCTGTCACGACGGTTCTCTCAAGTGATGTTACGTCTTAGTTTGGAGAAAATTAGAAGTCAAACCTTTGAACCTATGTTTGATTTTGAAAAGAGATGGGGTTCATTTGCTCGTTACTGCCATTTGAGTTAATTGTTAGATTTCCTCCATGATCTAATTGTAAATTTTGGTATTTTTTTTTGCTGGCGGTTTGATGTTTATCTTTAGAAGCTTTTGTATGACGCATGGCTCCGGGGTTGAACACCTAATGGGTTTTTTTTCTCACTTTTCTTTGCTTCAGTAGGGGTTTTTTTTCTTTTCTTTTTTTTTGTGTCACCATATTTTTCAATCTTTAAAACATTTTTCTTCCTTTGAGACATTAGAAGTGTTACCTACTTCGATGTACTCTTGTTATTTTGGATAATAATAATAAAAAGATTTAAAAAGAAAGAAAGACAGTGACGAGGAGAGGAGAAAACAGACCTGAGTGCAAAAACAAGACAAGACGAAATGGAATCCTACAAAAGAAGATTCGGCAGTAGTTTAGTGGGAGAATAGTAGCCAAATGCTCTAGCTTGACTGTGCATCAGAGACAGTCAGATCTGACCGTGTTCCATCAGAGACAGTCAGATCTGACCGTGTTCCAGCTCGATGATTGTGCATCAGAGACAGTCAGATCTGACCGTGTTCCATCAGAGACAGTCAGATGTGACCGTGTTCCAGCTCAACTGTGCATTAGACACAGTCAGATCTGACCGAGTTCCATCAGAGACAGTCAGATCTGACCGTGTTCCAGCTCAACTGTGCATCAGAGACAGTCAGATCTGACCGTGTTCCATCAGAGACAGTCAGATCTGACCGAGTTCCATCAGAGACAGTCAGATCTGACCGTGTTCCAGCTCAACTGTGCATCAGAGACAGTCAGATCTGACCGTGTTCCATCAGAGACAGTCAGATCTGACCGTGTTCCAGCTCAACTGTGCATCAGAGACAGTCAGATCTGACCGTGTTCCATCAGAGACAGTCAGATCTGACCGAGTTCCATCAGAGACAGTCAGATCTGACCGTGTTCCAGCTCAACTGTGCATCAGAGACAGTCAGATCTGACCGTGTTCCATCAGAGACAGTCAGATCTGACCGAGTTCCATCAGAGACAGTCAGATCTGACCGTGTTCCAGCTCAACTGTGCATCAGAGACAGTCAGATGTGACCGTGTTCCATCAGAGACAGTCAGATCTGACCGAGTTCCATCAGAGACAGTCAGATCTGACCGTGTTCCAGCTCAACTGTGCATCAGAGACAGTCAGATCTGACCGTGTTCCATCAGAGACAGTCAGATCTGACCGAGTTCCATCAGAGACAGTCAGATCTGACCGTGTTCCAGCTCAACTGTGCATCAGAGACAGTCAGATCTGACCATGTTCCATCAGAGACAGTCAGATCTGACCGTGTTCCAGCTCAACTGTGCATCAGAGACAGTCAGATCTGACCGTGTTCCATCAGAGACAGTCAGATCTGACCGAGTTCCATCAGAGACAGTCAGATCTGACCGTGTTCCAGCTCAACTGTGCATCAGAGACAGTCAGATCTGACCGTGTTCCATCAGAGACAGTCAGATCTGACCGTGTTCCAGCTCAACTGTGCATCAGAGACAGTCAGATCTGACCGTGTTCCATCAGAGACAGTCAGATCTGACCGAGTTCCATCAGAGACAGTCAGATCTGACCGTGTTCCATCAGAGACAGTCAGATCTGACTGAGTTCCATCAGAGACAGTCAGATCTGACCGTGTTCCAGCTCAACTGTGCATCAGGACAGTCAGATCTGACCGTGTTCCATCAGAGACAGTCAGATCTGACCGTGTTCCAGCTCAACTGTGCATCAGAGACAGTCAGATCTGACCGTGTTCCATCAGAGACAGTCAGATCTGACTGAGTTCCATCAGAGACAGTCAGATCTGACCGTGTTCCAGCTCAACTGTGCATCAGGACAGTCAGATCTGACCGTGTTCCAGCTCAACTGTGCATCAGAGACAGTCAGATCTGACCATGTTTCAGCTCAACTGTGCATCAGAGACAGTCAGATCTGACTGTGTTCCAGCTCAACTGTGCATCAGAGACAGTCAGATGTGACCGTGTTCCATCAGAGACAGTCAGATCTGACCGAGTTCCATCAGAGACAGTCAGATCTGACCGTGTTCCAGCTCAACTGTGCATCAGAGACAGTCAGATCTGACCATGTTTCAGCTCAACTGTGCATCAGACAGTCAGATCTGACCGTGTTCCAGCTCGATGACTGTGCATCAGAGACAGTCAGTTATGACCGTGTTCCAGCTCAACTGTGCATCAGGACAGTCAGATCTGACCGTGTTCCAGCTCGATGACTGTGCATCAGGACAGTCAGATCTGACCGTGTTCCAGCTCAACTGTGCATCAGAGACAGTCAGATCTGACTGTGTTCCAGCTCAACTGTGCATCAGAGACAGTCAGATGTGACCGTGTTCCATCAGAGACAGTCAGATCTGACCATGTTTCAGCTCAACTGTGCATCAGAGACAGTCAGATCTGACCGTGTTCCAGCTCAACTGTGCATCAGAGACAGTCAGATCTGACCATGTTTCAGCTCAACTGTGCATCAGAGACAGTCAGATCTGACCGTGTTCCAGCTCAACTGTGCATCAGGACAGTCAGATCTGACCGTGTTCCAGCTCAACTGTGCATCAGAGACAGTCAGATCTGACCATGTTTCAGCTCAACTGTGCATCAGAGACAGTCAGATCTGACCATGTTTCAGCTCAACTGTGCATCAGAGACACAGATCTGACTGTGTTCCAGCTCAACTGTGCATCAGAGACAGTCAGATGTGACCGTGTTCCATCAGAGACAGTCAGATCTGACCGAGTTCCATCAGAGACAGTCAGATCTGACCATGTTTCAGCTCAACTGTGCATCAGAGACAGTCAGATCTGACCGTGTTCCAGCTCGATGACTGTGCATCAGAGACAGTCAGTTATGACCGTGTTGCATCAGAGACAGTCGGATCTGACTGTATTTCATCTCAACTGTGCAACTTTAAATCGCAGCATGAGACGGAGAGGGAAGAGGTAAAAGAAGCTCGGAGAGAAGCTGCTTTTTTTTAACTGATCGTGGCAAAGAGGCTAGACTGTGCAGGCACATGACGTAGCGCGCCAAAGGTTTAAAAAGCAAGAATGCCATATACAGCGGCCATCGTCAGAGTGGACTGAGGCAGAGTGGGTCGGCTTTGGCTCAATCAGGCTTCATCGAGAGCAGGCAGAGGTGAGGTTTGAATGGGGCACGAATGCGCAAGCGCGTGAAAGTCGGCACGTGAGGCAGCGGGAGAATTTAAATAGCGAGCAGAGGCTGAATACGAGCTTCACTCCAGGTGAGGTAAGGCCGGGTAAGCTCCTTTAATTAATCTAATTAGCTTAGGAGTAGGTAATGGAGACAGCAGTTAGGGTAGTTGAGTGTTCCGTTTGCAGTATGTGGGAAGTCAGGGCGAGCACAGCTGTCCCTGATGACTACACCTGCAAAAGGTGCATCCAGCTGCAGCTCCTGACAAACCGCATTAGGGAACTGGAGCTGGAGCTGGATGAACTTCGGATCATTTGGGAGGCAGAGGCAGAAATAGACAGGAGTTTCAGGGAGATAGTCACCCTTAGGAGGCAGGAGACAGGTAGTTGGGTGACTGTCAGGAGAGGGAAGGGGAATAGACAGGAAGAGCAGAGCACCCCTGGTGGACTTTAGGAGATCTAGGCCCCATATGGAGCCAGTGATCATTAATGGAGAACGTGTGGAGCAGGTTAAGACCTACAAGTATCTGGGAGTACAGTTAGACGAGAAGCTTGACTGGACTGCCAACACAGATGCCTTGTGCAGGAAGGCACAGAGTCGAATGTACTTCCTAAGAAGGTTGGCGTCATTCAATGTCTGTAGTGAGATGCTGAAGATGTTCTATAGGTCAGTTGTGGAGAGCGCCCTCTTCTTTGTGGTGGCGTGTTGGGGAGGAAGCATTAAGAAGAGGGACGCCTCACGTCTTAATAAGCTGGTAAGGAAGGCGGGCTCTGTCGTGGGCAAAGTACTGGAGAGTTTAACATCGGTAGCTGAGCGAAGGGCGCTGAGTAGGCTACGGTCAATTATGGATAACTCTGAACATCCTCTACATAGCACCATCCAGAGACAGAGAAGCAGTTTCAGTGACAGGTTACTATCGATGCAATGCTCCTCAGACAGGATGAAGAGGTCAATACTCCCCAATGCCATTAGGCTTTACAATTCTACCGCCAGGACTTAAGAACTTTTTAAAAGCTATTATTAATGCTTTTTGAGACGGTGATTTAGATGCATATCATATTTTTTTACTGAGTTAAGTATTGTATGTAATCAGTTTTGCTACAACAAGTGTATGGGACATTGGAAAAAAAGTTGAATTTCCCCATGGGGATGAATAAAGTATCTATCTATCTATCTATCTATCTATCTGTGGCCGTTCCCATCAACAATAAGTATACCGTTTTGGATACTGTTGGTGGGGACGATCACCCAGGGACAAGTTGCAGTGGTTGCGTCTCTGGCACCGAGACTGGACCCTCAGCTCAGAAGGGAAGGAGGGAAAAGAGGAGAGCAGTAGTGATAGGGGATTTGATAGTTAGGGGGACAGATAGGAGGTTCTGTGGAAGAGATCGAGAATCCCGGATGGTCTGTTGCCTCCCTGGTGCCAGGGTCCGCGATATCTCGGATCGAGTTCTCAGTATTCTCAGGAGGGAGGGTGAGCAACTGGATGTCGTGGTCCATGTAGGGACCAATGACGTGGGTAGGAAGAATGAGGAGGACCTGAAAGGTGAGTTTAGGGAGCTAGGTGCCAAGTTAAAGGACAGGACCTCCAGGGTAGCAATCTCAGGATTGTTACCAGTGCCATGTGCAGGTGGGTTTAGAAATAGTAAGATAGTGCAGATCAACACGTGGCTGAAGACATGGTGCAGGAGGGAGGGCTTCAGATTTATAGATAATTGGGGAGTTTTCCAGGGAAGGTGGGACCTGTTCCGGTGGGATGGTTTACATCTGAACTGGAGTGGGACAAATATTCTTGCAGGTAGGTTTGCTAGAGAGGCTCCAGTGGATTTAAACTAGATACGAGAGGGGAGGGGAACCAAAGTGTAGGAACAGATTTATGGGAGAAGGAAGAAAAAGAAGACAGTAAAGTTCTTTGTACTGTTAGAGATAAACAGAGAGGAGGAGGTGGAGAATTTCTTAAATGCATTTATTTTAATGCTAGGAGCATTGTAAGAAAGCTGGATGAGCTCAGAGCATGGATTGATACCTGAAATATGATGTTGTAGCTATTAGTGAAACATGGTTGCAGGAGGGGTGTGATTGGCAACTAAATATTCCTGGATTTCGTTGCTTCAGGTGTGATAGAATCGGAGGGACAAGAGGGGGAGGTGTTGCGTTGCTTGTCAGAGAAAATATTACAGTGGTGCTCTGGCAGGATAGATTAGAGGTCTCGTCTAGGGAGACTATTTGGGTGGAATTGAGGAATGGGAA
This sequence comes from Hemitrygon akajei, assembly GCF_048418815.1. NCBI lineage: Eukaryota > Metazoa > Chordata > Chondrichthyes > Myliobatiformes > Dasyatidae > Hemitrygon > Hemitrygon akajei. Next base: position 72,569,975 of record NC_133139.1, read on the forward strand.
AGGTGTAGTAACATTTATAGGGTGTATTATAGACCACCTAATGGGGAGCAAGAATTGGAGGAGCAAATTTGCAAGGAGATAGCAGATATTTGTAGTAAGCACAGGGTTGTGATTGTGGGAGATTTTAATTTTCCACACATAGACTGGGAAGCCCATACTGTAAAAGGGATAGATGGTTTGGAGTTTGTAAAATGTGTGCAGGATAGTCTTTTGCAGCAATACATAGAGGTACCGACTAGAGAAGGGGCAGTGTTGGATCTTCTGTTAGGGAATGAAATAGGTCAGATGACGGAGTTATGTGTTGGGGAGCACTTCAGGTCCAGTGATCACAATGCCAGTAGTTTCAATATAATTATGGAGAAGGATAGGACTGGACCCAAGGTTGAGATTTTTGATTGGAGAAAGGCTAACTTTGAGGAGATGCCGAAGGATTTGGAAGGAGTGGATTGAAACAATTTATTTTATGGGAAGGATGTAATAGAGAAATGGAGGTCATTTAAAGGTGAAATTTTGAGGGTACAGAATCTTTATGTTCCTGTTAGGTTGAAAGGAAAGGTTAAAAGTTTGAGAGAGCCATGGTTTTCAAGGGATTTTGGAAAATTGGTTAGGAAAAAGAGAGATATCTGCAAATAATATAGGCAGCATGGAGTAAATGAGATGCTAAAGGAATATAAAGAATGTAAGAAGAATCTTAAGAAAGAAATTAGAAAAACTAAAAGAAGATACAAGGTTGCTTTGGCAAGTAAGGTGAAAATAAATCCGAAGGGTTTCTACAGTTATATTAATAGCAAAAAGATAGTGAGGGATAAAATTGGTCCCATAGAGAATCAGAGTGGACAGCTATGTGTGGAGCCAAAAGAGATGGGGGAGATTTTGAACAATTTCTTTTCTTCAGTATTCACTAAGGAGAAGGATATTGAATTGTATAAGGTAAGGGAAACAAGTAGGGAAGTTATGGAAACTATGACAATTAAAGAGGAGGAAGTACTGGAGCTTTTAAGGAATATAAAAGTGGATAAATCTCTGGGTCCTGACAGGATATTCCCTAGGACCTTGAGGAAAGTTAGTGTGGAAATAGCAGGGGCTCTGACAGAAATATTTCAAATGTCATCAGAAACGGGGATGGTGCTGGAGGATTGGCGTATTGCTCATGTGGTTCCATTGTTTAAAAAGGGTTCTAAGAGTAAACCTAGCAATTATAGGCCTGTCAGTTTGACGTCAGTGGTGGGTAAATTAATGGAAAGTATTCTTAGAGATGGTATATATAATTATCTGGATAGACAGGGTCTGATCAGGAACAGTCAACATGGATTTGTGTGTGGAAGATCATGTTTGACAAATCTTAATGAATTTTTGAAGAGGTTACGAGGAGAGTTGACGAGGGTAAAGCAGTGGATATTGTCTATATGGACTTCAGTAAGGTCTTTGACAAGGTTCCGGATGGAAGGTTAGTTAGGAAGGTTCAATCGTTAGGTATTAATATTGAAGTAGTAAAATAGATTCAACAGTGGCTGGATGGGAGATGCTACAGAGTAGTGGTGGATAACCGTTTGTCAGGTTGGAGGCCGGTGACTAGTGGTGTGCCTCAGGGATCTGTACTGGGTCCAGTGTTGTTTGTCATATACATTAATGATCTGGATGATGGGGTGGTAAATTGGATTAGTAAGTATGCAGATGATACTAAGGTAGGTGGTGTTGTGGATAATGAAGTAGGTTTTCAAAGCTTGCAGAGAGATTTAGGCCAGTTAGAAGAGTGGGCTGAACAATGGCAGATGGAGTTTAATGCTGATAAGTGTGAGGTGCTACATTTTGGTAGGAATAGTCCAAATAGGACATACATGGTAATTGGTAGGGCATTGAAGAATGCAGTAGAACAGAGTGATCTAGGTATAATGGTGCATAGTTCCCTGAAGGTGGAATCTCATGTGGATAGGGTGGTGAAGAAAGCCTTTGGTATGTTGGCCTTTATAAATCAGAACAATAGACAATAGACAATAGGTGCAGAAGTAGACCATTCGGCCCTTCGAACCTGCACCGCCATTTTGAGATCATGGCTGATTATCTACTATCAATACCCGGTTCCTGCCTTGTCCCCATATCCCTTGATTCCCTATCCATAAGATACCTATCTAGCTCCTTCTTGAAAGCATCCAGAGAATTGGCCTCCACTACCTTCCGAGGCAGTGCATTCCAGACCCCCACAACTCTCTGGGAGAAGAAGTTTTTCCTTAACTCTGTCCTAAATGACCTACACCTTATTCTCAAACCATGCCCTCTGGTACTGGACTCTCCCAGCATCTGGAACATATTTCCTGCCTCTATCTTGTCCAATCCCTTAATAATCTTATATGTTTCAATCAGATCCCCTCTCAATCTCCTTAATTCCAGCATGTACAAGCCCAGTCTCTCTAACCTCTCTGCATAAGACAGTCCAGACATCCCAGGAATTAACCTCGTGAATCTACGCTGCACTTCCTCTACAGCCAGGATGTCCTTCCTTAACCCTGGAGACCAAAACTGTACACAATACTCCAGGTGTGGTCTCACCAGGGCTCTGTACAAATGCAAGAGGATTTCCTTGCTCTTGTACTCAATTCCCTTTGTAATAAAGGCCAACATTCCATTAGCCTTCTTCACTGCCTGCTGCACTTGCTCATTCACCTTCAGTGACTGATGAACAAGGACTCCTAGATCTCTTTGTATTTCTCCCTTACCTAACTCTACACCGTTCAGATAATAATCTGCCTTCCTGTTCTTACTCCCAAAGTGGATAACCTCACACTTATTTACATTAAACTTCATCGGCCAAGTATCTGCCCACTCACCCAGCCTATCCAAGTCACCCTGAATTCTCCTAACATCCTCATCACATGTCACACTGCCACCCAGCTTAGTATCATCAGCAAATTTGCTGATGTTATTCTCAATGCCTTCATCTAAATCGTTGACGTAAATTGTAAACAGCTGTGGTCCCAATACCGAGCCCTATGGCACCCCACTAGTCACCACCTGCCATTCCGAGATACACCCATTCACCGCTACCCTTTGCTTTCTATCTGCCAACCAGTTTTCTATCCATGTCAATGTCTTCCCCCGATGCCCTGAGCTTTGATTTTACCCACCAATCTCCTATGTGGGACCTTATCAAATGCCTTCTGAAAATCGAGGTACACTACATCCACTGGATCTTCCCTGTCTAACTTCCTGGTTACATCCTCGAAAAACTCCAACAGATTAGTCAAGCATGATTTACCCTTGGTAAATCCATGCTGGCTCGGCCCAATCCTATCACTGCTATCTAGATATGCCACTATTTCATCCTTAATAATGGACTCTAGCATCTTCCCCACCACCGATGTCAGGCTGACAGGTCAATAGTTCTCTGTTTTCTCCCTCCTTCCTTTCTTAAAAAGTGGGATAACATTAGCCATTCTCCAATCCTCAGGAACTGATCCTGAATCTAAGGAACATTGGAAAATGATTACCAATGCATCTGCAATTTCCAGGGCCACCTCCTTTAGTACCCTAGGATGCAGACCATCTGGACCTGGGGATTTGTCAGCCTTCAGTCCCATCAGTCTTCTCATCACCGTTTCCTTCCTAATGTCAATCTGTTTCATTTCCTCTGTTACCCTATGTCCTTGGCTCATCCATACATCTGGGAGATTGCTTGTGTCTTCCTTAGAGAAAACACATCTAAAGTACTCATTAAATTCTTCTGCCATTTCTCTGTTTCCCATAACAATTTCACCCAATTCGTTCTTCAAGGGCCCAACATTGTTCTTAACTATCTTCTTTCTCTTCACATACCTAAAAACGCTTTTGCTATCTTCCTTTATATTCCTGGCTAGCTTGCATTTGTACCTCATTTTTTCTCCCTGTATTGCCTTTTTAGTTAAGTTCTGTTGTTCCTTAAAAACTTCCCAATCATCTGTCCTCCCACTCACCTTAGCTCTGTCATACTTCCTTTTTTTAATTCTATGCAATCTCTGACTTCCTTTGTTAACCACTGTGGCCCCTTTCCCCCCTTTGAATCCTTCCTTCTCTGGGGGATGAACTGATTTTGCACCTTGTGCATTATTCCCAAGAATACCTGGCATTGCTGTTCCACTGTCTTTTCTGCTAGGCTATCTGTCCAGTTAACTTTGGCCAGCTCCTCCCTCATGGCTCCATAGTCTCCTTTGTTCAACTGCAACACTGACACCTCCGAGCTGCTCCTATCCTTCTCAAATTGCAGATAAAAACATCATATTATGATCACTACCTCCTAATGGCTCCTTTACTTCAAGATCGCTTATCAAATCCTGTTCATTACATAACACTAAATCCAGAATAGCCTGGTCCCTGGTCAGCTCTCGTACAAGCTGTTCCAAGAATGCATCCCGTAGGCACTCTACAAACTCCCTATCCTGGGGTCCAGCACCAACCTGATTCTCCCAGTTCACCTGCATGTTGAAATCCCCCATATCTACTGCGACATTACCTTTGCCACATGCCAATGTTAACTCCCTATTCAACTTGCACCCAATATCCATGCTACTGTTTGGTGGCCTGTAGACAACACCCATTCGAGCATGTGAGCATTGAGTATAGGAGTTGGGATGTAATGTTAAAATTGTACAAGGCATTGGTAAGGCCGAATTTGGAGTATTGTGTACAGCTCTGGTCACTGAATTATAGGAAAGATGTCAACAAAATAGAGAGAGTACAGAGAAGATTTACTAGAATATTACCTGGGTTTCAGCACCTAAGTTACAGGGAAAGGTTGAACAAGTTAGGTCTTTATTCTTTGGAGCGTAGAAGGTTGAAGGGGGACTTGATAGAGGTATTTAAAATTATGAGGGGGATAGATAGAGCTGATGTGGATAGGCTTTTTCCATTGAGAGTAGGGGAGATTCAAACAAGAGGACATGAGTTGAGAGTTAGGGGGCAAAAGTTTAAGGGTAACAAAAGGGGGAATTTCTTTACTCAGAGAATGGTAGCTGTGTGGAACGAGCTTCCAGTAGAAGTGGTAGAGGCAGGTTCGGTATTGTCATTTAAAGTAAAAATGGATAGGTATATGGACAGGAAAGGAATGGAGGGTTATGGGCTGAGTGCAGGTCAGTGGGACTAGGTGAGAGTAAGCATTCGGCATGGACTAGAAGGGCTGAGATGGCCTGTTTCCACGCTGTAATTGTTATATGGTTATATCAGAGACAGTTAGATCTGACCAAGTGTTCCATCAGATACAGTCAGATCTGACCATGTTCCAGCTCGACTGTACATCAGAGACAATCAGATCTGACCAAATGTTCCATCAGATACAGTCAGATCTGACCATGTTCCAGCTCGACTGTACATCAGAGACAATCAGATCTGACCAAGTGTTCCATCAGATACAGTCAGATCTGACCATGTTCCAGCTCAACTGTACATCACAGACAGTCTGATTTGTCACAAACAGGAATGCTTGGCGATGTGCTGAGTTCAGTAATGATGTCTGAAACGATGCCTCTATTCACCTTCCATTGCTGCTGCCCGACTCGGTGAGCATTTGCAGCACTCTGTTCGAATGTGACACAGGTCAGTGTATTTTTATAACAGAAAAATATTACAATTTCCCGTTGAATGTTTGAGTGCCATTAGCAGCAGAAAGGTTCGCACCTCAGCCTCGGCCAGCAGCTGCAGTGAGTTGTCAGTTGGCCACCTTTGCTGTTTCCTCTCACTTGTTCTGCACTATCTTTTGTGGTGTTTACTAGAGGCTGCTGCTCTTGCACCCTGATTTGTTCCACACCACCCACTCATCACCACATGCAGATCTCACTTTCCCTTCCCTACCTCAGGTGCACCAATGTTCTTGTTCCTTCATCCCTGTTGTTTAACATTGAATATTTATTATAATGTGATTAGCACCTGTCTATAATCCTAGATACTTCAGTTACTCTCCCAGAACATGGTAAATTTGATCAAGCCATTTGAATTATTACAGGAGGAATGACTAACAGCTTGATTAATGTAATGGTTTAGGCTTGAACCAAGCCCCAGCAGGCACTCTCATGCTCAGGGACCTTTGTACCAGGCCTTTTTCTAGCTTAGGGTCTGTGATTAGTACAGGGATCGGTACTGGGACCTCTGTTGTTTGTGATGCATATATGTCCTGGTTGGAAACGTAGATGTGTGGGTTAGTCAGTTGGCAGATGATACGAAGGTTGGTGGTGTTGCGGATAGCATAGGTGACTGGCAAAGGGTACAGCAGGAGAAAGATCAGTTGCAGATATTGGCAGAGAAATGCAGACGGAACTTAAACTGGCCAAGTATGATGTGAGCACCTTGGTAGATCAAATAAAGTACACTGTCTCTTTGATGTGTTGATGAGCAGAGGGGACATGGTCCAGGTTCATGGCACCTTGAAACTCTGAGGATTAGGAAAGGAGTTTCAGGTTCAGACAGCTGACATTATAAACCTCACGGAGAGCAATGAATAGGGGAATGGGGTCCAAGAAGGATGTGGTTGTGGCCAGGAAATGGAGGCTGTGAGTTCAGTGCAACTCGAAACTAAGACGGGAGAGCCGTGATGGGTTCTAGGGCAGTGGGAGATCTCAGGGACGGCAGGGTTCTGCTGACTGAGTTCAGCCGCAGTGAGCAGAGGCCCAGGGAAGTCCAGATTGTCCAGGTTGGAGATGATGATGGAAACAGGTGAAGGTTTCACTGGCAGAATTCTGAGACAGGGCAGATATAGGCGCAGGCAAATAGGAGAGGAGATACACAGATGACTTCCGTTCCACAGTGCTGCAGAGACTAAATCTAAAGATGCTAGATAAAATATTCCACTGAACATCACACCATATATGAGCTTGATTTTCCATCAGATTTCAATGAAGTAACAAGCTGCTAAAAGTAATAGGTCACAAAGCAAACTCTCAAAACACAGCACCGTAAATACAGATCAGTAATTCAGTCCATAAACACAGCACCGTAAATACAGATCAGTAATGCAGTCCATAAACACAGTACCATAAATACAGATCAGTAATGCAGTCCATAAACACAGCACCGTAAATACAGATCAATAATGACAGACAGACAGACAGACAGGCATACTTTATTGATCCCGAGGGAAATTGGGTTTCATTACAATGAAAGTACAGATCAGTAATGCAGTCCATAAACACAACACTGTAAACAGTGATCAGTTCTGCAGTCCATAAACACAGCATGGTAAACACAGACCTGTACTGCACACCCTAAACATGGCTCAGTAAACACAAATCAACACACACAAAATGCTGGAGATACTCAGCAGATCAGGCAGCATCTGCAGAAATGAATAAACAGTCGGCATTCGTGTCAAGGTCCTTCTTCAGGATTGGAAAGGATCGGGGGCAAGATGCCAGACTCAGAAGGTGAGTGGAGTTGAAGGAGTACTAGCAGGAAGTTGATACGTAAAGCCAGCTGAGGGGGAAGATGATTGGGTGTGGATGAAATAAGAGGCTGGGAGGTGATAGGTGCAAAAGATAAAGGGGCGAAGGAGAGGGAATCTGGTTGGAGAGGAAAGAGGACCATGAGAGATAGGGAAGGAAGAGGGGCACTGGAGGGGGTTGATGGGTAGCTGAGGAGATGAGAAGGGGTAAGAGGGGAGCCAGAATGGGGAATGATAAAAGAGAGAAAGGGGAGAGGGAGAACTCACTGCAATCTAGGTGCATATGTGTTCGTGCCATCAGATTGGAGACTTCCCGTATGGAATATGAAGTATTGCTCCTCCAACCTGAGAGAGGCCTCTTCATGGCAGTAGAGTTGGACGTGTACTGACAGGTCAGAATTGGACTGGGAAGTACAATTAAAATGGGTGGCCACTGGGGAAAGACGCCTTTGGTGGTGAATGGAGTGAAGATGCCCATCAAAGTGGTCACTAGTACAATAATGACACATCAGTGTCATCAGTGTCTGATACAGGACTTTGTGATATGGTGCAACTCAAACTACCTGCGTCTCAATATCACCAAGACCAAGGAGATGGTGGTGGACTTTAAGAGATCTAGGCCCCATATGGAGCCAGTGATCATTAATGGAGAACGTGTGGAGCAGGTTAAGACCTACAAGTATCTGGGAGTACAGTTAGACGAGAAGCTTGACTGGACTGCCAACACAGATGCCTTGTGCAGGAAGGCACAGAGTCGAATGTACTTCCTAAGAAGGTTGGCGCCATTCAATGTCTGTAGTGAGATGCTGAAGATGTTCTATAGGTCAGTTGTGGAGAGCGCCCTCTTCTTTGTGGTGGCGTGTTGGGGAGGAAGCATTAAGAAGAGGGACGCCTCACGTCTTAATAAGCTGGTAAGGAAGGCGGGCTCTGTCGTGGGCAAAGTGCTGGAGAGTTTAACATCGGTAGCTGAGCGAAGGGCGCTGAGTAGGCTACGGTCAATTATGGATAACTCTGAACATCCTCTACATAGCACCATCCAGAGACAGAGAAGCAGTTTCAGTGACAGGTTACTATCGATGCAATGCTCCTCAGACAGGATGAAGAGGTCAATACTCCCCAATGCCATTAGGCTTTACAATTCTACCGCCAGGACTTAAGAACTTTTTAAAAGCTATTATTAATGCTTTTTGAGACGGTGATTTAGATGCATATCATATTTTTTTACTGAGTTAAGTATTGTATGTAATTAGTTTTGCTACAACAAGTGTATGGGACATTGGAAAAAAAAGTTGAATTTCCCCATGGGGAAGAATAAAGTATCTATCTATCTATCTATCTATCTATCTATCTATCTATCTATCTATCTATCTATCTATCTATCTATCTATCTATCTATCTATCAGTGAATACAGTCCTTCAGTGCTGTAATACTGCCTCAGGTTACCAACCCTGCACTGTGTAATACTGCCACAGGTAACCAACCCTGCACTGTGTAATACTGCCTCAGGTAACCAACCCTGCACTGTGTAATACTGTCACAGGTAACCAACCCTGCACTGTGTAATACTGCCTCAGGTAACCAACCCTGCACTGTGTAATACTGCCACAGGTTACCAACCCTGCACTGTGTAATACTGTCACAGGTAACCAACCCTGCACTGTGTAATACTGCCACAGGTAACCAACCCTGCACTGTGTAATACTGTCACAGGTAACCAACCCTGCACTGTGTAATACTGTCACAGGTAACCAAACCTGCACTGTGTAATACTGCCACAGGTTACCAACCCTGCATGGTGTAATACTGCCTCAGGTTACCAATCCTGCACTGTGTAATACTGCCACAGGTAACCAACCCTGCACTGTGTAATACTGCCACAGGTTACCAACCCTGCACTGTGTAATACTGCCTCAGGTTACCAACCCTGCACTGTGTAATACTGCCACAGGTAACCAAACCTGCACTGTGTAATACTGCCACAGGTAACCAATGCTGCACTGTGTAATACTGCCACAGGTTACCAACCCTGCACTGTGTAATACTGCCTCAGGTTACCAACCCTGCACTGTGTAATACTGCCACAGGTAACCAACCCTGCACTGTGTAATACTGCCACAGGTTACCAACCCTGCACTGTGTAATACTGCCACAGGTAACCAACCCTGCACTGTGTAATACTGCCTCAGGTTACCAACCCTGCACTGTGTAATACTGCCACAGGTAACCAACCCTGCACTGTGTAATACTGCCACAGGTAACCAACCCTGCACTGTGTAATACTGCCACAGGTTACCAACCCTGCACTGTGTAATACTGCCACAGGTAACCAACCCTGCACTGTGTAATACTGCCACAGGTAACCAAACCTGCACTGTGTAATACTGCCACAGGTAACCAACGCTGCACTGTGTAATACTGCCACAGGTTACCAACCCTGCACTGTGTAATACTGCCACAGGTAACCAACCCTGCACTGTGTAATACTGCCACAGGTAACCAACCCTGCACTGTGTAATACTGCCACAGGTTACCAACCCTGCACTGTGTAATACTGCCACAGGTTACCAACCCTGCACTGTGTAATACTGCCACAGGTTACCAACCCTGCACTGTGTAATACTGCCACAGGTAACCAACCCTGCACTGTGTAATACTGTCACAGGTTACCAACCCTGCACTGTGTAATACTGCCACAGGTAACCAACCCTGCACTGTGTAATACTGCCACAGGTTACCAACCCTGCACTGTGTAATACTGCCACAGGTAACCAACCCTGCACTGTGTAATACTGCCACAGGTTACCAACCCTGCACTGTGTAATACTGCCTCAGGTTACCAATCCTGCACTGTGTAATACTGCCACAGGTAACCATCCCTGCACTGTGTAATACTGCCACAGGTTACCAACCCTGCACTGTGTAATACTGCCACAGGTAACCAACCCTGCACTGTGTAATACTGCCACAGGTAACCAACCCTGCACTGTGTAATACTACCACAGGTTACCAACCCTGCACTGTGTAATACTGCCTCAGGTTACCAACACTGCACTGTGTAATACTGCCACAGGTAACCAACCCTGCACTGTGTAATACTGCCTCAGGTTACCAACCCTGCACTGTGTAATACTGCCACAGGTAACCAACCATGCACTGTGTAATACTACCACAGGTTACCAACCCTGCACTGTGTAATACTGCCTCAGGTTACCAACCCTGCACTGTGTAATACTGCCACAGGTAACAAACCCTGCACTGTGTAATACTGTCACAGGTAACCAACCCTGCACTGTGTAATACTGCCACAGGTTTCCAACCCTGCACTGTGTAATACTGCCACAGATAACCAACCCTGCACTGTGTAATACTGCCACAGGTAACCAACCCTGCACTGTGTAATACTGCCACAGGTAACCAACCCTGCACTGTGTAATACTGCCACAGGTAACCAACCCTGCACTGTGTAATACTGTCACAGGTAACCAACCCTGCACTGTGTAATACTACCACAGGTAACCAACCCTGCACTGTGTAATACTGCCACAGGTAACCAACCCTGCACTGTGTAATACTGCCACAGGTAACCAACCCTGCACTGTGTAATACTGCCACAGGTAACCAACCCTGCACTGTGTAATACTGCCACAGGTTACCAACCCTGCACTGTGTAATACAGCCTCAGGTAACCAACCCTGCACTGTGTAATACTGCCACAGGTAACCAACCCTGCACTGTGTAATACTGCCACAGATAACCAACCCTGCACTGTGTAATACTGCCACAGGTTACCAACCCTGCACTGTGTAATACTGCCTCAGGTTACCAATCCTGCACTGTGTAATACTGCCACAGGTAACCAACCCTGCACTGTGTAATACTGCCACAGGTTACCGACCCTGCACTGTGTAATACTGCCACAGGTTACAAACCCTGCACTGTGTAATACTGCCACAGGTAACCAACCCTGCACTGTGTAATACTGCCACAGGTAACCAATCCTGCACTGTGTAATACTGCCACAGGTAACCAACCCTGCACTGTGTAATACTGCCACAGGTAACCAATCCTGCACTGTGTAATACTGCCACAGGTAACCAACCCTGCACTGTGTAATACTGCCACAGGTTACCGACCCTGCACTGTGTAATACTGCCACAGGTTACAAACCCTGCACTGTGTAATACTGCCACAGGTAACCAACCCTGCACTGTGTAATACTGCCACAGGTAACCAACCCTGCACTGTGTAATACTGCCTCAGGTTACCAACCCTGCACTGTGTAATACTGCCACAGGTAACCAACCCTGCACTGTGTAATACTGCCACAGGTTACCAACCCTGCACTGTGTAATACTGCCACAGGTAACCAACCCTGCACTGTGTAATACTACCACAGGTTACCAACCCTGCACTGTGTAATACTGCCTCAGGTTACCAACCCTGCACTGTGTAATACTGCCACAGGTAACCAACCCTGCACTGTGTAATACTGTCACAGGTAACCAACCCTGCACTGTGTAATACTGCCACAGGTTGCCAACCCTGCACTGTGTAATACTGCCACAGGTAACCAACCCTGCACTGTGTAATACTGCCTCAGGTTACCAATCCTGCACTGTGTAATACTGCCACAGGTAACCAACCCTGCACTGTGTAATACTGCCACAGGTTACCAACCCTGCACTGTGTAATACTGCCACAGGTAACCAACCCTGCACTGTGTAATACTACCACAGGTTACCAACCCTGCACTGTGTAATACTGCCTCAGGTTACCAACGCTGCACTGTGTAATACTGCCACAGGTAACCAACCCTGCACTGTGTAATACTGTCACAGGTAACCAACCCTGCACTGTGTAATACTGCCACAGGTTTCCAACCCTGCACTGTGTAATACTGTCACAGGTAACCAACCCTGCACTGTGTAATACTGCCACAGGTTACCAACCCTGCACTGTGTAATACTGCCACAGGTAACCAACCCTGCACTGTGTAATACTGCCACAGGTAACCAACCCTGCACTGTGTAATACTGCCACAGGTTACCAACCCTGCACTGTGTAATACTGCCACAGATAACCAACCCTGCACTGTGTAATACTGCCACAGTTAACCAACCCTGCACTGTGTAATACTGCCTCAGGTAACCAACCCTGCACTGTGTAATACTGCCACAGGTAACCAACCCTGCACTGTGTAATACTGCCTCAGGTTACCAACCCTGGACTGTGTAATACTGCCACAGGTAACCAACCCTGCACTGTGTAATACTGCCTCAGGTAACCAACCCTGCACTGTGTAATACTGCCACAGGTAACCAACCCTGCACTGTGTAATACTGTCACAGGTAACCAACCCTGCACTGTGTAATACTGCCACAGGTAACCAACCCTGCACTGTGTAATACTGCCACAGGTAACCAACCCTGCACTGTGTAATACTGCCACAGGTTACCAACCCTGCACTGTGTAATACTGCCACAGATAACCAACCCTGCACTGTGTAATACTGCCACAGGTTGCCAACCCTGCACTGTGTAATACTGCCACAGGTAACCAACCCTGCACTGTGTAATACTGCCACAGGTTACCAACCCTGCACTGTGTAATACTGCCACAGGTAACCAACCCTGCACTGTGTAATACTGCCTCAGGTAACCAACCCTGCACTGTGTAATACTGCCACAGGTAACCAACCCTGCACTGTGTAATACTGCCTCAGGTAACCAACCCTGCACTGTGTAATACTGCCACAGGTAACCAACCCTGCACTGTGTAATACTGTCACAGGTAACCAACCCTGCACTGTGTAATACTGCCACAGGTAACCAACCCTGCACTGTGTAATACTGCCTCAGGTAACCAACCCTGCACTGTGTAATACTGCCACAGGTAACCAACACTGCACTGTGTAATACTGCCACAGGTTACCAACCCTGCACTGTGTAATACTGCCACAGATAACCAACCCTGCACTGTGTAATACTGCCACAGGTTGCCAACCCTGCACTGTGTAATACTGCCACAGGTAACCAACCCTGCACTGTGTAATACTGCCACAGGTTACCGACCCTGCACTGTGTAATACTGCCACAGGTAACCAACCCTGCACTGTGTAATACTGCCACAGGTTACCGACCCTGCACTGTGTAATACTGCCACAGGTTACCAACCCTGCACTGTGTAATACTGTCACAGGTAACCAACCCTGCACTGTGTAATACTGCCACAGGTTACCAACCCTGCACTGTGTAATACTGCCACAGGTAAACAACCCTGCACTGTGTAATACTGCCACAGATAACCAATCCTGCACTGTGTAATACTGCCACAGGTTACCAACCCTGCACTGTGTATTACTGCCTCATGTTACCAACCCTGCACTGTGTAATACTGCCACAGGTAACCAACCCTGCACTGTGTAATACTGCCACAGGTTACCAACCCTGCACTGTGTAATACTGCCACAGGTAACCAACCCTGCACTGTGTAATACTGCCACAGGTAACCAACCCTGCACTGTGTAATACTGCCTCAGGTAACCAACCCTGCACTGTGTAATACTGCCACAGGTAACCAACCCTGCACTGTGTAATACTGCCACAGGTAACCAACCCTGCACTGTGTAATACTGCCACAGATAACCAACCCTGCACTGTGTAATACTGCCACAGGTTACCAACCCTGCACTGTGTATTACTGCCTCATGTTACCAACCCTGCACTGTGTAATACTGCCACAGGTAACCAACCCTGCACTGTGTAATACTGCCACAGGTAACCAACCCTGCACGGTGTAATACTGCCACAGTTTACCAACCCTGCACTGTGTAATACTGCCACAGGTAACCAACCCTGCACTGTGTAATACTGCCACAGGTAACCAACCCTGCACTGTGTAATACTGCCACAGGTAACCAACCCTGCACTGTGTAATACTGCCACAGGTTACCAACCCTGCACTGCGTTATACTGCCACAGGTTACCAACCCTGCACTGTGTAATACTGTCACAGGTAACCAACCCTGCACTGTGTAATACTGCCACAGGTAACCAACCCTGCACTGTGTAATACTGCCACAGGTAACCAACCCTGCACTGTGTAATACTGCCACAGTTTACCAACCCTGCACTGTGTAATACTGCCACAGGTAACCAACCCTGCACTGTGTAATACTGCCACAGGTAACCAACCCTGCACTGTGTAATACTGCCACAGGTTACCAACCCTGCACTGCGTTATACTGCCACAGGTTACCAACCCTGCACTGTGTAATACTGTCACAGGTAACCAACCCTGCACTGTGTAATACTGCCACAGGTAACCAACCCTGCACTGTGTAATACTGCCACAGGTAACCAACCCTGCACTGTGTAATACTGCCACAGGTAACCAACCCTGCACTGTGTAATACTGCCTCAGGTAACCAACCCTGCACTGTGTAATACTGCCACAGGTAACCAACCCTGCACGGTGTAATACTGCCACAGGTTACCAACCCTGCACTGTGTATTACTGCCTCATGTTACCAACCCTGCACTGTGTAATACTGCCACAGGTAACCAACCCTGCACTGTGTAATACTGCCACAGGTAACCAACCCTGCACTGTGTAATACTGCCACAGGTAACCAATGCTGCACTGTGTAATACTGCCACAGGTAACCAACCCTGCACTGTGTAATACTGCCACAGGTTACCAACCCTGCACTGTGTAATACTGCCACAGGTAACCAACCCTGCACTGCAGTCACTAACTGCAATTAACGATGTCAGTCTACATCTACACATCTGCAACTGTGCACAAATTCTGCACTGTAACTATGTGTCAGGGCTTGACGCTGTGAGTTCTGTGAACTTGAGGCCCATGACTAGTGCTGTTCCTCTGTGCCTGGCCCTTTGCCTTTTATCATCTATATCAATGACCTGGATGAGAATGTACAAAAAATGGTGAGTCGGTCTGCAGATTAAAGTGGATAGTGTTACATTCAGTGAAGATGGGTGTCAGAGAGGGGTGTTGATCAGCTGGGTAAGTGGGCTGAGGAGTGGCAAATGGAGTTTGATTCAGACATATTCAAGGTGTTCTGATTTGGAAGGGCAAATCACGGTAGGACTTTCACAGTGAACAGTATGGCTCTGGGGTATGTTGTAGAACAGAGGGACCAAGGAGTTATAACTGTATAGTTCCCTGTAAGTAGCATCCCAAGTAGCATGCTAGCCTTGGGAAAGATGCCATTTACTTGGTAAGGGAACAGAAAAGATTTGCGAGGGTGTTGCTAAGACTCGGGGGACTGAGCGATAGAGAGAGATTAAGCAGGTTGGGACTTTATTGATTGGAGTGGACAAGACTGAGGGGTGATTTCAAAGCTGTGCATAGAATTATGAAGGGCATAGATGGGGTATATGTACGTAACCTTTAACCCAGAGTTGGACATAGGTTTGAGATGAGAGGGGAGAGATTTAATCAGAATCTACATTGTACACAATGGCATTCAGAGGGCAAGCAGCATTGTAGAACTGTAACACGACAGTCCAACTCCTGCACACAACACCTTCTCCTGTAAAAGCAAGCATATCGTACACACACTTCACTACCCGTGCCATCACGCAGGGACTCGGGACATCAGCACTCCTAAGCTCAGCGTCATTTTTCTGCTGGATTCTACAAATCCCCCAGAGTGCATCCCCTCACAATTACTGCAAGGAGTCTGACAGGCCAGGCAGGTGGGAATATGATATTCTTGCAGTCAGTGGGACATGCTTGAGAGAAGGGCAGCTCTTCAGATGTGATGGTGAGGGTGTATAAGAGAAGGGAGATGATATTATTGATCAAGGAGACCGTCACCTTATAAAACTCAGGTTAGACCACATTTGGAGTATCAGATGCATTTCTGTTCACCCCGTTACAGGAGAAGATTACCAGGCTGCTGCCTGGGCTGAAGATCATATAAGGAGTGTTTGGATAAACCTTGTGTTGTTTTCTCTGGAGTGGTGGAGGATGAGAGGAGATTTGATTGAGATTCATAAAATTATGAGAGGCATAAATAGAGTCGAGAGACAGGATAATTTTCCCAGCTTCTACATGTCAAGTATTAAAGGACATGCATTTAAAGTGAGAGGCAGCAAGTTCAAAGGAGGTCAGGTTTTGTGCACAGGGTGGTGGGTGCCTGGAACAAACTGCCAGAAGTACAGGTCCACAACCCCTTATCCAAAATCCTTGGGACCAGTTGCATTTCGGAGTTCAGAATTCTTCAGATTTCAGAAAATTGATAATTATATTGATAATTAACCTGTCTCAGTGCGGGTGGACTTTAGGACCCGGGGGAGCTCCGGACCTATGCACATCCTCCCGTATACTTTAAATCATCTCTAGATTATTTAAAGTACCTAATACAATTTAAGTGCTATGTAAATAGTTGTTATTTTGTATTGTTTAGGAAATAATGACAAGAAAAAAAAGTCTGTACATGCTCAAACAGCGAGTGCTGGAGAGAGAATTTCCGGGTTTTCCCGATCCGCTGTCTTTTACAAATACTATTACAGTTTATTTATAGAGTAATATACTGATAAATGAAATAGTGGGATAATTATACACAATAAATACACTAGTACATTTTATTTCCAACAAAAACATTCAATAAAACATAAAAATATACAGCTTCAAACGAACCGAATCAAACATATGGTAAATGACTTATTGGAATAAATGTAGAACGTAAATAGTCTAGGACATATACAGGTTCAAACTAAGCTAAGTACGTACAGGTACCTCTAGTTAAGTTGCATTATGTCTGGCAAACAAAGCTAAATACTCTACAGGTACCTGATGGGCCAGGAACAGGATTCTCAAATTATGAAGCAGCACTACGACATTCAGCATTTTTAAAGAATTCTTCAAGTGTCATCTGTCTCATTAACATAGGTTTATGTGTAAGCAATCTCTCTTTAACTGAGTAAACTGCCACAATCTCTTGCTCACTGACAAATGCATGTTGTTCAAGGCCAGCAATTAACTGATCACACATTTTCACCATATGGGGATTTTTTTCACCTGTGTTCACTATGTCATCACCATCACTGCTATCTTCATGCTTATCTGTATTTAACACCATTTCAGCAATTTCCCCACCACTCAAGGAACGCACAACAAGTGCATCATTGTCAATGCTCAGCACTTCTTCAATGTCAGTTTCCCCTAACTTAATAATAATGCACAGGTAAATTGCGTACACCTTTCAGACATCCTGGATGTTGGCTTTTTCCAATCACTGCTAACTTCACCTTGTGTGTGCCTGCTGCATTAGCGCACCCAAGAATTGTTAACCTGTCCTTAGCATCTTTAAAACCTGTTGGTGCTGTCTCATCAGCCGTTGTTAATGTTTTTCTAGGAATGTAGTGCCAGTAGTGTTGGCGTGTGGCCAAGTGGTTAAGGCGTTCGCCTAGTTATCTGAAGGTCGCTAGTTCGAGCCTTGGCTGAGGCTTGCGTGTGTGTCCTTGAGCAAGGTACTTAACCACACATTGCTCTGCGACGACACCGGTGGGCATAAAAAAAAAACCTTGTCCAGGCTTGCGCCCTGGAAATTTTCACGAGACTAACGGAGGCCCACACACTGTGCCAGTACAAAGCTGTTTCATCAGCATTGTAAATTTGTTCAGGGCTAAGATTTTCATCAGATGTTAATCTTGGCAGATTTCTTCAGAAGCTTTCTTCTGTGAAACTCACAGATTTTCAGATATTTTACACCATGACGCTTCTTAAATTTCTGCAGCCAGCCCTCTGAATATTGACACTCATCTTCAATGTTCAGTTCTTCGTGGTGTATTCTTGCTTGTTTCATGACCAACACGCAATTCAGTGGCGCACGTTCACTTCTAACCCACTCAATCAACACACGGTCAAGATCTTCATTTTTTGCCCTATGCAGTGTTTTCCTATTTTTCATTAGTTTATGGTCATCACTGTCACTATAAAACTTCAGTAACTTGTCTTTCTGTTTCTTTAAATCATATTAAAAGAACCCATTCTCCCCTCATACAAACTCTTCTCCCTCCTGTCATCTGGGAAAAGGCACCGAAGCATTCGGGCTCTCACGACCAGACTATGTAACAGTTTCTTCCCCCAAGCTATCAGACTCCTCAATACCCAGAGCCTGGACTGAAACCAACTTACTGCCCTCTACTGTGCCTATTGTCTTGTTTATTATTTATTGTAATGCCTGCACTGTTTTGTGCACTTTATGCAGTCCTGGGTAGGTCTGTAGTCCAGTGTAGTTCTTTTTCTGTGTTGTTTTCATGTAGTTCAGTGTAGTTTCTGTACTGTTTCATGTAGCACCATGGTCCTGAAAACGTCTCATTTTTACTGTGTACTGTACCAGCAGTTATAGTTGAAATGACAATAAAAAGAAACTTGTCTTGACTTGATACACAGTGATAGTTCCGACACCATATTCTTCAGTAAGACGCCGCACGGACACACCACGATCAAGCTTCTGCAATAACTCCACTTTTTGCGTTATTGGTAATGATAAATGCTTCCTTCTCTTTTTCTCATTGTTACCCATAGGGGTATCTGCAGCTCTTTTTGACATTTTCACAGTGAAATTAAACACAAAGTCAACAGTGAACACAAAATATCAGTGAACAGCAAATGCACGTGTAACCGGTACGAGCGCTGAGCCACAACTGACGTCTGGCGGCCTCTGCTAGTGCTGCCACGTCACACCTGAGTGACGTCAGCTGCTAGCGCGCCAAACAAGCCTTGTTACAACACGCTCCACACTCCACGTAAAAAAACTTCCGTTTTTGGAGCTTTTCGGATTTCAGAATTTCAGATAAGGATTGTGGACCTGTAGTGGTAGAGGAAGTTACAATGGAAGTGTTTACAGCTGTTAAATTGACACAAATATGCAGGGAATGGAGAGATTTGGACCATGTGCAGACAGAAGAGATTTAATTTAATTTGACGTTGTGCTCAGCACAGACATGGTGGGCAAAAGGGCCTATACATGTGCTGTACTGTTCTCTGTTCCACACTAATGCTGCTACCTGTACCAATTACTGTTCTGTCTAATTCTGGGTACCTGTGCCTGTACCAATTGCTGTTCTGTCTAATTCCTGGTACCTGTACCTGTACCAATTACTGTTCTGTCTAATTCCAGGTACCTGTACCTGTACCAATTGCTGTTCTGTTTAATTCTGGGTAACTGTACCTGTACCAATTAATGTTCTGTCTAATTCCAGGTACCTGTACCTGTACCAATTGCTGTTCTGTTTAATTCTGGGTAACTGTACTTGTACCAATTACTGTTCTGTCTAATTCCAGGTACCTGTACCTGTACCAATTGCTGTTCTGTCTAATTCCTGGTACCTGTACCTGTACCAATTACTGTTCTGTCTAATTCCAGGTACCTGTACCTGTACCAATTGCTGTTCTGTCTAATTCCAGGTACCTGTACCTGTACCTGTACCAATTACTGTTCTGTCTAATTCCAGGTACCTGTACCTGTACCAATTACTGTTCTGTCTAATTCCAGGTACCTGTACCTGTACCAATTGCTGTTCTGTCTAATTCCAGGTACCTGTACCTGTACCTGTACCAATTACTGTTCTGTCTAATTCCAGGTACCTGTACATGTACCAATTACTGTTCTGTCTAATTCCAGATACCTGTACCTGTACCAATTACTGTTCTGTCTAATTCCAGATACCTGTACCTGTACCAATTGCTGTTCTGTCTAATTCCGGGTAACTGTACCTGTACCAATTGCTGTTCTGTCTAATTCCAGGTACCTGTACATGTACCAATTACTGTTCTGTCTAATTCCAGGTAACTGTACCTGTACCAATTGCTGTTCTGTTTAATTCTGGGTAACTGTACCTGTACCAATTGCTGTTCTGTGTAATTCCTGGTACCCGTTACCTGTACTAATTGCCCATCCCAATGGTACCTGTGCTCTAATGTTCTGTGTTTTATACTTTATCATCCCAGTAATGATGGAGAACATGCTAAAAGATTCTTTGAATGAGGCTGTGTGGATGGAGCTAAAAACCGTGCAACCTTCCCTTTGCTGGGGTTACGCTACAGGCTCCCGACAGTCAGAAAATTGCCCAAAGCAGGCACGTGGATAATTCGGAGAGATGTTCGAGTCCGCAATCAGAGATCTCAGCTTCCACAAATATAACTGTGATCAGCTGAGTGGGAAGGGTGTAGAAGGGGCTCAATCTTCAAAGAGCTTTTGGAGCCAGCACATAGATAGTCCCAGAGAAGGCAGAGCCAGATTTAACCCAGGGGAATTCAACTGGGCAAGTGGTGGAAATGGGTGAGCTTTCTGGAACTTGGTGTCTCTGAGCTAGAAGGTAGTTGTGGATAGGGAAACGGGTGGTGTGGAAATTGAGCTGGAGGAGGTGATTCCTCTGTTCGACTCTTTGACGTCCCAGTTCCAGAACTTTGTCCTTTGTCCTGGAAGCACATTGGCACAGCAGTCTGGTGGGTAAATTTAACCTTGGAGTTAGTCTGTGACCAGTGGTGTGCTGGTGGGTCCACTGTTGTTTGGCAGATACGTTAGCAGTTTGGATGAGCACGTCTGTGGCAGAGTTAGTAAGTTTGTAGGATGACACCAAAGTTGAAGGTTGTCCAAGGTTACAGTGGGATCTTTCTAGATCACCTGAGAATGCGTCCCAGGGAATGGCCAACGCAATCTAACTTAGCCAAGTGCAGAGTGTTGCATTTTGGAGAAGTTACAACAGGGCAGGATCTGTGCAGGAGCTGAGTCGTAGAGACTGTTGTCACAGAGAGGGATCTCAGAGTACAGGTGGAAAGTTCCATGAAAGTGGTAACACAGGCAGACAGGATGGCGAAGAAGGTATTTATTGCTCTAGTCAAAGTGTTGCGTACAGTAGTTGGGACATCGTGTTACAAATGCACAAGTTGTTGTTGATTACTGTGTGCAATTCTGTTTGCCCAGCGATAGGTTGGGCATGATTGAGCTGGAAAGGGTTCACAGAAGATCCAGAAGGATACAACTGGAATGTGGGGGGCTTGGGTTATACAGAGAGACTGGATAGCCTGGGGTTGTTTTCCCTGGAGCGAAGGAGATAGTGGGGTGACCTTTCCAGAGATTTATAAGATTATGAAAGGAATAGATGTTCTGAACACGCATTTACTTCCCCAGGATAAGGGAGTCTTAGGCTACACAGCGTAGGTTTAAGGTAAGATTCGAAAGGGAATTGAGGGGAACTGTTCCACACAGAGGAGGGTGGTGGGTAATTGGAAGGAGCAGTGAAAGGATGCTGTAGGGGGGTACAATTATAAAGTTTCAAAGACAGCTTCGTGGATAGGAGAAGTTCTGAGGGATGTGCAGCCATATAGACTAGTTGGGCCAAAGGCCCCATTTCTGTGCTGTATAAGTCTATGTGGTTGATGTAATCTATGTGGAGATCAGTGAGGCTTTTGGCAACATGAGGAGCTGGTCGAAAGGGTCAAAGTCCCCGGGACTCCATGTATATTGAATTGAAAGATAGCTTTGTTACATGGGTCAGGGATAACGGTAGAGGGTTGATCTTGTCACCAGCAGTCTAACAAAGGGGACTGAGGGAGCAGAGGCCCTCGCTGTTTCTATGTTAGTAACCTACATTTGAAAGCAGGAGCTATGATCAGTAGGTTGCAGATGAGGCAGTCTGAGGTGTTGATAGTGACAAGATACAGGATGATACTGATCAAAGTAAGTTTATTTTCAAAGTGTGTAAATATAACAATATCCTGCAGGCTCCCACAGCAAATCGAAAAAACCCACAACAGAACCAATGAAAGACTGCACAAACAGGACGGGCAAACAGCCGACAAGAAACTGTGAAAGCACTAGAGAAAATGAAACAATAATAAATAAAACGATAAGCAATAAATATGGAGAAGATGCGAGAAAGAGTCCTTGAAAGTGAGTCTATTGGTTATGTGACGGGGAGAGTGAAGTTGAGCGGAATTATCCCCTCTGGTTCAAGATCCTGATGGTGGAGGGGTAATAACTGTTCCTGAACCTGGTGGTGTGGATCCTGAGGCTCCTTTACCTCCTTCCTGATGGCAGCAGTGAGAAAAGGGCGTGGCCAGTATGGTGGGCTCCTGGATAGTGTTTGCTACCTTCCTGCGATGGCACTCCGTGTAGATGTGCTCAGTGGTAGGAAGAGATGGTGATGGACTGGGCTTTGTCCACTACTGCTTGTGGAATTTTGTGTTCAACGACCAGTTGGTAAAGTAACATGCACAGAATTCTGAAGGACCTTAGCAAGCCAGGCAGCGCCTATGGAGGTAGGTACGACGTGCTGCTCTGAAGCTAGGCCATCCACGTTGAATGGTCGGACCCTGAGGACTATTGAGAATTGAGGGACCCAGTTATCCCAGAACATAGAACACAGAACAGTACAGTGTAGGAACAAGCCCTTCAGCCCACAATGTTGTTCTGAACCAAATATATTAGTAAGTAGCAAATCAAACTAATCTTTTCGGCCAACACAATGTCCATATCCTTCTATTTCCCTCATATAACGATTCTTAAAGGTCCTTAAAGTTTCTACCTCTACCACCACTTTCTGTGTAAAAACATTGCCCCTCTCATCTCCTCTCAAAAATTCCCCCCTCTCACCTTAAATACACCATCATCATCATTATGTGCTCAGCTGTAAAATGTGCGTGATTGTGGTCTTTCCATGACCGTGATTGTCCGTGGCAAATTTCTCTCCAGAATTGGTTTTCCGTTGCCTTCTTCTGGCAAGACAGGTGACCCCAGTGTTTATCGATGTGCTTCAGACATTGTCTGCCTTGGCGTCAGCGGTCGCATAACCAGGACTTGTGATCTGCACCAGTTGCCCATACAGCCATCCACCATCTGCTCCCAAGACTTTGTGTAACCCTGATCGGGGGCAGGGGCGCTAAGCAGGTGCTACACCTTGCCCAAAAAGTGCCTTAAACGTCCTTTAGTCGAGACGTATCTCAACGTTGCCACCCTCTTACACGCATGCGCTCTAGTATCGGACATCTGAACCCCGGCAATGAAGTAATGTCTGCCTTTCTAAGCTTGTAAGAGGCAAACAGGACGAGTTGGCTGAAGGGTCCTGTCACTGCTGTACGAATCTATGCAGTTGCTACAATCTATGTGGACATCAGTGAGATTTTCCGGGGAAGTCTGACATGGGAAGCTGGTCTGATAGGTTAAAGTCCATGTGATTCAGTGACTGTTGAACTGAAAGGTAGCTTTGTAACAGGGGCCAGGGCTGATGGTGAGATATGCCCTCAGCTGTGGCTGCTCCAGAGAAAACGACACAAGTTTATCCAAAATCTCCTTACAGCTCATGCCCTCTAATCCTGCCAGCATCCTGGAAAACGTCCCCTCAACTCTCTCCAAAGCCTCGATACCCTTCCAATAATGGTGCGGCCAGAAATGCATGCTTCGCTCCAGACTAGAGGTTTAAAAGCTGCAAAGCAGCTTCCCAACATTTGAACTCGCCGCTGCGACTAATAAACACGAGCATGGCAGAAGCCTTCTTAACCACCCGATCCACCAGCGTGGCCACATCCAGGGAACTGTGAACCTGGACTCCAAAATCCCTCGCACGTCAACACTGCAAAGGGGCTTGTCTCTGTAAGTTTGACCTAGCAGGGTGCAACACTTCACACTTGGCTGAGTCTCCAGCAACATCTGCAATTGATCGACAGTAAATCCCGTTGTATTCTTTGCCAGTTTTCTGCACTATACACAACATCATCAATCTTTGTATCATCTGCAAACTTACTAACATAAACAACTAAAATATTATCCAGGTCTTTTATAAACATGAAAGACAGCAGGGGTCCCTGTACAAATACCTGCAGAACACCAACAATCACAGATCTCCAGATAGAAAAGTGGGAACAAACACGAGGAAATCTGCAGATGCTGGAAATTTAAACAACACACACAAAATGCTAGTGGAACACAGCAGGCCAGGCAGCATCTATAGGGAGAAGTACAGTCGATGTTTCGGGCCGAGACCCTTCATCAGAACTAACTGAAGAGACAGATATGAAGAGATTTGAAAGTAGTGGGGGGAGGGGGAATGCGAAATGATAGGAGAAGATCGGAGGGGGTGGGATAAAGCTAAGAGCTAGAAAGGTGATTGGCAAAAGGGATACAGAGCTGGAGAAGGGAAAGGATCATGGGACGGGAGGCCTCGGGAGAAAGAAAGGGGGAGGGGAGCACCAGAGGGAGATGGAGAACAGGCAGAGTGATGGGCAGAGAGAGAGAAAAAAAAACAACTAAGTATGTCAGGGATGGGGTTAAGAAGGGGAGGAGGGGCATTAACGGAAGTTAGAGAAGTAAATGTTCATGCCATCAGGTTGGAGGCTACCCAGCCGGTATATAAGGTGTTGTTTCTCCAACCTCAGTGTGGCTTCATCTTGACAGTAGAGGAGGCCATGGATAGACATATCAGAATGGGACGTGGAATTAAAATGGGTGGCCACTGGGAGATCCTGCTTTCTCTGGCAGACAGAGTGTAGGTGTTCAGCGAAACGGTCTCCCAGTCTGCATCGGGTCTCCCCAATATATAAAAGGCCACACCGGGAGCACCGGACGCAGTATACCACACCAGCCGACTCACAGGTGAAGTGTCGCCTCACCTGGAAGGACTGTCCGGGGCCCTGAATGGTGGTGAGGGATGAAGTGTAAGGGCAGGTTTAGCACTTGTTCCGTTTACAAGGATAAGCGCCAGGAGGGAGATCGGTGGGAAGGGATGGGGGGGACGCGTGGACAAGGGAGTCACGTAGGGAGTGATCCCTGTGGAAAGCAGAAAGGGGGGGAGGGAAAGATGTGCTCAGTAGTGGGATCCCGTTGGAGGTGGTGGAAGTTACGGAGAACTACACGTTGGACCTGGAGGCTGGTAGGGTGGTAGGTGAAGACAAGGGGAACCCTATCCCGAGTGGGGTGGCGGGCAGATGGGGTGAGGGCAGATGTGCAAGAAATGGAAGAGATGTGTTTGAGAGCAGAATTGAAGGTGGAAGAAGGGAAGCCCCTTTGTCTAAAAAAGGAAGACATCTCCTTCGTCCTGGAATGAAAAGCCTCATCCTGAGAGCAGATACGGTGAAGACGGAGGAATTGTGAGAAGGGGATGGCATTTTTTCAAGAGACAGGGTGGAAAGAGGAATAGTCCAGGTAGATGTGAGAGGCTGTAGGCTTATAGTAGATATCAGTAGATAGGCCGTCTCCGGTGATGGACACAGAAAGATCAAGGAAGGGGAGGGAGGTGTCGGAAATGGACCAGGTAAATTTGAGGGCAGGGTGAAAGTTGGAGGCAAAGTTAATGAAGTCGACGAGCTCAGCATGCGTGCAGGAAGCAGCGCCAATGCAGTCGTCGATGTAGCGAAGGAAAAGAGGGGGACGGATACCCGTATAGACTTGGAACATGGACTGTTCCACAAAGCCAACAAAAAGGCAGGTATAACTGGGACCCATACGGGTACCCATGGCTACACCCTTGGTTTGGAGGAAGTGGGAGGAGCCAAAGGAGAAATTATTGAGAGTAAGAACTAATTTGGCTAGACAGAGGAGAGTGGTGGTAGAGGGGAATTGGTTAGGTCTGGAATCCAAAAAGTAGCGAAGAGCTTTGGGACCTTCCTGGTGGGGGATGCAGTTATATAGGGACTGGACGTCCATGGTGAAAATAAGGCGGTGGGGGCCAGGGAATTTAAAATCATTGAAAAAATTCAGAGCATGAGAAGTGTCACGAACATAGGTGGGAAGAGATTGAACAAGGGGGGATATGACAGTGTCAAGGTATGCAGAAATGAGTTTGGTGGGACAAGAGCAAGCTGAGACAATAGGTCTACCTGGACAGGCAGGTTTGTGGATCTTGGGTAGGAGGTAGAAACGGGAAGTGCGGGGTGTGGGAACTATGAGGTTGGTGGCAGTGGACGGGAGATCCCCAGAGCTGATAAAGTTGGTGATGGTATAGGAGACAATGGCCTGGTGCTCCTTAGTGGGGTCATGATCAAGGGGTAAATAAGAGGAGGTATCAGAGAGTTGTCGCTGTGCCTCGGCCAGGTAGAGGTCAGTACGCCAGACAACAACAGCTTCCCCCTTATCAGCGGGTTTTATACAAAAGTGGGACAGTGATTGTGATAGAAAATGGTGGGTCTGGTTCAGTGATGGGGTCACTCTGTGGGACTGGTTCAGTGATGGGGTCACTCTATCGGACTGGGTCAGTGATGGGGTCACTCTATGGGACTGGGAGGGTGATGGAGTCACTCTGTGGGACTGGGTCAGTGATGGGGTCACTCTGTGGGACTGGGAGGGTGATTGGGTCACTCTGTGGGACTGGGTCAGTGATGGGGTCACTCTGGGACTGGTTCAGTGATGGGGTCACTCTGTGGGACTGGGAGGGTGATTGGGTCACTCTGTGGGACTGGGTCAGTGATGGGGTCACTCTGTGGGACTGGTTCAGTGATGGGGTCACTCTGTGGGTCTGGGTCAGTGATGGGGTCACTGTGGGACTGGGAGGGTGATGGGGTCACTCTGTGGGACTGGTTCAGTGATGGGGTCACTCTGTGGGTCTGGGAGGTTGATGGGGTCACTCTGTGGGACTGGGTCAGTGATGGGGTCACTCTATGGGACTGGGAGATTGATGGGGTCACTCTGTGGGACTGGGAGGTAGATGGGGTAACTCTGTGGGGCTGAGTCAGTGATGGGGTCACTCTGTGGGACTGGGTCAGTGATGGGGTCACTCTGTGGGACTGGTTCAGAGATAGGGTCACTCTGTGGGAATGGGAGGTTGATGGGGTCACTCTGTGGGTCTGGGTCAGTGATGGGGTCACTCTGTGGGACAGGGTCAGTGATGGGTTCACTCTGTGGAACTGGGAGGGTGATGGGGTCACTCTGTGGGGCTGGGTCAGTGATGGGGTCACTCTGTGGGACTGGGAGGTTGATGGGGTCACTCTGTGGGACTGGGTCAGTGATGGGGTCCCTCTGTGGGGCTGGGTCAGTGATGGGGACACTCTGTGGGACTGGGTCAGTGATGGGGTCACTCTGTGGGTCTGGGAGATTAATGGGGTCACTCTGTGGGGCTGAGTCAGTGATAGGGTTACTCTGTGGGACTGGGAGGTTGATGGGGTCACTCTGTGGGACTGGTTCAGTGATTGGGTCACTCTGTGGGACTGGGAGGGTGATTGGGTCACTATGGGACTGGGTCAGTGATGGGGTCACTCTGTGGGACTGGTTCAGTGATGGGGTCACTGTGGGTCTGGGTCAGTGATGGGGTCACTGTGGGACTGGTTCAGTGATGGGGTCACTCTGTGGGACTGGATCAGTGATGGGGTCACTCTGTGGGACTGGGAGGTTGATGGGGTCACTCTGTGGGACTGGGTCAGTGATGGGGTCACTGTGGGACTGGGAGGGTGATGGGGTCACTCTGTGGGACTGGTTCAGTAATGAGGTCACTCTGTGGGTCTGGGTCAGCGATGGGGACATTGGGGGACAGGGTCAGTGATGGGGTCACTCTGTGGGACTGGTTCAGTGATGGGGTCACTCTGTGGGTCTGGGTCAGCGATGGGGACGTTGCGGGACTGGGTCAGTGATGGGGTCACTCTGTGGGACTGGGAGGTTGATGGGGTCACTCTGTGGGACTGGGAGGTTGATGAGGTCACTCTGTGGGACTGGGTCAGTGATGGGGTCACTCTGTGGGTCTGGATCAGCGATGGGGACATTGCGGGACTGGGTCAGTGATGGGGTCACTCTGTGGGACTGGGAGGGTGATGGGGTCACTCTGTGGGTCTGGGACAGTGATGGGGTCACTCTGTGGGACTGGTTCAGTGATGGGGTCACTCTGTGGGACTGGGAGGTTGATGGGGTCACTCTGTGGGACTGGATCAGTGATGGGGTCACTCTGTGGGTCTAGATCAGCGATGGGGACATTGCGGGACTGGGTCAGTGATGGGGTCACTCTGTGGGACTGGGAGGGTGATGCGGTCACTCTGTGGGACTGGTTCAGTGATGGGGTCACTCTGTGGGTCTGGGTCAGTGATGGGGACATTGCTGGACTGGGTCAGTGATGGGGTCACTCTGTGGGTCTGGGTCAGCGATGGGGACATTGCGGGACTGGGAGGTTGATGGGGTCACTCTGTGGGACTGGGAGGTTGATGGGGTCTCTCTGTGGGACTGGGAGGGTGATGGGGTCACTCTGTGGGACTGGTTCAGTGATAGGGTCACTCTGTGGGACTGGGAGATTGATGGGGTCACTCTGTGGGACTGGGAGGTTGATGGGGTCACTCTGTGGGACTGGGTCAGTGATGGGGTCACTCTATGGGACTGGGAGATTGATGGGGTCACTCTGTGGGACTGGGAGGGTGATGGGGTCACTCTGTAGGTCTGGGAGATTGATGGGGTCACTCTGTGGGACTGGTTCAGAGATAGGGTCACTCTGTGGGAATGGGAGGTTGTTGGGGTCACTGTGGGACTGGGTCAGTGATGGGGTCACTATGGGACTGGGAGGTTGATGGGGTCACTCTGTGGGTCTGGGAGGTTGATGGGGTAACTCTGTGGGGCTGAGTCAGTGATGGGGTCACTCTGTGGGACTGGGTCAGTGATGGGGTCACTCTGTGTGACTGGGAGGGTGATGGGGTCACTCTGTAGGTCTGGGAGATTGATGGGGTCACTCTGTGGGACTAGTTCAGAGATAGGGTCACTCTGTGGGAATGGGAGGTTGATGGGGTCACACTATGGGTCTGGGTCAGTGATGGGGTCACTCTGTGGGACTGGGTCAGTGATGGGTTCACTCTGTGGGACTGGGAGATTGATGGGGTCACTCTGTGGGACTGGGAGGTTGATGGGGTCACTCTGTGGGTCTGGGTCAGTGATGGGGTCACTCTGTGGGACTGGGTCAGTGATGGGTTCACTCTGTGGGACTGGGAGGGTGATGGGGTCACTCTGTAGGTCTGGGAGATTGATGGGGTCACTCTGTGGGACTGGTTCAGAGATAGGGCCACTCTGTGGGAATGGGAGGTTGATGGGGTCACTCTGTGGGTCTGGGTCAGTGATGGGGTCCCTCTGTGGGGCTGGGTCAGTGATGGGGACACTCTGTGGGACTGGGTCAGTGATGGGGTCACTCTGTGGGTCTGGGAGATTAATGGGGTCACTCTGTGGGGCTGAGTCAGTGATAGGGTTACTCTGTGGGACTGGGAGGTTGATGGGGTCACTCTGTGGGTCTGGGTCAGCGATGGGGAAACTGTGGGACTGGGTCTGTGATGGGGTAATTCTGTGGGACTGGGACAGTGATGGGGTAATTCTGTGGGGCTGGGTTAGTGATGGGGTCACTCTGTGGGACTGGGAGATTGATGGGGTCACTCTGTGGGACTGGTTCAGAGATAGGGTCACTCTGTGGGAATGGGAGGTTGATGGGGTCACTCTGTGGGTCTGGGTCAGTGATGGGGTCACTCTGTGGGACTGGGTCAGTGATGTGTTCACTCTGTGGGTCTGGGAGATTGATGGGGTCACTCTGTGGGACTGGGAGGGTGTTGGGGTCACTCTGTGGGACTGGGTCAGTGATGGGGTCACTATGGGACTGGGAGGTTGATGGGGTCACTCTGTGGGACTGGGAGGTTGATGGCGTAACTCTGTGGGGCTGAGTCAGTGATGGGGTCATTCTGTGGGACTGGGTCAGTGATGGGGTCACTCTGTGGGACTGGGACAGTGATGGGGTCACTCTGTGGGACTGGGTCAGTGATGGGGTCACTGTGTGACTGGGAGGTTGATGGGGACACTCTGTGGGACTGGATCAGTGATGGGGTCACTCTGTGGGTCTGGGTCAGTGATGGGGTCACTCTGTGGGACTGGGACAGTGATGGGGTCACTCTGTGCGACTGGGTCAGTGATGGGGTCACTCTGTGGGACTGGGAGGTTGATGGGGACACTCTGTGGGACTGGATCAGTGATGGGGTCACTCTGTGGGTCTGGGTCAGTGATGGGGTCACTCTGTGGGACTGGGTCAGTGATGGGGTCCCTCTGTGGGGCTGGGTCAGTGATGGGGACACTCTGTGGGACTGGTTCAGTGATGGGGTCACTCTGTGGGTCTGGGTGAGTGATGGGGACATTGCTGGACTGGGTCAGTGATGGGGTCACTCTGTGGGTCTGGGTCAGCGATGGGGACATTGCGGGACTGGGAGGTTGATGGGGTCACTCTGTGGGACTGGGAGGTTGATGGGGTCACTCTGTGGGACTGGGTCAGCGATGGGGTCACTCTGTGGGACTGGGTCAGTGATGGGGTCACTCTGTTGGACTGGGACAGTGATGGGGTCACTCTGTGGGTCTGGGAGATTAATGGGGTCACTCTGAGGGGCTGAATCAGTGATAGGATTACTCTGTGGGACTGGGAGGTTGATGGGGTCACTCAGTGGGTCTGGGTCAGCGATGGGGAAACTGTGGGACTGGGTCTGTGATGGGGTAATTCTGTGGGACTGGGACAGTGATGGGGTAATTCTGTGGGGCTGGGACAGTGATGGGGTCACTCTCTGGGACTGGGACGGTGATGGGGTCTCTCTGTAGGTTTGGGAGATTGATGGGGTCACTCTGTGGGACTGGCAGATTGATGGGGTCACTCTGTGGGACTGGGAGGGTGTTGGGGTCACTCTGTGGGACTGGGTCAGTGATGGGGTCACTCTGTGGGACTGGGAGGGTGATGGGGTCACTCTGTGGGACTGGGACGGTGATGGGGTCACTCTGTAGGTTTGGGAGATTGATGGGGTCACTCTGTGGGACTGGCAGATTGATGGGGTCACTCTGTGGGACTGGGAGGGTGTTGGGGTCACTCTGTGGGACTGGGTCAGTGATGGGGTCACTCTGTGGGACTGGGAGGGTGATGGGGTCACTCTGTGGGACTGGATCAGTGATGGGGTCACTCTGTGGGACTGGGTCAGTGATGCGGTCACTCTGTGGGGCTGGGTCAGTGATGGGGTCACTCTGTGGGACTGGGAGATTGATGGGGTCTCTCTGTGGGACTGGGAGGGTGATGGGGTCACTCTGTGGGACTGGTTCAGTGATAGGGTCACTCTGTGGGACTGGGAGATTGATGGGGTCACTCTGTGGGACTGGGAGGTTGATGGTGTCACTCTGTGGGACTGGGTCAGTGATGGGGTCACTCTATGGGACTGGGAGATTGATGGGGTCACTCTGTAGGTCTGGGAGATTGATGGGGTCACTCTGTGGGACTGGGAGATTGATGGGGTCACTCTGTAGGTCTGGGAGATTGATGGGGTCACTCTGTGGGACTGGTTCAGAGATAGGGTCACTCTGTGGGAATGGGAGGTTGATGGGGTCACTCTGTGGGTCTGGGTCAGTGATGGGGTCACTCTGTGGGACTGGGTCAGTGATGGGTTTACTCTGTTGGACTGGGAGGGTGATGGGGTCACTCTGTGGGGCTGGGTCAGTGATGGGGTCACTCTGTGGGACTGGGAGGTTGATGGGGTCACTCTGTGGGACTGGGTCAGTGATGGGGTCCCTCTGTGGGGCTGGGAGGGTGATGGGGACACTCTGTGGGACAGGGTCAGTCATGGGGTCTCTCTATGGGTCTGGGAGATTAATGGGGTCACTCTGTGGGACTGGGAGGTTGATGGGGTCACTCTGTGGGTCTGGGTCAGCGATGGGGAAACTGTGGGACTGGGTCTGTGATGGGGTAATTCTCATGGGACTGGGACAGTGATGGGGTAATTCTGTGGGGCTGGGTTAGTGATGGGGTCACTCTGTGGGACTGGGAGGTTGATGGGGTCACTCTGTGGGACTGGTTCAGTGATGGGGTCACTCTGTGGGACTGGGTCAGCGATGGGGTCACTCTGTGGGACTGGGAGGTTGATGGGGTCACTCTGTGGGGCTGGGTCAGTGATGGAGTCACTCTATGGGACTGGGTCAGTGATGGGGTCACTCTGTGGGACTGGGAGGGTGATGGGGTCACTCTGTGGAACTGGATCAGTGATGTGGTTACTCTGTGGGACTGGGAGGGTGATGGGGTCACTCTGTGGGGCTGGGTTAGTGATGGGGTCACTCTGTGGGACTGGGAGGGTGATGGGATCACTCTGTGGGACTGGGTCAGTGATGGGGTCACTCTGTGGGACTGGGAGATTGATGGGGTCACTCTGTGGGTCTGGGTCAGTGATGGGGTCACTCTGTGGGACTGGGAGGGTGATGGGGTCACTCTGTGGGACTGGGTCAGTGATGGGGTCACTCTGCGGGACTGGGTCAGTGATGGGGTCACTCTGTGGGACTGTGTCAGTGATGGGGACACTCTGTGGGACTGGGAGGTTGATGGGGTCACTCTGTGGGACTGGTTCAGTGATGGGGTCACTCTGTGGGACTGGGTCAGTGATGGGGTCATTCTGTGGGACTGGGAGGTTGATGGGGTCACTCTGTGGGGCTGGGTCAGTGATGGAGTCACTCTATGGGACTGGGTCGGTGATGGGGTCACTCTGTGGGACTGGGAGGGTGATGGGGTCACTCTGTGGAACTGGATCAGTGATGTGGTTACTCTGTGGGACTGGGAGGGTGATGGGGTCACTCTGTGGGACTGGGTCAGTGATGGGGTCACTCTGTGGGACTGGGTCATTGATGGGGTCACTGTGGGACTGGATCAGTGATGGGGTCACTCTGTGGGACTGGGAGTTTGATGGGGTCACTCTGTGGGAATGGGTCAGTGATGGGGTCACTCTGTGGTACTGGTTCAGTGATGGGGTCACTCTGTGGGTCTGGGTCAGTGATGGAGTCACTCTATGGGACTGGGTCAGAGATGGGGTCACTGTGGGACTGGATCTGTGATGGGGTCACTCTGTGGGACTGGTTCAGTGATGGGGTCACTCTGTGGGTCTGGGAGGTTGATGGGGTCACTCTGTGGGACTGGGTCAGTGATGGGGTCACTCTGTGGGTCTGGGAGGTTGATGGGGTCACTCTGTGGGACTGGGTCAGTGATGGGGTCACTCTGTGGGGCTGGGTCAGTGATGGGGTCACTGTGTGGGACTGGGAGATTGATGTGGTCACTCTGTGGGGCTGGGACAGTGATGGGGTCACTCTATGGGACTGGGAGATTGATGGGGTCACTCTGTGGGGCTGGGTCAGTGATGGGGTCTCTCTATGGGACTGGGAGATTGATGGGGTCACTCTGTGGAACTGGGAGGGTGATGGGGTCACTCTGTGGGACTGGTTCAGTGATAGGATCACTCTCTGGGACTGGGAGATTGATGGGGTCACTCTGTGGGACTGGGTCAGTGATGGGGTCACTCTGTGGGACTGGGAGGTTGATGGGGTAACTCTGTGGGGCTGAGTCAGTGATGGGATCACTCTGTGTGACTGGATCAGTGATGGGGTCACTCTGTGGGACTGGGAGGGTGATGGGGTCACTCTGTAGGTTTGGGAGATTGATGGGGTCACTCTGTGGGACTGGTTCAGAGATAGGGTCACTCTGTGGGAATGGGAGGTTGATGGGGTCACTCTGTGGGGCTGGGTCAGTGATGGGGTCACTCTATTGGACTGGGAGATTGATGGGGTCACTCTGTGGGACTGGGAGGGTGATGGGGTCACTCTGTGGGACTGGGTCAGTGATGGGGTCACTATGGGACTGGGAGGTTGATGGGGTCACTCTGTGGGTCTGGGAGGTTGATGGGGTAACTCTGTGGGGCTGAGTCAGTGATGGGGTCACTCTGAGGGACTGGGAGGGTGATGGGGTCACTCTGTAGGTCTGGGAGATTGATGGGGTCACTCTGTGGGGCTGGGTCAGTGATGGGGTCTCTCTATGGGACTGGGAGATTGATGGGGTCACTCTGTGGGACTGGGAGGTTGATGGGGTAACTCTGTGGGGCTGAGTCAGTGATGGGATCACTCTGTGGGACTGGGTCAGTGATGGGGTCACTCTGTGGGACTGGGAGGGTGATGGGGTCACTCTGTAGGTCTGGGAGATTGATGGGGTCACTCTGTGGGACTGGTTCAGAGATAGGGTCACTCTGTGGGAATGGGAGGTTGATGGGGTCACTCTGTGGGGCTGGGTCAGTGATGGGGTCACTCAATGGGACTGGGAGATTGATGGGGTCACTCTGTGGGACTGGGAGGGTGTTGGGGTCACTCTGTGGGACTGGGTCAGTGATGGGGTCACTATGGGACTGGGAGGTTGATGGGGTCACTCTGTGGGTCTGGAGGTTGATGGGGTAACTGTGGGGCTGAGTCAGTGATGGGGTCACTCTGTGGGACTGGGTCAGTTATGGGGTCACTTTGTGGGACTGGGAGGGTGATGGGGTCACTCTGTAGGTCTGGGAGATTGATGGGGTCACTCTGTGGGACTGGTTCAGAGATAGGGTCACTCTGTGGGAATGGGAGGTTGATGGGGTCACTCTGTGGGTCTGGGTCAGTGATGGGGTCACTCTGTGGGACTGGGTCAGTGATGGGTTCACTCTGTGGGACTGGGTCAGTGATGGGGTCACTCTGTGGGACTGGGAGGTTGATGGGGTCACTCTGTGGGACTGGGAGGTTGATGGGGTCACTCTGTGGGACTGGTTCAGTGATGGGGTCACTCTGTGGGACTGGGTCAGTGATGGGGTCATTCTGTGGGACTGGGAGGTTGATGGGGTCACTCTGTGGGGCTGTGTCAGTGATGGAGTCACTCTATGGGACTGGGTCGGTGATGGGGTCACTCTGTGGATCTGGATCAGTGATGTGGTTACTCTGTGGGACTCGGAGGGTGATGGGGTCACTCTGTGGGACTGGGTCAGTGATGGGGTCACTCTGTGGGACTGGGAGGGTGATGGGGTCACTCTGTGGGACTGGGTCAGTGATGGGGTCACTCTGTGGGACTGGGAGATTGATGGGGTCACTCTGTGGGTCTGGGTCAGTGATGGGGTCACTCTGTGGGACTGGGAGTGTGATGGGGACACTCTGTGGGACTGGGTCAGTGATGGGGTCACTCTGTGAGACTGGGAGATTGATGGGGTCACTCTGTGGGTCTGGGTCAGTGATGGGGTCACTCTATGGGACTGGGTCAGTGATGGGGTCACTCTGTGGGACCTGGAGGGTGATGGGGTCACTCTGTGGAACTGGATCAGTGATGTGGTCACTCTGTGGGACTGGGAGGTTGATGGGGTCACTCTGTGGGACTGGGTCAGTGATGGGGTCACTGTGGGACTGGGAGGGTGATGGGGTCACTCTGTGGGACTGGGTCAGTGATGGGGTCACTCTGTGGGACTGGGAGATTGATGGGGTCACTCTGTGGGTCTGGGTCAGTGATGGTGGCACTCTGTGGGACTGGTTCAGTGATGGGGTCACTCTGTGGGGCTGGGTCAGTGATGGTGACACTCTATGGGACTGGGTCATTGATGGGGTCACTCTGTGGGGCTGGGTCAGTGATGGGGTCACTCTGTGGGACTGGGAGGGTGATGGGGTCACTCTGTGGGGCTGGGTCAGTGATGGGGACACTGTGGGACTGGGTCAGTGATGGGGTCAATCTGTGGGACTGGGTCAGTGATGGGGTCACTCTGTGGGACTGGGAGGGTGATGGGGTCACTCTGTGGGGCTGGGTCAGTGATGGGGACACTGTGGGACTGGGTCATTGATGGGGTCACTGTGGGACTGGATCAGTGATGGGGTCACTCTGTGGGACTGGGAGTTTGATGGGGTCACTCTGTGGGACTGGGTCAGTGATGGGGTCACTCTGTGGTACTGGTTCAGTGATGGGGTCACTCTGTGGGTCTGGGTCAGTGATGGAGTCACTCTATGGGACTGGGTCAGAGATGGGGTCACTGTGGGACTGGATCTGTGATGGGGTCACTCTGTGGGACTGGTTCAGTGATGGGGTCACTCTGTGGGTCTGGGAGGTTGATGGGGTCACTATGGGACTGGGAGGTTGATGGGGTCACTCTGTGGGTCTGGGAGGTTGATGGGGTAACTGTGGGGCTGAGTCAGTGATGGGGTCACTCTGTGGGACTGGGTCAGTTATGGGGTCACTTTGTGGGACTGGGAGGGTGATGGGGTCACTCTGTAGGTCTGGGAGATTGATGGGGTCACTCTGTGGGACTGGTTCAGAGATAGGGTCACTCTGTGGGAATGGGAGGTTGATGGGGTCACTCTGTGGGTCTGGGTCAGTGATGGGGTCACTCTGTGGGACTGGGTCAGTGATGGGTTCACTCTGTGGGACTGGGAGATTGATGGGGTCACTCTGTGGGACTGGGAGGGTGTTGGGATCACTCTGTGGGACTGGGTCAGTGATGGGGTCACTATGGGACTGGGAGGTTGATGGGGTCACTCTGTGGGACTGGGTCAGTGATGGGGTCACTCTGTCGGACTGGGAGGGTGATGGGGTCACTCTGTGGGACTGGGTCAGTGATGGGGTCACTCTGTGGGACTGGGAGGGCGATGGGGTCACTCTGTGGGACTGGGTCAGTGATGGGGTCACTCTGTGGGACCGGGTCAGTGATGGAGTCACTCTGTGGGACTGGGAGGTTGATGGGGTCACTCTGTGGGACTGGGAGGGTGATGGGGTCACTCTGTGGGACTGGGTCAGTGATGGGGTCACTCTGTGGGACTGGGAGGGTGATGGGGTCACTCTGTGGGTCTGGGTCAGTGATGGGGGTCACTGTGGGACTGGGTCAGTGATGGGGTAACTCTGTGGGACTGGGTCAGTGATGGAGTCACTCTGTGGGAATGGGAGGTTGATGGGGTCACTCTGTGGGACTGGGAGGTTGATGGGGTCACTCTGTGGGACTGGGTTAGTGATGGGGTCACTCTGTGGGTCTGGGAGGTTGATGGGGTCACTCTGTGGGACTGGGAGATTGATGGGGTCACACTGTGGGTCTGGGTCAGTGATGGGGTCACTCTGTGGGACTGGGAGGGTGATGGGGTCACTCTGTGGGGCTGGGTCAGTGATGGGGACACTGTGGGACTGGGTCATTGATGGGGTCACTCTGTGGGGCTGGGTCAGTGATGGGATCACTGTGGGACTGGGTCTGTGATGGGGTAATTCTCATGGGACTGGGACAGTGATGGTGTAATTCTGTGGGGCTGGGTTAGTGATGGGGTCACTCTGTGGGACTGGGAGGTTGATGGGGTCACTCTGTGGGACTGGTTCAGTGATGGGGTCACTCTGTGGGACTGGGTCAGCGATGGGGTCACTCTGTGGGACTGGGAGGTTGATGGGGTCACTCTGTGGGGCTGGGTCAGTGATGGAGTCACTCTATGGGACTGGGTCAGTGATGGGGTCACTGTGGGACTGGGAGGGTGATGGGGTCACTCTGTCGAACTGGATCAGTGATGTGGTTACTCTGTGGGACTGGGAGGGTGATGGGGTCACTGTGTGGGACTGGGTCAGTGATGGGGTCACTCTGTGGGACTGGGCGGGTGATGGGGTCACTCTGTGGGACTGGGTCAGAGATAGGGTCACTCTGTGGGAATGGGAGGTTGATGGGGTCACTCTGTGGGGCTGGGTCAGTGATGGGGTCACTCAATGGGACTGGGAGATTGATGGGGTCACTCTGTGGGACTGGGAGGGTGTTGGGGTCACTCTGTGGGACTGGGTCAGTGATGGGGTCACTATGGGACTGGGAGGTTGATGGGGTCACTCTGTGGGTCTGGAGGTTGATGGGGTAACTGTGGGGCTGAGTCAGTGATGGGGTCACTCTGTGGGACTGGGTCAGTTATGGGGTCACTTTGTGGGACTGGGAGGGTGATGGGGTCACTCTGTAGGTCTGGGAGATTGATGGGGTCACTCTGTGGGACTGGTTCAGAGATAGGGTCACTCTGTGGGAATGGGAGGTTGATGGGGTCACTCTGTGGGTCTGGGTCAGTGATGGGGTCACTCTGTGGGACTGGGTCAGTGATGGGTTCACTCTGTGGGACTGGGTCAGTGATGGGGTCACTCTGTGGGACTGGGAGGTTGATGGGGTCACTCTGTGGGACTGGGAGGTTGATGGGGTCACTCTGTGGGACTGGTTCAGTGATGGGGTCACTCTGTGGGACTGGGTCAGTGATGGGGTCATTCTGTGGGACTGGGAGGTTGATGGGGTCACTCTGTGGGGCTGTGTCAGTGATGGAGTCACTCTATGGGACTGGGTCGGTGATGGGGTCACTCTGTGGATCTGGATCAGTGATGTGGTTACTCTGTGGGACTCGGAGGGTGATGGGGTCACTCTGTGGGACTGGGTCAGTGATGGGGTCACTCTGTGGGACTGGGAGGGTGATGGGGTCACTCTGTGGGACTGGGTCAGTGATGGGGTCACTCTGTGGGACTGGGAGATTGATGGGGTCACTCTGTGGGTCTGGGTCAGTGATGGGGTCACTCTGTGGGACTGGGAGTGTGATGGGGACACTCTGTGGGACTGGGTCAGTGATGGGGTCACTCTGTGAGACTGGGAGATTGATGGGGTCACTCTGTGGGTCTGGGTCAGTGATGGGGTCACTCTATGGGACTGGGTCAGTGATGGGGTCACTCTGTGGGACCTGGAGGGTGATGGGGTCACTCTGTGGAACTGGATCAGTGATGTGGTCACTCTGTGGGACTGGGAGGTTGATGGGGTCACTCTGTGGGACTGGGTCAGTGATGGGGTCACTGTGGGACTGGGAGGGTGATGGGGTCACTCTGTGGGACTGGGTCAGTGATGGGGTCACTCTGTGGGACTGGGAGATTGATGGGGTCACTCTGTGGGTCTGGGTCAGTGATGGTGGCACTCTGTGGGACTGGTTCAGTGATGGGGTCACTCTGTGGGGCTGGGTCAGTGATGGTGACACTCTATGGGACTGGGTCATTGATGGGGTCACTCTGTGGGGCTGGGTCAGTGATGGGGTCACTCTGTGGGACTGGGAGGGTGATGGGGTCACTCTGTGGGGCTGGGTCAGTGATGGGGACACTGTGGGACTGGGTCAGTGATGGGGTCAATCTGTGGGACTGGGTCAGTGATGGGGTCACTCTGTGGGACTGGGAGGGTGATGGGGTCACTCTGTGGGGCTGGGTCAGTGATGGGGACACTGTGGGACTGGGTCATTGATGGGGTCACTGTGGGACTGGATCAGTGATGGGGTCACTCTGTGGGACTGGGAGTTTGATGGGGTCACTCTGTGGGACTGGGTCAGTGATGGGGTCACTCTGTGGTACTGGTTCAGTGATGGGGTCACTCTGTGGGTCTGGGTCAGTGATGGAGTCACTCTATGGGACTGGGTCAGAGATGGGGTCACTGTGGGACTGGATCTGTGATGGGGTCACTCTGTGGGACTGGTTCAGTGATGGGGTCACTCTGTGGGTCTGGGAGGTTGATGGGGTCACTATGGGACTGGGAGGTTGATGGGGTCACTCTGTGGGTCTGGGAGGTTGATGGGGTAACTGTGGGGCTGAGTCAGTGATGGGGTCACTCTGTGGGACTGGGTCAGTTATGGGGTCACTTTGTGGGACTGGGAGGGTGATGGGGTCACTCTGTAGGTCTGGGAGATTGATGGGGTCACTCTGTGGGACTGGTTCAGAGATAGGGTCACTCTGTGGGAATGGGAGGTTGATGGGGTCACTCTGTGGGTCTGGGTCAGTGATGGGGTCACTCTGTGGGACTGGGTCAGTGATGGGTTCACTCTGTGGGACTGGGAGATTGATGGGGTCACTCTGTGGGACTGGGAGGGTGTTGGGATCACTCTGTGGGACTGGGTCAGTGATGGGGTCACTATGGGACTGGGAGGTTGATGGGGTCACTCTGTGGGACTGGGTCAGTGATGGGGTCACTCTGTCGGACTGGGAGGGTGATGGGGTCACTCTGTGGGACTGGGTCAGTGATGGGGTCACTCTGTGGGACTGGGAGGGCGATGGGGTCACTCTGTGGGACTGGGTCAGTGATGGGGTCACTCTGTGGGACCGGGTCAGTGATGGAGTCACTCTGTGGGACTGGGAGGTTGATGGGGTCACTCTGTGGGACTGGGAGGGTGATGGGGTCACTCTGTGGGACTGGGTCAGTGATGGGGTCACTCTGTGGGACTGGGAGGGTGATGGGGTCAC
Source organism: Hemitrygon akajei (assembly GCF_048418815.1). NCBI lineage: Eukaryota > Metazoa > Chordata > Chondrichthyes > Myliobatiformes > Dasyatidae > Hemitrygon > Hemitrygon akajei. Next base: position 72,610,380 of record NC_133139.1, read on the forward strand.
TCTGTGGGTCTGGGTCAGTGATGGGGGTCACTGTGGGACTGGGTCAGTGATGGGGTAACTCTGTGGGACTGGGTCAGTGATGGAGTCACTCTGTGGGAATGGGAGGTTGATGGGGTCACTCTGTGGGACTGGGAGGTTGATGGGGTCACTCTGTGGGACTGGGTTAGTGATGGGGTCACTCTGTGGGTCTGGGAGGTTGATGGGGTCACTCTGTGGGACTGGGAGATTGATGGGGTCACACTGTGGGTCTGGGTCAGTGATGGGGTCACTCTGTGGGACTGGGAGGGTGATGGGGTCACTCTGTGGGGCTGGGTCAGTGATGGGGACACTGTGGGACTGGGTCATTGATGGGGTCACTCTGTGGGGCTGGGTCAGTGATGGGATCACTGTGGGACTGGGTCTGTGATGGGGTAATTCTCATGGGACTGGGACAGTGATGGTGTAATTCTGTGGGGCTGGGTTAGTGATGGGGTCACTCTGTGGGACTGGGAGGTTGATGGGGTCACTCTGTGGGACTGGTTCAGTGATGGGGTCACTCTGTGGGACTGGGTCAGCGATGGGGTCACTCTGTGGGACTGGGAGGTTGATGGGGTCACTCTGTGGGGCTGGGTCAGTGATGGAGTCACTCTATGGGACTGGGTCAGTGATGGGGTCACTGTGGGACTGGGAGGGTGATGGGGTCACTCTGTCGAACTGGATCAGTGATGTGGTTACTCTGTGGGACTGGGAGGGTGATGGGGTCACTGTGTGGGACTGGGTCAGTGATGGGGTCACTCTGTGGGACTGGGCGGGTGATGGGGTCACTCTGTGGGACTGGGTCAGTGATGGGGTCACTCTGTGGGACAGGGAGATTGATGGGGTCACTCTGTGGGTCTGGGTCAGTGATGGGGTCACTCTGTGGGACTGGGAGGGTGATGGGGTCACTCTGTGGGACTGGGTCAGTGATGGGGTCACTCTGCGGGACTGGGTCAGTGATGGGGTCACTCTGTGGGACTGTGTCACTGATGGGGTCACTCTGTGGGACTGGGAGGTTGATGGGGTCACTCTGTGGGACTGGTTCAGTGATGGGGTCATTCTGTGGGACTGGGAGGTTGATGGGGTCACTCTGTGGGACTGGTTCAGTGATGGGGTCACTCTGCGGGACTGGGTCAGTGATGGGGTCACTCTGTGGGACTGTGTCACTGATGGGGTCACTCTGTGGGACTGGGAGGTTGATGGGGTCACTCTGTGGGACTGGTTCAGTGATGGGGTCATTCTGTGGGACTGGGAGGTTGATGGGGTCACTCTGTGGGGCTGGGTCAGTGATGGGGTCACTCTGTGGGACTGGTTCAGTGATGGGGTCATTCTGTGGGACTGGGAGGTTGATGGGGTCACTCTGTGGGGCTGGGTCAGTGATGGAGTCACTCTATGGGACTGGGTCGGTGATGGGGTCACTCTGTGGGACTGGGAGGGTGATGGGGTCACTCTGTGGAACTGGATCAGTGATGTGGTTACTCTGTGGGACTGAGAGGGTGATGGGGTCACTCTGTGGGACTGGGTCAGTGATGGGGTCACTCTGTGGGACTGGGAGGGTGATGGGGTCACTCTGTGGGACTGGGTCAGTGATGGGGTCACTCTGTGGGACTGGGAGATTGATGGGGTCACTCTGTGGGTCTGGGTCAGTGATGGGGTCACTCTGTGGGACTGGGAGTGTGATGGGGACACTCTGTGGGACTGGGTCAGTGATGGGGTCACTCTGTGAGACTGGGAGATTGATGGGGTCACTCTGTGGGTCTGGGTCAGTGATGGGGTCACTCTATGGGACTGGGTCAGTGATGGGGTCACTCTGTGGGACCTGGAGTGTGATGGGGTCACTCTGTGGGACTGGGTCAGTGATGGGGTCACTGTGGGACTGGGAGGGTGATGGGGTCACTCTGTGGGACTGGGTCAGTGATGGGGTCACTCTGTGGGACTGGGAGATTGATGGGGTCACTCTGTGGGTCTGGGTCAGTGATGGTGGCACTCTGTGGGACTGGTTCAGTGATGGGGTCACTCTGTGGGGCTGGGAGGGTGATGGGGTCACTCTGTGGGTCTGGGTCAGTGATGGGGGTCACTGTGGGACTGGGTCAGTGATGGGGTAACTCTGTGGGACTGGGTCAGTGATGGAGTCACTCTGTGGGAATGGGAGGTTGATGGGGTCACTCTGTGGGACTGGGAGGTTGATGGGGTCACTCTGTGGGACTGGGTTAGTGATGGGGTCACTCTGTGGGTCTGGGAGGTTGATGGGGTCACTCTGTGGGACTGGGAGATTGATGGGGTCACACTGTGGGTCTGGGTCAGTGATGGGGTCACTCTGTGGGACTGGGAGGGTGATGGGGTCACTCTGTGGGGCTGGGTCAGTGATGGGGACACTGTGGGACTGGGTCATTGATGGGGTCACTCTGTGGGGCTGGGTCAGTGATGGGGTAATTCTCATGGGACTGGGACAGTGATGGTGTAATTCTGTGGGGCTGGGTTAGTGATGGGGTCACTCTGTGGGACTGGGAGGTTGATGGGGTCACTCTGTGGGACTGGTTCAGTGATGGGGTCACTCTGTGGGACTGGGTCAGCGATGGGGTCACTCTGTGGGACTGGGAGGTTGATGGGGTCACTCTGTGGGGCTGGGTCAGTGATGGAGTCACTCTATGGGACTGGGTCAGTGATGGGGTCACTGTGGGACTGGGAGGGTGATGGGGTCACTCTGTCGAACTGGATCAGTGATGTGGTTACTCTGTGGGACTGGGAGGGTGATGGGGTCACTGTGTGGGACTGGGTCAGTGATGGGGTCACTCTGTGGGACTGGGCGGGTGATGGGGTCACTCTGTGGGACTGGGTCAGTGATGGGGTCACTAGGTGGGACAGGGAGATTGATGGGGTCACTCTGTGGGTCTGGGTCAGTGATGGGGTCACTCTGTGGGACTGGGAGGGTGATGGGGTCACTCTGTGGGACTGGGTCAGTGATGGGGTCACTCTGCGGGACTGGGTCAGTGATGGGGTCACTCTGTGGGACTGTGTCACTGATGGGGTCACTCTGTGGGACTGGGAGGTTGATGGGGTCACTCTGTGGGACTGGTTCAGTGATGGGGTCATTCTGTGGGACTGGGAGGTTGATGGGGTCACTCTGTGGGACTGGTTCAGTGATGGGGTCACTCTGCGGGACTGGGTCAGTGATGGGGTCACTCTGTGGGACTGTGTCACTGATGGGGTCACTCTGTGGGACTGGGAGGTTGATGGGGTCACTCTGTGGGACTGGTTCAGTGATGGGGTCATTCTGTGGGACTGGGAGGTTGATGGGGTCACTCTGTGGGGCTGGGTCAGTGATGGGGTCACTCTGTGGGACTGGTTCAGTGATGGGGTCATTCTGTGGGACTGGGAGGTTGATGGGGTCACTCTGTGGGGCTGGGTCAGTGATGGAGTCACTCTATGGGACTGGGTCGGTGATGGGGTCACTCTGTGGGACTGGGAGGGTGATGGGGTCACTCTGTGGAACTGGATCAGTGATGTGGTTACTCTGTGGGACTGAGAGGGTGATGGGGTCACTCTGTGGGACTGGGTCAGTGATGGGGTCACTCTGTGGGACTGGGAGGGTGATGGGGTCACTCTGTGGGACTGGGTCAGTGATGGGGTCACTCTGTGGGACTGGGAGATTGATGGGGTCACTCTGTGGGTCTGGGTCAGTGATGGGGTCACTCTGTGGGACTGGGAGTGTGATGGGGACACTCTGTGGGACTGGGTCAGTGATGGGGTCACTCTGTGAGACTGGGAGATTGATGGGGTCACTCTGTGGGTCTGGGTCAGTGATGGGGTCACTCTATGGGACTGGGTCAGTGATGGGGTCACTCTGTGGGACCTGGAGTGTGATGGGGTCACTCTGTGGGACTGGGTCAGTGATGGGGTCACTGTGGGACTGGGAGGGTGATGGGGTCACTCTGTGGGACTGGGTCAGTGATGGGGTCACTCTGTGGGACTGGGAGATTGATGGGGTCACTCTGTGGGTCTGGGTCAGTGATGGTGGCACTCTGTGGGACTGGTTCAGTGATGGGGTCACTCTGTGGGGCTGGGTCAGTGATGGTGACACTCTATGGGACTGGGTCATTGATGGGGTCACTCTGTGGGGCTGGGTCAGTGATGGGGTCACTCTGTGGGACTGGGTCAGTGATGGGGTCACTCTGTGGGACTGGGAGGGTGATGGGGTCACTCTGTGGGGCTGGGTCAGTGATGGGGACACTGTGGGACTGGGTCAGTGATGGGGTCAATCTGTGGGACTGGGTCAGTGATGGGGTCACTCTGTGGGACTGGGAGGTTGATGGGGTCACTCTGTGGGGCTGGGTCAGTGATGGGGACACTGTGGGACTGGGTCATTGATGGGGTCACTGTGGGACTGGATCAGTGATGGGGTCACTCTGTGGGACTGGGAGTTTGATGGGGTCACTCTGTGGGACTGGTTCAGTGATGGGGTCACTCTGTGGTACTGGTTCAGTGATGGGGTCACTCTGTGGGTCTGGGTCAGTGATGGAGTCACTCTATGGGACTGGGTCAGAGATGGGGTCACTGTGGGACTGGATCTGTGATGGGGTCACTCTGTGGGACTGGTTCAGTGATGGGGTCACTCTGTGGGTCTGGGAGGTTGATGGGGTCACTATGTGGGACTGGGTCAGTGATGGGGTCACTCTGTGGGTCTGGGAGGTTGGTGGGGTCACTCTGTGGGACTGGGTCAGTGATGGGGTCACTCTGTGGGGCTGGGTCAGTGATGGGGTCACTCTGTGGGACTGGGAGATTGATGTGGTCACTCTGTGGGGCTGGGACAGTGATGGGGTCACTCTATGGGACTGGGAGATTGATGGGGTCACTCTGTGGGGCTGGGTCAGTGATGGGGTCTCTCTATGGGACTGGGAGATTGATGGGGTCACTCTGTGGGACTGGGAGGGTGATGGGGTCACTCTGTGGGACTGGTTCAGTGATAGGATCACTCTCTGGGACTGGGAGATTGATGGGGTCACTCTGTGGGACTGGGAGGTTGATGGGGTCACTCTGTGGGACTGGGTCAGTGATGGGGTCACTCTATGGGACTGGGAGATTGATGGGGTCACTCTGTGGGACTGGGAGGGTGATGGGGTCACTCTGTAGGTCTGGGAGATTGATGGGGTCACTCTGTGGGACTGGTTCAGAGATAGGGTCACTCTGTGGGAATGGGAGGTTGTTGGGGTCACTGTGGGACTGGGTCAGTGATGGGGTCACTATGGGACTGGGAGGTTGATGGGGTCACTCTGTGGGTCTGGGAGGTTGATGGGGTAACTCTGTGGGGCTGAGTCAGTGATGGGGTCACTCTGTGGGACTGGGTCAGTGATGGGGTCACTCTGTGTGACTGGGAGGGTGATGGGGTCACTCTGTAGGTCTGGGAGATTGATGGGGTCACTCTGTGGGACTGGTTCAGAGATAGGGTCACTCTGTGGGAATGGGAGGTTGATGGGGTCACACTGTGGGTCTGGGTCAGTGATGGGGACACTCTGTGGGACTGGGTCAGTGATGGGTTCACTCTGTGGGACTGGGAGATTGATGGGGTCACTCTGTGGGACTGGGAGGTTGATGGGGTCACTCTGTGGGTCTGGGTCAGTGATGGGGTCACTCTGTGGGACTGGGTCAGTGATGGGTTCACTCTGTGGGACTGGGAGCGTGATGGGGTCACTCTGTAGGTCTGGGAGATTGATGGGGTCACTCTGTGGGACTGGTTCAGAGATAGGGCCACTCTGTGGGAATGGGAGGTTGATGGGGTCACTCTGTGGGTCTGGGTCAGTGATGGGGTCCCTCTGTGGGGCTGGGTCAGTGATGGGGACACTCTGTGGGACTGGGTCAGTGATGGGGTCACTCTGTGGGTCTGGGAGATTAATGGGGTCACTCTGTGGGGCTGAGTCAGTGATAGGGTTACTCTGTGGGACTGGTAGGTTGATGGGGTCACTCTGTGGGTCTGGGTCAGCGATGGGGAAACTGTGGGACTGGGTCTGTGATGGGGTAATTCTGTGGGACTGGGACAGTGATGGGGTAATTCTGTGGGGCTGGGTTAGTGATGGGGTCACTCTGTGGGACTGGGAGATTGATGGGGTCACTCTGTGGGACTGGTTCAGAGATAGGGTCACTCTGTGGGAATGGGAGGTTGATGGGGTCACTCTGTGGGTCTGGGTCAGTGATGGGGTCACTCTGTGGGACTGGGTCAGTGATGTGTTCACTCTGTGGGTCTGGGAGATTGATGGGGTCACTCTGTGGGACTGGGAGGGTGTTGGGGTCACTCTGTGGGACTGGGTCAGTGATGGGGTCACTATGGGACTGGGAGGTTGATGGGGTCACTCTGTGGGACTGGGAGGTTGATGGCGTAACTCTGTGGGGCTGAGTCAGTGATGGGGTCATTCTGTGGGACTGGGTCAGTGATGGGGTCACTCTGTGGGACTGGGACAGTGATGGGGTCACTCTGTGGGACTGGGTCAGTGATGGGGTCACTGTGTGACTGGGAGGTTGATGGGGACACTCTGTGGGACTGGATCAGTGATGGGGTCACTCTGTGTGTCTGGGTCAGTGATGGGGTCACTCTATGGGACTGGGACAGTGATGGGGTCACTCTGTGCGACTGGGTCAGTGATGGGGTCACTCTGTGGGACTGGGAGGTTGATGGGGACACTCTGTGGGACTGGATCAGTGATGGGGTCACTCTGTGGGTCTGGGTCAGTGATGGGGTCACTCTGTGGGACTGGGTCAGTGATGGGGTCCCTCTGTGGGGCTGGGTCAGTGATGGGGACACTCTGTGGGACTGGGTCAGTGATGGGGTCACTCTGTGGGACTGGTTCAGTGATGGGGTCACTCTGTGGGTCTGGGTGAGTGATGGGGACATTGCTGGACTGGGTCAGTGATGGGGTCACTCTGTGGGTCTGGGTCAGCGATGGGGACATTGCGGGACTGGGAGGTTGATGGGGTCACTCTGTGGGACTGGGAGGTTGATGGGGTCACTCTGTGGGACTGGGTCAGTGATGGGGTCACTCTGTGGGACTGGGTCAGCGATGGGGTCACTCTGTGGGACTGGGTCAGTGATGGGGTCACTCTGTTGGACTGGGACAGTCATGGGGTCACTCTGTGGGACTGGGTCAGTGATGGGGTCACTCTGTGGGACTGGGACAGTGATGGGGTCACTCTTTGGGACTGGATCAGTGATGGGGTCACTCTGTGGGTCTGGGTCAGTGATGGGGTCACTCTGGGACTGGGTCAGTGATGGGGTCCCTCTGTGGGGCTGGGTCAGTGATGGGGACACTCTGTGGGACTGGGTCAGTGATGGGGTCACTCTGTGGGTCTGGGAGATTAATGGGGTCACTCTGTGGTGCTGAATCAGTGATAGGATTACTCTGTGGGACTGGGTCTGTGATGGGGTAATTCTGTGGGACTGGGACAGTGATGGGGTAATTCTGTGGGGCTGGGACAGTGATGGGGTCACTCTCTGGGACTGGGACGGTGATGGGGTCTCTCTGTAGGTTTGGGAGATTGATGGGGTCACTCTGTGGGACTGGCAGACTGATGGGGTCACTCTGTGGGACTGGGAGGGTGTTGGGGTCACTCTGTGGGACTGGGTCAGTGATGGGGTCACTCTGTGGGACTGGGAGGGTGATGGGGTCACTCTGTGGGACTGGGACGGTGATGGGGTCACTCTGTAGGTTTGGGAGATTGATGGGGTCACTCTGTGGGACTGGCAGATTGATGGGGTCACTCTGTGGGACTGGGAGGGTGTTGGGGTCACTCTGTGGGACTGGGTCAGTGATGGGGTCACTCTGTGGGTCTGGGAGGGTGATGGGGTCACTCTGTGGGACTGGATCAGTGATGGGGTCACTCTGTGGGACTGGGTCAGTGATGCGGTCACTCTGTGGGGCTGGGTCAGTGATGGGGTCACTCTGTGGGACTGGGAGATTGATGGGGTCTCTCTGTGGGACTGGGAGGGTGATGGGGTCACTCTGTGGGACTGGTTCAGTGATAGGGTCACTCTGTGGGACTGGGAGATTGATGGGGTCACTCTGTGGGACTGGGAGGTTGATGGTGTCACTCTGTGGGACTGGGTCAGTGATGGGGTCACTCTATTGGACTGGGAGATTGATGGGGTCACTCTGTAGGTCTGGGAGATTGATGGGGTCACTCTGTGGGACTGGGAGATTGATGGGGTCACTCTGTAGGTCTGGGAGATTGATGGGGTCACTCTGTGGGACTGGTTCAGAGATAGGGTCACTCTGTGGGAATGGGAGGTTGATGGGGTCACTCTGTGGGTCTGGGTCAGTGATGGGGTCAGTCTGTGGGACTGGGTCAGTGATGGGTTTACTCTGTTGGACTCGGAGGGTGATGGGGTCACTCTGTGGGGCTGGGTCAGTGATGGGGTCACTCTGTGGGACTGGGAGGTTGATGGGGTCACTCTGTGGGACTGGGTCAGTAATGGGGTCCCTCTGTGGGGCTGGGAGGGTGATGGGGACACTCTGTGGGACAGGGTCAGTCATGGGGTCTCTCTATGGGTCTGGGAGATTAATGGGGTCACTCTGTGGGACTGGGAGGTTGATGGGGTCACTCTGTGGGTCTGGGTCAGCGATGGGGAAACTGTGGGACTGGGTCTGTGATGGGGTAATTCTCATGGGACTGGGACAGTGATGGGGTAATTCTGTGGGGCTGGGTTAGTGATGGGGTCACTCTGTGGGACTGGGAGGTTGATGGGGTCACTCTGTGGGACTGGTTCAGTGATGGGGTCACTCTGTGGGACTGGGTCAGCGATGGGGTCACTCTGTGGGACTGGGAGGTTGATGGGGTCACTCTGTGGGGCTGGGTCAGTGATGGAGTCACTCTATGGGACTGGGTCAGTGATGGGGTCACTCTGTGGGACTGGGAGGGTGATGGGGTCACTCTGTGGAACTGGATCAGTGATGTGGTTACTCTGTGGGACTGGGAGGGTGATGGGGTCACTCTGTGGGACTGGGTCAGTGATGGGGTCACTCTGTGGGACTGGGAGGGGGATGGGGTCACTCTGTGGGACTGGGTCAGTGATGGGGTCACTCTGTGGGACTGGGAGATTGATGGGGTCACTCTGTGGGTCTGGGTCAGTGATGGGGTCACTCTGTGGGACTGGGAGAGTGATGGGGTCACTCTGTGGGACTGGGTCAGTGATGGGGTCACTCTGCGGGACTGGGTCAGTGATGGGGTCACTCTGTGGGACTGTGTCAGTGATGGGGTCACTCTGTGGGACTGGGAGGTTGATGGGGTCACTCTGTGGGGCTGGGTCAGTGATGGAGTCACTCTATGGGACTGGGTCGGTGATGGGGTCACTCTGTGGGACTGGGAGGGTGATGGGGTCACTCTGTGGAACTGGATCAGTGATGTGGTTACTCTGTGGGACTGGGAGGGTGATGGGGTCACTCTGTGGGACTGGGTCAGTGATGGGGTCACTCTGTGGGACTGGGTCAGTGATGGGGTCACTCTGTGGGACTGGGAGATTGATGGGGTCACTCTGTGGGTCTGGGTCAGTGATGGGGTCACTCTGTGGGACTGGGAGTGTGATGGGGACACTCTGTGGGACTGGGTCAGTGATGGGGTCACTCTGTGAGACTGGGAGATTGATGGGGTCACTCTGTGGGTCTGGGTCAGTGATGGGGTCACTCTATGGGGCTGGGTCAGTGATGGGGTCACTCTGTGGGACCTGGAGGGTGATGGGGTCACTCTGTGGAACTGGATCAGTGATGTGGTCACTCTGTGGGACTGGGAGGTTGATGGGGTCACTCTGTGGGACTGGGTCAGTGATGGGGTCACTGTGGGACTGGGAGGGTGATGGGGTCACTCTGTGGGACTGGGTCAATGATGGGGTCACTCTGTGGGACTGGGAGATTGATGGGGTCACTCTGTGGGTCTGGGTCAGTGATGGTGGCACTCTGTGGGACTGGTTCAGTGATGGGGTCACTCTGTGGGGCTGGGTCAGTGATGGTAACACTCTATGGGACTGGGTCATTGATGGGGTCACTCTGTGGGGCTGGGTCAGTGATGGGGTCACTCTGTGGGACTGGGTCAGTGATGGGGTCACTCTGTGGGACTGGGAGGGTGATGGGGTCACTCTGTGGGGCTGGGTCAGTGATGGGGACACTGTGGGACTGGGTCAGTGATGGGGTCAATCTGTGGGACTGGGTCAGTGATGGGGTCACTCTGTGGGACTGGGAGGGTGATGGGGTCACTCTGTGGGGCTGGGTCAGTGATGGGGACACTGTGGGACTGGGTCATTGATGGGGTCACTGTGGGACTGGATCAGTGATGGGGTCACTCTGTGGGACTGGGAGTTTGATGGGGTCACTCTGTGGGACTGGGTCAGTGATGGGGTCACTCTGTGGTACTGGTTCAGTGATGGGGTCACTCTGTGGGTCTGGGTCAGTGATGGAGTCACTCTATGGGACTGGGTCAGAGATGGGGTCACTGTGGGACTGGATCTGTGATGGGGTCACTCTGTGGGACTGGTTCAGTGATGGGGTCACTCTGTGGGTCTGGGAGGTTGATAGGGTCACTCTGTGGGACTGGGTCAGTGATGGGGTCACTCTGTGGGTCTGGGAGGTTGATGGGGTCACTCTGTGGGACTGGGTCAGTGATGGGGTCACTCTGTGGGGCTGGGTCAGTGATGGGGTCACTGTGTGGGACTGGGAGATTGATGTGGTCACTCTGTGGGGCTGGGACAGTGATGGGGTCACTCTATGGGACTGGGAGATTGATGGGGTCACTCTGTGGGGCTGGGTCAGTGATGGGGTCTCTCTATGGGACTGGGAGATTGATGGGGTCACTCTGTGGGACTGGGAGGGTGATGGGGTCACTCTGTGGGACTGGTTCAGTGATAGGATCACTCTCTGGGACTGGGAGATTGATGGGGTCACTCTGTGGGACTGGGTCAGTGATGGGGTCACTCTGTGGGACTGGGAGGTTGATGGGGTAACTCTGTGGGGCTGAGTCAGTGATGGGATCACTCTGTGGGACTGGATCAGTGATGGGGTCACTCTGTGGGACTGGGAGGGTGATGGGGTCACTCTGTAGGTTTGGGAGATTGATGGGGTCACTCTGTGGGACTGGTTCAGAGATAGGGTCACTCTGTGGGAATGGGAGGTTGATGGGGTCACTCTGTGGGGCTGGGTCAGTGATGGGGTCACTCTATTGGACTGGGAGATTGATGGGGTCACTCTGTGGGACTGGCAGGGTGATGGGGTCACTCTGTGGGACTGGGTCAGTGATGGGGTCACTATGGGACTGGGAGGTTGATGGGGTCACTCTGTGGGTCTGGGAGGTTGATGGGGTAACTCTGTGGGGCTGAGTCAGTGATGAGGTCACTCTGAGGGACTGGGAGGGTGATGGGGTCACTCTGTAGGTCTGGGAGATTGATGGGGTCACTCTGTGGGGCTGGGTCAGTGATGGGGTCTCTCTATGGGACTGGGAGATTGATGGGGTCACTCTGTGGGACTGGGAGGTTGATGGGGTAACTCTGTGGGGCTGAGTCAGTGATGGGATCACTCTGTGGGACTGGGTCAGTGATGGGGTCACTCTGTGGGACTGGGAGGGTGATGGGGTCACTCTGTAGGTCTGGGAGATTGATGGGGTCACTCTGTGGGACTGGTTCAGAGATAGGGTCACTCTGTGGGAATGGGAGGTTGATGGGGTCACTCTGTGGGGCTGGGTCAGTGATGGGGTCACTCTGTGGGACTGTGTCACTGATGGGGTCACTCTGTGGGACTGGGAGGTTGATGGGGTCACTCTGTGGGACTGGTTCAGTGATGGGGTCATTCTGTGGGACTGGGAGGTTGATGGGGTCACTCTGTGGGGCTGGGTCAGTGATGGGGTCACTCTGTGGGACTGGTTCAGTGATGGGGTCATTCTGTGGGACTGGGAGGTTGATGGGGTCACTCTGTGGGGCTGGGTCAGTGATGGAGTCACTCTATGGGACTGGGTCGGTGATGGGGTCACTCTGTGGGACTGGGAGGGTGATGGGGTCACTCTGTGGAACTGGATCAGTGATGTGGTTACTCTGTGGGACTGAGAGGGTGATGGGGTCACTCTGTGGGACTGGGTCAGTGATGGGGTCACTCTGTGGGACTGGGAGGGTGATGGGGTCACTCTGTGGGACTGGGTCAGTGATGGGGTCACTCTGTGGGACTGGGAGATTGATGGGGTCACTCTGTGGGTCTGGGTCAGTGATGGGGTCACTCTGTGGGACTGGGAGTGTGATGGGGACACTCTGTGGGACTGGGTCAGTGATGGGGTCACTCTGTGAGACTGGGAGATTGATGGGGTCACTCTGTGGGTCTGGGTCAGTGATGGGGTCACTCTATGGGACTGGGTCAGTGATGGGGTCACTCTGTGGGACCTGGAGTGTGATGGGGTCACTCTGTGGGACTGGGTCAGTGATGGGGTCACTGTGGGACTGGGAGGGTGATGGGGTCACTCTGTGGGACTGGGTCAGTGATGGGGTCACTCTGTGGGACTGGGAGATTGATGGGGTCACTCTGTGGGTCTGGGTCAGTGATGGTGGCACTCTGTGGGACTGGTTCAGTGATGGGGTCACTCTGTGGGGCTGGGTCAGTGATGGTGACACTCTATGGGACTGGGTCATTGATGGGGTCACTCTGTGGGGCTGGGTCAGTGATGGGGTCACTCTGTGGGACTGGGTCAGTGATGGGGTCACTCTGTGGGACTGGGAGGGTGATGGGGTCACTCTGTGGGGCTGGGTCAGTGATGGGGACACTGTGGGACTGGGTCATTGATGGGGTCACTGTGGGACTGGATCAGTGATGGGGTCACTCTGTGGGACTGGGAGTTTGATGGGGTCACTCTGTGGGACTGGTTCAGTGATGGGGTCACTCTGTGGTACTGGTTCAGTGATGGGGTCACTCTGTGGGTCTGGGTCAGTGATGGAGTCACTCTATGGGACTGGGTCAGAGATGGGGTCACTGTGGGACTGGATCTGTGATGGGGTCACTCTGTGGGACTGGTTCAGTGATGGGGTCACTCTGTGGGTCTGGGAGGTTGATGGGGTCACTATGTGGGACTGGGTCAGTGATGGGGTCACTCTGTGGGTCTGGGAGGTTGATGGGGTCACTCTGTGGGACTGGGTCAGTGATGGGGTCACTCTGTGGGGCTGGGTCAGTGATGGGGTCACTCTGTGGGACTGGGAGATTGATGTGGTCACTCTGTGGGGCTGGGACAGTGATGGGGTCACTCTATGGGACTGGGAGATTGATGGGGTCACTCTGTGGGGCTGGGTCAGTGATGGGGTCTCTCTATGGGACTGGGAGATTGATGGGGTCACTCTGTGGGACTGGGAGGGTGATGGGGTCACTCTGTGGGACTGGTTCAGTGATAGGATCACTCTCTGGGACTGGGAGATTGATGGGGTCACTCTGTGGGACTGGGAGGTTGATGGGGTCACTCTGTGGGACTGGGTCAGTGATGGGGTCACTCTATGGGACTGGGAGATTGATGGGGTCACTCTGTGGGACTGGGAGGGTGATGGGGTCACTCTGTAGGTCTGGGAGATTGATGGGGTCACTCTGTGGGACTGGTTCAGAGATAGGGTCACTCTGTGGGAATGGGAGGTTGTTGGGGTCACTGTGGGACTGGGTCAGTGATGGGGTCACTATGGGACTGGGAGGTTGATGGGGTCACTCTGTGGGTCTGGGAGGTTGATGGGGTAACTCTGTGGGGCTGAGTCAGTGATGGGGTCACTCTGTGGGACTGGGTCAGTGATGGGGTCACTCTGTGTGACTGGGAGGGTGATGGGGTCACTCTGTAGGTCTGGGAGATTGATGGGGTCACTCTGTGGGACTGGTTCAGAGATAGGGTCACTCTGTGGGAATGGGAGGTTGATGGGGTCACACTGTGGGTCTGGGTCAGTGATGGGGACACTCTGTGGGACTGGGTCAGTGATGGGTTCACTCTGTGGGACTGGGAGATTGATGGGGTCACTCTGTGGGACTGGGAGGTTGATGGGGTCACTCTGTGGGTCTGGGTCAGTGATGGGGTCACTCTGTGGGACTGGGTCAGTGATGGGTTCACTCTGTGGGACTGGGAGCGTGATGGGGTCACTCTGTAGGTCTGGGAGATTGATGGGGTCACTCTGTGGGACTGGTTCAGAGATAGGGCCACTCTGTGGGAATGGGAGGTTGATGGGGTCACTCTGTGGGTCTGGGTCAGTGATGGGGTCCCTCTGTGGGGCTGGGTCAGTGATGGGGACACTCTGTGGGACTGGGTCAGTGATGGGGTCACTCTGTGGGTCTGGGAGATTAATGGGGTCACTCTGTGGGGCTGAGTCAGTGATAGGGTTACTCTGTGGGACTGGTAGGTTGATGGGGTCACTCTGTGGGTCTGGGTCAGCGATGGGGAAACTGTGGGACTGGGTCTGTGATGGGGTAATTCTGTGGGACTGGGACAGTGATGGGGTAATTCTGTGGGGCTGGGTTAGTGATGGGGTCACTCTGTGGGACTGGGAGATTGATGGGGTCACTCTGTGGGACTGGTTCAGAGATAGGGTCACTCTGTGGGAATGGGAGGTTGATGGGGTCACTCTGTGGGTCTGGGTCAGTGATGGGGTCACTCTGTGGGACTGGGTCAGTGATGTGTTCACTGTGTGGGTCTGGGAGATTGATGGGGTCACTCTGTGGGACTGGGAGGGTGTTGGGGTCACTCTGTGGGACTGGGTCAGTGATGGGGTCACTATGGGACTGGGAGGTTGATGGGGTCACTCTGTGGGACTGGGAGGTTGATGGCGTAACTCTGTGGGGCTGAGTCAGTGATGGGGTCATTCTGTGGGACTGGGTCAGTGATGGGGTCACTCTGTGGGACTGGGACAGTGATGGGGTCACTCTGTGGGACTGGGTCAGTGATGGGGTCACTGTGTGACTGGGAGGTTGATGGGGACACTCTGTGGGACTGGATCAGTGATGGGGTCACTCTGTGTGTCTGGGTCAGTGATGGGGTCACTCTATGGGACTGGGACAGTGATGGGGTCACTCTGTGCGACTGGGTCAGTGATGGGGTCACTCTGTGGGACTGGGAGGTTGATGGGGACACTCTGTGGGACTGGATCAGTGATGGGGTCACTCTGTGGGTCTGGGTCAGTGATGGGGTCACTCTGTGGGACTGGGTCAGTGATGGGGTCCCTCTGTGGGGCTGGGTCAGTGATGGGGACACTCTGTGGGACTGGGTCAGTGATGGGGTCACTCTGTGGGACTGGTTCAGTGATGGGGTCACTCTGTGGGTCTGGGTGAGTGATGGGGACATTGCTGGACTGTGTCAGTGATGGGGTCACTCTGTGGGTCTGGGTCAGCGATGGGGACATTGCGGGACTGGGAGGTTGATGGGGTCACTCTGTGGGACTGGGAGGTTGATGGGGTCACTCTGTGGGACTGGGTCAGTGATGGGGTCACTCTGTGGGACTGGGTCAGCGATGGGGTCACTCTGTGGGACTGGGTCAGTGATGGGGTCACTCTGTTGGACTGGGACAGTCATGGGGTCACTCTGTGGGACTGGGTCAGTGATGGGGTCACTCTGTGGGACTGGGACAGTGATGGGGTCACTCTTTGGGACTGGATCAGTGATGGGGTCACTCTGTGGGTCTGGGTCAGTGATGGGGTCACTCTGGGACTGGGTCAGTGATGGGGTCCCTCTGTGGGGCTGGGTCAGTGATGGGGACACTCTGTGGGACTGGGTCAGTGATGGGGTCACTCTGTGGGTCTGGGAGATTAATGGGGTCACTCTGTGGTGCTGAATCAGTGATAGGATTACTCTGTGGGACTGGGAGGTTGATGGGGTCACTCAGTGGGTCTGGTTCAGCGATGGGGAAACTGTGGGACTGGGTCTGTGATGGGGTAATTCTGTGGGACTGGGACAGTGATGGGGTAATTCTGTGGGGCTGGGACAGTGATGGGGTCACTCTCTGGGACTGGGACGGTGATGGGGTCTCTCTGTAGGTTTGGGAGATTGATGGGGTCACTCTGTGGGACTGGCAGACTGATGGGGTCACTCTGTGGGACTGGGAGGGTGTTGGGGTCACTCTGTGGGACTGGGTCAGTGATGGGGTCACTCTGTGGGACTGGGAGGGTGATGGGGTCACTCTGTGGGACTGGGACGGTGATGGGGTCACTCTGTAGGTTTGGGAGATTGATGGGGTCACTCTGTGGGACTGGCAGATTGATGGGGTCACTCTGTGGGACTGGGAGGGTGTTGGGGTCACTCTGTGGGACTGGGTCAGTGATGGGGTCACTCTGTGGGTCTGGGAGGGTGATGGGGTCACTCTGTGGGACTGGATCAGTGATGGGGTCACTCTGTGGGACTGGGTCAGTGATGCGGTCACTCTGTGGGGCTGGGTCAGTGATGGGGTCACTCTGTGGGACTGGGAGATTGATGGGGTCTCTCTGTGGGACTGGGAGGGTGATGGGGTCACTCTGTGGGACTGGTTCAGTGATAGGGTCACTCTGTGGGACTGGGAGATTGATGGGGTCACTCTGTGGGACTGGGAGGTTGATGGTGTCACTCTGTGGGACTGGGTCAGTGATGGGGTCACTCTATTGGACTGGGAGATTGATGGGGTCACTCTGTAGGTCTGGGAGATTGATGGGGTCACTCTGTGGGACTGGGAGATTGATGGGGTCACTCTGTAGGTCTGGGAGATTGATGGGGTCACTCTGTGGGACTGGTTCAGAGATAGGGTCACTCTGTGGGAATGGGAGGTTGATGGGGTCACTCTGTGGGTCTGGGTCAGTGATGGGGTCAGTCTGTGGGACTGGGTCAGTGATGGGTTTACTCTGTTGGACTCGGAGGGTGATGGGGTCACTCTGTGGGGCTGGGTCAGTGATGGGGTCACTCTGTGGGACTGGGAGGTTGATGGGGTCACTCTGTGGGACTGGGTCAGTAATGGGGTCCCTCTGTGGGGCTGGGAGGGTGATGGGGACACTCTGTGGGACAGGGTCAGTCATGGGGTCTCTCTATGGGTCTGGGAGATTAATGGGGTCACTCTGTGGGACTGGGAGGTTGATGGGGTCACTCTGTGGGTCTGGGTCAGCGATGGGGAAACTGTGGGACTGGGTCTGTGATGGGGTAATTCTCATGGGACTGGGACAGTGATGGGGTAATTCTGTGGGGCTGGGTTAGTGATGGGGTCACTCTGTGGGACTGGGAGGTTGATGGGGTCACTCTGTGGGACTGGTTCAGTGATGGGGTCACTCTGTGGGACTGGGTCAGCGATGGGGTCACTCTGTGGGACTGGGAGGTTGATGGGGTCACTCTGTGGGGCTGGGTCAGTGATGGAGTCACTCTATGGGACTGGGTCAGTGATGGGGTCACTCTGTGGGACTGGGAGGGTGATGGGGTCACTCTGTGGAACTGGATCAGTGATGTGGTTACTCTGTGGGACTGGGAGGGTGATGGGGTCACTCTGTGGGACTGGGTCAGTGATGGGGTCACTCTGTGGGACTGGGAGGGTGATGGGGTCACTCTGTGGGACTGGGTCAGTGATGGGGTCACTCTGTGGGACTGGGAGATTGATGGGGTCACTCTGTGGGTCTGGGTCAGTGATGGGGTCACTCTGTGGGACTGGGAGAGTGATGGGGTCACTCTGTGGGACTGGGTCAGTGATGGGGTCACTCTGCGGGACTGGGTCAGTGATGGGGTCACTCTGTGGGACTGTGTCAGTGATGGGGTCACTCTGTGGGACTGGGAGGTTGATGGGGTCACTCTGTGGGGCTGGGTCAGTGATGGAGTCACTCTATGGGACTGGGTCGGTGATGGGGTCACTCTGTGGGACTGGGAGGGTGATGGGGTCACTCTGTGGAACTGGATCAGTGATGTGGTTACTCTGTGGGACTGGGAGGGTGATGGGGTCACTCTGTGGGACTGGGTCAGTGATGGGGTCACTCTGTGGGACTGGGAGGGTGATGGGGTCACTCTGTGGGACTGGGTCAGTGATGGGGTCACTCTGTGGGACTGGGAGATTGATGGGGTCACTCTGTGGGTCTGGGTCAGTGATGGGGTCACTCTGTGGGACTGGGAGTGTGATGGGGACACTCTGTGGGACTGGGTCAGTGATGGGGTCACTCTGTGAGACTGGGAGATTGATGGGGTCACTCTGTGGGTCTGGGTCAGTGATGGGGTCACTCTATGGGGCTGGGTCAGTGATGGGGTCACTCTGTGGGACCTGGAGGGTGATGGGGTCACTCTGTGGAACTGGATCAGTGATGTGGTCACTCTGTGGGACTGGGAGGTTGATGGGGTCACTCTGTGGGACTGGGTCAGTGATGGGGTCACTGTGGGACTGGGAGGGTGATGGGGTCACTCTGTGGGACTGGGTCAATGATGGGGTCACTCTGTGGGACTGGGAGATTGATGGGGTCACTCTGTGGGTCTGGGTCAGTGATGGTGGCACTCTGTGGGACTGGTTCAGTGATGGGGTCACTCTGTGGGGCTGGGTCAGTGATGGTAACACTCTATGGGACTGGGTCATTGATGGGGTCACTCTGTGGGGCTGGGTCAGTGATGGGGTCACTCTGTGGGACTGGGTCAGTGATGGGGTCACTCTGTGGGACTGGGAGGGTGATGGGGTCACTCTGTGGGGCTGGGTCAGTGATGGGGACACTGTGGGACTGGGTCAGTGATGGGGTCAATCTGTGGGACTGGGTCAGTGATGGGGTCACTCTGTGGGACTGGGAGGGTGATGGGGTCACTCTGTGGGGCTGGGTCAGTGATGGGGACACTGTGGGACTGGGTCATTGATGGGGTCACTGTGGGACTGGATCAGTGATGGGGTCACTCTGTGGGACTGGGAGTTTGATGGGGTCACTCTGTGGGACTGGGTCAGTGATGGGGTCACTCTGTGGTACTGGTTCAGTGATGGGGTCACTCTGTGGGTCTGGGTCAGTGATGGAGTCACTCTATGGGACTGGGTCAGAGATGGGGTCACTGTGGGACTGGATCTGTGATGGGGTCACTCTGTGGGACTGGTTCAGTGATGGGGTCACTCTGTGGGTCTGGGAGGTTGATAGGGTCACTCTGTGGGACTGGGTCAGTGATGGGGTCACTCTATTGGACTGGGAGATTGATGGGGTCACTCTGTAGGTCTGGGAGATTGATGGGGTCACTCTGTTGGACTGGGAGATTGATGGGGTCACTCTGTAGGTCTGGGAGATTGATGGGGTCACTCTGTGGGACTGGTTCAGAGATAGGGTCACTCTGTGGGAATGGGAGGTTGATGGGGTCACTCTGTGGGTCTGGGTCAGTGATGGGGTCAGTCTGTGGGACTGGGTCAGTGATGGGTTTACTCTGTTGGACTCGGAGGGTGATGGGGTCACTCTGTGGGGCTGGGTCAGTGATGGGGTCACTCTGTGGGACTGGGAGGTTGATGGGGTCACTCTGTGGGACTGGGTCAGTAATGGGGTCCCTCTGTGGGGCTGGGAGGGTGATGGGGACACTCTGTGGGACAGGGTCAGTCATGGGGTCTCTCTATGGGTCTGGGAGATTAATGGGGTCACTCTGTGGGACTGGGAGGTTGATGGGGTCACTCTGTGGGTCTGGGTCAGCGATGGGGAAACTGTGGGACTGGGTCTGTGATGGGGTAATTCTCATGGGACTGGGACAGTGATGGGGTAATTCTGTGGGGCTGGGTTAGTGATGGGGTCACTCTGTGGGACTGGGAGGTTGATGGGGTCACTCTGTGGGACTGGTTCAGTGATGGGGTCACTCTGTGGGACTGGGTCAGCGATGGGGTCACTCTGTGGGACTGGGAGGTTGATGGGGTCACTCTGTGGGGCTGGGTCAGTGATGGAGTCACTCTATGGGACTGGGTCAGTGATGGGGTCACTCTGTGGGACTGGGAGGGTGATGGGGTCACTCTGTGGAACTGGATCAGTGATGTGGTTACTCTGTGGGACTGGGAGGGTGATGGGGTCACTCTGTGGGACTGGGTCAGTGATGGGGTCACTCTGTGGGACTGGGAGGGTGATGGGGTCACTCTGTGGGACTGGGTCAGTGATGGGGTCACTCTGTGGGACTGGGAGATTGATGGGGTCACTCTGTGGGTCTGGGTCAGTGATGGGGTCACTCTGTGGGACTGGGAGAGTGATGGGGTCACTCTGTGGGACTGGGTCAGTGATGGGGTCACTCTGCGGGACTGGGTCAGTGATGGGGTCACTCTGTGGGACTGTGTCAGTGATGGGGTCACTCTGTGGGACTGGGAGGTTGATGGGGTCACTCTGTGGGGCTGGGTCAGTGATGGAGTCACTCTATGGGACTGGGTCGGTGATGGGGTCACTCTGTGGGACTGGGAGGGTGATGGGGTCACTCTGTGGAACTGGATCAGTGATGTGGTTACTCTGTGGGACTGGGAGGGTGATGGGGTCACTCTGTGGGACTGGGTCAGTGATGGGGTCACTCTGTGGGACTGGGAGGGTGATGGGGTCACTCTGTGGGACTGGGTCAGTGATGGGGTCACTCTGTGGGACTGGGAGATTGATGGGGTCACTCTGTGGGTCTGGGTCAGTGATGGGGTCACTCTGTGGGACTGGGAGTGTGATGGGGACACTCTGTGGGACTGGGTCAGTGATGGGGTCACTCTGTGAGACTGGGAGATTGATGGGGTCACTCTGTGGGTCTGGGTCAGTGATGGGGTCACTCTATGGGGCTGGGTCAGTGATGGGGTCACTCTGTGGGACCTGGAGGGTGATGGGGTCACTCTGTGGAACTGGATCAGTGATGTGGTCACTCTGTGGGACTGGGAGGTTGATGGGGTCACTCTGTGGGACTGGGTCAGTGATGGGGTCACTGTGGGACTGGGAGGGTGATGGGGTCACTCTGTGGGACTGGGTCAATGATGGGGTCACTCTGTGGGACTGGGAGATTGATGGGGTCACTCTGTGGGTCTGGGTCAGTGATGGTGGCACTCTGTGGGACTGGTTCAGTGATGGGGTCACTCTGTGGGGCTGGGTCAGTGATGGTAACACTCTATGGGACTGGGTCATTGATGGGGTCACTCTGTGGGGCTGGGTCAGTGATGGGGTCACTCTGTGGGACTGGGTCAGTGATGGGGTCACTCTGTGGGACTGGGAGGGTGATGGGGTCACTCTGTGGGGCTGGGTCAGTGATGGGGACACTGTGGGACTGGGTCAGTGATGGGGTCAATCTGTGGGACTGGGTCAGTGATGGGGTCACTCTGTGGGACTGGGAGGGTGATGGGGTCACTCTGTGGGGCTGGGTCAGTGATGGGGACACTGTGGGACTGGGTCATTGATGGGGTCACTGTGGGACTGGATCAGTGATGGGGTCACTCTGTGGGACTGGGAGTTTGATGGGGTCACTCTGTGGGACTGGGTCAGTGATGGGGTCACTCTGTGGTACTGGTTCAGTGATGGGGTCACTCTGTGGGTCTGGGTCAGTGATGGAGTCACTCTATGGGACTGGGTCAGAGATGGGGTCACTGTGGGACTGGATCTGTGATGGGGTCACTCTGTGGGACTGGTTCAGTGATGGGGTCACTCTGTGGGTCTGGGAGGTTGATAGGGTCACTCTGTGGGACTGGGTCAGTGATGGGGTCACTCTGTGGGTCTGGGAGGTTGATGGGGTCACTCTGTGGGACTGGGTCAGTGATGGGGTCACTCTGTGGGGCTGGGTCAGTGATGGGGTCACTGTGTGGGACTGGGAGATTGATGTGGTCACTCTGTGGGGCTGGGACAGTGATGGGGTCTCTCTATGGGACTGGGAGATTGATGGGGTCACTCTGTGGGACTGGGAGGGTGATGGGGTCACTCTGTGGGACTGGTTCAGTGATAGGATCACTCTCTGGGACTGGGAGATTGATGGGGTCACTCTGTGGGACTGGGTCAGTGATGGGGTCACTCTGTGGGACTGGGAGGTTGATGGGGTAACTCTGTGGGGCTGAGTCAGTGATGGGATCACTCTGTGGGACTGGATCAGTGATGGGGTCACTCTGTGGGACTGGGAGGGTGATGGGGTCACTCTGTAGGTTTGGGAGATTGATGGGGTCACTCTGTGGGACTGGTTCAGAGATAGGGTCACTCTGTGGGAATGGGAGGTTGATGGGGTCACTCTGTGGGGCTGGGTCAGTGATGGGGTCACTCTATTGGACTGGGAGATTGATGGGGTCACTCTGTGGGACTGGCAGGGTGATGGGGTCACTCTGTGGGACTGGGTCAGTGATGGGGTCACTATGGGACTGGGAGGTTGATGGGGTCACTCTGTGGGTCTGGGAGGTTGATGGGGTAACTCTGTGGGGCTGAGTCAGTGATGAGGTCACTCTGAGGGACTGGGAGGGTGATGGGGTCACTCTGTAGGTCTGGGAGATTGATGGGGTCACTCTGTGGGGCTGGGTCAGTGATGGGGTCTCTCTATGGGACTGGGAGATTGATGGGGTCACTCTGTGGGACTGGGAGGTTGATGGGGTAACTCTGTGGGGCTGAGTCAGTGATGGGATCACTCTGTGGGACTGGGTCAGTGATGGGGTCACTCTGTGGGACTGGGAGGGTGATGGGGTCACTCTGTAGGTCTGGGAGATTGATGGGGTCACTCTGTGGGACTGGTTCAGAGATAGGGTCACTCTGTGGGAATGGGAGGTTGATGGGGTCACTCTGTGGGGCTGGGTCAGTGATGGGGTCACTCTGTGGGACTGTGTCACTGATGGGGTCACTCTGTGGGACTGGGAGGTTGATGGGGTCACTCTGTGGGACTGGTTCAGTGATGGGGTCATTCTGTGGGACTGGGAGGTTGATGGGGTCACTCTGTGGGGCTGGGTCAGTGATGGGGTCACTCTGTGGGACTGGTTCAGTGATGGGGTCATTCTGTGGGACTGGGAGGTTGATGGGGTCACTCTGTGGGGCTGGGTCAGTGATGGAGTCACTCTATGGGACTGGGTCGGTGATGGGGTCACTCTGTGGGACTGGGAGGGTGATGGGGTCACTCTGTGGAACTGGATCAGTGATGTGGTTACTCTGTGGGACTGAGAGGGTGATGGGGTCACTCTGTGGGACTGGGTCAGTGATGGGGTCACTCTGTGGGACTGGGAGGGTGATGGGGTCACTCTGTGGGACTGGGTCAGTGATGGGGTCACTCTGTGGGACTGGGAGATTGATGGGGTCACTCTGTGGGTCTGGGTCAGTGATGGGGTCACTCTGTGGGACTGGGAGTGTGATGGGGACACTCTGTGGGACTGGGTCAGTGATGGGGTCACTCTGTGAGACTGGGAGATTGATGGGGTCACTCTGTGGGTCTGGGTCAGTGATGGGGTCACTCTATGGGACTGGGTCAGTGATGGGGTCACTCTGTGGGACCTGGAGTGTGATGGGGTCACTCTGTGGGACTGGGTCAGTGATGGGGTCACTGTGGGACTGGGAGGGTGATGGGGTCACTCTGTGGGACTGGGTCAGTGATGGGGTCACTCTGTGGGACTGGGAGATTGATGGGGTCACTCTGTGGGTCTGGGTCAGTGATGGTGGCACTCTGTGGGACTGGTTCAGTGATGGGGTCACTCTGTGGGGCTGGGTCAGTGATGGTGACACTCTATGGGACTGGGTCATTGATGGGGTCACTCTGTGGGGCTGGGTCAGTGATGGGGTCACTCTGTGGGACTGGGTCAGTGATGGGGTCACTCTGTGGGACTGGGAGGGTGATGGGGTCACTCTGTGGGGCTGGGTCAGTGATGGGGACACTGTGGGACTGGGTCAGTGATGGGGTCAATCTGTGGGACTGGGTCAGTGATGGGGTCACTCTGTGGGACTGGGAGGTTGATGGGGTCACTCTGTGGGGCTGGGTCAGTGATGGGGACACTGTGGGACTGGGTCATTGATGGGGTCACTGTGGGACTGGATCAGTGATGGGGTCACTCTGTGGGACTGGGAGTTTGATGGGGTCACTCTGTGGGACTGGTTCAGTGATGGGGTCACTCTGTGGTACTGGTTCAGTGATGGGGTCACTCTGTGGGTCTGGGTCAGTGATGGAGTCACTCTATGGGACTGGGTCAGAGATGGGGTCACTGTGGGACTGGATCTGTGATGGGGTCACTCTGTGGGACTGGTTCAGTGATGGGGTCACTCTGTGGGTCTGGGAGGTTGATGGGGTCACTATGTGGGACTGGGTCAGTGATGGGGTCACTCTGTGGGTCTGGGAGGTTGATGGGGTCACTCTGTGGGACTGGGTCAGTGATGGGGTCACTCTGTGGGGCTGGGTCAGTGATGGGGTCACTCTGTGGGACTGGGAGATTGATGTGGTCACTCTGTGGGGCTGGGACAGTGATGGGGTCACTCTATGGGACTGGGAGATTGATGGGGTCACTCTGTGGGGCTGGGTCAGTGATGGGGTCTCTCTATGGGACTGGGAGATTGATGGGGTCACTCTGTGGGACTGGGAGGGTGATGGGGTCACTCTGTGGGACTGGTTCAGTGATAGGATCACTCTCTGGGACTGGGAGATTGATGGGGTCACTCTGTGGGACTGGGAGGTTGATGGGGTCACTCTGTGGGACTGGGTCAGTGATGGGGTCACTCTATGGGACTGGGAGATTGATGGGGTCACTCTGTGGGACTGGGAGGGTGATGGGGTCACTCTGTAGGTCTGGGAGATTGATGGGGTCACTCTGTGGGACTGGTTCAGAGATAGGGTCACTCTGTGGGAATGGGAGGTTGTTGGGGTCACTGTGGGACTGGGTCAGTGATGGGGTCACTATGGGACTGGGAGGTTGATGGGGTCACTCTGTGGGTCTGGGAGGTTGATGGGGTAACTCTGTGGGGCTGAGTCAGTGATGGGGTCACTCTGTGGGACTGGGTCAGTTATGGGGTCACTCTGTGTGACTGGGAGGGTGATGGGGTCACTCTGTAGGTCTGGGAGATTGATGGGGTCACTCTGTGGGACTGGTTCAGAGATAGGGTCACTCTGTGGGAATGGGAGGTTGATGGGGTCACACTGTGGGTCTGGGTCAGTGATGGGGACACTCTGTGGGACTGGGTCAGTGATGGGTTCACTCTGTGGGACTCGGAGATTGATGGGGTCACTCTGTGGGACTGGGAGGTTGATGGGGTCACTCTGTGGGTCTGGGTCAGTGATGGGGTCACTCTGTGGGACTGGGTCAGTGATGGGTTCACTCTGTGGGACTGGGAGCGTGATGGGGTCACTCTGTAGGTCTGGGAGATTGATGGGGTCACTCTGTGGGACTGGTTCAGAGATAGGGCCACTCTGTGGGAATGGGAGGTTGATGGGGTCACTCTGTGGGTCTGGGTCAGTGATGGGGTCCCTCTGTGGGGCTGGGTCAGTGATGGGGACACTCTGTGGGACTGGGTCAGTGATGGGGTCACTCTGTGGGTCTGGGAGATTAATGGGGTCACTCTGTGGGGCTGAGTCAGTGATAGGGTTACTCTGTGGGACTGGTAGGTTGATGGGGTCACTCTGTGGGTCTGGGTCAGCGATGGGGAAACTGTGGGACTGGGTCTGTGATGGGGTAATTCTGTGGGACTGGGACAGTGATGGGGTAATTCTGTGGGGCTGGGTTAGTGATGGGGTCACTCTGTGGGACTGGGAGATTGATGGGGTCACTCTGTGGGACTGGTTCAGAGATAGGGTCACTCTGTGGGAATGGGAGGTTGATGGGGTCACTCTGTGGGTCTGGGTCAGTGATGGGGTCACTCTGTGGGACTGGGTCAGTGATGTGTTCACTCTGTGGGTCTGGGAGATTGATGGGGTCACTCTGTGGGACTGGGAGGGTGTTGGGGTCACTCTGTGGGACTGGGTCAGTGATGGGGTCACTATGGGACTGGGAGGTTGATGGGGTCACTCTGTGGGACTGGGAGGTTGATGGCGTAACTCTGTGGGGCTGAGTCAGTGATGGGGTCATTCTGTGGGACTGGGTCAGTGATGGGGTCACTCTGTGGGACTGGGACAGTGATGGGGTCACTCTGTGGGACTGGGTCAGTGATGGGGTCACTGTGTGACTGGGAGGTTGATGGGGACACTCTGTGGGACTGGATCAGTGATGGGGTCACTCTGTGTGTCTGGGTCAGTGATGGGGTCACTCTATGGGACTGGGACAGTGATGGGGTCACTCTGTGCGACTGGGTCAGTGATGGGGTCACTCTGTGGGACTGGGAGGTTGATGGGGACACTCTGTGGGACTGGATCAGTGATGGGGTCACTCTGTGGGTCTGGGTCAGTGATGGGGTCACTCTGTGGGACTGGGTCAGTGATGGGGTCCCTCTGTGGGGCTGGGTCAGTGATGGGGACACTCTGTGGGACTGGGTCAGTGATGGGGTCACTCTGTGGGACTGGTTCAGTGATGGGGTCACTCTGTGGGTCTGGGTGAGTGATGGGGACATTGCTGGACTGGGTCAGTGATGGGGTCACTCTGTGGGTCTGGGTCAGCGATGGGGACATTGCGGGACTGGGAGGTTGATGGGGTCACTCTGTGGGACTGGGAGGTTGATGGGGTCACTCTGTGGGACTGGGTCAGTGATGGGGTCACTCTGTGGGACTGGGTCAGCGATGGGGTCACTCTGTGGGACTGGGTCAGTGATGGGGTCACTCTGTTGGACTGGGACAGTCATGGGGTCACTCTGTGGGACTGGGTCAGTGATGGGGTCACTCTGTGGGACTGGGACAGTGATGGGGTCACTCTTTGGGACTGGATCAGTGATGGGGTCACTCTGTGGGTCTGGGTCAGTGATGGGGTCACTCTGGGACTGGGTCAGTGATGGGGTCCCTCTGTGGGGCTGGGTCAGTGATGGGGACACTCTGTGGGACTGGGTCAGTGATGGGGTCACTCTGTGGGTCTGGGAGATTAATGGGGTCACTCTGTGGTGCTGAATCAGTGATAGGATTACTCTGTGGGACTGGGAGGTTGATGGGGTCACTCAGTGGGTCTGGTTCAGCGATGGGGAAACTGTGGGACTGGGTCTGTGATGGGGTAATTCTGTGGGACTGGGACAGTGATGGGGTAATTCTGTGGGGCTGGGACAGTGATGGGGTCACTCTCTGGGACTGGGACGGTGATGGGGTCTCTCTGTAGGTTTGGGAGATTGATGGGGTCACTCTGTGGGACTGGCAGACTGATGGGGTCACTCTGTGGGACTGGGAGGGTGTTGGGGTCACTCTGTGGGACTGGGTCAGTGATGGGGTCACTCTGTGGGACTGGGAGGGTGATGGGGTCACTCTGTGGGACTGGGACGGTGATGGGGTCACTCTGTAGGTTTGGGAGATTGATGGGGTCACTCTGTGGGACTGGCAGATTGATGGGGTCACTCTGTGGGACTGGGAGGGTGTTGGGGTCACTCTGTGGGACTGGGTCAGTGATGGGGTCACTCTGTGGGTCTGGGAGGGTGATGGGGTCACTCTGTGGGACTGGATCAGTGATGGGGTCACTCTGTGGGACTGGGTCAGTGATGCGGTCACTCTGTGGGGCTGGGTCAGTGATGGGGTCACTCTGTGGGACTGGGAGATTGATGGGGTCTCTCTGTGGGACTGGGAGGGTGATGGGGTCACTCTGTGGGACTGGTTCAGTGATAGGGTCACTCTGTGGGACTGGGAGATTGATGGGGTCACTCTGTGGGACTGGGAGGTTGATGGTGTCACTCTGTGGGACTGGGTCAGTGATGGGGTCACTCTATTGGACTGGGAGATTGATGGGGTCACTCTGTAGGTCTGGGAGATTGATGGGGTCACTCTGTGGGATTGGGAGATTGATGGGGTCACTCTGTAGGTCTGGGAGATTGATGGGGTCACTCTGTGGGACTGGTTCAGAGATAGGGTCACTCTGTGGGAATGGGAGGTTGATGGGGTCACTCTGTGGGTCTGGGTCAGTGATGGGGTCAGTCTGTGGGACTGGGTCAGTGATGGGTTTACTCTGTTGGACTCGGAGGGTGATGGGGTCACTCTGTGGGGCTGGGTCAGTGATGGGGTCACTCTGTGGGACTGGGAGGTTGATGGGGTCACTCTGTGGGACTGGGTCAGTAATGGGGTCCCTCTGTGGGGCTGGGAGGGTGATGGGGACACTCTGTGGGACAGGGTCAGTCATGGGGTCTCTCTATGGGTCTGGGAGATTAATGGGGTCACTCTGTGGGACTGGGAGGTTGATGGGGTCACTCTGTGGGTCTGGGTCAGCGATGGGGAAACTGTGGGACTGGGTCTGTGATGGGGTAATTCTCATGGGACTGGGACAGTGATGGGGTAATTCTGTGGGGCTGGGTTAGTGATGGGGTCACTCTGTGGGACTGGGAGGTTGATGGGGTCACTCTGTGGGACTGGTTCAGTGATGGGGTCACTCTGTGGGACTGGGTCAGCGATGGGGTCACTCTGTGGGACTGGGAGGTTGATGGGGTCACTCTGTGGGGCTGGGTCAGTGATGGAGTCACTCTATGGGACTGGGTCAGTGATGGGGTCACTCTGTGGGACTGGGAGGGTGATGGGGTCACTCTGTGGAACTGGATCAGTGATGTGGTTACTCTGTGGGACTGGGAGGGTGATGGGGTCACTCTGTGGGACTGGGTCAGTGATGGGGTCACTCTGTGGGACTGGGAGGGTGATGGGGTCACTCTGTGGGACTGGGTCAGTGATGGGGTCACTCTGTGGGACTGGGAGATTGATGGGGTCACTCTGTGGGTCTGGGTCAGTGATGGGGTCACTCTGTGGGACTGGGAGAGTGATGGGGTCACTCTGTGGGACTGGGTCAGTGATGGGGTCACTCTGCGGGACTGGGTCAGTGATGGGGTCACTCTGTGGGACTGTGTCAGTGATGGGGTCACTCTGTGGGACTGGGAGGTTGATGGGGTCACTCTGTGGGGCTGGGTCAGTGATGGAGTCACTCTATGGGACTGGGTCGGTGATGGGGTCACTCTGTGGGACTGGGAGGGTGATGGGGTCACTCTGTGGAACTGGATCAGTGATGTGGTTACTCTGTGGGACTGGGAGGGTGATGGGGTCACTCTGTGGGACTGGGTCAGTGATGGGGTCACTCTGTGGGACTGGGAGGGTGATGGGGTCACTCTGTGGGACTGGGTCAGTGATGGGGTCACTCTGTGGGACTGGGAGATTGATGGGGTCACTCTGTGGGTCTGGGTCAGTGATGGGGTCACTCTGTGGGACTGGGAGTGTGATGGGGACACTCTGTGGGACTGGGTCAGTGATGGGGTCACTCTGTGAGACTGGGAGATTGATGGGGTCACTCTGTGGGTCTGGGTCAGTGATGGGGTCACTCTATGGGGCTGGGTCAGTGATGGGGTCACTCTGTGGGACCTGGAGGGTGATGGGGTCACTCTGTGGAACTGGATCAGTGATGTGGTCACTCTGTGGGACTGGGAGGTTGATGGGGTCACTCTGTGGGACTGGGTCAGTGATGGGGTCACTGTGGGACTGGGAGGGTGATGGGGTCACTCTGTGGGACTGGGTCAATGATGGGGTCACTCTGTGGGACTGGGAGTGTGATGGGGACACTCTGTGGGACTGGGTCAGTGATGGGGTCACTCTGTGAGACTGGGAGATTGATGGGGTCACTCTGTGGGTCTGGGTCAGTGATGGGGTCACTCTATGGGACTGGGTCAGTGATGGGGTCACTCTGTGGGACCTGGAGTGTGATGGGGTCACTCTGTGGGACTGGGTCAGTGATGGGGTCACTGTGGGACTGGGAGGGTGATGGGGTCACTCTGTGGGACTGGGTCAGTGATGGGGTCACTCTGTGGGACTGGGAGATTGATGGGGTCACTCTGTGGGTCTGGGTCAGTGATGGTGGCACTCTGTGGGACTGGTTCAGTGATGGGGTCACTCTGTGGGGCTGGGTCAGTGATGGTGACACTCTATGGGACTGGGTCATTGATGGGGTCACTCTGTGGGGCTGGGTCAGTGATGGGGTCACTCTGTGGGACTGGGTCAGTGATGGGGTCACTCTGTGGGACTGGGAGGGTGATGGGGTCACTCTGTGGGGCTGGGTCAGTGATGGGGACACTGTGGGACTGGGTCAGTGATGGGGTCAATCTGTGGGACTGGGTCAGTGATGGGGTCACTCTGTGGGACTGGGAGGTTGATGGGGTCACTCTGTGGGGCTGGGTCAGTGATGGGGACACTGTGGGACTGGGTCATTGATGGGGTCACTGTGGGACTGGATCAGTGATGGGGTCACTCTGTGGGACTGGGAGTTTGATGGGGTCACTCTGTGGGACTGGTTCAGTGATGGGGTCACTCTGTGGTACTGGTTCAGTGATGGGGTCACTCTGTGGGTCTGGGTCAGTGATGGAGTCACTCTATGGGACTGGGTCAGAGATGGGGTCACTGTGGGACTGGATCTGTGATGGGGTCACTCTGTGGGACTGGTTCAGTGATGGGGTCACTCTGTGGGTCTGGGAGGTTGATGGGGTCACTATGTGGGACTGGGTCAGTGATGGGGTCACTCTGTGGGTCTGGGAGGTTGATGGGGTCACTCTGTGGGACTGGGTCAGTGATGGGGTCACTCTGTGGGGCTGGGTCAGTGATGGGGTCACTCTGTGGGACTGGGAGATTGATGTGGTCACTCTGTGGGGCTGGGACAGTGATGGGGTCACTCTATGGGACTGGGAGATTGATGGGGTCACTCTGTGGGGCTGGGTCAGTGATGGGGTCTCTCTATGGGACTGGGAGATTGATGGGGTCACTCTGTGGGACTGGGAGGGTGATGGGGTCACTCTGTGGGACTGGTTCAGTGATAGGATCACTCTCTGGGACTGGGAGATTGATGGGGTCACTCTGTGGGACTGGGAGGTTGATGGGGTCACTCTGTGGGACTGGGTCAGTGATGGGGTCACTCTATGGGACTGGGAGATTGATGGGGTCACTCTGTGGGACTGGGAGGGTGATGGGGTCACTCTGTAGGTCTGGGAGATTGATGGGGTCACTCTGTGGGACTGGTTCAGAGATAGGGTCACTCTGTGGGAATGGGAGGTTGTTGGGGTCACTGTGGGACTGGGTCAGTGATGGGGTCACTATGGGACTGGGAGGTTGATGGGGTCACTCTGTGGGTCTGGGAGGTTGATGGGGTAACTCTGTGGGGCTGAGTCAGTGATGGGGTCACTCTGTGGGACTGGGTCAGTTATGGGGTCACTCTGTGTGACTGGGAGGGTGATGGGGTCACTCTGTAGGTCTGGGAGATTGATGGGGTCACTCTGTGGGACTGGTTCAGAGATAGGGTCACTCTGTGGGAATGGGAGGTTGATGGGGTCACACTGTGGGTCTGGGTCAGTGATGGGGACACTCTGTGGGACTGGGTCAGTGATGGGTTCACTCTGTGGGACTGGGAGATTGATGGGGTCACTCTGTGGGACTGGGAGGTTGATGGGGTCACTCTGTGGGTCTGGGTCAGTGATGGGGTCACTCTGTGGGACTGGGTCAGTGATGGGTTCACTCTGTGGGACTGGGAGCGTGATGGGGTCACTCTGTAGGTCTGGGAGATTGATGGGGTCACTCTGTGGGACTGGTTCAGAGATAGGGCCACTCTGTGGGAATGGGAGGTTGATGGGGTCACTCTGTGGGTCTGGGTCAGTGATGGGGTCCCTCTGTGGGGCTGGGTCAGTGATGGGGACACTCTGTGGGACTGGGTCAGTGATGGGGTCACTCTGTGGGTCTGGGAGATTAATGGGGTCACTCTGTGGGGCTGAGTCAGTGATAGGGTTACTCTGTGGGACTGGTAGGTTGATGGGGTCACTCTGTGGGTCTGGGTCAGCGATGGGGAAACTGTGGGACTGGGTCTGTGATGGGGTAATTCTGTGGGACTGGGACAGTGATGGGGTAATTCTGTGGGGCTGGGTTAGTGATGGGGTCACTCTGTGGGACTGGGAGATTGATGGGGTCACTCTGTGGGACTGGTTCAGAGATAGGGTCACTCTGTGGGAATGGGAGGTTGATGGGGTCACTCTGTGGGTCTGGGTCAGTGATGGGGTCACTCTGTGGGACTGGGTCAGTGATGTGTTCACTCTGTGGGTCTGGGAGATTGATGGGGTCACTCTGTGGGACTGGGAGGGTGTTGGGGTCACTCTGTGGGACTGGGTCAGTGATGGGGTCACTATGGGACTGGGAGGTTGATGGGGTCACTCTGTGGGACTGGGAGGTTGATGGCGTAACTCTGTGGGGCTGAGTCAGTGATGGGGTCATTCTGTGGGACTGGGTCAGTGATGGGGTCACTCTGTGGGACTGGGACAGTGATGGGGTCACTCTGTGGGACTGGGTCAGTGATGGGGTCACTGTGTGACTGGGAGGTTGATGGGGACACTCTGTGGGACTGGATCAGTGATGGGGTCACTCTGTGTGTCTGGGTCAGTGATGGGGTCACTCTATGGGACTGGGACAGTGATGGGGTCACTCTGTGCGACTGGGTCAGTGATGGGGTCACTCTGTGGGACTGGGAGGTTGATGGGGACACTCTGTGGGACTGGATCAGTGATGGGGTCACTCTGTGGGTCTGGGTCAGTGATGGGGTCACTCTGTGGGACTGGGTCAGTGATGGGGTCCCTCTGTGGGGCTGGGTCAGTGATGGGGACACTCTGTGGGACTGGGTCAGTGATGGGGTCACTCTGTGGGACTGGTTCAGTGATGGGGTCACTCTGTGGGTCTGGGTGAGTGATGGGGACATTG
Source organism: Hemitrygon akajei (assembly GCF_048418815.1). Lineage (NCBI taxonomy): Eukaryota > Metazoa > Chordata > Chondrichthyes > Myliobatiformes > Dasyatidae > Hemitrygon > Hemitrygon akajei. The sequence goes on from NC_133139.1 coordinate 72,643,050, forward strand.
CTGGACTGGGTCAGTGATGGGGTCACTCTGTGGGTCTGGGTCAGCGATGGGGACATTGCGGGACTGGGAGGTTGATGGGGTCACTCTGTGGGACTGGGAGGTTGATGGGGTCACTCTGTGGGACTGGGTCAGTGATGGGGTCACTCTGTGGGACTGGGTCAGCGATGGGGTCACTCTGTGGGACTGGGTCAGTGATGGGGTCACTCTGTTGGACTGGGACAGTCATGGGGTCACTCTGTGGGACTGGGTCAGTGATGGGGTCACTCTGTGGGACTGGGACAGTGATGGGGTCACTCTTTGGGACTGGATCAGTGATGGGGTCACTCTGTGGGTCTGGGTCAGTGATGGGGTCACTCTGGGACTGGGTCAGTGATGGGGTCCCTCTGTGGGGCTGGGTCAGTGATGGGGACACTCTGTGGGACTGGGTCAGTGATGGGGTCACTCTGTGGGTCTGGGAGATTAATGGGGTCACTCTGTGGTGCTGAATCAGTGATAGGATTACTCTGTGGGACTGGGAGGTTGATGGGGTCACTCAGTGGGTCTGGTTCAGCGATGGGGAAACTGTGGGACTGGGTCTGTGATGGGGTAATTCTGTGGGACTGGGACAGTGATGGGGTAATTCTGTGGGGCTGGGACAGTGATGGGGTCACTCTCTGGGACTGGGACGGTGATGGGGTCTCTCTGTAGGTTTGGGAGATTGATGGGGTCACTCTGTGGGACTGGCAGACTGATGGGGTCACTCTGTGGGACTGGGAGGGTGTTGGGGTCACTCTGTGGGACTGGGTCAGTGATGGGGTCACTCTGTGGGACTGGGAGGGTGATGGGGTCACTCTGTGGGACTGGGACGGTGATGGGGTCACTCTGTAGGTTTGGGAGATTGATGGGGTCACTCTGTGGGACTGGCAGATTGATGGGGTCACTCTGTGGGACTGGGAGGGTGTTGGGGTCACTCTGTGGGACTGGGTCAGTGATGGGGTCACTCTGTGGGTCTGGGAGGGTGATGGGGTCACTCTGTGGGACTGGATCAGTGATGGGGTCACTCTGTGGGACTGGGTCAGTGATGCGGTCACTCTGTGGGGCTGGGTCAGTGATGGGGTCACTCTGTGGGACTGGGAGATTGATGGGGTCTCTCTGTGGGACTGGGAGGGTGATGGGGTCACTCTGTGGGACTGGTTCAGTGATAGGGTCACTCTGTGGGACTGGGAGATTGATGGGGTCACTCTGTGGGACTGGGAGGTTGATGGTGTCACTCTGTGGGACTGGGTCAGTGATGGGGTCACTCTATTGGACTGGGAGATTGATGGGGTCACTCTGTAGGTCTGGGAGATTGATGGGGTCACTCTGTGGGATTGGGAGATTGATGGGGTCACTCTGTAGGTCTGGGAGATTGATGGGGTCACTCTGTGGGACTGGTTCAGAGATAGGGTCACTCTGTGGGAATGGGAGGTTGATGGGGTCACTCTGTGGGTCTGGGTCAGTGATGGGGTCAGTCTGTGGGACTGGGTCAGTGATGGGTTTACTCTGTTGGACTCGGAGGGTGATGGGGTCACTCTGTGGGGCTGGGTCAGTGATGGGGTCACTCTGTGGGACTGGGAGGTTGATGGGGTCACTCTGTGGGACTGGGTCAGTAATGGGGTCCCTCTGTGGGGCTGGGAGGGTGATGGGGACACTCTGTGGGACAGGGTCAGTCATGGGGTCTCTCTATGGGTCTGGGAGATTAATGGGGTCACTCTGTGGGACTGGGAGGTTGATGGGGTCACTCTGTGGGTCTGGGTCAGCGATGGGGAAACTGTGGGACTGGGTCTGTGATGGGGTAATTCTCATGGGACTGGGACAGTGATGGGGTAATTCTGTGGGGCTGGGTTAGTGATGGGGTCACTCTGTGGGACTGGGAGGTTGATGGGGTCACTCTGTGGGACTGGTTCAGTGATGGGGTCACTCTGTGGGACTGGGTCAGCGATGGGGTCACTCTGTGGGACTGGGAGGTTGATGGGGTCACTCTGTGGGGCTGGGTCAGTGATGGAGTCACTCTATGGGACTGGGTCAGTGATGGGGTCACTCTGTGGGACTGGGAGGGTGATGGGGTCACTCTGTGGAACTGGATCAGTGATGTGGTTACTCTGTGGGACTGGGAGGGTGATGGGGTCACTCTGTGGGACTGGGTCAGTGATGGGGTCACTCTGTGGGACTGGGAGGGTGATGGGGTCACTCTGTGGGACTGGGTCAGTGATGGGGTCACTCTGTGGGACTGGGAGATTGATGGGGTCACTCTGTGGGTCTGGGTCAGTGATGGGGTCACTCTGTGGGACTGGGAGAGTGATGGGGTCACTCTGTGGGACTGGGTCAGTGATGGGGTCACTCTGCGGGACTGGGTCAGTGATGGGGTCACTCTGTGGGACTGTGTCAGTGATGGGGTCACTCTGTGGGACTGGGAGGTTGATGGGGTCACTCTGTGGGGCTGGGTCAGTGATGGAGTCACTCTATGGGACTGGGTCGGTGATGGGGTCACTCTGTGGGACTGGGAGGGTGATGGGGTCACTCTGTGGAACTGGATCAGTGATGTGGTTACTCTGTGGGACTGGGAGGGTGATGGGGTCACTCTGTGGGACTGGGTCAGTGATGGGGTCACTCTGTGGGACTGGGAGGGTGATGGGGTCACTCTGTGGGACTGGGTCAGTGATGGGGTCACTCTGTGGGACTGGGAGATTGATGGGGTCACTCTGTGGGTCTGGGTCAGTGATGGGGTCACTCTGTGGGACTGGGAGTGTGATGGGGACACTCTGTGGGACTGGGTCAGTGATGGGGTCACTCTGTGAGACTGGGAGATTGATGGGGTCACTCTGTGGGTCTGGGTCAGTGATGGGGTCACTCTATGGGGCTGGGTCAGTGATGGGGTCACTCTGTGGGACCTGGAGGGTGATGGGGTCACTCTGTGGAACTGGATCAGTGATGTGGTCACTCTGTGGGACTGGGAGGTTGATGGGGTCACTCTGTGGGACTGGGTCAGTGATGGGGTCACTGTGGGACTGGGAGGGTGATGGGGTCACTCTGTGGGACTGGGTCAATGATGGGGTCACTCTGTGGGACTGGGAGATTGATGGGGTCACTCTGTGGGTCTGGGTCAGTGATGGTGGCACTCTGTGGGACTGGTTCAGTGATGGGGTCACTCTGTGGGGCTGGGTCAGTGATGGTAACACTCTATGGGACTGGGTCATTGATGGGGTCACTCTGTGGGGCTGGGTCAGTGATGGGGTCACTCTGTGGGACTGGGTCAGTGATGGGGTCACTCTGTGGGACTGGGAGGGTGATGGGGTCACTCTGTGGGGCTGGGTCAGTGATGGGGACACTGTGGGACTGGGTCAGTGATGGGGTCAATCTGTGGGACTGGGTCAGTGATGGGGTCACTCTGTGGGACTGGGAGGGTGATGGGGTCACTCTGTGGGGCTGGGTCATTGATGGGGTCACTGTGGGACTGGATCAGTGATGGGGTCACTCTGTGGGACTGGGAGTTTGATGGGGTCACTCTGTGGGACTGGGTCAGTGATGGGGTCACTCTGTGGTACTGGTTCAGTGATGGGGTCACTCTGTGGGTCTGGGTCAGTGATGGAGTCACTCTATGGGACTGGGTCAGAGATGGGGTCACTGTGGGACTGGATCTGTGATGGGGTCACTCTGTGGGACTGGTTCAGTGATGGGGTCACTCTGTGGGTCTGGGAGGTTGATAGGGTCACTCTGTGGGACTGGGTCAGTGATGGGGTCACTCTGTGGGTCTGGGAGGTTGATGGGGTCACTCTGTGGGACTGGGTCAGTGATGGGGTCACTCTGTGGGGCTGGGTCAGTGATGGGGTCACTGTGTGGGACTGGGAGATTGATGTGGTCACTCTGTGGGGCTGGGACAGTGATGGGGTCACTCTATGGGACTGGGAGATTGATGGGGTCACTCTGTGGGGCTGGGTCAGTGATGGGGTCTCTCTATGGGACTGGGAGATTGATGGGGTCACTCTGTGGGACTGGGAGGGTGATGGCGTCACTCTGTGGGACTGGTTCAGTGATAGGATCACTCTCTGGGACTGGGAGATTGATGGGGTCACTCTGTGGGACTGGGTCAGTGATGGGGTCACTCTGTGGGACTGGGAGGTTGATGGGGTAACTCTGTGGGGCTGAGTCAGTGATGGGATCACTCTGTGGGACTGGATCAGTGATGGGGTCACTCTGTGGGACTGGGAGGGTGATGGGGTCACTCTGTAGGTTTGGGAGATTGATGGGGTCACTCTGTGGGACTGGTTCAGAGATAGGGTCACTCTGTGGGAATGGGAGGTTGATGGGGTCACTCTGTGGGGCTGGGTCAGTGATGGGGTCACTCTATTGGACTGGGAGATTGATGGGGTCACTCTGTGGGACTGGCAGGGTGATGGGGTCACTCTGTGGGACTGGGTCAGTGATGGGGTCACTATGGGACTGGGAGGTTGATGGGGTCACTCTGTGGGTCTGGGAGGTTGATGGGGTAACTCTGTGGGGCTGAGTCAGTGATGAGGTCACTCTGAGGGACTGGGAGGGTGATGGGGTCACTCTGTAGGTCTGGGAGATTGATGGGGTCACTCTGTGGGGCTGGGTCAGTGATGGGGTCTCTCTATGGGACTGGGAGATTGATGGGGTCACTCTGTGGGACTGGGAGGTTGATGGGGTAACTCTGTGGGGCTGAGTCAGTGATGGGATCACTCTGTGGGACTGGGTCAGTGATGGGGTCACTCTGTGGGACTGGGAGGGTGATGGGGTCACTCTGTAGGTCTGGGAGATTGATGGGGTCACTCTGTGGGACTGGTTCAGAGATAGGGTCACTCTGTGGGAATGGGAGGTTGATGGGGTCACTCTGTGGGGCTGGGTCAGTGATGGGGTCACTCAATGGGACTGGGAGATTGATGGGGTCACTCTGTGGGACTGGGAGGGTGTTGGGGTCACTCTGTGGGACTGGGTCAGTGATGGGGTCACTATGGGACTGGGAGGTTGATGGGGTCACTCTGTGGGTCTGGGAGGTTGATGGGGTAACTGTGGGGCTGAGTCAGTGATGGGGTCACTCTGTGGGACTGGGTCAGTTATGGGGTCACTTTGTGGGACTGGGAGGGTGATGGGGTCACTCTGTAGGTCTGGGAGATTGATGGGGTCACTCTGTGGGACTGGTTCAGAGATAGGGTCACTCTGTGGGAATGGGAGGTTGATGGGGTCACTCTGTGGGTCTGGGTCAGTGATGGGGTCACTCTGTGGGACTGGGTCAGTGATGGGTTCACTCTGTGGGACTGGGAGATTGATGGGGTCAGTCTGTGGGACTGGGAGGGTGTTGGGATCACTCTGTGGGACTGGGTCAGTGATGGGGTCACTATGGGACTGGGAGGTTGATGGGGTCACTCTGTGGGACTGGGTCAGTGATGGGGTCACTCTGTCGGACTGGGAGGGTGATGGGGTCACTCTGTGGGACTGGGTCAGTGATGGGGTCACTCTGTGGGACTGGGAGGGCGATGGGGTTACTCTGTGGGACTGGGTCAGTGATGGGGTCACTCTGTGGGACTGGGTCAGCGATGGAGTCACTCTGTGGGACTGGGAGGTTGATGGGGTCACTCTGTGGGACTGGGAGGGTGATGGGGTCACTCTGTGGGACTGGGTCAGTGATGGGGTCACTCTGTGGGACTGGGAGGGTGATGGGGTCACTCTGTGGGTCTGGGTCAGTGATGGGGGTCACTGTGGGACTGGGTCAGTGATGGGGTAACTCTGTGGGACTGGGTCAGTGATGGAGTCACTCTGTGGGAATGGGAGGTTGATGGGGTCACTCTGTGGGACTGGGAGGGTGATGGGGTCACTCTGTGGGACTGGGTCAGTGATGGGGTCACTCTGTGGGACTGGGTTAGTGATGGGGTCACTCTGTGGGTCTGGGAGGTTGATGGGGTCACTCTGTGGGACTGGGAGATTGATGGGGTCACACTGTGGGTCTGGGTCAGTGATGGGGTCACTCTGTGGGACTGGGAGGGTGATGGGGTCACTCTGTGGGGCTGGGTCAGTGATGGGGACACTGTGGGACTGGGTCATTGATGGGGTCACCCTGTGGGGCTGGGTCAGTGATGGGATCACTGTGGGACTGGGTCTGTGATGGGGTAATTCTCATGGGACTGGGACAGTGATGGGGTAATTCTGTGGGGCTGGGTTAGTGATGGGGTCACTCTGTGGGACTGGGAGGTTGATGGGGTCACTCTGTGGGACTGGTTCAGTGATGGGGTCACTCTGTGGGACTGGGTCAGTGATGGGGTCACTGTGGGACTGGGAGGGTGATGGGGTCACTCTGTGGAACTGGATCAGTGATGTGGTTACTCTGTGGGACTGGGAGGGTGTTGGGGTCACTGTGTGGGACTGGGTCAGTGATGGGGTCACTCTGTGGGACTGGGAGGGTGATGGGGTCACTCTGTGGGACTGGGTCAGTGATGGGGTCACTCTGTGGGACAGGGAGATTGATGGGGTCACTCTGTGGGTCTGGGTCAGTGATGGGGTCACTCTGTGGGACTGGGAGGGTGATGGGGTCACTCTGTGGGACTGGGTCAGTGATGGGGTCACTCTGCGGGACTGGGTCAGTGATGGGGTCACTCTGTGGGACTGTGTCAGTGATGGGGTCACTCTGTGGGACTGGGAGGTTGATGGGGTCACTCTGTGGGACTGGTTCAGTGATGGGGTCACTCTGTGGGACTGGGTCAGTGATGGGGTCATTCTGTGGGACTGGGAGGTTGATGGGGTCACTCTGTGGGGCTGGGTCAGTGATGGAGTCACTCTATGGGACTGGGTCGGTGATGGGGTCACTCTGTGGGACTGGGAGGGTGATGGGGTCACTCTGTGGAACTGGATCAGTGATGTGGTTACTCTGTGGGACTGGGAGGGTGATGGGGTCACTCTGTGGGACTGGGAGGGTGATGGGGTCACTCTGTGGGACTGGGTCAGTGATGGGGTCACTCTGTGAGACTGGGAGTGTGATGGGGACACTCTGTGGGACTGGGTCAGTGATGGGGTCCCTCTGTGAGACTGGGAGATTGATGGGGTCACTCTGTGGGTCTGGGTCAGTGATGGGGTCACTCAATGGGACTGGGTCAGTGATGGGGTCACTCTGTGGGACCTGGAGGGTGATGGGGTCACTCTGTGGAACTGGATCAGTGATGTGGTCACTCTGTGGGACTGGGAGGTTGATGGGGTCACTCTGTGGGACTGGGTCAGTGATGGGGTCACTGTGGGACTGGGAGGGTGATGGGGTCACTCTGTGGGACTGGGTCAGTGATGGGGTCACTCTGTGGGACTGGGAGATTGATGGGGTCACTCTGTGGGTCTGGGTCAGTGATGGTGGCACTCTGTGGGACTGGTTCAGTGATGGGGTCACTCTGTGGGGCTGGGTCAGTGATGGTGACACTCTATGGGACTGGGTCATTGATGGGGTCACTCTGTGGGGCTGGGTCAGTGATGGGGTCACTCTGTGGGACTGGGTCAGTGATGGGGTCACTCTGTGGGACTGGGAGGGTGATGGGGTCACTCTGTGGGGCTGGGTCAGTGATGGGGACACTGTGGAACTGGGTCAGTGATGGGGTCAATCTGTGGGACTGGGTCAGTGATGGGGTCACTCTGTGGGACTGGGAGGGTGATGGGGTCACTCTGTGGGGCTGGGTCAGTGATGGGGACACTGTGGGACTGGGTCATTGATGGGGTCACTGTGGGACTGGATCAGTGATGGGGTCACTCTGTGGGACTGGGTCAGTGATGGGGTCACTCTGTGGGTCTGGGAGGTTGATGGGGTCACTCTGTGGGACTGGGTCAGTGATGGGGTCACTCTGTGGGGCTGGGTCAGTGATGGGGTCACTCTGTGGGACTGGGAGATTGATGTGGTCACTCTGTGGGGCTGGGACAGTGATGGGGTCACTCTATGGGACTGGGAGATTGATGGGGTCACTCTGTGGGTCTGGGTCAGTGATGGGGTCACTCTGTGGGACTGGGAGGGTGATGGGGTCACTCTGTGGGACTGGGTCAGTGATGGGGTCACTCTGCGGGACTGGGTCAGTGATGGGGTCACTCTGTGGGTCTGTGTCAGTGATGGGGTCACTCTGTGGGACTGGGAGGTTGATGGGGTCACTCTGTGGGACTGGTTCAGTGATGGGGTCACTCTGTGGGACTGGGTCAGTGATGGGGTCATTCTGTGGGACTGGGAGGTTGATGGGGTCACTCTGTGGGGCTGGGTCAGTGATGGAGTCACTCTATGGGACTGGGTCGGTGATGGGGTCACTCTGTGGGACTGGGAGGGTGATGGGGTCACTCTGTGGAACTGGATCAGTGATGTGGTTACTCTGTGGGACTGGGAGGGTGATGGGGTCACTCTGTGGGACTGGGTCAGTGATGGGGTCACTCTGTGGGACTGGGAGGGTGATGGGGTCACTCTGTGGGACTGGGTCAGTGATGGGGTCACTCTGTGGGACTGGGAGATTGATGGGGTCACTCTGTGGGTCTGGGTCAGTGATGGGGTCACTCTGTGGGACTGGGAGGTTGATGCGGTCACTCTGTGGGACTGGGTCAGTGATGGGGTCACTCTGTGAGACTGGGAGATTGATGGGGTCACTCTGTGGGTCTGGGTCAGTGATGGGGTCACTCTATGTGACTGGGTCAGTGATGGGGTCACTCTGTGGGACCTGGAGGGTGATGGGGTCACTGTGGGACTGGGAGGGTGATGGTGTCACTCTGTGGAACTGGATCAGTGATGTGGTCACTCTGTGGGACTGGGAGGTTGATGGGGTCACTCTGTGGGACTGGGTCAGTGATGGGGTCACTGTGGGACTGGGAGGGTGATGGGGTCACTCTGTGGGACTGGGTCAGTGATGGGGTCACTCTGTGGGACTGGGAGATTGATGGGGTCACTCTGTGGGTCTGGGTCAGTGATGGTGGCACTCTGTGGGACTGGTTCAGTGATGGGGTCACTCTGTGGGGCTGGGTCAGTGATGGTGACACTCTATGGGACTGGGTCATTGATGGGGTAATTCTGTGGGGCTGGGTCAGTGATGGGTCACTCTGTGGGACTGGGAGTTTGATGGGGTCACTCTGTGGGACTGGTTCAGTGATGGGGTCACTCTGTGGTACTGGTTCAGTGATGGGGTCACTCTGTGGGTCTGGGTCAGTGATGGAGTCACTCTATGGGACTGGGTCAGAGATGGGGTCACTGTGGGACTGGATCTGTGATGGGGTCACTCTGTGGGACTGGTTCAGTGATGGGGTCACTCTGTGGGTCTGGGAGGTTGATGGGGTCACTCTGTGGGACTGGGTCAGTGATGGGGTCACTCTGTGGGTATGGGAGTTTGATGGGGTCACTCTGTGGGACTGGGTCAGTGATGGGGTCACTCTGTGGGGCTGGGTCAGTGATGGGGTCACTCTGTGGGACTGGGAGATTGATGTGGTCACTCTGTGGGGCTGGGACAGTGATGGGGTCACTCTATGGGACTGGGAGATTGATGGGGTCACTCTGTGGGACTGGGAGGGTGATGGGGTCACTCTGTGGGACTGGTTCAGTGATATGATCACTCTCTGGGACTGGGAGATTGATGGGGTTACTCTGTGGGACTGGGTCAGTGATGGGGTCTCTCTGTGGGTCTGGGAGGTTGATGGGGTCACTCTGTAGGTCTGGGAGATTGATGGGGTCACTCTGTGGGGCTGGGTCAGTGATGGGGTCACTCTGTGGGACTGGGAGGGTGATGGGGTCACTCTGTAGGTCTGGGAGATTGATGGGGTCACTCTGTGGGGCTGGGTCAGTGATGGGGTCACTCTATGGGACTGGGAGATTGATGGGGTCACTCTGTGGGACTGGGAGGGTGATGGGGTCACTCTGTGGGACTGGTTCAGTGATAGGATCACTCTCTGGGACTGGGAGATTGATGGGGTCACTCTGTGGGACTGGGTCAGTGATGGGGTCACTCTGTGGGACTGGGAGGTTGATGGGGTAACTCTGTGGGGCTGAGTCAGTGATGGGGTCACTCTGTGGGACTGGGTCAGTGATGGGGTCACTCTGTGGGACTGGGAGGGTGATGGGGTCACTCTGTAGGTCTGGGAGATTGATGGGGTCACTCTGTGGGACTGGTTCAGAGATAGGGTCACTCTGTGGGAATGGGAGGTTGATGGGGTCACTCTGTGGGGCTGGGTCAGTGATGGGGTCACTCAATGGGACTGGGAGATTGATGGGGTCACTCTGTGGGACTGGGAGTGTGTTGGGGTCACTCTGTGGGACTGGGTCAGTGATGGGGTCACTATGGGACTGGGAGGTTGATGGGGTCACTCTGTGGGTCTGGGAGGTTGATGGGGTAACTGTGGGGCTGAGTCAGTGATGGGGTCACTCTGTGGGACTGGGTCAGTTATGGGGTCACTCTGTGGGACTGGGAGGGTGATGGGGTCACTCAGTAGGTCTGGGAGATTGATGGGGTTACTCTGTGGGACTGGTTCAGAGATAGGGTCACTCTGTAGGAATGGGAGGTTGATGGGGTCACTCTGTGGGTCTGGGTCAGTGATGGGGTCACTCTGTGGGACTGGGTCAGTGATGCGTTCACTCTGTGGGACTGGGAGATTGATGGGGTCACTCTGTGGGACTGGGAGGGTGTTGGGATCACTCTGTGGGACTGGGTCAGTGATGGGGTCACTATGGGACTCGGAGGGTGATGGGGTCACTCTGTGGGACTGGGTCAGTGATGGGGTCACTCTGTCGGACTGGGAGGGTGATGGGGTCACTCTGTGGGACTGGGTCAGTGATGGGGTCACTCTGTGGGACTGGGAGATTGATGGGGTCACACTGTGAGACTGGGTCAGTGATGGGGTCACTCTGTGGGACTGGGTCATTGATTGGGTCACTCTGTGGGGCTGGGTCAGTGATGGGATCACTGTGGGACTGGGAGGGTGATGGGGACACAGTGGGACTGGGTCATTGATGGAGTCACTCTGTGGGACTGGGTCAGTGATAGGGTTACTCTGTGGGACTGGGTCATTGATGGGGTCACTCTGTGGGTCTGGGAGGGTGATGGGGTCACTGTGGGACTGGATCAGTGATGGGGTCACTGTGGGACTGGATCAGTGATGGGGTCACTCTGTGGGACTGGGAGTTTGATGGGGTCACTCTGTGGGACTGGTTCAGTGATGGGGTCACTCTGTGGGTCTGGGTCAGTGATGGAGTCACTCTATGGGACTGCGTCAGAAATGGGGTCACTGTGGGACTGGGTCTGTGATGGGGTCACTCTGTGGGAATTGGTCAGTGATGGGGTCACTCTGTGGGTCTGGGAGGTTGATGGGGTCACTCTGTGGGACTGGGTCAGTGATGGGGTCACTCTGTGGGTCTGGGAGGTTGATGGGGTCACTCTGTGGGACTGGGTCAGTGATGGGGTCACTCTGTGGGGCTGGGTCAGTGATGGGGTCACTCTGTGGGAGTGGGAGATTGATGGGGTCACTCTGTGGGGCTGGGTCAGTGATGGGGTCACTCTATGGGACTGGGAGATTGATGGGGTCACTCTGTGGGGCTGGGTCAGTGATGGGGTCTCTCTATGGGACTGGGAGATTGATGGGGTCACTCTGTGGGACTGGGAAGTTGATGGGGTCACTCTGTGGGACTGGGTCAGTGATTGGGTCACTCTGTGGGACTGGGAGGTTGATGGGGTAACTCTGTGGGGCTGAGTCAGTGATGGGGTCACTCTGTGGGACTGGGTCAGTGATGGGGTCACTCTGTGGGACTGGGAGGGTGATGGGGTCACTCTGTAGGTCTGGGAGATTGATGGGGTCACTCTGTGGGACTGGTTCAGAGATAGCGTCACTCTGTGGGAATGGGAGGTTGATGGGGTCACTCTGTGGGACTGGGTCAGTGATGGGGTCACTCTGTGGGGCTGGGTCAGTGATGGGGTCACTCTATGGGACTGGGAGATTGATGGGGTCACTCTGTGGGACTGGGAGGGTGTTGGGGTCACTGTGGGACTGGGTCAGTGATGGGGTCACTATGGGACTGGGAGGTTGATGGGGTCACTCTGTGGGACTGGGTCAGTGATGGGGTCACTCTGTGGGACTGGGAGGTTGATGGGGTAACTCTGTGGGGCTGAGTCAGTGATGGGGTCACTCTGTGGGACAGGGTCAGTGATGGGGTCACTCTGTGGGACTGGGAGGGTGATGGGGTCACTCTGTAGGTCTGGGAGATTGATGGGGTCACTCTGTGGGACTGGTTCAGAGATAGCGTCACTCTGTGGGAATGGGAGGTTGATGGGGTCACTCTGTGGGGCTGGGTCAGTGATGGGGTCACTCTATGGGACTGGGAGATTGATGGGGTCACTCTGTGGGACTGGGAGGGTGTTGGGGTCACTGTGGGACTGGGTCAGTGATGGGGTCACTATGGGACTGGGAGGTTGATGGGGTCACTCTGTGGGTCTGGGACGTTGATGGGGTAACTCTGTGGGGCTGAGTCAGTGATGGGGTCACTCTGTGGGACTGGGTCAGTGATGGGGTCACTCTGTGGGACTGGGAGGGTGATGGGGTCACTCTATAGGTCTGGGAGATTGATGGGGTCACTCTGTGGGACTGGTTCAGAGATAGGGTCACTCTGTGGGAATGGGAGGTTGATGGGGTCACTCTGTGGGTCTGGGTCAGTGATGGGGTCACTCTGTGGGACTGGGTCAGTGATGGGTTCACTCTGTGGGACTGGGAGATTGATGGGGTCACTCTGTGGGACTGGGATGGTGTTGGGATCACTCTGTGGGACTGGGTCAGTGATGGGGTCACTATGGGACTGGGACGTTGATGGGTTCACTCTGTGGGACTGGGAGGTTGATGGGGTAACTCTGTGGGGCTGAGTCAGTGATGGGGTCACTCTGTGGGACTGGGTCAGTTAATGGGTCACTCTGTGGGACTGGGAGGGTGATGGGGTCACTCTGTAGGTCTGGGAGATTGATGGGGTCTCTCTGTGGGACTGGTTCAGAGATAGGGTCACTCTGTGGGAATGGGAGGTTGATGGGGTCACTCTGTGGGTCTGGGTCAGTGATGGGGTCCCTCTGTGGGGCTGGGTCAGTGATGGGGACACTGTGTGGGACTGGGTCAGTGATGGGGTCACTCTGTGGGTCTGGGAGATTAATGGGGTCACTCTGTGGGGCTGAGTCAGTGATAGGGTTACTCTGTGGGACTGGGAGGTTGATGGGGTCACTCTGTGGGTCTGGGTCAGCGATGGGGAAACTGTGGGACTGGGTCTGTGATGGGGTAATTCTGTGGGACTGGGACAGTGATGGGGTAATTCTGTGGGGCTGGGTTAGTGATGGGGTCACTCTGTGGGACTGGGAGATTGATGGGGTCACTCTGTGGGACTGGTTCAGAGATAGGGTCACTCTGTGGGAATGGGAGGTTGATGGGGTCACTCTGTGGGTCTGGGTCAGTGATGGGGTCACTCTGTGGGACTGGGTCAGTGATGGGTTCACTCTGTGGGTCTGGGAGATTGATGGGGTCACTCTGTGGGACTGGGAGGGTGTTGGGGTCACTCTGTGGGACTGGGTCAGTGATGGGGTCACTATGGGACTGGGAGGTTGATGGGGTCACTCTGTGGGACTGGGAGGTTGATGGCGTAACTCTGTGGGGCTGAGTCAGTGATGGGGTCATTCTGTGGGACTGGGTCAGTGATGGGGTCACTCTGTGGGACTGGGAGGGTGATGGGGTCACTCTGTAGGTCTGGGAGATTGATGGGGTCACTCTGTGGGACTGGTTCAGAGATAGGGTCACTCTGTGGGAATGGGAGGTTGATGGGGTCACTCTGTGGGTCTGGGTCAGTGATGGGGTCACTCTGTGGGACTGGGTCAGTGATGGGTTCACTCTGTGGGACTGGGAGGGTGATGGGGTCACTGTGGGGCTGGGTCAGTGATGGGGACACTCTGTGGGTCTGGGTCAGTGATGGGGTCACTCTGTGGGACTGGGAGGGTGATGGGGTCACTCTGTGGGGCTGGGTCAGTGATGGGGACACTGTGGGACTGGGTCATTGATGGGGTCACTCTGTGGGGCTGGGTCAGTGATGGGATCACTGTGGGACTGGGAGGGTGATGGGGACACTGTGGGACTGGGTCATTGATGGGGTCACTCTGTGGGACTGGATCAGTGATAGGGTTACTCTGTGGGACTGGGTCATTGATGGGGTCACTCTGTGGGTCTGGGAGGGTGATGGGGTCACTGTGGGACTGGATCAGTGATGGGGTCACTCTGTGGGACTGGGAGTTTGATGGGGTCACTCTGTGGGACTGGGTCAGTGATGGGGTCACTCTGTGGGACTGGTTCAGTGATGGGGTCACTCTGTGGGTCTGGGTCAGTGATGGAGTCACTCTATGGGACTGGGTCAGAGATGGGGTCACTGTGGGACTGGGTCTGTGATGGGGTCACTCTGTGGGTCTGGGAGGTTGATGGGGTCACTCTGTGGGACTGGGTCAGTGATGGGGTCACTCTGTGGGTCTGGGAGGTTGATGGGGTCACTCTGTGGGACTGGGTCAGTGATGGGGTCACTCTGTGGGGCTGGGTCAGTGATGGGGTCACTCTGTGGGAGTGGGAGATTGATGGGGTCACTCTGTGGGGCTGGGTCAGTGATGGGGTCACTCTATGGGACTGGGAGATTGATGGGGTCACTCTGTGGGGCTGGGTCAGTGATGGGGTCTCTCTATGGGACTGGGAGATTGATGGGGTCACTCTGTGGGACTGGGAGGTTGATGGGGTCACTCTGTGGGACTGGGAGGTTGATGGGGTAACTCTGTGGGGCTGAGTCAGTGATGGGGTCACTCTGTGGGACTGGGTCAGTGATGGGGTCACTCTGTGGGACTGGGAGGGTGATGGGGTCACTCTGTAGGTCTGGGAGATTGATGGGGTCACTCTGTGGGACTGGGAGATTGATGGGGTCACTCTGTGGGACTGGGAGGGTGTTGGGGTCACTGTGGGACTGGGTCAGTGATGGGGTCACTATGGGACTGGGAGGTTGATGGGGTCACTCTGTGGGTCTGGGAGGTTGATGGGGTCACTCTGTGGGACTGGGTCAGTGATGGGGTCACTCTGTGGGACTGGGAGGTTGATGGGGTAACTCTGTGGGGCTGAGTCAGTGATGGGGTCACTCTGTGGGACTGGGAGGTTGATGGGGTCACTCTGTGGGACTGGGTCAGTGATTGGGTCACTCTGTGGGACTGGGAGGTTGATGGGGTAACTCTGTGGGGCTGAGTCAGTGATGGGGTCACTCTGTGGGACTGGGTCAGTGATGGGGTCACTCTGTGGGACTGGGAGGGTGATGGGGTTACTCTGTAGGTCTGGGAGATTGATGGGGTCACTCTGTGGGACTGGGAGATTGATGGGGTCACTCTGTGGGACTGGGAGGGTGTTGGGGTCACTGTGGGACTGGGTCAGTGATGGGGTCACTATGGGACTGGGAGGTTGATGGGGTCACTCTGTGGGTCTGGGAGGTTGATGGGGTCACTCTGTGGGACTGGGTCAGTGATGGGGTCACTCTGTGGGACTGGGAGGTTGATGGGGTAACTCTGTGGGGCTGAGTCAGTGATGGGGTCACTCTGTGGGACTGGGTCAGTGATGGGGTCACTCTGTGGGACTGGGAGGGTGATGGGGTCACTCTGTAGGTCTGGGAGATTGATGGGGTCACTCTGTGGGACTGGTTCAGAGATAGCGTCACTCTGTGGGAATGGGAGGTTGATGGGGTCACTCTGTGGGGCTGGGTCAGTGATGGGGTCACTCTATGGGACTGGGAGATTGATGGGGTCACTCTGTGGGACTGGGAGGGTGTTGGGGTCACTGTGGGACTGGGTCAGTGATGGGGTCACTATGGGACTGGGAGGTTGATGGGGTCACTCTGTGGGTCTGGGAGGTTGATGGGGTAACTCTGTGGGGCTGAGTCAGTGATGGGGTCACTCTGTGGGACTGGGTCAGTGATGGGGTCACTCTGTGGGACTGGGAGTTTGATGGGGTCACTCTGTGGGACTGGGTCAGTGATGGGGTCACTCTGTGGGACTGGTTCAGTGATGGGGTCACTCTGTGGGTCTGGGTCAGTGATGGAGTCACTCTATGGGACTGGGTCAGAGATGGGGTCACTGTGGGACTGGGTCTGTGATGGGGTCACTCTGTGGGACTTGGTCAGTGATGGGGTCACTCTGTGGGTCTGGGAGGTTGATGGGGTCACTCTGTGGGACTGGGTCAGTGATGGGGTCACTCTGTGGGTCTGGGAGGTTGATGGGGTCACTCTGTGGGACTGGGTCAGTGATGGGGTCACTCTGTGGGGCTGGGTCAGTGATGGGGTCACTCTGTGGGAGTGGGAGATTGATGGGGTCACTCTGTGGGGCTGGGTCAGTGATGGGGTCACTCTATGGGACTGGGAGATTGATGGGGTCACTCTGTGGGGCTGGGTCAGTGATGGGGTCTCTCTATGGGACTGGGAGATTGATGGGGTCACTCTGTGGGACTGGGAGGTTGATGGGGTCACTCTGTGGGACTGGGTCAGTGATTGGGTCACTCTGTGGGACTGGGAGGTTGATGGGGTAACTCTGTGGGGCTGAGTCAGTGATGGGGTCACTCTGTGGGACTGGGTCAGTGATGGGGTCACTCTGTGGGACTGGGAGGGTGATGGGGTCACTCTGTAGGTCTGGGAGATTGATGGGGTCACTCTGTGGGACTGGTTCAGAGATAGCGTCACTCTGTGGGAATGGGAGGTTGATGGGGTCACTCTGTGGGGCTGGGTCAGTGATGGGGTCACTCTATGGGACTGGGAGATTGATGGGGTCACTCTGTGGGACTGGGAGGGTGTTGGGGTCACTGTGGGACTGGGTCAGTGATGGGGTCACTATGGGACTGGGTGGTTGATGGGGTCACTCTGTGGGTCTGGGAGGTTGATGGGGTCACTCTGTGGGACTGGGTCAGTGATGGGGTCACTCTGTGGGACTGGGAGGTTGATGGGGTAACTCTGTGGGGCTGAGTCAGTGATGGGGTCACTCTGTGGGACTGGGTCAGTGATGGGGTCACTCTGTGGGACTGGGAGGGTGATGGGGTCACTCTGCAGGTCTGGGAGATTGATGGGGTCACTCTGTGGGACTGGTTCAGAGATAGCGTCACTCTGTGGGAATGGGAGGTTGATGGGGTCACTCTGTGGGGCCGGGGCAGTGATGGGGTCACTCTATGGGACTGGGAGATTGATTGGGTCACTCTGTGGGACTGGGTCAGTGATGGGGTCACTCTATGGGACTGGGAGATTGATGGGGTCACTCTGTGGGACTGGGAGGTTGATGGGGTAACTCTGTGGGGCTGAGTCAGTGATGGGGTCACTCTGTGGGACTGGGTCAGTGATGGGGTCACTCTGTGGGACTGGGAGGGTGATGGGGTCACTCTGTAGGTCTGGGAGATTGATGGGGTCACTCTGTGGGACTGGTTCAGAGATAGGGTCACTCTGTGGGAATGGGAGGTTGATGGGGTCACTCTGTGGGTCTGGGTCAGTGATGGGGTCACTCTGTGGGACTGGGTCAGTGATGGGTTCACTCTGTGGGACTGGGAGATTGATGGGGTCACTCTGTTGGACTGGGATGGTGTTGGGATCACTCTGTGGGGCTGAGTCAGTGTTGGGGTCACTCTGTGGGACTGGGTCAGTTAATGGGTCACTCTGTGGGACTGGGAGGGTGATGGGGTCACTCTGTAGGTCTGGGAGATTGATGGGGTCTCTCTGTGGGACTGGTTCAGAGATAGGGTCACTCTGTGGGAATGGGAGGTTGATGGGGTCACTCTGTGGGTCTGGGTCAGTGATGGGGTCCCTCTGTGGGGCTGGGTCAGTGATGGGGACACTGTGTGGGACTGGGTCAGTGATGGGGTCACTCTGTGGGTCTGGGAGATTACTGGGGTCACTCTGTGGGGCTGAGTCAGTGATAGGGTTACTCTGTGGGACTGGGAGGTTGATGGGGTCACTCTGTGGGTCTGGGTCAGTGATGGGGTCGCTCTGTGGGACTGGGTCAGTGATGGGTTCACTGTGGGTCTGGGAGATTGATGGGGTCACTCTGTGGGACTGGGAGGGTGTTGGGGTCACTCTGTGGGACTGGGTCAGTGATGGGGAAACTGTGGGACTGGGTCTGTGATGGGGTAATTCTGTGGGACTGGGACAGTGATGGGGTAATTCTGTGGGGCTGGGTTAGTTATGGGGTCACTCTGTGGGACTGGGAGATTGATGGGGTCACTCTGTGGGACTGGTTCAGAGATAGGGTCACTCTGTGGGAATGGGAGGTTGATGGGGTCACTCTGTGGGTCTGGGTCAGTGATGGGGTCACTCTGTGGGACTGGGTCAGTGATGGGTTCACTGTGGGTCTGGGAGATTGATGGGGTCACTCTGTGGGACTGGGAGGGTGTTGGGGTCACTCTGTGGGACTGGGTCAGTGATGGGGTCACTATGGGACTGGGAGGTTGATGGGGTCACTCTGTGGGACTGGGAGGTTGATGGCGTAACTCTGTGGGGCTGAGTCAGTGATGGGGTCATTCTGTGGGACTGGGTCAGTGATGGGGTCACTCTGTGGGACTGGGAGGGTGATGGGGTCACTCTGTAGGTCTGGGAGATTGATGGGGTCACTCTGTGGGACTGGTTCAGAGATAGGGTCACTCTGTGGGAATGGGAGGTTGATGGGGTCACTCTGTGGGTCTGGGTCAGTGATGGGGTCACTCTGTGGGACTGGGTCAGTGATGGGTTCACTCTGTGGGACTGGGAGGGTGATGGGGTCACTGTGGGGCTGGGTCAGTGATGGAGACACTCTGTGGGTCTGGGTCAGTGATGGGGTCACTCTGTGGGTCTGGGAGATTAATGGGGTCACTCTGTGGGGCTGAGTCAGTGATAGGGTTACTCTGTGGGACTGGGAGGTTGATGGGGTCACTCTGTGGGTCTGGGTCAGCGATGGGGAAACTCTGGGACTGGGTCTGTGATGGGGTAATTTTGTGGGACTGGGACAGTGATGGGGTAATTCTGTGGGGCTGGGTTAGTGATGGGGTCACTCTGTGGGACTGGGAGGTTGATGGGGTCACTCTGTGGGACTGGTTCAGTGATGTGGTCACTCTGTGGGACTGGGTCTGATGGGGTCACTCTGTGGGGCAGGGTCAGTGATGGAGTCACTCTATGGGACTGGGTCAGTGATGGGGTCACTCTGTGGGACTGGGAGGGTGATGGGGTCACTCTGTGGGACTGGATCAGTGATGTGGTCACTCTGTGGGACTGGGAGGGTGATGGGGTCACTCTGTGGGACTGGGTCAGTGATGGGGTCACTCTGTGGGACTGGGAGGGTGATGGGGTCACTCTGTGGGACTGGGTCAGTGATGGGGTCACTCTGTGGGACTGGGAGGGTGATGGTGTCACTCTGTGGGACTGGGTCAGTGATGGGGTCACTCTGTGGGTCTGGGAGGTTGATGGGGTCACTCTGTGGGACTGGGTCAGTGATGGGGTCACTCTATGGGACTGGGAGATTGATGGGGTCACTCTGTGGGACTGGGAGGGTGTTGGGGTCACTGTGGGACTGGGTCAGTGATGGGGTCACTATGGGACTGGGAGGTTGATGGGGTCACTCTGTGGGTCTGGGAGGTTGATGGGGTCACTCTGTGGGACTGGGTCAGTGATGGGGTCACTCTGTGGGACTGGGAGGTTGATGGGGTAACTCTGTGGGGCTGAGTCAGTGATGGGGTCACTCTGTGGGACTGGGTCAGTGATGGGGTCACTCTGTTGGACTGGGAGGGTGATGGGGTCACTCTGTAGGTCTGGGAGATTGATGGGGTCACTCTGTGGGACTGGTTCAGAGATAGCGTCACTCTGTGGGAATGGGAGGTTGATGGGGTCACTCTGTGGGGCTGGGTCAGTGATGGGGTCACTCTATGGGACTGGGAGATTGATGGGGTCACTCTGTGGGACTGGGAGGGTGTTGGGGTCACTGTGGGACTGGGTCAGTGATGGGGTCACTATGGGACTGGGAGGTTGATGGGGTCACTCTGTGGGTCTGGGAGGTTGATGGGGTAACTCTGTGGGGCTGAGTCAGTGATGGGGTCACTCTGTGGGACTGGGTCAGTGATGGGGTCACTCTGTGGGACTGGGAGTTTGATGGGGTCACTCTGTGGGACTGGGTCAGTGATGGGGTCACTCTGTGGGACTGGTTCAGTGATGGGGTCACTCTGTGGGTCTGGGTCAGTGATGGAGTCACTCTATGGGACTGGGTCAGAGATGGGGTCACTGTGGGACTGGGTCTGTGATGGGGTCACTCTGTGGGACTTGGTCAGTGATGGGGTCACTCTGTGGGTCTGGGAGGTTGATGGGGTCACTCTGTGGGACTGGGTCAGTGATGGGGTCACTCTGTGGGTCTGGGAGGTTGATGGGGTCACTCTGTGGGACTGGGTCAGTGATGGGGTCACTCTGTGGGGCTGGGTCAGTGATGGGGTCACTCTGTGGGAGTGGGAGATTGATGGGGTCACTCTGTGGGGCTGGGTCAGTGATGGGGTCACTCTATGGGACTGGGAGATTGATGGGGTCACTCTGTGGGGCTGGGTCAGTGATGGGGTCTCTCTATGGGACTGGGAGATTGATGGGGTCACTCTGTGGGACTGGGTCAGTGATGGGGTCACTCTGTGGGACTGGGAGGTTGATGGGGTAACTCTGTGGGGCTGAGTCAGTGATGGGGTCACTCTGTGGACTGGGTCAGTGATGGGGTCACTCTGTGGGACTGGGAGGGTGATGGGGTCACTCTGTAGGTCTGGGAGATTGATGGGGTCACTCTGTGGGACTGGTTCAGAGATAGCGTCACTCTGTGGGAATGGGAGGTTGATGGGGTCACTCTGTGGGGCTGGGTCAGTGATGGGGTCACTCTATGGGACTGGGAGATTGATGGGGTCACTCTGTGGGACTGGGAGGGTGTTGGGGTCACTGTGGGACTGGGTCAGTGATGGGGTCACTATGGGACTGGGAGGTTGATGGGGTCACTCTGTGGGTCTGGGAGGTTGATGGGGTAACTCTGTGGGGCTGAGTCAGTGATGGGGTCACTCAGTGGGACTGGGTCAGTGATGGGGTCACTCTGTGGGACTGGGAGGGTGATGGGGTCACTCTGTAGGTCTGGGAGATTGATGGGGTCACTCTGTGGGACTGGTTCAGAGATAGGGTCACTCTGTGGGAATGGGAGGTTGATGGGGTCACTCTGTGGGTCTGGGTCAGTGATGGGGTCACTCTGTGGGACTGGGTCAGTGATGGGTTCACTCTGTTGGACTGGGAGATTGATGGGGTCACTCTGTGGGACTGGGATGGTGTTGGGATCACTCTGTGGGGCTGAGTCAGTGTTGGGGTCACTCTGTGGGACTGGGTCAGTTAATGGGTCACTCTGTGGGACTGGGAGGGTGATGGGGTCACTCTGTAGGTCTGGGAGATTGATGGGGTCTCTCTGTGGGACTGGTTCAGAGATAGGGTCACTCTGTGGGAATGGGAGGTTGATGGGGTCACTCTGTGGGGCTGAGTCAGTGATAGGGTTACTCTGTGGGACTGGGAGGTTGATGGGGTCACTCTGTGGGTCTGGGTCAGCGATGGGGAAACTCTGGGACTGGGTCTGTGATGGGGTAATTTTGTGGGACTGGGACAGTGATGGGGTAATTCTGTGGGGCTGGGTTAGTGATGGGGTCACTCTGTGGGACTGGGAGGTTGATGGGGTCACTCTGTGGGACTGGTTCAGTGATGTGGTCACTCTGTGGGACTGGGTCAGTGATGGGGTCACTCTGTGGGGCAGGGTCAGTGATGGAGTCACTCTATGGGACTGGGTCAGTGATGGGGTCACTCTGTGGGACTGGGAGGGTGATGGGGTCACTCTGTGGGACTGGATCAGTGATGTGGTCACTCTGTGGGACTGGGAGGGTGATGGGGTCACTCTGTGGGACTGGGTCAGTGATGGGGTCACTCTGTGGGACTGGGAGGGTGATGGTGTCACTCTGTGGGACTGGGTCAGTGATGGGGTCACTCTGTGGGTCTGGGAGGTTGATGGGGTCACTCTGTGGGACTGGGTCAGTGATGGGGTCACTCTGTGGGGCTGGGTCAGTGATGGGGTCACTCTGTGGGAGTGGGAGATTGATGGGGTCACTCTGTGGGACTGGGTCAGTGATGGGGTCACTCTGTTGGGCTGGTTCAGAGATAGGATCACTCTGTGGGACTGGGAGATTGATGGGGTCACTCTGTGGGACTGGGTCAGTGATGGGGTCTCTCTATGGGACTGGGAGATTGATGGGGTCACTCTGTGGGACTGGGAGGTTGATGGGGTCACTCTGTGGGACTGGGTCAGTGATTGGGTCACTCTGTGGGACTGGGAGGTTGATGGGGTAACTCTGTGGGGCTGAGTCAGTGATGGGGTCACTCTGTGGGACTGGGTCAGTGATGGGGTCACTCTGTGGGACTGGGAGGGTGATGGGGTCACTCTGTAGGTCTGGGAAATTGATGGGGTCACTCTGTGGGACTGGTTCAGAGATAGCGTCACTCAGTGGGAATGGGAGGTTGATGGGGTCACTCTGTGGGGCTGGGAGATTGATGGGGTCACTCTGTGGGACTGGGAGGGTGTTGGGGTCACTGTGGGACTGGGTCAGTGATGGGGTCACTATGGGACTGGGAGGTTGATGGGTTCACTCTGTGGGTCTGGGAGGTTGATGGGGTCACTCTGTGGGACTGGGTCAGTGATGGGGTCACTCTGTGGGACTGGGAGGTTGATGGGGTAACTCTGTGGGGCTGAGTCAGTGATGGGGTCACTCTGTGGGACTGGGTCAGTGATGGGGTCACTCTGTGGGACTGGGAGGGTGATGGGGTCACTCTGTAGGTCTGGGAGATTGATGGGGTCACTCTGTGGGACTGGTTCAGAGATAGCGTCACTCTGTGGGAATGGGAGGTTGATGGGGTCACTCTGTGGGGCTGGGTCAGTGATGGGGTCACTCTATGGGACTGGGAGATTGATGGGGTCACTCTGTGGGACTGGGAGGGTGTTGGGGTCACTGTGGGACTGGGTCAGTGATGGGGTCACTATGGGACTGGGAGGTTGATGGGGTCACTCTGTGGGTCTGGGAGGTTGATGGGGTAACTCTGTGGGGCTGAGTCAGTGATGGGGTCACTCTGTGGGACTGGGTCAGTGATGGGGTCACTCTGTGGGACTGGGAGTTTGATGGGGTCACTCTGTGGGACTGGGTCAGTGATGGGGTCACTCTGTGGGACTGGTTCAGTGATGGGGTCACTCTGTGGGTCTGGGTCAGTGATGGAGTCACTCTATGGGACTGGGTCAGAGATGGGGTCACTGTGGGACTGGGTCTGTGATGGGGTCACTCTGTGGGACTTGGTCAGTGATGGGGTCACTCTGTGGGTCTGGGAGGTTGATGGGGTCACTCTGTGGGACTGGGTCAGTGATGGGGTCACTCTGTGGGTCTGGGAGGTTGATGGGGTCACTCTGTGGGACTGGGTCAGTGATGGGGTCACTCTGTGGGGCTGGGTCAGTGATGGGGTCACTCTGTGGGAGTGGGAGATTGATGGGGTCACTCTGTGGGGCTGGGTCAGTGATGGGGTCTCTCTATGGGACTGGGAGATTGATGGGGTCACTCTGTGGGACTGGGTCAGTGATGGGGTCACTCTGTGGGACTGGGAGGTTGATGGGGTAACTCTGTGGGGCTGAGTCAGTGATGGGGTCACTCTGTGGGACTGGGTCAGTGATGGGGTCACTCTGTGGGACTGGGAGGGTGATGGGGTCACTCTGTAGGTCTGGGAGATTGATGGGGTCACTCTGTGGGACTGGTTCAGAGATAGCGTCACTCTGTGGGAATGGGAGGTTGATGGGGTCACTCTGTGGGGCTGGGTCAGTGATGGGGTCACTCTATGGGACTGGGAGATTGATGGGGTCACTCTGTGGGACTGGGAGGGTGTTGGGGTCACTGTGGGACTGGGTCAGTGATGGGGTCACTATGGGACTGGGAGTTTGATGGGGTCACTCTGTGGGTCTGGGAGGTTGATGGGGTAACTCTGTGGGGCTGAGTCAGTGATGGGGTCACTCAGTGGGACTGGGTCAGTGATGGGGTCACTC
Organism: Hemitrygon akajei; assembly: GCF_048418815.1. Classification (NCBI taxonomy): domain Eukaryota; kingdom Metazoa; phylum Chordata; class Chondrichthyes; order Myliobatiformes; family Dasyatidae; genus Hemitrygon; species Hemitrygon akajei. The sequence goes on from NC_133139.1 coordinate 72,667,169, forward strand.
TGTGGGACTGGGAGGGTGATGGGGTCACTCTGTAGGTCTGGGAGATTGATGGGGTCACTCTGTGGGACTGGTTCAGAGATAGGGTCACTCTGTGGGAATGGGAGGTTGATGGGGTCACTCTGTGGGTCTGGGTCAGTGATGGGGTCACTCTGTGGGACTGGGTCAGTGATGGGTTCACTCTGTGGGACTGGGAGATTGATGGGGTCACTCTGTGGGACTGGGATGGTGTTGGGATCACTCTGTGGGGCTGAGTCAGTGTTGGGGTCACTCTGTGGGACTGGGTCAGTTAATGGGTCACTCTGTGGGACTGGGAGGGTGATGGGGTCACTCTGTAGGTCTGGGAGATTGATGGGGTCTCTCTGTGGGACTGGTTCAGAGATAGGGTCACTCTGTGGGAATGGGAGGTTGATGGGGTCACTCTGTGGGTCTGGGTCAGTGATGGGGTCCCTCTGTGGGGCTGGGTCAGTGATGGGGACACTGTGTGGGACTGGGTCAGTGATGGGGTCACTCTGTGGGTCTGTGAGATTAATGGGGTCACTCTGTGGGGCTGAGTCAGTGATAGGGTTACTCTGTGGGACTGGGAGGTTGATGGGGTCACTCTGTGGGTCTGGGTCAGCGATGGGGAAACTGTGGGACTGGGTCTGTGATGGGGTAATTCTGTGGGACTGGGACAGTGATGGGGTAATTCTGTGGGGCTGGGTTAGTGATGGGGTCACTCTGTGGGACTGGGAGATTGATGGGGTCACTCTGTGGGACTGGTTCAGAGATAGGGTCACTCTGTGGGAATGGGAGGTTGATGGGGTCACTCTGTGGGTCTGGGTCAGTGATGGGGTCACTCTGTGGGACTGGGTCAGTGATGGGTTCACTGTGGGTCTGGGAGATTGATGGGGTCACTCTGTGGGACTGGGAGGGTGTTGGGGTCACTCTGTGGGACTGGGTCAGTGATGGGGTCACTATGGGACTGGGATGTTGATGGGGTCACTCTGTGGGACTGGGAGGTTGATGGCGTAACTCTGTGGGGCTGAGTCAGTGATGGGGTCATTCTGTGGGACTGGGTCAGTGATGGGGTCACTCTGTGGGACTGGGAGGGTGATGGGGTCACTCTGTAGGTCTGGGAGATTGATGGGGTCACTCTGTGGGACTGGTTCAGAGATAGGGTCACTCTGTGGGAATGGGAGGTTGATGGGGTCACTCTGGGTCTGGGTCAGTGATGGGGTCACTCTGTGGGACTGGGTCAGTGATGGGTTCACTCTGTGGGACTGGGAGGGTGATGGGGTCACTGTGGGTCTGGGTCAGTGATGGGGACACTCTGTGGGGCTGGGTCAGTGATGGGGACACTGTGTGGGACTGGGTCAGTGATGGGGTCACTCTGTGGGTCTGGGAGATTAATGGGGTCACTCTGTGGGGCTGAGTCAGTGATAGGGTTACTCTGTGGGACTGGGAGGTTGATGGGGTCACTCTGTGGGTCTGGGTCAGCGATGGGGAAACTGTGGGACTGGGTCTGTGATGGGGTAATTTTGTGGGACTGGGACAGTGATGGGGTAATTCTGTGGGGCTGGGTTAGTGATGGGGTCACTCTGTGGGACTGGGAGGTTGATGGGGTCACTCTGTGGGACTGGTTCAGTGATGTGGTCACTCTGTGGGACTGGGTCAGTGATGGGGTCACTCTGTGGGGCAGGGTCAGTGATGGAGTCACTCTATGGGACTGGGTCAGTGATGGGGTCACTCTGTGGGACTGGGAGGGTGATGGGGTCACTCTGTGGGACTGGATCAGTGATGTGGTCACTCTGTGGGACTGGGAGGGTGATGGGGTCACTCTGTGGGACTGGGTCAGTGATGGGGTCACTCTGTGGGACTGGGAGGGTGATGGGGTCACTCTGTGGGACTGGGTCAGTGATGGGGTCACTCTGTGGGACTGGGAGGGTGATGGTGTCACTCTGTGGGACTGGGTCAGTGATGGGGTCACTCTGGGCGACTGGGAGATTGATGGGGTCATTCTGTGGGTCTTGGTCAGTGATGGGGTCACTGTGGGGCTGGGTCAGTGATGGGGTCACTCTGTGGGACTGGGAGGGTGATGGGGTCACTCTGTGGGTCTGGGTCAGTGATGGGGGTCACTGTGGGACTGGGTCAGTGATGGGGTAACTCTGTGGGACTGGGTCAGTGATGGGGTCACTCTGTGGGACTGGGAGGGTGATGGGGTCACTCTGTGGGACTGGGTCAGTGATGGAGTCACTCTATGGGACTGGGTCAGAGATGGGGTCACTGTGGGACTGGGTCAGTGATGGGGTCACTCTGTGGGACTGGGAGGTTGATGGGGTCACTCTGTGGGACTGGTTCAGTGATGGGGTCACTGTGTGGGGCTGGGTCAGTGATGGGGTCACTCTGTGGGGCTGGGAGATTGATGGGGTCACTCTGTGGGGCTGGGTCAGTGATGGGGTCACTCTATGGGACTGGGAGATTGATGGGGCCACTCTGTGGGACTGGGGGGTTGATGGGGTCACTCTGTGGGACTGGTTCAGTGATAGGGTCACTCTGTGGGACTGGGAGATTGATGGGGTCACTCTGTGGGACTGGGTCAGTGATGGGGTCACTCTATGGGACTGGGAGATTGATGGGGTCACTCTGTGGGACTGGGAGGTTGATGGGGTAACTCTGTGGGGCTGAGTCAGTGATGGGGTCACTCTGTGGGACTGGGTCAGTGATGGGGTCACTCTGTGGGACTGGGAGGGTAATGGGGTCACTCTGTAGGTCTGGAAGATTGATGGGGTCACTCTGTGGGACTGGTTCAGAGATAGGGTCACTCTGTGGGACTGGGAGGTTGATGGGGTCACTCTGTGGGTCTGGGTCAGTGATGGGGACACTGTGGGACTGGGAGGTTGATGGGGTCACTCTGTGGGGCTGGGTCAATGATGGGTTTACTCTTTGGTACTGGGAGGTTGATGGGGTCACTCTGTGGGACTGGGTCAGTGATGGGGTCACTCTGTGGGACTGGGTGGTTGATGGGGTCACTCTGTGGGACTGGGTCAGTGATGGGGTCACTCTGTGGGACTGGGAGATTGATGGGGTCACTGTGGGGCTGGGTCAGTGATGGGGGTCACTCTGTGGGACTGGGTCAGTGATGGGGTCACTCTGTGGAACTGGGTCAGTGATGGAGTCACTCTGTGGGACTGGGAGGGTGATGGGGTCACTCTGTGGGACTGGGTCAGTGATGGGGTCACTCTGTGGGACTGGGTCAGAGATGGGGTCAGTGTGGGACTGGGTCAGTGATGGGGTCACTCTGTGGGACTGGGAGGTTGATGGGGTCACTCTGTGGGACTGGGTCAGTGATGGGGTCACTCTGTGGGGCTGGGTCAGTGATGGGGTCACTCTGTGGGACTGGGAGATTGATGGGGTCACTCTGTGGGGCTGGGTCCGTGATGGGGTCACTCTATGGGACTGGGAGATTGATGGGGCCACTCTGTGGGACTGGGAGGTTGATGGGGTAACTCTGTGGGGCTGAGTCAGTGATGGGGTCACTCTGTGGGACTGGGTCAGTGATGGGGTCACTCTGTGGGACTGGGAGGGTGATGGGGTCACTCTGTAGGTCTGGGAGATTGATGGGGTCACTCTGTGGGACTGGTTCAGAGATAGGGTCACTCTGTGGGAATGGGAGGTTGATGGGGTCACTCTGTGGGTCTGGGTCAGTGATGGGGTCACTCTGTGGGACTGGGTCAGTGATGTGGTCACTCTATGGGACTGGGTCAGTGATGGGGTCACTCTGTGGGACTGGGTCCGTGATGGGGTCACTCTATGGGACTGGGAGATTGATGGGGCCACTCTGTGGGACTGGGAGGTTGATGGGGTAACTCTGTGGGGCTGAGTCATTGATGGGGTCACTCTGTGGGACTGGGTCAGTGATGGGGTCACTCTGTGGGACTGGGAGGGTGATGGGGTCACTCTGTAGGTCTGGGAGATTGATGGGGTCACTCTGTGGGACTGGTTCAGAGATAGGGTCACTCTGTGGGAATGGGAGGTTGATGGGGTCACTCTGTGGGTCTGGGTCAGTGATGGGGTCACTCTGTGGGACTGGGTCAGTGATGTGGTCACTCTATGGGACTGGGTCAATGATGGGGTCACTCTGTGGGACTGGTTCAGAGATAGGGTCACTCTGTGGGACTGGGAGGGTGATGGGGTCACTCTGTGGGGCTGGGTCAGTGATGGGGTCACTCTGTGGGACTGGGAGGTTGATGGGGTCACTCTGTGGGACTGGGTCAGTGATGGGTCACTCTGTGGGACTGGGAGGTTGATGGGGTCACTCTGTGGGACTGGGTCAGTGATGGGGTCACTCTATGGGACTGGGTCAGTGATGTGGTCACTCTGTGGGACTGGGTCAGTGATGGGGTCACTCTGTGGCTCTGGGAGGGTGATGGGTTCACTCTGTGGGACTGGGTCAGTGATGGGGTCACTGTGGGACTGGGTCAGTGATGGAGTCACTCTATGGGACTGGGTCAGTGATGTGGTCACTCTGTGGGACTGGGTCAGTGATGGGGTCACTCTGTGGCTCTGGGAGGGTGATGGGTTCACTCTGTGGGACTGGGTCAGTGATGGTGTCACTCTGTGGGACTGGGAGGGTGATGGAGTCACTCTATGGGGCTGGGTCAGTGATGGGGTCACTCTGTGGGACTGGTTCAGTGATGGGGCCACTCTGTGGGACTGGGAGGTTGATGGGGTAACTCTGTGGGGCTGAGTCAGTGATGGGGTCACTCTGTGGGACTGGGTCAGTGATGGGGTCACTCTGTGGGACTGGGAGGGTGATGGGGTCACTCTGTAGGTCTGGGAGATTGATGGGGTCACTCTGTGGGACTGGTTCAGAGATAGGGTCACTCTGTGGGAATGGGAGGTTGATGGGGTCACTCTGTGGGTCTGGGTCAGTGATGGGGTCACTCTGTGGGACTGGGTCAGTGATGTGGTCACTCTATGGGACTGGGTCAGTGATGGGGTCACTCTGTGGGACTGGGTCCGTGATGGGGTCACTCTATGGGACTGGGAGATTGATGGGGCCACTCTGTGGGACTGGGAGGTTGATGGGGTAACTCTGTGGGGCTGAGTCATTGATGGGGTCACTCTGTGGGACTGGGTCAGTGATGGGGTCACTCTGTGGGACTGGGAGGGTGATGGGGTCACTCTGTAGGTCTGGGAGATTGATGGGGTCACTCTGTGGGACTGGTTCAGAGATAGGGTCACTCTGTGGGAATGGGAGGTTGATGGGGTCACTCTGTGGGTCTGGGTCAGTGATGGGGTCACTCTGTGGGACTGGGTCAGTGATGTGGTCACTCTATGGGACTGGGTCAATGATGGGGTCACTCTGTGGGACTGGTTCAGAGATAGGGTCACTCTGTGGGACTGGGAGGGTGATGGGGTCACTCTGTGGGGCTGGGTCAGTGATGGGGTCACTCTGTGGGACTGGGAGGTTGATGGGGTCACTCTGTGGGACTGGGTCAGTGATGGGTCACTCTGTGGGACTGGGAGGTTGATGGGGTCACTCTGTGGGACTGGGTCAGTGATGGGGTCACTCTATGGGACTGGGTCAGTGATGTGGTCACTCTGTGGGACTGGGTCAGTGATGGGGTCACTCTGTGGCTCTGGGAGGGTGATGGGTTCACTCTGTGGGACTGGGTCAGTGATGGGGTCACTGTGGGACTGGGTCAGTGATGGAGTCACTCTATGGGACTGGGTCAGTGATGTGGTCACTCTGTGGGACTGGGTCAGTGATGGGGTCACTCTGTGGCTCTGGGAGGGTGATGGGTTCACTCTGTGGGACTGGGTCAGTGATGGTGTCACTCTGTGGGACTGGGAGGGTGATGGAGTCACTCTATGGGGCTGGGTCAGTGATGGGGTCACTCTGTGGGACTGGTTCAGTGATGGGGTCTCTCTGTGGGACTGGGAGGTTGATGGAGTCACTCTATGGGACTGGTTCAGTGATGGGGTCACTCTGTGGGACTGGGTCAGTGATGGGGTCACTCTGTGGGACTGGGAGGTTGATGGGGTCACTCTGTGGGACTGGGTCAGTGATGGGGTCACTCTGTGGGACTGGGAGGTTGATGGGTGTCACTCTGTGGGACTGGGTCAGCTATGGGGACATTGCGGGACTGGGTCAGTGATGGGGTCACTCTGTGGGACTGGGTCAGTGATGGGGTCACTCTGTGGGACTGGGTCAGCGATGGGGTCGTTCTGTGGGACTGGGTCAGCGATGGGGACATTGTGGGACTGGGTCCGTCATGGGGTAACACTGTGGGTCTGGGAGATTGATGGGGTCACTCTATGGGACTGGTTCAGTGATGGGGTCACTCTGTGGGGCTGGGTCAGTGATGGGGTCACTCTGTGGGACTGGGTCAGCTATGGGGACATTGCGGGACTGGGTCAGTGATGGGGTCACTCTGTGGGACTGGGTCAGCGATGGGGTCGTTCTGTGGGACTGGGTCAGCGATGGGGACATTGTGGGACTGGGTCCGTCATGGGGTAACACTGTGGGTCTGGGAGATTGATGGGGTCACTCTATGGGACTGGTTCAGTGATGGGGTCACTCTGTGGGACTGGGTCAGTGATGGGGTCACTCTGTGGGACTGGGTCAGCTATGGGGACATTGCGGGACTGGGTCAGTGATGGGGTCACTCTGTGGGACTGGTTCAGTGATGGGGTCACTCTGTGGGACTGGGTCAGTGATGGGGTCACTCTGTGGGACTGGGTCAGCGATGGGGTCGTTCTGTGGGACTGGGTCAGCGATGGGGACATTGTGGGACTGGGTCCGTCATGGGGTAACACTGTGGGTCTGGGAGATTGATGGGGTCACTCTGTGGGACTGGGTCAGTGATGTGGTCACTCTGTGGGACTGGGTCAGTGATGGAGTCACTCTATGGGGCTGGGTCAGTGATGTGGTCACTCTGTGGGACTGGGTCAGTGATGGGGTCGGTCTGTGGGATTGGGAGGTTGATGGGGTCACTCTGTGGGACTGGGTCAGTGATGGGGTCACTCTGTGGGACTGGGATAATGAAGAGATTTGCTCAGTTGGACTGTTTTAGTGATATGGTCACTCTGTTGAAGCTGGTCAGTGATCTGGTCACTTGATGGGACTGGGTCAGTGGTGTGCGTGTGTGCGTGCGTGCGTGTGTGTGTGTGTGTGTGAGAGAGAGAGAGAGAGAGAGAGATTGATTTATTGATTGTCTGCGTGGACAAGTCGTTACGGATCTCTGTCCCGGCTGCGGTACATGGAGCCTGCGCGCCCTCTGCCGGCCACAGCCGGTCCCTGCCGTCCCGGGGGAAGGAACTGTTGTATTTAGTCCGAAAGCCAGTAAGGGTTTGGTCGGTACCATCTGAGGGGAATTATGCTCATAGTGATTTTTGGCAAGGTATACATCTCTAGATTTACAAAATATGTCATAGTATTGCACCCGTGGTAGCTCCAGTTTTTTGCTGTCATGCATTTTATAACACAACCCTAAAATAAGCATTTCTGAAAAGGTGCCAATATAAAGTACAAGATATATATTGAACCTAGTGGTATTTTGTCATCAGTGATCGCTCAACATTGAAATTTGTCACAATTATAGCTGAGTTCAAGCACTTTTCATCAAATGTTGTTATACAATTCTACATTGAAAACTATGTCATTGGTGACACTCGAAGTGCAGTACCCGATTTCAGTAGAGTGAATTATTTCATTTTTAGAAAACTATTTGTCTTTTGTTTATTCTGGAAAAGTCAATAAAAACCTTAGGACGCATCTAATCACATGGATTTGTAGAGAATTTATTCAGGAATTCAAATAAGTAATCACTTTTTGTATATATTCCATATTAACATCAGAACAGCAGAAAATGTTACCCCCCCCAAAAAAAAGGTTAAAAAAACTCATTTGGAGAGATTTCTGGAGTTTTATCAATGTCACGATATTTTCCATATTGTTGTTTCAAATCAAAATAATCTTAAGCTTTTGTCATAGCATATAGAATTACAGTACAATAATTCAAATGTGGGATTCCACACGGCCATAACCTAGGCCCCATTTGGTTGTAAAAAGAATATATTTAATCAAAGACAGCTTTCCATATTTTGTTTTCCATACTTTCATAACTATTAATAATCATAAGAATTTTCCAAGGCTTCCACGTCTTTATCTGAACTTTCCACACTCTCTGAGCTGGATGCCTGGTTCTCACAGTCTGCCAGTCTACACGTGTCAGTACACCTGAGGCCATTTGCAACACACATACATCTTGGGAGTGAACTTTTTTTGGACGGTCACTGGCCAGTAGATCCAGGATGGCATTGGGTGCTGGCTGGCCTTCCATCCAGTGCACCACCAACTGTTCAGCTTCCTCTTCTCTCTCCATCTTCCATCCTCTGCCAACAGGGCTTGGCACTTGTGGGTCCTTCTCCAAACATCTTCTCCACGTACCAGCCTGGTAGTTGGCTCGCTGTGCATGTTTTGTTAAGCAGTCCTTGCATGGTGGGAGTTGATGACTTTCGATTTCACCTTTTTTTGGCATAGAAAAGGTGATACCTGAGCTCATTGGCCTTGGTGGTCGATGCTTTGGGGCATACAGGAGACATGTAAATGCCTCCAGTTTGTCCATCAGTTCTGGGGAGAGGTCCCATTCCTGACCCAATGTGTCCTGAGTTTCCCTGTTGCTGGTCAGAAGATTCAGGGCACTTCTCTTCCCTTTGCCCGCAAAAGCGCTTGCAGTGTCACATCCTGTATATGCGTGCAACCCGATGAGAGCCCTACAAACCTCTATGCCCACAGTGGCAGCAACCTTCCTGATGTCTACAAGCCTTGTACGGGTTCCAGTGCCACACTTCTGGAACAATGGGGCCTCAATCTTGTCACAAAATGCTAAAGGCATAATAAAGACATCTGTGTCTTCTGAGCAGATCACTACAGATTGGTTTCCCTCTCTTGTGGCATGGGCAGCATGGAGAAGTAGGTGGCCGTCTGCTTCTTGTTGACACTGAAGAGCTGACACCTCCTCACTGTCTTGAGATGTGATTCTGTAACATTTGTCATTCACAGCTGCATACAGAATCTTCTCCTGTAGCTTTGTTCTGTACTCTGCCTTCCTCCATTCATGGACTATGAAGCTAATGAGACTATTTTTGTTATTGACTTTGGTCAGGAAGCTCCTCCACTGCCTCACCATCTGTGTGCCTGTGTTACCTTGCAACTCATGGCCAGTCTCTTCACCCCACAGAGATCTTTCACTATTCTTGATAGAGTTCTCCTTGTCTGTGTCGAACACAACATCTATTCTGCTACTCTGACTGCCTTCCCTCAGAGCCACACCCAGAACTGTTGTAGCAACATCTCTGAAAGTAACTTGATCACCTTTCACTCTTTGGACCAAGTTCATTCCATCAACCACTGTAGCAGAGTTTCCTGGGAGTTGCTCTTCTACTGCTACATTTTTCTGCAAGGTTGTGGCTAAAGTAGCTTTATTTGTCTTTCTCAACAACCCTTCTGGTGTGGACAGGGCCCAAAGCAATGGTCCAAGGGGATGAGAAAGGATATCCTCCATATGTAGACTGCGCCCTTGTGCTATCACTATGATGCGACCAAACGAAGACCTGTCTGCTTTCAAGATGATCACCTCTCTCTTCTCACACATATCACTGAATGTTTTCAGCTTGTTGGTTTTCATTGGGTCATGGAATTTCTTTGCTGGTGGGTCTTCCCCTAGTCTCTCATTCTTGAAGGTTGCTTAGCGTTGCTCACCAATCTCATGTGCCTTCATCAGCTCGGAGGCAATGTCCTTGGGGGCTGATGAGGTCCCGCTTCTCTGCAAATGGGTTGACCCATTCAGGTATGAGGCTAACCACTGCTGAAGCTGCTTCCTCATCTTTCTGGATTCTTGTCCGCTGTAGCTCCGCATGACAAAGCTCTGATTTGTTGCCTTGCACCATCTCCCTTAACTGTCCCAGGAATACACTGCGGTGCTCAGCTGTTATGTAGTAACGCTCGATAGCTCCAGCACTCAGGCTGAACCGCGATGTGCCTCCAGGAGTCTGTGTCTTTGTTCACTGTGGTTTCAATAGCCTGGTCCACAGGGATCTGCCCAAAGGGGTTGTTTCTTGACAGCTGCACTGAGTTTTGGCCTGTGTTGAAGGCCTCATACACAGAAGGATTCTTCTCTGGGAGGTTTGTCATCTGAGCAAAGTAAGGGGACAGGTACCTGGCATAATTCACCTTATCATTGGCAAAGCATCATGCGATAATGGTTCTTATAGCATGGAGGTGCAACTCCCAGTCCCCCTCACGAGAGGTGTGCAGAAGCCCAAGTACTACGTTCTCTACCGTGTCAACGTATGATATCGAGAATATGGATAGATCTCCATTGTTGTGACAGAAAGCTACCACCGCCACAATGCTATCACATATTTTCTAGCTCTAGGGGTGGATACCTTGCCAGAAATCACTATAAGAATTATTCCCCCCAGATGGTACCGGTTGCCCAAATTTGGGGTCCTGGCTCAGGGACTGATTGGGGCTGGTTGTGTTTCTGATGGGGTGATCGGTTGTCTTTACTGAGGCTGCCCAAGCACTGACTTGCTTTTTTTAAAATCAGATTTAGCATATTTGAAGTTTATTATTTGCATTTTAAAAATATTAATTTACCATTTAACTTTTTGTCTATTGATGAGATATTTTTCAATCTATTACTTTCAGTTTGTTCTATTTCCTGGAAGGAGACCATTCGATCCATTAATCCATGCTAGTTTTCAAACCAACCCCATTAGGCCATTCTCCTGAAAATCAAAAATAAAATCTAAATGCTGAAAATGTGATATAAATTCAGAAAATGTTGTAAAGTCTCTGCATTTTAAACAGCATCTGTAGGAATGTTTCAGTGTGAAGACCATGGGTCAGACCATTTCACTCCCAAACACTTCCTCTCTCCCATATTCCTGTCATTCTCCCATCACTCTCTACCCTTTGCCTATCTTGGGGTAACTTTCCCTTGACCAAGGTGAGTTTGAAATCTGGGAGACCTGAGAGAACGTGCAAACTCCGCACAGACAGCACCAGAGGTTGTGATCGAAGGCAGATCATTGAGGCTGTGAGGCATCCTTTTTTCATGTGCCCTTGACTTCCCATTCCCACCCCCTGGCACTGACTCCGCCTGAGACCCATAACATCTCCGTGCAGGATTCCCTAGGTTGGCAAATTCAATTTTGAGAGGACTAGAGTACAAAAGCAATGATGTCATACCAGTGCTTTATAATGCACTGGTCAGACCACACGGAGTATTGTCGGCAGCCTTGGGCCCTTTATTTCAGAAAGGATCTGCTGGCATTAGAGAAGGTGCGGAGGAGGTTCACAGGAATGATTCTGGGAATGAAAGGGTTAACTTGTAAGCAGAGTTTGATGGCTCTGGGTCTGCATTGGCTGGAGTTTTAATGAATCGGGTGGGGAGGGGGAGCTCATTGAAACCTATTGAATAATGAAAGGCCTAGATAGAGTGGATGTGGAGAGGGTGCTTCCTCTCGTGGGAGAATCCAGAGGCAGGGAATAGGCCTCGGAATACAGCAGCATCCATTTCCAACAGAGATGTGAAGGAGCTTACTGACCTAGAGGGTGGCAATTCCATGGAACTCATTGTCACAGGTGGCTGTGGAGGCCACACCATTGAGTATAGTTAAAACAGAGCTTGATTACTCAGGTTATGGGGAGAGGGCAGGAGAATGGGCTTCAGAGAGATAATAAATCTGCCACGATGGATCGGGGATTCGTTAGGGGAACAGAAAGGAGGTTCTGTGGATGAGAACCAGGACCAGGGTCTGGGATATCTTGGATCGAGCCCTCGGTATCCTTGTGGAAGGGTGAGCAGCTACAGGTCGTGGTCCATGGGTGGGACGAGTGACGAGGTTCTGCAAAGTGCTTTCAGGGAGTTAGGTGCTAAGTTAAAGGACAGGGTCTCCAGGGTTGCCACGTGCTGGTCAAGCCATACAGGTTCACATGTGGCTGGGGGAGGGTGTCAGATTATTGGATCATCGGGATCCCACCCAGGGAAGGTGGGACCTGTTCAGAAGAGTTTGCAGCTGAACCGGAGGGGGACTAATATTCCAGCGGGAAGGTAGAATGGAGGAGGGGGGTGAGGTTAAACTTGAGTTGCAAGGGATGGGAACCAGAGTGGCAGAACAGACAGTGGTGAGGTTGTTGGGACAGATGTTGTTAAGACCACAGACAGTCAGGAATCAAGAGATTGGGCATGGTGGGACGAACGTCCAAAGCTGTGTATATTTTAATGCAAGTTGTAGGAAAGGCAGATGAGCCCATGTCATGGATCAAAATATGAAATTATGACATTGTAGCCATTAGTGAGACTTGGTTGCAGGAGGGGCAGGACTGGCAGCTCAGAGTTCCATTGTTTTAGGTGCAACAGGTTGGGATTAAAGGGGGGGGGGGCGTTATTAATCAGGGAAAATGTCACGGCAGTGCTCTGACAGGACAGACTGGAGAACTCAACTAGTGAGGCTTTCCAGTGGAATTGAGGGATAAGAAAGCTGTGATCATGTTAATGGGGCTATATTACAGACCACCCAACAGTCCACGGGCTTTAGAGGAATAAACCTGTGGAGTGATCGCAGACTGTTGCAAGAAACGTAAGGTTGCTGTAGGTGATTTTAACTCTCCACATATTGTCTGGGATTTCAATGCGGTAAAAGCACCAGATGGGATACGGTTTGTCAAATGTGTTCGGGAGAGTTTCCTTAATCGGTATATAAAAGTCCAAACGAGAGAGTGGGCGGTACTTGATCCGCTATTAGGGATTGAGACGGGGCGGGTGACAGAAGTTCGCGTAGGTAAACACTTTGCATCTAGTGATCATGATGCCATTACTTTCAAAGTAAGTATGGAAGAGGATAGGTCTGGTCTGCAGCTCGAGATCCTAAATTGGAGGAAGGCCAATTTTGATGGTATCAGAAAGGATCTGGCAAGGGTGGGTTGGGTTGGGACAGGCTGTTTTCTGGCAAAATAGTCTACTTGGTAAGTGTGAGGCCTTCAAAAGTAAAATTTTGAGAGTACAAAGCTTATATGTGCCTGTCAGGATAAAAGGTAAAGATGATACATTTAGGGAACCTTGATTTTGAAGAAATATTGAGGCCGTGGTTCAGAAAAAGAAGGAAGTGCAGAGCAGGCACAGACTGGTAGGAACAAAGGAGGTTCTTGTGGAGTACAAGAAATGCAAGAAAACACTTTAGAAAGAAATCAGGATGGCTCAAAGATGGCATGAGGTTGCCCTAGCAGACAAGGTGAAGAAGAAACCTAAGAGATTCTACAGATATGTTAAGAGCAAAATGATAGCAAGGGACAAAATTGGTCCTCTGGAAGATCAGACTTGTAATCTATGCGTGGAACCAAAAGAGACGGGGAGACCTTAAATGGATTCTTTGCATCTGTATTTATCCAGGAGACGAAGACAGAGTCTATAGAAGTGAGATGGAGCAGCAGTGAGATCATGGACCCTGTACAGATTACGGAGCAGGAGGAGTTTGCTGTCTTGAGGCATATTAGGGTGGATAAATCCCCAGGGTGTTCCCTTGGACCCTGTGGGAGGCAAGTTTGGAAATTGCCGGGGCCCTAGCAGAGATATTTAAATTATCCTTAGCGACAGGTGAGGTACCAGAGGATTGGAGGACAACCAATGTCGCTCCACTGTTTAAGAACGGCTCTAAGAATAAATCAGGAAATGATAGGCCAGTGAGCCTGACATCAGCAGTGGGAAAGTTATTGGAAGGGACCAGATATATGAGCATTTGGACAGGCATGGACTGATTAGGGATAGTCCGCATGGCTTTGTACATGGTAGGTCATGTCTAACCAAGCTGATAGAGTTTTTTGAGGAGTTACCAGCAAAGTTGATGAAGGCAAGACAGTGACTGTTGTCTACATGGACTTTAGCAAGGCATTTGACAAGGTCACGCATGGCAGGCTGGTCAAGAAGGCTCAGTCGCTCGGCATTCAAGATGGGGGAATAAACTGGATTAGCCATTGGCTTTGTGGGAGAAGCCAGAGAGTGGTAGTAGATGGCTGCCTCTCTGACTGGAGGCCCGTGACTCGTGGAGTGCCACTGGGTCCATTGTTGTGTGTCATCCATAGCGATGATCTGGATGATAATGTGGTGATCAGCAAATTTGCCTTTGACACCAAGATTAGGGGTGTAGTGGACAGCGAGGAAGACTATCAGAGCTTGCAGCAGGATCTGGACCAGCTGGAAAAACGGGCTGAAGATTGGCAGGTGGATGGAATATAATGCAGAGAAGTGTGAGGTGTTGCACAGCCAGGGTGGGTCTTACACACTGACTGGTAGGGTGCTGAGGAGTGCGGGATCTGGAAATACAGGTCCATAATTCATTGAAAGTGGCGTCAAAGGTAGATAGGGTCACAAATAAAACTCTTGGAACATTGGCCTTCATTAATCAAAGTATTGAGTACAGGAAATGGGATGTTACGTTCAAGTTGTGTAAGACTTGGTGAGGCCTAATTTGGAGTTTTGAGTACAGTTTGGTCACCTATCTACAGGAACGATGTAAATAAGGTGGAAAGAGTATAGAGAAAATTTATTAAGATGTTTCCAACATTGAGTTATAAGGAAAGATTTAATAGGTTAGGACTTTATTCCTCGGAATGTAGAAGATTGTGTGGAGATTTGACAGAGGTATACAAAATTATGAGGGGTATAGATAGGGTAAATGCAAGCAGGCTTTTTCCACTGAGGTTGGGTGGGACAACTGGAGGTTATGTGTTAAGGGTGAAAGGTGAAAAGTTTAAGGGGAACATGAGGGGAAACTTCTTCATTCAGAGGACCGTGAGAGTGTGGAGTGAGCTGCCAGCACAAATGGTGCATACAATCTTGATTTCAATGTTAGGAGAAGGTATGTGGATGGTAGGGGCGTGGAGGCTATGGTCAGTGTCATCGGTTTATCATTGTCACATGCTCTGAGATGCAGTGAAAAACGTTATTTT
This sequence comes from Hemitrygon akajei, assembly GCF_048418815.1. Classification (NCBI taxonomy): domain Eukaryota; kingdom Metazoa; phylum Chordata; class Chondrichthyes; order Myliobatiformes; family Dasyatidae; genus Hemitrygon; species Hemitrygon akajei. The sequence continues at coordinate 72,682,170 of NC_133139.1, forward strand.
GCTCTTCATTCATACAGATCACTTCATCACATGAGCACATTGAGGTCATGCAAGGGAGAAGTAATAACAGAGTTCAGAATGAGGTGTAATAACTCCTAGACTGTATCCCTGGAGTTCAGGAGAATGAGGGGGATCTCATAGAAACATTCCAAATGCTAAAAGGCCTGAACGGATTAGATTGCCGTGAATGGCTGTGGAGGCCAAGTCACTGGGTGTATTTAAGGCAGAAATAGATAGGTTCTTGATTAGCCAGGGCATTGAAGGAAATGGGGTGAAAGCAGGAGAATGGGGATGACTGGAAGAATTTGATCAGCCCATGATTGAATGGCAGAGCAGACCCGATGGGCTGAATGGCCTACTTCTGCTCCTAAATCTTATGGTCTAACTACAGTGAAAATGAAGGGCAGGGATCATAATGAAGTCGATTGTCTTCAGCGTACAGCTTGTCCATTCAGAAGTCTGATCAAAGCGGGTAGAATCTGTTCTCGAGCCTGCTGTTGCAAAAGCTCTCAAGACTTTCAAGCCGAATGCGAGGGGGAAGAAGAGAGCTAGTTCCTGGTTGTTGGGGTCTTTGATTAATATTGGCTGCTTTACTGAGGCAGCAAGAAGTCTAGACAGAGTCCATGGCGGGGAGGCTGGTTTCCATGATGTGCTGAGCTGTGTCTACAATCCTCCGTAGTTCCTTGTGGTCACGTGCAGAGCAGTTGGTATACCAAGCTGCCGTGCTTCTGGATAGCTTGCAGGAGGGTCGGCTGAGCCACCTGTGGAAGTAGAAGCGTTAGTGAGATTTCTTGGCTGTGGCGTCGATGTGCTTGGACCGGGACGGGATATTAGGGACACGAAGCTCTCAACCCTCTTCACCTCAGCACCATTGGCACATCCGGGGCCTGATCTGTGAACGACAGAGAGGGCAGCCAGACCGATGTGGGACCTAACCAGTAGACCGTATTCTCTGACTCCATGCACTCTTTGTGTGGACCACAGCCGTTTGTAAGGAGTTTGTACATTCTCCCCGAGACTACATGGGTTCCCTCCCACATTCCAGAGACATACTGGTTAGGAGGTTAAATGGTCACTTGGGTTTAATTGGGAGGCATGGGCTCATGGGGTGAGAAGGACTGTTAAGGCCCTGTATCTCTAAATAAATGTTTCTGATGCCTGGTCCCAACTGTGGAAAGCAACCAGAGCATCAGAGGGTATTTAAAATTAAACCACCAAGACACACGGACAGTGAGCACATCTAACGAGCTTAACCCCTTCCCACCAAGTACGGCCACATCTGTGAGTGTGATGAGCGGAGCTGGACCCTCCCTGCTCGGATCAGGGTGAGTGAGCCACCCGTGAGTGTGGGACAGCGACACAGGTTCCGGCTCAGCCAGCGTCAGAACGAGCCCGACATGGGAGGCAGCGGAACTCGCGCGGGCACTGGCGTCAGGCGGGAATCCTCGGCTTGTTGGGTCATGGTTCATGTGTGTTGATGGAACCCAGACTCACAGAGACGTGGGCTCGGAACAGCTGGAGATTTAAACCTGGGTCACAGCTGGGTGGGAAACCACAGGGGTACCATCCTCAGCCTGTTGGGTTTATATGTGACTCCTGCCCAATTTATGTCATTAAAACTGCTCAGGCCATACTTGGACTACTGTGTGCCATTGGTCTCCACACCACAGGAAAGGCGTAGGACCATAAGATGTAGGAGCCAAATTAGGCCATTTGGCCCATTGAGTCTGCTCTGCCATTTCCATCTTTGCCTCCACCTCAGGGTAAGGAGGAAGATAGGTATGAGGGGTAAATGGTAGTGAAAGAGAGGATGGGGAGGGGGAGGTAGGGGTCAGGGAAAATGGAAGTGAGGGGGAAGATGGGGGTGGGGAAGATGGGGTAAGGGAAAGGATGGGAATGAAGGGGAAGAGGGGGTGATGGGGAGGATGGGGATGGGGAGATGGAGTGAGGGGGGAGATGGGGTGAGTGGGAGGATGGGGTGAGGTGGGAGATCGGGTGAGTGGGAAGATGGGGTGAGGGGGAGGATGGGGGTGCGGGAGAGATGGAGATGAGGGGGAGGATGAGGTGAGGCGGAGGATGGGGAGATGGGGTTGAGGGGAGGATGGGGTGAGGGGGAGGATGGGGTGAGGGGAGGACGGGATGAAGGGGAGATGGGGTGAATGGGAGGATGGGTTAAGGGAGAGTTGGGGGTGAGGAGAGGATGGGGGCGAGTGGGAGGATGGGATGAATGGGAGGATGGGTTGAAGGGCAATGGGGTGAGGGAGAGAATAGGGTGTGAGGAGGATGGGGTGAGGGGGAGGATGGGTTGAGGGGCGATGGGGTGAGGGGGAGAATAGGATGTGGGGGATGGGGGTGAGGGGGAGGATGACGGGAGTGGGAGGCTGGGGTTTGGGGAGGATGGTGAGGGGGAGATGGGGGTGAGGGGGAGGATGGGGGTGAGGGGGAGATGGGGGTGAAGGGGTGATGGGGTAAGGGGGATGGGGGTGAGGGGAGGATGGGGAGGGGATGATGGGGTGGGGGAGGATGGGGTGAGGGGGAGGATGGGGGTGAGGGGGATGATGGGGTAAGGGGGAGATGAGTGGGAGGATGGGGTGAAGGTGATGATGGGTTGAGGGGAGGATGGGGTGACAGGGTATAGGAATTAAAATGATGAGACACAGGGACATTCTGCTTGTTGCGGGTGGAGCCACAGTTGTCCCCTAATTTATTTTGGTCTGTCCAGTGGAGAGGAAACCACATGCGCAGCCTCAAATACAAAAGATGAACCCAGCAGATTTGCAGGTGAATTATTGCCTCAGTTGAAAGGATTTATTTGGGGGCCTGAATGGAGGTGAATGGGGAGATGTAGCAGGTGTCACCTGCAGGGAAATGTGCTGGGAGGGAGGAACGGACAAAGGAATGTCAGAGGAAGTGAGGAGTGGTGGACGGGGTGGGTGTAGAGATGTGCTTGGTGGTAGGGTCTCATTGAAGATGGTGGAAGCTGTGGAGAATGATGTGTTGGATGTGGAGGCTCATAGGGCGGTAGGTGAGGGCAAGAGGAATTCTCTCGCAGTGAGAAGATGGGGTGAGTGTGCACGTTTGGGAAATGGAGGTGATGCGGGTGTGGGGAGCATGAGTGGTGGAGGAAGGGAAACCCTGTTCTTTGAGGATGGAGGACATTCCTGATGTCCTGGAAAGGAAAGCCTCGTCCTGGGAACAGATCTGGTGGAGATGGAGGAACTCAGAAAAGGGAATAACATTTTTACAGGAGGCAAGCTGGGAAGAGGTATAGTCAAGATAACCCTGGAAATTGGTCGTTTATGAATGATATCGGTGGAGATCAGGGATGGAGACAGAGAGATCAAGAAAGGGGAGAGAGGAGTCAAGTGGACCAAGTTAATTTAAGGGTAGGGTGGAAGTTAGAGGCAAAGTATATCCCTGAAGACAAATTGTCTATCAACATATTTTATAAACCTGACAATTCCCACAGTTATCTTGACCTGGGTACCTCCAGCGTTTTGTCTGTGTTTTGCTTTCCTTCATGTATTATTCTTTGGCTCCTAAGTGGTCACCGTGGTTACACGCTGCCCGTCGACTCGGGGAAAGAATGAGCGTATAGTCAGTGAACTCGGAAATCATGAACAGTTTGCAGTAAAGCGGAGCACAAAGCTATTGAGTTGTCAGTTATCGCAGCTGTGTGGCTGATGTTCCCCGGGGAGGGAAATCGCTCGTCTCTCTCTGTGACCCATGTGTGGCGCCAGAGCTGCAGGAATGCTCCTGACTTGTGCAGCCCCCCCCCAGTGCGCCCCCTCAGTTCAGCATCAGGCTGCCCTGGCCTCTTCCGGTGATACAGGCCGGCCTCTCCCACAGGAATGAAACCAGCAGCTGCATTGGACCAACAAGGGCAGCCCCCCGGTGTATGGGTGAGGGCAGAATGTGGGGAGAATATCATGGCGCTGGTGTATCTGGGTGGTTGCTGGTTAGGGAGAGGAAGATCCCAACCTGTAGCTGTGACACTGAGGTCATCAGGGCTGGGTTACACTTTAGCAGTGTCGGGTGTAAGCAGAGCCTGGGTCTGTCTCAACGTCGGCTGGACTGGGCCCTCTTCAAGGGTTTAACCCGACTACATATGGTGACAGAGAATAGGAACAGAGTCGGTCTCGTGGAGGGTCATAACCCACGTCTGGCTCTCTAACGTACCCGAGGGAGGACTCTCCATCCTTCCCTGTCTGTCTGTAGGAGGCTCCAGACCCACCACAGAGGGTCTCCCGTCCGGAGGTAGGTGGAGCTGGGCAGTAGAAGCTGGCGCTGCCAAGAGATGCCCGTGGTCCGAGGGAATGGACACGGTGAAAGCTGAGCAGGTAATATCTTCAACCGGGCTGCTGCCACCTTCACAACCGTGCTGTGCATTTGCCCCCATCCAGAGTCCCTCCTGTATCGTTAACCCAAAACCTGGAACCGAGTTCTACCAAACTGCGGACAGATTCTGTGCTCAGCAGGGCTGGGCAGGAGCCCGTGCAGTCGCAAGGAGAACATGCAGACTCCACGCAGACAGCGGGAAAGTCACGATTGGACCCAGTCCCTGGCGCTGTGAGCTGCTCTCTTCTCTCGTTCCTCCACTGAAAGCTTCGACAAAACACTTGGTTCACTGCTGCAGACTTTAACCCCTTACTTGCTGCCTCCAGCACCTTGCCAACTCTAATGTCACCCTCTGGGATATTTGGGCTTGCTTCCAAGATGACTGTGTTCCCTCAGGAGCCACCATTTATGGAGTATGTCCCACACTTGTTAGAACTCCCACACACAGCTTTGACTATCTCACACATCAAGATTAATTTCCATCTGCTTTACCAGATGTAACAGAAAGCTGCCCTCTCCGCTAGCACCGTCAATATCTAACTGGCTAATCGTATATTCCCCGTCTCCTACTGCAAGCTAATTTCAGATCCAATTTGGAACATGGATCTCTTGGGCTCCAACCTCTGTGTGACATTGTTAATGTCCGTGCTAACCACGCTGACCCCATCAGTGGGTTAAAATAGCTCTAACGAATCCGCACTGACTATCCTTGAGCAGTTCCACACTTTCCCAATGCAGATTGATTCTGTCCCTGAGAATCTCTTTTGAATAATCTCCCTACAGGTGAAATTTGACATTTGATACACAGACCTTCTTCTGGCTGTCCTTGAGCAAAGGAGCCAAGGGTGTTGTCTTCATTACGTAGCACCTCACCTGCGGTCAGTGATGATTTAAGAATTTGTGTCAGGCCTCACCAGTCTTCCTCCTGGTTTCCCATAACAGCGAGAGCAAGGATGGGGTGAAACGGGAAATGGGGGGTGAGGCGAAGGATTGAGGGGGGAGGGGAGGATGGAAGGGCTGAGAGGGAGGATGGGTGTGAGGTGGGGGATGGAGATGAGGGGCTGTCAATGACTGTCAAGGGGAGAGTGATAGGAGTGACCGAGTGTGACGGGGAGAGATGAACAGAGACACGGTGTTGGGGGCAGAGAGATGAGGGTTGAGCCAGTGCCAATGAGAGAGAACAACACCATGAATAGCAGTGATGCTTCACTCCCAGGTGAGCTCAACCCCTTTTATGCACGCTTTGAAAGGGGGAATAATACTACAGCTATGAGGACCCCCACAACACCTGGTCACCCCGTGATTGCTACCTCGGAGGCTGACGTCAGACTGTCTTTCAAGAGGGTGAACCCTTGCAAGGCGACAGGTCCGATGAAGTGCCCGGTTGGGCTCTGAAAACCTGGACCATCCAACTGGCGGGTGTGTTCAAAGACATTTTCAATCTCTCAGTGCTACCTGCTTCAGAAAGTGCCCATGAAGAGCAGGGTGAGCTGTCTTAATGACTGTCACCCAGTAGGACTCACATCTACTGGGATGAAGTGCTTTGAGAGGTTGCTTATGGCTGGATGCTGTTTACCAACTACGGCTAGCACTTAGATAGATAGAATAGTACAGCACATTACAGGCCCTTCGGCCCACAATGTTGTGCCAACCCTCAAACCCTGCCTCCCATATAACCCCCCACCTCAAATTCCTCCATATACCTGTCTAGTAGTCTCTTAAACTTCACTAGTGTATCTGCCTCCACCACTGACTCAGGCAGTGCATTCCACACACCAGCCACTCTCTGAGTGAAAAACCTTCCTCTAATATCCCCCTTGAACTTCCCTCCCCTTACCTTAAAGCTATGTCCTCTTGTACTGAGCAGTGGCGCCCTGGGGAAGAGGCGCTGGCTATCCACTCTATCTATTCGTCTTAATATCTTGTATACCTCTATCATGTCTCCTCTCATCCTCCTTCTCTCCAAAGAGTAAAGCCCTAGCTCCCTTAATCTCTGATCATAATCCATACTCTCTAAACCAGGCAGGATCCTGGCAAATCTCCTCTGTACCCTTTCCAATGCTTCCACATCCTTCCTATACTGAGGCGACCAGAACTGGACGCAGTACTCCAAGTGTGGCCTAACTGGAGTTTTATAGAGCTGCATCATTACATCACGACTCTTAAACTCTATCCCTCGACTTATGAAAGCTAACACCCCATAAGCTTTCTTAACTACCCTATCTACCTGTGAGGCAACTTTCAGGGATCTGTGGACATGTACCCCCAGATCCCTCTGCTCCTCCACACTTCCAAGTATCCTGCCATTTACTTTGTACTCTGCCTTGGAGTTTGTCCTTCCAAAGTGTACCACCTTACCCTTCTCTGGGTTGAACTCCATCTGCCACTTCTCAGCCCACTTCTGCATCCTATCAATGTCTCTCTGCAATCTTCGACAATCCTCTACACTATCTACAACACCACCAACCTTTGTGTCATCTGCAAACTTGCCAACCCACCCTTCTACCCCCACATCCAGGTCGTTAATAAAAATCATGAAAAGTAGAGGTCCCAGAACAGATCCTTGTGGGACACCACTAGTCACAAACCTCCAATCTGAATGTACTCCCTCCACCACGACCCTCTGCTTTCTGCAGGCAAGCCAATTCTGAATTCTCCTGGCCAAAGTTCCCTGGATCCCATGTCTTCTGACTTTCTGAATAAGCCTACCGTATGGAACCTTGTCAAATGCCTTACTAAAATCCATGTAGATCACATCCACTTCACTACCCTCATCTATATGCCTGGTCACCTCCTCAAAGAACTCTATCAGGTTTGTTAGACACGATCTGCCCTTCGCAAAGCCATGCTGACTGTCCCTGATCAGACCATGATTCTCTAAATACCCATAGATCCTATCTCTAAGAATCTTTTCCAACAGCTTTCCCACCACAGACGTAAGGTTCACTGGTCTATAATTACCTGGACTATCCCTACTCCCATTTTTGAACAAGGGGACAACATTCGCCTCCCTCCAATCCTCCAGTACCATTCCCGTGGACAACAAAGACATAAAGATCCTAGCCAGAGGTTCGGCAATCTCTTCCCTCGCCTCATGGAGCAGCCTGGGGAATATTCCATCAGGGGACTTACCCGTCCTAATGTATTTTAACAACTCCAACACCTCCTCTCCCTTAATATCAACATGCTCCAGAACATCAACCTCACTCATATTGTCCTCACCGTCATCAAGTTCCCTCTCATTGTTGAATATTTAACACAATCATTCCTAAGTTCTGATTGAAAAGCTCCAAAACCTGAGCCTCTTTACTTCCCCCTGCAACTGGATCCTTGACTTCTGAACCAGAAGACCACAATTGGTGTGTATTGGAAATAACATCTCCACCTCGCTGGCGATCAACACAGGCGCAGTGCAGGGGTGTGTGCTTAGCCCTCTGCTCTACTCTCTCTTCACCCGTGGCTGTGTGGCTAGGCACAGCTCAAATGCCATCTATAAATTTGCTGACGGCTCAACTATAGTTGGCAGAATTTCAGATGGTGATGAGGTGGCATACAGGAGCGAGATATATCAGCTGGTTGAGTGGTGTCACAGGAACAGCCATGCATTCAATATCAGTAAGACCAAAGAACAGATTGTGGACTACAGAAAGGGTAGGATGAGGAAACACACACCAGTCCTCATTGAGGGATCAGTAGTGGAAAGGGTGAGTAATTTTAAGTTCCTGGGTGTCAATAGATAGATAGATAGATAGATAGATAGATACTTTATTCATCCCCATGGGGAAATTCAGCATTTTTTCCAATGTCCCGTACACTTGTTGTAGCAAAAACTCATTACATACAATACAATACTTAACTCAGTAATAATACAGCAGCTGTATTTCCCTAGGAGTTTGAGGGGTTTTGGTATTCCATCACAGACACTTGTGAATTTCTGCTGGTGTACCAGGGTGAGCATTCAACCTAGCTGCATCACCGTCTGGTATGAGACAGGGGCTATTGCACATCTTCAAAATAAATTGCAGAGAGTTGTAAAATTAGTCAGCTCCATCGTGGGCACCAGCCTCTGTAGTGTCCAAGACATCTTCAGGAAGCGGTGCCTTAGGAAAGCGGAGTCCATCGTTAAGGATCCCCACCACCCAGGAGAAGTCCTTTTCTCATCGCTACCATCAGGGAGGAGGTACAGGAGCTTGAGGGCACACACTCAGTGATTCAGGAACAATAGACAATAGACAATAGGTGCAGAAGTAGACCATTCGGCCCTTCGAGCCTGCACCACCATTCTGAGATCATGGCTGATCATCTACTATCAATACCCGGTTCCTGCCTTGTCCCCATATCCCTTGATTCCCCTATCCATAAGTTACCTATCTAGCTCCTTCCCTTCAGCTTCTTCCCCTCTGCCATTCGATTTCTGAATGGTCATTGAACCTCTGAACACCACCTCACTATTTTTTATTAATTTTTATCTTTACACTACTTATTTAATTTAACTATTTTATATATTATAACTCACAGCTTTTTCTCTCTATTTTTATGTACTGCAATGTACTGCTGCCACAAAGACAACAAATTCCACGACAGCTGTCAGTGATACTAAACTTGGATCTGGTCCGGATTCTGATTTGATGACCTACTGCTTATTAGGGAGAGTGAACAGGAGATAGAGAGGAGCTACAGGGAGTTAGTCACCCCGAGGCGGCAGGAGTTGGATGTGGCTGACGGTCAGGGAAGTGAGGGGAAGAGCTCAGATAGTGGAGAGCAGCCTTGTGGCCACCCCCCTCAGTAATCTCGTTTTGGATGCAGTCGGGGGGTGGGGGTGACCTGACGGGATGAACACAGTGATCGGGTCTCTGGCACTGAGCCTGGTTCCATGGTGCAGAAGAGAAAGAGGAAGATGAGGAATGCGGTAGTCGTAGGGGATTCCATGGTGAGGGGAACAGACAGGAGGTTCTGTCAGCCTGACAGAGATACCCACATGGTGTGTTGCCTCCCAGGTGCCAGGGTACGGGATGTCTTGGATCGGGTGCAAATTATTCTGAAGGGAGAGGGTGAACAGCTAGAAGTCTTGGTACACATTGGTATCAACGACATAGGTAGAGAAAGGGAGGAGGTCCTGAAGAGAGAACTCAGAGAGTTAGGCAGGAAGCGAAAGGCAGGACCTCTAGGGTAGTAATCTCCGGATTACTGCCTGTGCCACGTGCTAGCGAGTGCAAGAATAGCATGATCAGGCTGAGAGACTGGTCAGGGGGCAGGGCTTCAGTTCCTGGGTAATTGGGGCCTCTTCTGGGGCAGGTACAACCTGTACAGAAAGGACGGGTTACACCTGAACCCAAAGGGGTCCAGTATCCTAGCGGGCACATTTAATAGAGCTGTTAGGGAGAGTTTAAACTAATTTGGCAGGGGGATGGGAACCGGAGTGATAGGGTTGAGGAAGGGGAAAACAAATAAATCAAAGATAGCGTGCAACAGAGATTATAGAAAGGACAGGCAGGAGATGAGGCTTCTTAATCACAGCCAGTGGGATGATTTACAGGGCAATAGAGGCGTGGTGCAGTTAAAACAGAAAGCAACAGACACTGGACTGGAAGTGTTGTATTTGAATGCACACAGCATAAAGAATAAAATGGACGATCTTGAAATTCAGCTACAGATTGGCAAATATGACGTTGTGGCCATCTCTGAAACTTGGCTAAAGGATGGCTGCCATTGGGAGCTGAACGTCCAAGGATATACGGTGTTATAGGTATATAGGTAAAGATAGGTTAGTAGGTAGAATGTGGCTCTGTGTATAAGAAATATTATTAAATCATTGGAAAGAGATGACATAGGATTGGAAAGTGTAGCATCTCTATGGGTTGAGTTAAGAAATGATAAGGGTAAAAGGACCCTAATGGCAGTTGTATACAGGCCTCCAAACAGCAGCCAGGATGTGGATTACAGCAGGAGATAGAAAAGGTGTGTCAGAAAGGCAATGTCATGATAATCGTTTGGGATTTTAACATGAAAGTGGATTGGGAAAACCAGGTTGATACTGGACCTCAAGAGAAAAAATTTGTAGAATGTCTAAGGGATGGCTTTTTAGAACAGCTTGTTGTTGAGCCCACTAGGGGATCAGCTGTGCTGGATTGGCTGTTGTGCAATGATCCGGAGGTGAGAAGAGAGCTTAAGGTTAAGGAACCCTTAGGGAATAGTGATCACAATATGATTGAGCTCACTTTGAAACTTGAGAGGGAAAAACTAAAATCCAATGCGTTGGTATTTCAATGAAATAAAGGAAATTACAATGGGATGAGAGGGGAACTGGCCAAAGTTGACTGGAAAGGGACATTTGCAGGAAGGACAGCAGAGCAGCAATGGCTGGAGTTTCTGTGAATGATGAGGGAAGTGAAAGACAGATATAATCCAAATAAGAAGAACATTTCAAAGGGAAGAAGGACACTACCGTGGCTGACAAGTGAAGTCAGAGCCAAAGTAAAAGCAAAAGAGAGGGCATACAAGGAAGCCAGAACTAGTGGGAAGACAGAGGATTGGGAAGCTTTTAAAAACTTCCAGAAAGAAACTAAGAAGGTCATTTGGAAGTAAAAGATGAATTATGAGAGGAAGCTGGCGACTAATATCAAAGAAGATACTAAAAGCTTTGTTAAGTATATAAAGAGTAAAAGAGAATCAAGGGTAGATATAGGGTCAATACAAAATGACATTGAAGATATTGTAATGGAAGATGCAGAGATGGCAGAGGAACTGAATGTGTATTTTGCATTAGTCTTCATAGTGGAAGACGTCTGCAGGATGCCGGATATTCAAGAGTGTCAGGGAAGTGAAGTTTGTGCAGTGAAAATTACAACTGAGAAGGTGCTCAGGAAGCTTAATGGTCTGAGGGTGGATAAATCTCCTGGCCCTGATGGAATGCACCCTCGGGTTCTGAAGGAAGTAGCTGGAGAGATTGCAGAGGCATTAATGATGATCTTTCAAGAATCGATAGATTCTGACATTGTACCAGATGACTGAAAAATTGCAAATGCTACTCTGCTATTTAAGAAGGGTGGGAGGCAGCAGAAAGGAAACTATAGACCTGTTAGCCTGACATCAATGGTTGGGAAGTTGTTGGAATTGATTGTTAGGGATGAGATTATAGAGTATCTGGAGGCACATGACAAGATAGGCCAAAGCCAGTATGGTTTCCTGAAAGGAAAATCCTGCCTGACAAACCTACTGCAATTCAAGCAGGATAGACAAAGGGAATGCAGTAGACGTGGTGTACTTGGATTTTCAGAAAGCGTTTGACAAGGTACCATACACGAGGCTGCTTAGCAAGATAAGAAACCATGGGATTACAGGGAAGTTACTAGCATGGGTGGAGCATTGGCTGGTTGGCAGAAAAAGGAGAGAGGGAATAAAGGGATCCTATTCTGGCTGGCTGCCGGTTACCAGTGGAGTTCCACAGGGGTTGGTGTTGGGACCACTGCTTTTTACGATGTATGTCAATGATCTGGAGTATGGTATTAATGGATTTGTGGCTAAGTTTGCCAATGATACAAAGATAGGTGGAGGAGTGGGTAGTGTTGAGGAAACAGAGAGCCTGCAGAGAGAGTTAGAAAGTTTAGGGGAATGGGCAAAGAAGTGGCAAATGAAATACAGTGTTGGAAAGTGTATGGTCATACACTTTGGTGGAAGAAATAAACGGACAGACTATTGGGGAGAGAATTCAAAATGCAGAGATGCAAAGGGACTTGGGAGTCCTTGTGCTAGATACCCTAAAGGATAACCTCCAGGTTGAGTCGGTTGTGAAGAAGGTGAATGCAATGTTGCGTTCATTTCTAGAGGTATAGACTATAAGAGCAGGGATGTGGTGTTGAGGCTGTATAAGACACTTGTGAGACTGCACTTGGAGTATTGTGTGCAGTTTTGGGCTCCTTATTTTGGAAAGGATATACTGACATTGGAAAAAGTTCAGAGAAGACTTACGAGAATGATTCCAGGAATGAAAGGGCTACCGTGTGAGGAACATCTGGCAGCTCTTGGACTGTATTCCCTGGAGTTCAGGAGAATGAGGGGGGATTGCATGGAAACATTCCAAATGTTAAAAGGCCTGAACAGATTAGATATGGCGATGTTATTTCCCATGGTAGGGGATTCTAAGACAAGAGGGCACAACTTCAGAATTGAAGGACATCATTTTAGAACTGAGATGCGGAGAAATTACTTTAGTCAGAGGGTGGAATTTGTTGCCACGAGCAGCAGTGGAGGCCAAGTCACTGGGTGTATTTAAGGCAGAGATAGATAGGTTCTCGATTAGCCAGGGCATCAAAGGGTATGGGGAGAAGGCAGGAGCGTGGGGATGACTGGAAGAATTGGATCAGCCCATGATTGAATGGTGGAACAGACTTGATGGGCCGAATGGCCTACTTCTGCTCCTATATCTTATGGTCTTAAGGTCTTATGATTTGTTGGGAGTAAGCAGAGTTTGGAGTTGGGGGTGCTTTTTATTTGACTGGGTGAATAGATCCCTGCCATCCACTGTGAGTGGTGGAACAAGCAGGGCTGGGAAGGGGAGGACTGGAGGGGGAAGTGGGTGGGAAGAATTGAGGCGGAGGGGTATGGATGGGGGGGTGCATTAGTGAAGAAGGAAGGTCACTGATCAACTGGGCCTCCTACCCGCGGAGGGCTCTCTGGCCTTTCTCTCGGGCTTTTCAGTGTCCGGGTTTTTGTCTTGGCGGGCCTGGTTTGTCACTCCCACACTAAGTTCTCCATTGCCCCGCGTACACGTGATGGAGGTGGGCCCCGACCCCTCGCCACCCTGCGGGCAGGAGCTGGTGGGACGTGCCTGGCCCTCCTTGCTTATCGGCTGTCATCAGCGAGCTCACCATCACTCCCTCCAACCCGTCTCTGCCCACGTGGCCTGTTAACCTCAAGTGTTTGTCTAGAAAATGCCGTGTGACAGGAGATTGGAAAATAACATCAAAGGGACGGGCAGGAGCGGGAGATTAAAGCACTGGCTGAAGACAGCCTCATCCATCCTGCAGAAGCACAGCTGCAGAATTGGACTCGATGAAGCCTTAACAGATGCCCTGTCCCTTCTAGTTTCTACGTGCTCGAGGTCCATTGGACAACTGATCAACAGAATTGGTGATTCTGCAGACAAAGCAACTCCGTCCCTAATGGAAAAGAGACAGTGGGATTTTTATAACAGATTCCTGATCTCAGGTCTTCCCCAGTGAGACTCCTTTACAAGTCAGCGGGAGACAAAATCATCTGAACACAGCAGGCTGCCTAAAGCAGAAGTGGGAAGACCGGTGGATGGAGCGAGCCTTTGTTCCCTCAGGTAGTGTTGGTCTGGGTGATGATATCCCCTTCCTTACATCTCTAGAGGACAGGGTGAGTCAGAAGAGACTGGCAGGAGGCAGCTGACCCTTGAATCACAAGGTGGGCCCAATCTCACTGCCCGATCAGCAAGTGCTCTGAGGGAAATATTCGGCCGGTCAGTCTGCCTCTGTGGAGAGGGAGACAGACATCAGGTGACCTTGCTGGCCTTCCCTGGACACTGTAATCCCTCCTCTCCTGCATGTTTCCGTGACCACGCACACAATATTGCTATGTATTTGTTCAGAGTGTGAGATTGTGCGGACAGTATTTACTGACCAACCCTCACTGCTGGGAAACAGATGGATCTCTGGGTGATTTCTGAGGCAGATCAGTGAATTGCTGACGTTTGACAGAGGATCCACACCCAGGGTCAATGAGATTCCGGCGGTTATTCCCGCACAATTCAGACACCTCAGAGTGCTGGTTGTAGAGCTCCTTTCCTGACTCCGGGTTCAGCTAAAACATGAACTTAAAATCCCAGTTACTGTACTTGATAAACTCCCTATCACTGTAGTGTTTAAACTCCCTGTCACTGTAATGGACAAACTCCCAGTCACTGTAATGGATAAACTCCCAGTCACTGTCATAGACAAACTCCCAGTCACTGTAGTGGATAAACTCTCAGTCACTGTCATAGACAAACTCCCAGTCACTGTAGTGGATAAACTCTCAGTCACTGTAGTGGATAAACTCCCAGTGACTGTAGTGGATAAACTCCCAGTCACTGCAGTGGATAAACTCTCAGTCACTGTAGTGGATAAACTCCCAGTGACTGTAGTGGATAAACTCCCAGTCACGGTAGTGGATAAACTCCCTGTCACTGTAGTGGATAAACTCCCAGTCACTGTAGTGGATAAACTCCCAGTGACTGTAGTGGATAAACTCCCAGTGACTGTCGTGGATAAACTCCCAGTCACTGTCGTGGATAAACTCCCAGTCACGGTAGTGGATAAACTCCCAGTCACTGTCATGGATAAACTCCCAGTCATGGTAGTGGATAAACTCCCAGTCACTGTCGTGGATAAACTCCCAGTCACGGTAGTGGATAAACTCCCAGTCATGGTAGTGGATAAACTCTCAGTCACTGTCGTGGATAAACTCCCAGTCACGGTAGTGGATAAACTCTCAGTCACTGTCGTGGATAAACTCCCAGTCACTGTAGTGGATAAACTCCCAGTCACTGTCGTGGATAAACTTCCAGTGACTGTAGTGGATAAACTCCCAGTCACTGTCGTGGATAAACTCCCAGTCATGGTAGTGGATAAACTCCCAGTGACTGTAGTGGATAAACTCCCAGTCACTGTCGTGGATAAACTCCCAGTCATGGTAGTGGATAAACTCCCAGTGACTGTAGTGGATAAACTCCCAGTCACTGTCGTGGATAAACTCCCAGTCACGGTAGTGGATAAACTCCCAGTCACTGTCGTGGATAAACTCCCAGTGACTGTAGTGGATAAACTCCCAGTCACTGTCGTGGATAAACTCCCAGTCACAGTAGTGGATAAACTCCCAGTCACTGTAGTGGATAAACTCCCAGTCACTGTCGTGGATAAACTCCCAGTCATGGTAGTGGATAAACTCCCAGTGACTGTAGTGGATAAACTCCCAGTCATGGTAGTGGATAAACTCCCAGTGACTGTAGTGGATAAACTCCCAGTCACTGTCGTGGATAAACTCCCAGTCACGGTAGTGGATAAACTCCCAGTCACTGTCGTGGATAAACTCCCAGTCATGGTAGTGGATAAACTCCCAGTCACTGTCATGGATAAACTGCCTGACACTGTTGTGGATATAATCTCAATCACTGTAATGGAATTTTGTCACTTAACTTTTGCATCTGTGACAGGAAGATGTGAAAGTGCAGGAGGAATTCAGATCCGGATTCCTGAATTGTGGGGTGACACTGCCTCTGCGTGAAGGGAGTCACCAGGAGTTACACACAGTCTCTCCACATGGAGCAGGGGTGGGTCACCAGGGATGCTTCCGTTTGTTCTCAGAGTCTTGGTCTGCAGGACACTGGTGAGAACTCCTGCTTTGAAGTTTGTGGGTGCTACGGACCCTCCTGTCTGAATCGCTATTGGTACTGACCCAGCAGTGAAAAAGTAGGGCATTCTCAGATGGTCAGGCAGCATCCGTGGAGAGAGAACCAGAAAAAGATCTTACAGCAGACCTGGGAGTGGGAGAGGGATCAGGGTGAAATGGTGATGTGTGAAATGCCCCTTCCCTCCCTCTCCTCAACTTCAGACAAATGAATTGCCTTGCACTTGTTTTGTGGCTGACTGTGGGAAGACGAATCTCACGGTTGCATATCAAACTTTTATAATAAATCTACTCTGGATCTTTGAATCGTACCCAGTGTCCCTCTCCACAGATGCTGGCTGCCTGCTCAGTAATTATGGCATTTCCTGTTTTTATTTGTTTGACTTGGCAATGATGAGGACAAACATAAGAACATTCAAAATAGGAACAGGAGTCGACCATCTGGCCCATTGAGCCTGCTCCCCCATTCAATAAGATCATGGCTGACCTGGCCATGGACTCATCTCCACCTACCCGCCTTTCCCCCATAACCCTTAATTCCCCTACTATGCAAAACTCTATCCAACCTTGTCTCAAATATATTTACTGAGGTAGCCTCCACTGCTTCATTGGGCAGAGAATTCCACAGATTCACCACTCTCTGGGAAAAGCAGTTCCTCCTCATCTCCATCCCAAATCTGCTCCCTTGAATCTTGAGGCTATGTCCCCTCATTCACTGTAGTGTTTAAACTCCCAGTCACTGTAATGGATAAACTCCCAGTCACTGTCATAGACAAACTCCCAGTCACTGTAGTGGATAAACTCTCAGTCACTGTCGTGGATAAACTCCCTGTCACGGTAGTGGATAAACTCCCAGTCACGGTAGTGGATAAACTCTCAGTCACTGTCGTGGATAAACTCCCAGTCACTGTAATGGATAAACTCCCAGTCACTGTCATAGACAAACTCCCAGTCACGGTAGTGGATAAACTCTCAGTCACTGTAGTGGATAAACTCCCTGTCACGGTAGTGGATAAACTCTCAGTCACTGTAGTGGATAAACTCTCAGTCACTGTAGTGGATAAACTCCCAGTGACTGTAGTGGATAAACTCCCAGTCACTGCAGTGGATAAACTCTCAGTCACTGTAGTGGATAAACTCCCAGTGACTGTAGTGGATAAACTCTCAGTCACTGTCGTGGATAAACTCCCTGTCACGGTAGTGGATAAACTCCCAGTCACGGTAGTGGATAAACTCTCAGTCACTGTCGTGGATAAACTCCCAGTCACTGTAATGGATAAACTCCCAGTCACGGTAGTGGATAAACTCCCAGTCACGGTAGTGGATAAACTCCCAGTGACTGCCGTGGATAAACTCCCAGTCACTGTAGTGGATAAACTCCCTGTCACGGTTTCCACTGTTCCTACCAGTGGAAACAACTTTTCTGCCTCTATCTTATCCATCCCTTTCATAATTCTATATGTTTCAGCAAGATGGCTGGCCGTTGGGCTGGAGTTCATTAGAGGAGTGGATGATTCCACCGTGCTAGGGATTACAGAACCTAGTTTATATCCAGCGATCTGGTTCAGCGACGCACAAACATTAGTTCAAGTCCCACAGTGACCGCGAGGAACTTCAATCTGAGTACCTATATGAACATAGAATAAAATCTGAAGTGTGTGATGATGAAACTGCTGGATATTTCTTCAGAGCTCTTCTCTCCTGACCTGCCTGTATGCAACTCCACATATACCATGTGCTCCTCCTCAGGGTAAATAGCCTCCTCTGCTAACTACCTCCTCGGGGTTAAACAGGGATGGACAGTGTGGAGGGGAACTCCAGAAATGGACTAGGTGTTGAGGTCACTCCCCAAACATTTTCAGTCCGCTAGGGTATGGCTTCCCAAACCTTTTTATGCAACGGACCAATGCAATAAGACAAAGGAGCATAAGTCGGCCATTCGGCCCATCGAGTCTGCTCCGCCATTTCATCATGAGCTGATCCAATCTCCCCTTTAGTCCCATTCCTCCGCCTTCTCACCATAACCTTTGATGCCCTGACTACTCAGATACCTATCAATCTCTGCCTTAAATACACCCAATGACTTGGCCTCCACTGCCGCCCGTGGCAACAAATTCCACAGATTCACCACCCTCTGGCTAAAAATTTTTTTTTGCATCTCTGTTCTGAATGGGCGCCCTGCAATCCTCAAGTCATGTCCTCTCATACTAGACTCCCCCACCATGGGAAACAACTTTGCCACATCCACTCTGTCCACGCCTTTCAACATTCAAAATGTTTCTATGAGGTCCCCCCTCATTCTTCTAAACTCCAAGGAGTACAGTCCAAGAGCGGTCAAACGTTCCTCATATGTTAACCCTCTCATTCCCGGAATCATTCTAGTGAATCTTCTCTGAACCCTCTCCAATGTCAGCACATCCTTTCTTAAATAAGGAGCCCAAAACTACACACAGTTTTGCCATTAAGAAAGGGGTCCATGGACCCCAGGTTGGAAACCCCTGCACTAGGGAGGGGGTTAGAAGAAGTGATGGATGGAGATTTGAGGCAGTGGAAAGAGTGCTTGACACCAAGCTGCCACGTTGCAATGATCTCTGGTGCACAGAGGATTCCACAGTGAGGGCCAGTGGAGTGCCTGAGAAGGTGGCCCCTTTAACCGACTCAGCCACACGATGCCAGTAATTAGCACCAGGCAGATAATTCATCATTCCGGATTCCTGCTTAACAAAATCTTGTTAATCACTCTCCGAAAACCGGAGCGGTGCATCTCCAGGTCCATTCCAATATTTTTCTTTTAATGAAGTGATTCTTTTCTCTCTCTGCTCCTTTTATTTTCTGCTGACACAAGCAGACTGCACTGCTAATTATACATTTCCTATTGAAAGTCGGCCGGTGATTTATCAGGAAAAGGCAGACGAGATATCGTGCTCCCTCAGCTGCATCAGCAGAACCACAGCAACACAATTTAATTTCTTGTCATCTTTTAATCCGACTCCTTTTTTTCCCCAAGGGCAGCTCGTGAATGGTAAAAGCAGCTTTATAAATCATTATTCTTCAGAAAAGGACAGAGTATATTGGCATCTTTCCAAGCCCAGGAGCTGTACATTGCCTGAAACTTCCATCCGTCCATCTGTTTAGTGGGCTGCATTGTTCTGCAATCTTCTATATTACAATACATTAAGCTCACATGGATTTTGTGTCTTGTAAAGCCGAATATTCATTAGTGCCAGCACTGAAAGCGCATTCCCTCTATCTCCCTCTCACCTTCTCTCCTCCTCTTCCACTCATTCTTTCTTTTCCTCCCTCCTTCACATCCTTCCTATGATCTTTCTTCTCCTCCCTCTCCCTCTCTTTGCCATGTACTTTTCCTGATCTAATTCTCACTTTGACATCCTTTCCCCGTGCCTCAATTTTTTATCAATCTTTTTTCCTGCGTCTGTCCATCAACAATTCTCTCTGTCTGCCTCCCTCACTAACTCTCTTTTCCCTGACAGTCATCTCCTCTTTCTATGCCTTCTATGTCAATCTCTCCCACCGCCTGTCTGTCTACCTTTATCCCTCTCTTTCTCTTCACGTCACTCTCTGTCCCACACTTCCACCGTACAGCCGTCTCCCTCCGATATCACAGAGGAAACCTGCAGATGCTGGAAATCAAAGAAACACACACACTCTCTCTCACACACACACACACACACACACACACACACACACACACACACACACACACACACTCTCTCACACACACACATTCTCTCTCACACACACACACACACACACACACACACACACACACACACACACACACACACACACACACACACACACACACACACACACACAATGCTGGAGGAACTCAGCAGGTCAGGCAGCATCTATGGAAAAGAGTAAACAGTTGGACATTCCAGGCCAAAACCCTTCCTCGGGACTAATGAACGGCTTCATCCTGAAACATTGACTGTCCACTCATTTTCCGTAGATGCTGCCCGGCCTGCTGAGTTCCTCCAGCATTTTGTGTGTGTGTGTTCCCTCCAATATTAATCTGACAGTCTCTACCTCCCCCTCTCCCATTGTCTCTGTACCTCCTCACACTGCAACTGTGACCACTTTTCCAGGGCCAGTTTCTATATAAATCTGCTCACCACTTTTCAGTGACCCGAGGCAGGAGCTGCTAGCAGCTGTACGACTATGGCAGGTTAGCGGAGCACAGGCCAGTCTGGGTCTCTGCGATACAGATGGATCACTGGCAGGACAGAGGTGGAGGCGCCACCCGTTTGTTTAGTTCCCCTTGCCGGGTGATCCTGAGGACCACTGCCTCTCCCAGGGAGTGTTTCAGACGGCTCTGGACTGCCCTGCCAAAATAGTTCACTCTTTCAACAACAAAATTCAGCCATAATATGAGACGACATTCTCTGCCAATTCCATTCCCAGATCTGTGCCCATCGACAGATCAGCTGGAGCTCAATAACACAGGGCCTGTGCCCGCTCCCCGTGACTGCCGACAAAAGCAGAGCTTTGGTCATAATTTGATAGCTCATTGGAAATGGAGAACATCACCTCCCCATGTGACGGGTTAGCTCGGGCCCAGAGTGAGACAGAGCAAGGCAAGTTCCAGTCTATCGTAAGAAGGCACAGTGGTGAGAGTTTACAATGTTGTAGAGTCTCACTGTTACAGAAACACGTCCTTCAGCGCATCATGTCCACAGCCACCATTAATATGAATGTTCAATCTCTCATTCCACTGCCTCAATGACTATCACTCAGTAGTGCTCACATCTCCCACTTTTGAGGTGTTAGTCATAAGCAGAATTAACTCCTGCCTGAATAAGGTCCTGGACCCACTGCGACAGGCCCACAGCGAACACAATCTCACTAGCTCTCCAATTGACTTTGGAGCACTCAGACAACTGCAAAACATACATCAGGCTGCTGTTTATTGATTACAGCTCGGCGTTCAACACCATCATCCCCTCAGTTCTAATTACCAAGTTGCAAAGCCCAGGCCTCTGTACCTCCCTCTGCAAATGGAGCCTTGTATTGCTTACTGGGAGGCCACACTCAGTGCCAGTCGATAGTAATACCTTCTCCTCCGTGTACTTATAGATGGCATCTGAGCTGTGCTTAGCAACAGAGTTATAAACGCAGCAAGAGTAGACAATGAGCTCAGCACGTATCCTTGAGGTACTTCTGTGTTGATAGATGAGCTGATTGACTCATGTCACAATAATGCAGCAAGACCAAGGAATTGATTGTGCACTTCAACAAGGGAAAGGCTGGAGAGCATACCTGTCCTTACTGAAGGGCCGGCAGTGGAGCGGTTGAGCTGCTTCAAGTCCCTGAGTGTCAAGATCTCTGAGGATCTATCCTGGGCCCAACAGATTAATGCAGTCATGTGGAAGGTACGTCAACATCTATACCTCAGAAGGAATTTGAAAAGATTCGGTATGTCACCAAAGACTCTTGCAAATTTCTACTAATATATGGTGAGGAGACTTCTGATGGTTGTGTCACAGCCCAGCACATAGTCTCCAATGCACAAAATCACAGGGTGTTGCAGACCTAGCCTGGGCCGTCACAGGTACAACCCTCCCCACCTTTTCAAGAAGGAGGCGCTGATCAGTAATGACCCTCACCAGCCAGGACTTCTCCTCTTCTCCAGGGAGGAGGTTCAGGAGTTCGAAGACACACACTTAATCATTTGGGAACAGTTTCTTCCTCTCCACCATCAGATTTCTGAACAGTCCATAAACCCATGAACACTACCTCATTATTCCTTTTTTTTTGAATTATTTTATTTTCATAATTCATAGACTTTTTATTATCTTTGCAATGTACTGCTGCCACTAAACAAGTTTCATGTTATGATAATAAAGTTGATTCTGATTTTCATTTCTAATAATCTGCTCCATAGCCTTCCCTGCCTCAAGATCTTATTCACGTGTTTCTTAAAAGTCTTCAAAGTCTCTGGCTCCACTGCTCCCTCAGGGCGTGTGTCCCAGATTGCAGCCAACTTTTTGGTGAAAAAAAACTCTTCTTCAGATCCCTTCTGAACCTCTTTAATTTAAAACTCTGCCAAGCAGAGAGCTCTGTTTAGGCTCCCCCTGAGCCTCTGCTGCTCCAGATAACACAAACCGAGACAGGGTCTAGCGTCTCTTTACAAGTGAAATCTTCCATGACAGGCACCATCGTGGTGAACCTCATTAGTGAAATCATGTCTGACCTATCACCAGAGCAAGGCAGCTGGAAGGTTGATGAAGGCAGGTTATAGACATTGTCCTACTAGGACTTTAGTGAGGCATTTGACAAGATTCCACATCGCGCTGATGGGATCCAAGGTGAGTTGGCTAACCGCATCCAAAAGTGGCTTGCTGAAAGATCACGAAGGGTGGTGCTGCGCGTATGTTTTCCTGACTGGACGTCTGTGTCCAGTGAACTGGAGTGATTGGAGCCAGGACCCTTGACGGACGCAGCATTCATAAATAAGTTGGATGTGAACTTAGGAGATCTGATTAGTAAGCTTGTGGACAACAGAAAAGTTGGCACTGCTGTGGATAGTGAGAAGGTCATCTAAAGCTACAGCAGGATATTGACCAGCTGGGAAGTGGGGCAGGGTGTTGGAGGTGGAATTTAATCTGCGAGCTGATGGAATATGGGAAGCTGGATGGGGTAGGATGTATGTATATACTAAATGGTAGGGCACTGAGGAATGTTGATGCATGCTGGTCCAAATCCATAGATCCCTGTGAGTAGTAGTACAGGTAGACAGAAGCCATTTAACATCCTTGCTTTTGTACGTCGGGGCACAGAATATAAACGTGACACATTAGGCTGTGAATTTTACAAAGCACTGGCTGAGCTGCACTTGGAGCACCGTGTGTGGTTGAGGAAGGACGTGGCTGCTCTGGAGGCTGTGAGCCTAACTCAAGGCTGAGGTTCTGCCCCGGTGTGAAGGGCAGTCGGGGTGGCAGGAGTTGCAGAGTGGTACCTCCTGCCAGGAACGGCCCTCCCCTGTCTCACCAGTCCTCCGCTCGTGCTGTCTGTCAGCACGTCCAGGATCAGTGATTGTCCCCACCCTGATCTCCGATTTCCGCAGAACCTTGTGTCCTGAGAGAGCTCCAGCCCCGGCAGGCCGCAGTGCTTTTGCCACCCTGTGTGCGTGTGACCAACCCTGCCCAGTGCCCCTCTCAAGAGAGAGGTCCCGAGCAACGCCTGATGGCACTACAGTGTGTTAAATGCAATGTCTGGCCCACAGCTGCAGGCTCAATCACTCAAGAGCAACTTTGAACGAAGCCAGCCAAGGAAAGAGCATTATTACACCTCCCTCCCTGCATGGTGCGTGGACGTGTCTGTGTCACTGCTCTGTGCCCTAGCTGGTAATGGTTGGAGTTTCTCAGTAACACTGGGATGGGCACCCACAGCCAGTTCCCATGCAAGGGAAGATGTTGTCTACCATACAGTGGTCTACCACATTCACCATTTCCTGCTGCTGAGGGCAGGTACGAACTGTACCATCAATTCCCAGTGATGCTGTTCACACACTCACGTCGTCTGCTAGCTCCCTGATCGAACAGCCCGGAGTTTGCCCACTTTCACCACGGACTCCTCCATCCAGAACCCGACCCTGTTCCACGTGACTCCTTCAGAGTTCTCGGTCTCTGAGCTCCTGGTAATGTGCTCTGCCGCAGGCTTGGCAATCAAGACCCTGGAGTCAGTCACCCAAGTTGCCAATGGGGAGAACTGCTTACGTGGGATTGTGGAATGATCTGCTGACAAATAATCCCTGCCGTGTCCCCTCCCCGCCAGCTCACTTGATTCAGCCACAGATCATCCCACCACATGGAATGGCCTCAGAACTGGCTATGCCCTTCACTATACTATCACCACCCCCCCTTACCCCCTCCCTCTGATTCAACTTCCCACATTCTGGGTTACCTCCCTAACCCGGCTCACCCAACTATGGCAGACACCCTGTGCAATATTGTGTTATTCTACCATCACTTCTTATCTGGGCGGTGTGAATGTACACCCATTACTGTATGATATTACAGTAATTCTTGCACTACCAACATATCACTGTGAACTTGGAAAACTTGTTAATCTTGTACTCTTTGACTTGTAAATCTTGTACATCTTATTTTTAAGAACTTAATTTTTATTCTTTCTTACTTCTCTTCTAATATTTGTAAATCCGTGCACCTGTAAAGTACTCTGTAATTTCCCTTGAGATTAATGAAGTCTGCACCTATCTATCAGCCTGAGGGAGGAGCGGGACTGCTGACGAAAGCTCTCTGGCATCCTACCCTCCGTGCGCTCGTGCTCATCCCGACACCATGCGTCTCACACCAATGGCCAGAAGCCCTAGTGAAACTCCATCTCCACTCCCTCGGTCCCAGGGGATGGGGCTAGCGGATGTGGTGACCTCCGGGTTTGGCCGGTCGGTTCTGCTGGAGCGTGTCAGTCCCATAGCTGCTTGTTAAAAGTGCTTGCAGTTCCTGAGTCCTCCCTCCTCTGTAGGCCAGCTCCTCGGTCTTCAGTCTCCAACAGGAGACCCCCTCTTTGGTCCGATAGGGTGGGCCCTCTCTGTAGATTTCCATTGTTCCCCTCTTCCGTGCTGGAGGCAGATCGCGAGTCCTACCGAGCTTGAGAACCCTTCAGCGTCACCACCCTGCTGACGTTATTGTGTTGAACCCTGTACTGCATTCAGTACTGGCTTCCTCAGTAGATTGGGAAGCTCTCCCTTTGAATCTAATATACAGAAAATACTAATGCAAAGTAATGCAATTCTGTTAATTTTCAATTATTGTCATTTTCCATGTTAAAGGGCCATCGTTGTTTCTTTAACCTGAGTGCAAATTCTGGCAGCCCACTGAAAATAATTCTGTTGCATTCCCTCTTGGGTGGTCTCGCCATCTGCCACATCGGCATTCCCTGCTCTCTGTAGATCTCCAAGTTCCCAGAAATGGGCCTGTTTTTGCCTTTATGAAAGCTTTTTTTTCCCCTTTTTGATTTCTATTAACCCTTTCCCCTTTAGGCAGCTATTCCTTTCCTTGGGGAACCACAGCCCCCAAAGGGTATCACCTGGTTGTGTTTCACAACCAGTCCCCAGCAAACAAACCTGCCACATATCTTGTCCCACTTACTATGGAAGCCCGTTATATGAAGATCAGGGTACAAGTCTGCATGAGGCTGTTATTTAAGTCTGGATCTAAAACAGCCTTTTCTATCGACAGCCCCTTAGCATCCCTGTTGTCCAATCACAGAAGCACTGGAACACTAGATTGATTTAATGACAACCCAGAGGCTTCATAGTCACACAGATACTAATATTTTATTGCAGATTAAATTAAGTGATGGTAAATCTGCATTTGCTTGTTTGGGAAAACCTGAATTTAGATTTGCAGATCATTATTCTGGGCCTTCGGATTATTAGTCCTGTGGATCGCCTGCCATGTTAACTTAGAATGGGCAGACAATAGCTTCTGAAGTTGCTAAAGTTACTGGCTGAATGAGACTGTCTTATGTGTGGTCAGGCTGACTGAGACTGTCTTACGTGTGGTCAGGCTGAGTGAGACTGTCCTACGTGTGGTCAGGCTGAATGAGACTGTTTTTATGTGTGGTCAGGCTGAGTGAGACTGTCCTACGTGTGGTCAGGCTGAGTGAGACTGTCTTACGTGTGGTCAGGCTGAATGAGACTGTTTTTATGTGTGGTCAGGCTGAGTGAGACTGTCCTACGTGTGGTCAGGCTGAATGAGACTGTTTTATGTGTGGTCAGGCTGAGTGAGACTGTCTTACGTGTGGTCAGGCTGAATGAGACTGTTTTTATGTGTGGTCAGGCTGAGTGAGACTGTCCTACCTGTGGTCAGGCTGAGTGAGACTGTTTTATGTGTGGTCAGGCTGAGTGAGACTGTCTTACGTGTGGTCAGGCTGAATGAGACTGTCTTACGTGTGGTGAGACTGCAGTTCGAGACTGAGTGAGACTGTTTTATGTGTGGTCAGGCTGAGTGAGACTGTGTTATGCCTGGTCAGGCTGAGTGAAACTGTGTTATGCCTGGTCTTCCCTAGTACCTGATGGGTGAGCTGAGTTCCAACCCAAGGCCAACATTTCCAGTTTCTCGTTTCAGCTGCATTTCCTGTGATTCTGATTTCAGGGTTTTTTTTCTCTGAGCATCAAAAGTAGGCTGTCATTGAAGTCAGCGAACGGAGCCTGGTGATGCAGTGAGTCTTGTGAAGACTTTACCTCCTGTATTTAACAGTTATCTGCTCCCATGTCTTGATGAGAGATTGACTGGCCAGAGGAGGGAGAGGGATTGAGAAGGGAGCCCAGCTCTCCGTCCAAGCATACCCTACTCCCCCGGCTCTCTCAGGCCACAGCCCGTCACCAGCAAGCACACAATACTGATCAGCCATGAGTGCTGGGGGTGGTGGAAGGGATATCCCCAGATAAAAACTCAGCATCATCTCCAACATCTCCACAATTTCCAACAGCACGGGTACAGCTCCAGACCGTGTGCTTGGCCCACTACTCTACACACTTTACACTGTGGGGCCAAGTACAGCTCCAATGGCATATTTAAGTCAGCTGATGACACCACTGCTGCTGGCTGAATCAAAGATGGTGATGAATCGGCAAATATGTTGGAGGGAGACTGAGAATTGACTGGGTAGTGTCACAACACCAACCTCTCACTCAATGTCAGCAAAACCAAAGAGCTAGTTACTAACTACAAGGGGTTCTCACTGGGTGATCAGAAGTGGAGAGGGTCAGTAACTTCAAATTCCTCAGTGTTATCACTTCAGAGGAATGGAAAAGCCCACAAAAAATCCTCCTCAACTCCATTCTAAAAGGACACTCCTCTATTCTGAATCTGTGTTCTCTGGTCTTAAGCTCTCCCACCAAAGGAAACGTGGGTTTCAATGAGGTCACCCCTCATTCTCGTGAATTCCAGTGAATGCAGGCCGAAGCCATCAAACACTCTTCACATGACAGGCCGTTCAATCCTGGAATAATTTTTGAGAACCTCCTTCGAACCCTCTCCAGTTTCATCACATCCTTTCTAAGATAAGGGGCCCAAAACTGCTCACAATACTCCAAGTGAGGCCTCACTATTGTTTTATAAAGTTTCAATATTACATCCTTGCTTTTATATTCCAGTCCTCTTGAAATGAATGCTAACATCGCATTTGCTTTCCTCACCACAGACTCAACCTGTAAATTAACATTTAGGGAATCCTGCACAAGGACTCCCAAGTCCCCTTGTGCCTCAGTTTCTTGTACTTTCTCTCCATTTACAAAACAGTCAGCCCTTTCATTTATTCTCCTAAAGTGCATGACCATACACTTGCTGACACTGTATTCCATCTGCCATTTCTTTGCTCATTCTCCTAATCTGTCTGTCCTTTGTAGCCTTTCTACTTCCTCAAAACTATCTGCCCCTTCACCTATCATATTGGTCTGCAAACTTTGCAACAAAACCACTAATTCCACCATCTAAATCATTGGCATTTAGCTTAAAAAGAATTGGGCCCAACACAGACCCCAGTGGAAAGCCAGTAGTCGCCGGCAGCTAACCAGAAAAGGCCTTTGCCTCCTGCCAAGCGGCCACTGCTTTATCCATGGTAAAATCTTTCCTGTAATACCATCGTACACGGACTATACCAGATAGTTTAGTGGTGTCGCAGCAACAACTTTGCATTCAACATCAGCAAGACCAAAGAGCTGATTATGGACTTCAGAAAGGGTTAAGAGAAGGGAACACAAACAGAGAGGCATCAGAAGTGGAGAGAGTGAGCAACTTCAAGCTCCTGGGTGTCAAGATCTCTGAGGACCTAACCTGGACCCAACATATTGACACAGCTATAAAAAAAAAGGCAAGACAGCAGTTATATTTCATTAGCAGTTTGATGAGATTTGATCTGTCACTTAAAACATTCAAAAACTTTTACAAATGTACCATGGAGAGCATTCTGACTGGCTGCTTTACCGTCTGGGATGGGAGGGAGGGGGTAATGCACAAGATCAAAGTAAGTTGCAGAAACCTGTAAAATTAGTCAGGCCCATCATGGATACCACAAGCTTCCATAGTAACCGAGACATCTTCAAGGAGCGGTGCCCTAGGACGGTGACATCCATCATTAAGGATCTCTACCACCCCGGATACGCTCTCTTCACAGTGTTATGGTCAGGGGGAAGGTACAGAAGCCTGAAGGCACACACTCAGTGATTCAGGAACAGCTTCTTCCCCTCTGCCATCCGATTCCTAAATAGGCATTGAACCCGTGAACATACCTCACTACTTTTTTCTCCATATTTATTTATCATACTTCATGATAAAAACCTCATGTACTGCTGCCATAAAATTATCAAATTTCACAATATATGGAAGTGATATTAAACCTGACTCTGACTCTAATTCTGACAGCTACTTATTTTGGTAGTAAATCTACTTTGAACTCAGTGCCACAGCCTAACAGATAATCTTCATAATTGTCAGAATTAATTCAGTGTTGATAATAAATCAGCAGATGGTCAGAGAAACTGGAGAGAGGTGCTGGGGGCAGGAACCGAGACATCCCACCAGTTGGGAAAGCAGTCACCGTGCACGCAGATACGGTGGCTAACGTCAGCCGTTTGACCATCACAATTTAGCCAATGAGGCCGCTGGTCAGGCTGAACCGGAAGCTGGTCAGTGCAGGACCGTCCTGTGCTTAACCGATGTGTTGATGAATTCACATTCTCATTAGGGTGGCAGGCTCGTTCCTCGGGCCCCTTTCCCTCTTATCAGTGCTCTGCAGCCTCCAGTGCCGACCGAAAGGAGGGGATGCAGGAGCCAGCATCTCACGGCACCTGGGTGCCAGGTTCAAACCTGTCTTCTGCCGCAGTCTGTTCGCGGGTTTCTCGTCACCCTGTGGGTTACCTTGGTAAACTGGTGCCAAAGACGTGTAGGTTGGTAGAAAATTGTCCATGGCGTGTCTGGGGGGTGGGGGGAGGGAGTAAGTTACAGGGTAGTAAGATGGTGGGAGAATGGGTGTGGTGGCCAGCAACAATCTGATGGACTGAATGTCCTCCTTTGATTTATGGGCCAATGTAGAGTACCAGAAGTTTGTAACCCTACATACTCTTTCCCTTTCCAGGTACTTATTTAACTCCTTTGGAAATTTAGCCTCCGTCTTGTCCCACCAGTCACTCACAACAACCTGCTGTGGACACTGGCCGAGGGTGGAGACGGGAGAGTTGTCCCTCCCTTTCTCAGCGCCTGGCTTTGCCTAGATTTCCAGGGCCAGCAGTATGCTAATGGGTCAGCCGAGGGGAGATAATCTGAGCTGCAGGAGTTAAACTCACTCTGAACGTCCTTCCCTGGGTCCTTTGTTCCTGTGTTCCAGGTTCAGTCCTGCCCTTGGGGGCTGTCTGTGTGGAGTCTGCATGTTCTCCGTGTGACTGTGTGGGGTTCCTTTACATGCTCCTGTTTTCTGCCACATCTGAAAAATGTGCAGGTCAGTGGTAAACTGCCCCTAGTGTGTAGGTGAGTGGTGAGGTCTGAGGGAGTAGGTAGGGAGGTGGGCAGAATAAAATGGAAATATTGTGGGATTCGTGTAAATGAGTGGTCATTGTGGACTCAGTGGGCTGAAGGGCTTGTTTCTGTGCTGTATTTCTCCATGACAGTATGATTGGAAAGATCCAACTGTGTGAATAAAAGCTTCCCTTATTCAAAGTAAATAGACAGATACAGAATGTGGCAACAGCTTCATTTGGGTTTGAGAGGAAACTGCTCAGTTACAGACGAAATCTCCCTACAGAAAATAGACGGAGCTGTAATCCTCAGTACAATCCATACCCCTCATAATTTTGTACACTTTTATCAGCTTTAAGTGGGAAGAAGATGCTCTCTATTCTCAGTGATACACAGAACCTAAGTCAGTACAGCGCAGGGACAGATCATTTGTGCCACTATACCTGTGCTGGCCATGATGCCAAATTCAACTAGACCTACTCCTTATCCCTTCGTTCCCTGCATGTCCATGTGCTTGTCGAAATGCCTCTTAAATGCCACCTTTGTGTCTGCTTCCACCACCTTCCCACTGCAGGTGCCCGTCACTCCCTGTGAATTGTCGTGTGGGGACTCTGATACCAAAGAAGATGACGTGGTCTGTACAATCCTTGACCTTACACCACCTGCCCAGCAAAATGAAAGCCAGAGCAGGTCCTGGACCCAGTAGTGTTAAAAACATAGGAACATAAGAAATAGGAACAGGACTAGGCCATGTGGCCCATCAAACCGACCCTGCCATTCAATTAGATCAGGCTGATCTGGCCATGGACTCATCTACACCTACCTGCCTTTTCCCCATAACCCTTAATTCCCCTATTATGCAAAAATCTACCCAACCTTGCCTTAAATATACTTAATGAGGTAGCCTCCACTGCTTCATTGGACAGAGAATTCCACAGATTCACCACTCTCTGGGAAAAGCAGTTCCTCCTCATCTCCATCCTAAATCAACTCCCCCAAATCTTGAGGCTATGTCCCCTAGTTCTAGTCTCACCTATCAGTTGAAACAATTTTCCTGCCTTTTTCTTATCTATCCCTTTATTAATTTTATATGTTTCTATAAGAACTCCTCTCATTCTTCTAAATTCCAGCGAGTACAGTCCCAGGTGACTCAATCTCTTCTCATAGTCTAACCCCCTCATGTCTGGAATTAACCTGGTGAACCTCCTCTGCACCGCCTCCAAAGCCAGTATATCCTTCTTCGAGTAAGGAGACCAGAAGTGCATGCAGTACTCCAGGTGTGACCTCACCAGTACCCTGCTCTTGAATTCAATCCCTCTAGCAATGAAGGCCAACATTCCAATTGCCTTCTTGATAGCCTGCTGCACCTGCAAACCAACCTTTTGTGATTCACGCACAGTCCCTCTGCACAACAGCATGCTGCAATTTTGTTTTTACAATTTAAATAATAATCTGCACTTTCATTTCCTTCCAAAGTGGATGACCTTGCATTTACCAGCATTGTACTCCATCTGCCAGACCCCAGCCCACTCACTTAACCTATGTATATCTCTTTGCAGACTCTCTGTATCTTCTGTACAATTTGCTTTTCCTCTCAATTTAGTATCATCAGCAAACTTAGATACACTGCACTCGAGATTGTTAATGTACATTCTGACCAGTTGCCGACCCCTGTGGCACACTGCAAACCACTGATTGCCAACCAGAGTAACACTTCTCTGCTTTCTACTAGTGAACCAATCCTATATCCATGCCAACACATCACCCCCAACTCTATGCATCCGAGTATTGGACCATCCTTAGTGATCTCGGAAACAGAGTGACACTGCCCAAACTATCCTCCTGTTCAAGAATAGATCCCATTAGAAGCTAAGCCTTCAAACCCTGCTCCCATCTGCACCGACAAGCCACAACCAACTGTTGCTCTGTTTCGTAGATGGTTTGGAATCAATGAACCCTGTAGAAGCAAACCTCAGTTTTTTAGAAGATGAAGAAAGCTCCTTTAATTGTAGGGCATAATTAAATTCTGATTTCCTCCTAGTTACCATTAGTTGAAATTCTAAACCAAAGTTTGTCCCCAGAAAAAGAACTAACAATTTCTGCAATCTTGTGTATCTTCTGTAACCTCCCCTCTCGTTGTTGTGGAGGTAGAGGATGAGAGGGAAGTGGGAGGGGGAGGGATAGGGGATGGTTGTAGAGGGAAAAGGAGAGGGAGTGGAAAAGGGAGGAAATTGGGAGGAGTCTACCCCATAATATATGGTAGCTACAAGATACCCGGTGATCCCATCACTAAGAGAAAGGTCCCCAGCAAGTGCAGATGGGCCACCAGAGACCACAGATGCTGGAACCCTGTAGCATCATACAAAACACTGGAGGAACTCAGTGGGGCAGGCAGCACCCATCAGGAAAATGAACAGTCAACACTTTGGGTTGGTCTGTTTTCAGTCAGTTTTTGGATTAAGTCGACCCAAAACATCGACTGTCCATTTCCTTCCATGGATGCTGCCTGTCCTGCTGAACACCTTTGTGGTTGCCAGGGGCTGAGCCTCTACTTCCTGCCAGCAGGGCATACCACGCCCAGTGGGCAGCAAGGGGCACCCCAAGTGGAGCTCTCTCTCTCTCTCTGGGTATCCCTCCCTTCTATACTCGTGTTTGGGAGCAGAGCGCAGAGCAGTTATGATGAATCCACAATAACAGCCCGATCGATGACATCTGCAGTTGCACAAGCCGCTGATTTCGCAAGGGGATGTGGCTGGTGGTGAGTGGTTATGCTGGCTGGGAAAGGAGGTCCGTGATGCCCAACCAGTCGTTACCATGGGAATGAAGCAGAGAGGGACCTTTGACCTCTGAGGTCATCAAGGTTAGCTACATGAAGTGCAATAAAAGAGTAATGAAGCAAATGTGTCCCCTTTCCCCAACCCTTATACAATTGATCCTGGGCTCAGGAGAAGTGGGGACCGGGGAATTAGATAAAGGTGATGGCCCCTTAATGTGCTGTCCACGATAAAGAGCAAGTCAGGGAACGATGGTAACCCTCTGTAAACTTGTGTGACCCTCCATGGTCTTCCTTGACTTTGCATGACTCTTCGTGACCCTCTATGACCCTGTGCAAAATCTTTGTGACCCTGCATGACCCTCTGACTCCATGTGACCCTGTATGACCCCATGTGACCCTCCATGAGCCTGTGTTACACTCAGTGGCCCCCTGTGACCATGTGTGACCCTTCCACGGCCCTGCATGACCCTCTGCAATTTGGTGTGTCACATCGTGGCCCTGCATGACGCTAGGTGACCTGCGAGCCATACTAAATTTAGGAACCAGCCCCAACAATTGCAGGTGTGAGGCGAGTCCCATTTCTGGGTCTTGAACCATCAGGAATATCAGGAAGGTCTTATCGGAAGTACGGAGGATCAATGAACAGAGAGACGCAAGAGTTTGTGATCAGAAACAAGGAGCATTAGAGCTAGCACCATGCACTAGAGCTGAGTTCTGGCCCTGTGAGATGATGGCCAGTAACCTCTCCTTGGTGCAAGACACTGAAAAATTCACAAGAGATTAAACTCACTTTCCCCAGCAAATCCGGATCAATCTTCCACTCATCGCTTCATCAAAACCATTCATTATTTAACTTCTCCGATAAGAAACCAGTGCAAACTGTCATGACGTATCTCACAGCAGTCGGGCTGGCAGATTGAGGGGCAGGAGCTCAGACAGAGCCCAGCGCAGTCAGACAGTGACCTTGTCGTGTCACACAGATATGAGAAAGGTGTTCAGGCTGCTGGGTCCGGGGGTGGGGGGGGCGGGGGGGGGGGTGCGCAGCATGCACACAGAGGTGGAAATGTTCTGAAGGAAGTTCCAGGCCTGGGCTCACAAGAGTTGGCAACTGAGGAGTCAATGTGGAAGAAGAGGTGAGCGTGCTCCAGCAGGAAGTGCAGAGGAAGATTCCAACATGAGCTCCCCAGCACCTCTTCCTCTGTCAAACGTGCCCACGGGGTCCCTCCGCGCTGGAGTCAAGCAGAAGGTGTCCACGGGTGACTCAGTGACTGGCACTGTCTCCGGTACAGAGTGTGGGTCTAAAGTGCAGTGAGAGTGCGACAGAGCGGGTGTAACCAACACTGGCTCGGGTACCCACTGGCACTGGGCCCAGTGCTCAGTCCGCGCTGGTGCCTAACGCTTGCGATCCGCTGATTGCCATGGGATTTTGCTGCGTGGACTTCTCTTCCGACGAGTGGCTGGGATTGGGGAAACCTGAGTGACTGGCACTGAGGCCAGAGGAAACGTGAAGGCGGTGGGGGCCTAGGGGAGGGTCTGAGCGAGTGCGTGTTTGCGATGGGGAGGCGGCTGAAGGAGGTGATGTGAAACCACGGGGTCTGAGATGCAATCCAATGTCAAACAATTCCCACCCACAGCACTCTCTCGCCCTGATCAAATCTCCTCATTTCATTTTGACAATTACTAAGTGGCCTGATATTTAATAAGTCAGTTAGATTCAACTGCCGGCACTAAACACTAACACAATAATCAGCGCTGCTGTGTCTCCCCACCCCGGCTCTCACACGGCAAATGAAACGTGACAACTCCCCTCTCCCCTCTCACTATCTGCTTACACCGGCACATCCCGAGTCCGGGCAGCGCTGTAGCCGTTCCGTACGGGCGCAGAGAGCAGGATCTCCCTCTCATCGTGAGGGATCTCCTCAGACCGAGGGTTTTCCCGCCACCGGGGAGGCCAAATTAGCTGACGGTGTTCCGACACTTTCCCCGCAACGGCGCCGCTCCAAGCCCGGCCCCCCGAAGGTATAACTCCCCTCGGCTGGGAGGTGCCAGGGCAGGGCTGGAGTGGCTCAGTAATGTCCAGCCCGGTCGCTGGCTCACACAGGTACCGAGCAAAGAGTACTACCTGCCGCCTTACAGCTCCGGACCCCCGGCGCTGTCTCCGTGGAGTTTGCACGCTCATTCTCTGAGCACAGGGTTTTCTCCTGACTCACAGCTCCCCCTACACTCCCAGCAGGTGGGCTGTATTTATCTTGTTTGGTGATACATGGTGGATCAGGCCTTCCCCGTGGTGATGGGTTACTGGCCGTTTAAACGCCCCCCCCCCACCTCGGTGTGCAGGGGTGGGGGTTGAGAATCACTGGGCTGACAGTGATGTGAGGGGTGGGACAACCAGCAGAAAGATGATGGGCTGAAGGGCCTGTTTTGCTGCTGTATCCATGACCTTGTCTCAGATACACCAAATGTTTTGGCCGAGATAATTTTTCAGGACTGCAAAGGAAGGGGGAAGACGTCAGAATAGAAAGGTGGAGGGAGGGGAAGGAGGCCAAGTTTGAAGGTGAAAGGTGAATCCAGGGGGTGGGAAAGGTAAAGGGCTGGAGAAGAAATCTGCTGGGAGAGGAGAGAGGAGAAAGGGAAGGAGGGGCACTGAGGGGGGGGAGGTGATAGGCAGTGAGTAGAAGAGGCCAGAGTTGGGGAATAGAAGAGGGAAAGGGGAGGGGAAAAGAATTAAAAAATACCAGAAGGAGACTCGGGATAACATTCTCTGTTTTGTTCTCTCTTCTCCATTGACCCATTTACAATAAGTCACACTGCTGTGCTGCCTTCTAACCACACCATAAGCCACTCATCGCCATAGCAACCCCAGCCTTGCCCTATCACACACGTTTCTTTTGAACGACCTGTTGCCCCGTTCCCCTCCACCACTTTTCTGCAACTCAAACCAGGCGGTGTGGGCCTATTGGGCCAGAAGGGCCGTTATACTGCTGTATCTCTGTGAGGCCTCCATTTGTCATGGTCGGCCATGGATACCGTGTCCTATCTGTCTAAGTAGAAACATAGAAAATAGGTGCAGGAGTAGGCCATTCGGCCCTTCGAGCCTGCACCGCCATTCAGTATGATCATGGCTGATCATCCAACTGAGAACCCTGTACCTGCTTTCTCTCCATACCCCCGATCCCTTTAGCCACAAGGGCCATATCTAACTTCCTCTTAAATATAGCCAATGAACCGGCCTCAACTGTTTCTTGTGGCAGAGAATTCCACAGATTCACCACTCTCTGTGTGAAGAAGTTTTTCCTCATCTCGGTCCTAAAAGGTTTCCCCTTTATCCTTAAACTGTGACCCCTCGTTCTGGACTTCCCCAACATCGGAAACAATCTTCCTGCATCTAGCCTGTCCAATACCTTTAGAATTTTATACGTTTCAATAAGATCCCCCCTCAACCTTCTAAATTCCAGTGAGTATAAGCCTAGTCGATCCAGTCTTTCTTCATATGAAAGTCCTGCCATCCCAGGAATCAATCTGGTGAACCTTCTCTGTACTCCCTCTATGGCAAGAATGTCTTTCCTCAGATTAGGGGACCAAAACTGCATACAGTATTCTAGGTGCAGTCTCACCAAGGCCTTGTACAACTGCAGTAGAACCTCCCTGCTCCTGTACTCAAATCCTTTTGCTATGAATGCCAACATACCATTTGCCTTTTTCACCGCCTGCTGTACCTGCATGCCCACCTTCAATGACTGGTGTACAATGACACCCAGGTCTCGTTGCACCTCCCCTTTTCCTAATTGGCCACTGTTCAGATAATAATCTGTTCCTGTTCTTGCAACCGAAGTGGATAACCTCACATTTATCCACATTAAATTGCATCTGCCATGAATTTGCCCACTCACCTAACCTATCCAAGTCACCCTGCATCCTCCTCACAGCTAACACCGCCACCCAGCTTCGTGTCATCCGCAAACTTGGAGATGCTGCATTTAATTCCCTTGTCTAAATCATTAATATATATTGTAAACAACTGGGGTCCCAGCACCGAGCCTTGCGGTGCCCCACTAGTCACTGCCTGCCATTCTGAAAGGGTCCCGTTTATTCCCACTCTTTGCTTCCTGTCTGCCAACCAATTCTCTATCCACATCAATACCATACTCCCAATACTGTGTGCTTTAAGTTTGCACACTAATCTCCTGTGTGGGACCTTGTCAAAAGCCTTTTGAAAATCTAAATATACCACATCCACTGGCTCTTCCCTATCCACTCTACTCGTTACATCTTCAAAGAATTCTATAAGATTCGTCAGACATGATTTTCCTTTCACAAATCCATGCTGACTTTGTCCGATGATTTCACCTCTTTCCAAATGTGCTGTTATCACATCTTTTGGCAAACCAGGGCAGTGCAACATGGAGAGCAAGTGGTTGCCCATGCAGCAGACTCCGCCTCTCCAGGCAGTTGGTGAATCCAAAGAAACAGCAGAGGCCATCACAGTTTGGCACCAACGGCGTCGTGGTTGCCAGTCAGTGTTGGACTGCCTTAGGGACTCTAACCATAGAACATTGCAGCACAGAAACAGGCCCTACGGCCCTTCTTGGCTGTGCTGAACCATTTTTCGGCCTAGTCCCACTGACCTTCACCTGGCCCATATCCCTCCACACACCTCTCATCCATGTACCTGTCCAAGTTTTTCTTAAATGTTAAAAGTGAGCCCGCATTCACCACTTCATCTGGCAGTTCATTCCACACTCCCACCACTCTCTGCATGAAGAAGCCCCCCTAATGTTCCTTTTAAACTTTTCCCCCTTCACCCTTAACCCATGTCCTCTGGTTTTTTTCTCACCTAGCCTCAGTGGAAAAAGCCTGCTTGCATTCACTCCATCTATAGCCATCATAATTTTATACACCTCTATCAAATCTTCCTTCATTCTTCTATGCTCCAGGGAATAAAGTCCTAACCTATTCAACCTTTCTCTGTAACTCAGTTTCTCAAGTCCCAGCAACATCCTTGTAAACCTTCTCTGCACTCTTTCAATCTTATTAATATCCTTCCTGTAATTCGGTGACCAAAACTGCACACAATACTCCAAATTCGGCCTCACCAATGACTTATACAACCTCACCATAACATTCTAACTCTTATACTCAATACTTTGATTTATAAAGGCCAATGTACCAAAAGCTCTCTTTACTACCCTATCTACCTGTGACGCCACTTTTAGGGAATTTTGTATCTGTATTCCTAGATCCCTCTGTTCTACTGCACTCCTCAGTGCCCTACCATTTACCTAGTATGTTCTACCTTGGTTTTTCCTTCCAAAGTGCAATACCTCACACTTGTCTGTATTAAACTCCATCTGCCATTTTTCAGCCATTTTTCCTCGGGTTTACTCCCAAAACCTTCCCCATCAGTGGGCATAGCTGCAGGTAGCGGAGGTTTGAGATCAGAGTTTTATTTCTCCTAGATGAGTTGCCAACCATCTGCCCAAAGTGACTGGCTTTAAGGCACCAGTAACCCACCTTTGCCCCTTCTCCTGTCAGAAGAAACAGTTCCAACAGGCTTAGTGCCCGAGCCATACATGAGGGTCAAGGGCCCTTAGTTTTCAGAGGCTATTTGACATACACACAATTGGGAGCATTTAATAGTGAGAGTTTATCCCCACTACCTCCCCTGACTATGACAACCTTAAGGAACTGCTGTTACAAATTCTCCCTCTTTCCCAGTTGTGATGAGGGGTCTTTGACGTGAACTATTAACAGCTTCTTTCTCCACAGACCTTGCCACATTTACTGAGAGTCTGCAGCATTTTCTACTTTTCA
Source organism: Hemitrygon akajei (assembly GCF_048418815.1). Classification (NCBI taxonomy): domain Eukaryota; kingdom Metazoa; phylum Chordata; class Chondrichthyes; order Myliobatiformes; family Dasyatidae; genus Hemitrygon; species Hemitrygon akajei. The sequence goes on from NC_133139.1 coordinate 72,720,003, forward strand.
AATGAATCCATAGAACAGTTCAGTACAATAACAGGCCCTTCAGCCCATAATGCCTGTGCTGAACAGGTCAAGTTAAACTGATCCCATCTGCCTGCATGTGATCCTTATCATACACTCTCTGCCTACTTTTGTGCATCTGTTAAAATGCCTCTTAAACTTTGCTACTCCATCTGCTTCCACCATCTCCCCTGACAATGAATTCCAAGCACTACTGCTCACTCTCTGTTCACTCTGCTCACTACAGCTCACTACTCCCTGCTCACTACTGCTCACGCTCTGCTAGAAGAAAACTTGCCTTGTAAATTTCCTCCAAACTCCACCCCCTCTACATAAAAACTACAGTATTTCTCATAATTTATCACATTTCCAACCTGAGAGAAAGAACTTGATCATCTATGTCTCTTTTAATTTTATAAACCTCTAGATAGATAGATAGATACTTTATTCATCCCCATGGGGAAATTCAACATTTTTTCCAATGTCCCATACACTTGCAGCAAAACTAATTACATACAATACTTAACTCAGTAAAAATATGATATGCATCTAAATCACTCTCTCAAAAAGCATTAATAATAGCTTTTAAAAAGTTCTTAAGTTTCAGAGAAAACAACCCAAGTTTGTCCAACCTCTCCTTAGTGCTCATACCCTCTAGTCCAGACAACATCCCGGTAATTCTCTACTGCACCGCCTCTAAAGCCTCCACCTATAGTACATCCCATAATGGGGCAACCAGGCTGCATGCAATATACTGTAGCCGGAACAAACCATGTTATGGATAGAATTAGGAATAGAAGTATATTAAGAAGGTAAGTAGAGAATGGGACTGATTAAGGACCAAAATGGAAATTTCAGCATGGAGCCAGAAGATGTAGGTGAGGGATTAGCCAGTCCGGTGAATCTAACCTCATTGAAAAAAGTCTTGTGAACAGGATTAATCTACTCTTAGAAAGTTAGGGGTGTTCAGAGGTAGTCAGCAGGGTGTTGTTAGGGGGACGTCCTGTCAGACTGAGTTGGCTGAAGCTTTTGAAGAGGTTGCAGAATGTGTAGGCAAGGGCAGTACAGCTGACGGAGTCTGTGTGGGTTCAGAGGATGGCGCCTCTCGCTGTGGCTCTGTATCCCTCAGCCTGGGAGCACGTACTGCCTCTGCCCAATGGCAGCAACTAGGGACTGGAGACACCGGCCCAGTGATGATAAAGGCAAGATTAATGAGACTCCCAGAGTCCGGTATAGGGAGGTTTGCCGGGATACTGAACCCCCGTACTTTGAGCCGCAGGACACCATGTCCATCCAGTCTGGGTATCCCATCCGGAAAGTGAAGGTGAAGAGTTCCAGACACCCCACAGTCAAGACAGAGTCTGAAAATTCAGCCTCATGGGTTATGGGCCCTGTGCACCGTGACCCTGTGGGTATCTCCTTCCTAAGACAACACCCTAAACATTGAAGGAATCACCATACCTAACGACAAGGAGTGGAAACACCCTCCAGCCCCAGGGATTGCCTTTGAGTAAGACTGGAGACCAGAGCTGCCAAAGTCAGTGTTTGCCAGTTCCAGGAATGGTGATGGCATCGTCAGAGTTCCCAATGAGTTCAGCAGCCAGCACTCCGAATCTACAGATCTCACACTGCCTAAAGGAGGCAGAGGGCAGGGGTGGGGGGTGGTTTTCCAGTGCTGGGCCCTCTGCTGTTTGTAATATATATTAATGACTTGGGTGAGAATGCAACGGTCTGATAAACACTGAACGGTTCCCACTGAAATGGTGTGACGAGAAACCCAGGCGGGGACAGTTAGGGCCCAGTTGCTGGAGTATTCGAGAACAGAATCAAGACGCAATATGAGACTGAAATGAGGACAGAGTTCTAAACTAAACGCTGGATGAGAATCCAAAGTAGAGCTGACGACTGAGCACCGAACTTTGGTTCAGGTGCTCTTTAAATATTTAAATCCAGGCGCCAAAACATGGCCGCCTATTAGCGGGGGCAGGCCTGAATCTTTAAAGGTGCTACGCCAGCTAACCATATTCCGGAGAGTTAGAGTGCAGTCGGTTGTGTGTTGGGTTCACTTTCGAGGACTCTTTATCTCATGTTATCAATATTTATTGCTTGTTTATTATTGACATTATTTTCCCCCTTTCTTTTAGTATTAGCACAGCTTGTTGTTCTTTTTGCATATTGGGTTGTTGTCAATCCTGTTGGGTGTGATCTTTCATTGATTTTATTGTGTTTCTTGTATTTACTGTGATTCTCTCAGGGTTGTGTATGGTGACATGTAAGTACTTTGATAATAAAGGTACTTTGGACTTTGAATTTGGAAAAATTGGTGCAGTCGTGCTTAGCAAAGAATTTTGTCTTAGAATGCAGCAGGAAAATTGGGCAAGTTGTAGCAGATCGGATTTCATCCAGGCAAGAGTGAGGTAAGTCAGGTAGGACGCAGTAAATGACATGGAGCCTTAGGAGCATTGATTACAGAGGGAGACTTGGGTACAAGTCCATAGCTCACTGTAAGTGGTGATGCAGATGCATAGGAATGCTTATGTTCGTAGGATGAGGCACTGAACGTTAGAATTGAAAGGCGATGCTGTGGCTGTACAAAACAATGATTAAATCACATTCAGACTGTGATTGAAGTTCTTGTCGTCAGGAAGGATGTGGTAAGAGCGGAGGGATTGTTTGTCATAAATATTAATGACCCAGATGAGATTGTAGCTGTCATGATTAGTAGGTTTGCAGATAACACTAAAGTTTGTTTTATCATGGTTGTCGAAGGTTATAACAGTATCGAGATCAACTGGGAAAGTGGCAGATGGGATTTAACTCAGACATGTGCAAAGTGATGCATTTTGGTAAGTCAAACCATGGTAAAACTTACAGAGTGAATGGAAGGTTTTGGGGAGGGGGGAATGTTGTAGAACAGAGAGACCCTGGGGTCCAAGTACATGGTTACCTCAGAGTGGCAACATAGGTAGACGGGGTGTTGAGGAAGTGTATAGCATGCTGTTCTTCATTGGCTGAGCCACGGAGTACAATTGTTGGGGCATCATGTCACAGTTGGATAAAATGGTTGTTTGACCTGTAGGGTAACATAATGGGGAGAAATATACATGATTCACAATTACCGACATTGAGTTGGGGTTTCATCTGATGTGATGACATTATTACATTTTTGTGTTTAGGTCTTAGAGCATAAGACTGTAAGACTTTAGTTCAGCATTCAACACAATCATCCCTCAGAAACTGATTGGAAAGCTGAGCCTATTGGGTCTGAACACTTCCCTCTGCAACTGGATCCTAGACTTCCTGACTGGGAGACCTCAGTTAGTCCGGATCGGGAGCAACATCTCCAACACCATCACACTGAGCACGGGGGCTCCCCAGGGCTGCGTGTTCAGTCCACTGCTGTTCACTCTGCTGACCCATGACTGTGCTGCAACACACAGCTCGAACCACATCATCAAGTTCGCCAATGACACGATTGTGGTGGGTCTCACCAGCAAGAACGACGAGTCAGCTTACAGAGAGGAGGTGCAGCGGCTAACGGACTGGTGCAGAACCAACAACCTGTCTCTTAATGTGAACAAAACAAAAGAGATGGTTGTTGACTTCAGGAGGGCACGGAGCGACCACTCCCCGCTGAACATTGACAGCTCCTTGGTAGAGATCGTAAAGAGCACCAAATTTCTTGGTGTTCACCTGACGGAGAATCTCACCTGGTCCCTCAACACCAGCTCCATAGCAAAGAAAGCCCAGCAGCGTCTCTACTTTCTGCGAAGGCTGAGGAAAGTCCATCTCCCACCCCCCCCATCTTCATCACATTCTACAGGGGTTGTATTGAGAGCATCCTGAGCAGCTGCATCACTGCCTGGTTCAGAAATTGTACCATCTCGGATCGCAAGACCCTGCAGCGGGTAGTGAGGTCAGCTGAGAAGATCATCAGAGTCTCTCTTCCCGTTGTCACAGACATTTACACTACACCCTGGATCCGCAAAGGAAATAGCATTATGAAGGACCCCTCGCACCCCTCATACAATCTCTTCTCCCTCCTGCCATCTGGGAAAAGGCTCCGAAGCATTCGGGCTCTCACGACCAGACTATGTAACAGTTTCTTCCCCCAAGCTATCAGACTCCTCAATACCCGAAGCCTGGACTGACACCTTGCCCTACTGTCCTGTTTATTATTTATTGTAATGCCTGCACTGTTTTTGTGCACTTTACGCAGTCCAGTGTAGGTCTGTCGTCTAGTATAGCTTTGTCTGTGTTTTTTTTAATTACGTAGTTCAGTCTAGTTTTTGTACTGTGTCAAGTGACACCATGGTCCTGAAAAACGTTGTCTCATTTTTACTATGCACTGTACCAGCAATTATGGTTGAAATGACAGTAAAAGTTGACTTGACTTGACTTGACTGTAAGACTATAAAATATAGCAGAATTAGGCTATTTGGACCATTAAGTCTGCTCTGCTATTTCGTCATGGCTGATCCAAATTTTCCCTCAGCCCCGATCTCCTGCCTTCTCCTCATATTCCTTCATACCCTGACTGATCAAGAATATATCAACCTCTGTGTTAAATATACATCAAGACTTGGCCTCCACAGCTGCCTGTGGCAATGAATTCCACAGATTTACCACTCTCTGGCGAAAGAAATTTCTCCCCATCTCCATTCTAAAGGACACCCCTCTATTCTGAGGCTGTCGTCTGGTCTTAGACTCTCCCGCCATAGGAAACATCCTTTCCACATCCACTCTATCAAGACCTTTCACCATTCGATAGGTTTTTATGAGGTCACCCCTCATTCTTCTGAATTCTAGTGAATACAGGCCCAGAGCCATCAAACGCTCTTCTTATGACAAACTACTCTATCCTGGACTCACTTCCATTAATCTCCTTTGAACCCTCTCCAGTTTCAGCACATCCTGTCTAAGATAAGGGGCCCAAAACTGCTCACAATACTCCAAGTGAGGCCTCACTAGTGCTTTATAAAGTTTCAGCTCACTTGTCTTTAATTTAGGTGCTTTTTTGTTAAATTCTCTTCCTTTGTAGCATATTGTTATTGTATGCTTAATCTTGCACTGTATTAATGCTCCTCATTGGGATTTGGGGTTTTTAATTTTGTAAAATGTTTTGAAAAACTAATAAAAAAATAAAAAAATAAAAAAATAAAGTTTCAACATTACATCCTTGCTTTTATATTCTAGTCCTCTTGAAATGAATGCTAACATCGAATTTGCCTTCCCCACCACAGACTCAACCTGTAAATTAACCTTTAAGAAATTCTGCACAAGGATTCCCAAGTCCCTTTGCACCTCAGATTTTTGTATTTTCCATTTAGAAAGTAACCAACCCTTTCATTTCTTCGACCAAAGTGCATGACCATACACTTCCTGACACTGTATTCCATCTGCCATTTCTTTGCCCATTCTGCTAATCTGTCTAAATCCTTCTATAACCTTATCTACTGTAAGCCTACAGACTCTCACAGCTACCTGGACTATTCCTCTTCCCACCCTGTCTCTTGCAAAAATGCCATCCCCTTCTCACAATTCCTCCGTCTCTGCCGCATCTGCTCTCAGGATGAGTCTTTTCATTCCAGGATGAAGGAGATGTCTTCCTTTTTTAAACAAAGGGGCTTCCCTTCTTCCACCATCAACTCTGCTCTCAAACACATCTCTCCCATTTCCCGCACATCTGCCCTCACCCTATCCGCTCGACACCCCACTCGGGATAGGGTTCCCCTTGTCCTTACCTAACACCCCACCAGCCTCCAGGTCCAATGTATAATTCTCTGTAACTTCTGCCACCTCCAACGGGATCCCACTACCAAACACATTTTTCCCTCCCCCCCCTCTTTCTGCTTTCCACAGGGATCGCTCCCTAAGTGACTCCCTTGTCCATTCGTCCCCCCCATCCCTTCCCACCGATCTCTCTCCTGGCACTTATCCTTGTAAACGGACCAAGTGCTACACCTGCCCTTACACTTCCTCCCTCACCACCATTCAGGGCCCCAGACAGTCCTTCCAGGTGAGGTGACACTTTACCTGTGAGTCGGCTGGTGTGGTATACTGCGTCTGGTGCTCCCGGTGTGGCCTTTTATATATTGGTGAGACCCGATGCAGACTGGGAGACCGTTTCGCTGAATACCTACGCTCGGTCCGCCAGAGAAAGCAAGATCTCCCAGTGGCCACACATTTTAATTCCATGTCCCATTCCCATTCTGATATGTCTATCCATAGCCTCCTCTACTATCAAGATGAAGCCACACTCAGGTTAGAGGAACAACACCTTATATACCGGCTGGGTAGCCTCCAACCTGATGGCATGAACATTGACTTCTCTAACTTCCGTTAATGCCCCTCCTCCCCTTCTTACCCCATCCCTGACATATTTAGTTGTTTGTTTTTTTCTCTCTCTCTGCCCATCACTTTGCCTGTTCTCCATCTCTCTCTGGTGCTCCCCCCACTCCCCCTTTCTTTCTCCCGAGGCCTCCCGTCCCATGATCCTTTCCCTTCTCCAGCTCTGTATCACTTTCGCCAATCACCTTTCCAGCTCTTAGCTTCATTCCACCCCCTCTGGTCTTCTCCTATCATTTCGCATTTCCCCCTCCCCCCACTACTTTCAAAGCTCTTAGTATCTTTCCCTTCAGTTAGCCCTGACGAAGGGTCTCGGCCCAAAACCTCGACAGTGCTTCTCCTATAGATGCTGCCTGGCCTGCTGTGTTCCAACAGCATTTTGTGTGTGTTGTTGTTTGAATTTCCAGCATCTGCAGATTTCCTCGTGTTTGCTCCTTCTATAACCTCTCTACTTCCTAAAAACTACCTGACCCTCCACCTATCATCATATCATCTGCAAACTTTTCATCAAAGCCATCAATTCCATTATCCAAATCATTGACGTATAACATAAAAAGAATTGGTGCCAACACAGACCCCTGTGGAACACCACTAGTCACCAGGAGCCAGTCAGAAAATGCTCCCTTTATTCCCACTCTTTACTGCTTGCCAATCAGCCACTGGTTTATCCATGTTAGAAACTTTACTGTAGCTTGTTAAGCAACCTCATGTGTGGCACCTTGTCAAAGGCCTTCTGAAAATCCAAGTACACCACATCAATCAATTCCCCAATGTCTATCCTGCTTGTTATTTCTTAAAAGTATTCCAACAGATTTGTCCTGCATGTTTTTCCTTGAGGGAACCATGCTGACTATGGCTTATTTTATCAGTGCCTCCAAATACCCTGAGACCTCATCCTTAACAATCAACTCCAACATCTTCCCAACCACTGAGGTCAGCCTAAATGGCCTATAGTTTCCTTTCATGTCTTCCCCGTTGTTGAAGAGTGGAGTGACATTTGCAATTTTCCATTTTTCCCCAACCATTCCAGAATCTAGTGATTTTTGAAAGATCATTACTGATGTCTTCACGATCTCTTCAGCCACCTCTTTCAGAACCCTGGGCTGTACACCATCTGATGCAGGAGCCTTATATTCCTTCAACCTTTCAGTTTCCCAAGAACCTTTCCCCCAGTAACGGCAACTGCACACACTTCTGACCCCCGACACTCTGGTACTTCCACCATACTGCTAGTATCTTCCACAGTGAAGAGTGATGCAAAATACTTATTCAGTTTGTTATCCCCCATTACTGCTTCTCCTGTATCATTTTCCAGTGGTCCACTCTTGCCTGTCTTTTACAATTTATGTATCTAAAGAAACTTTTGGTATCCTCTTTAATTTTATTGGTTGGCTTAATTCTGCATTTCATCTTTACCTTCTTAATGACTTTTTTACTTATCTTCTTTTGGTATTTGAAAGTTTCCCAATCCTCTAACTTCCCAGTAATTTGTGCTCTATTATATTGCCCTCTCTTCGGCTTTTATGTTGGTTTTGACTTCTCTTGTTAGCCATGGTTGTCATCTTTCCTTTAGAATACTTCTTCCTCTCTGAGATGTATATCTCCTGTGCCTTCCAACTTGCTTCCAGAAATTCCATCCATTGCTGGTCAACCATCATCCCTGTTAGTGTTCTTTTCTAATCAATTCTGGCCAGCTCCCCTTTCAAGCCTCTGTAATTCCCTTTACTCCACTGTAATACTGATACATCTGACTTTAGCTTCTCCTTCTCAAATCTCAGGGTGAATTTGATCATATTATGTTCACTTCCCCGAAGAGTTCTTTTACCTTAAGGTCTCTAATCAATGCTGGTTCACTGCACAACACCCAATCCAGAACAGCTGATCCTCTAGCGGGCTAAACCGCGAGCTGCTCTAAAAAGCCATCTCATAGGCACTCGAGATATTCCCCCTCTTGGAATCCTGCACCAGCCTGATTTTCCCGATCTACCTGCATGTTGAAATCCCCCATAATTATTGTAACTTTGCCCCCTCGGCTTGCATTTTCCACCTCGTGTTTGCTCAAATTTTCCACAGCAGAGAGCAGGACTGACAAAGGATCAGATCTGACCAGGGTTCAGTACGCCAATGCTGCTACAGAGGACGAGGGCACATCATGGGGACCCTGAGGATGAAGTTCAAACCATGCTGGAACTGGGAGTCACTGAGCCGTCGAATTGTGAGTGGAGCAGTCCTAACATTGTCTTCCCAAGGAGGATGGTAGCCTGAGTATTTCCAGAAGCTGAATGCCATTTCTTTATTTGATGTTTATCCTATGACCCGCTGGAAAGGATTGTATGGGCAAGCTACATTACTACACTAGGCCTTTGTAATGCCTACTGGCAGGTTCCCCTGGGTGACCAGTCAAACCCCCAGTATTGCCTTCCATACAACCCTGTGTCTGCTTCAGGTCACAATGATGCCCTTTGGTCTTCCAGCGGCTGACGGAGTGGGTGCTCCGACGCTGTGAGGTCTGCAGTGCGACCCACCCAGATAACATGGTCGTCTACAGTCAGAGCACCTGGACCATCTGAGCAGGGTCCTGGGGAACATTCATGCTGCCGGCCTCACCCTCAATCTACAAGAAATGTAATTGGGCCAAGAAGGAAACCAGATACCTTGGCTACCAGTGGACATGGGGAGTTTGGAGCACAGGAGGACAAAGCGGAAGTCCTGGACCTCACACCAAGAAGGAAGTGAAGTCCTGCCTGGGTCTGGTAGGGTCTTTGTTCTTTGAACTTTGAACTTTGAAGGACCGTAATGCCAGAATGTCACGGTGGTACCTGGAGATCCCACCCTTCAAGTTCGGTGTCCACTATAGAGCAAGGAAAGGAAACGTTACTGCAGACTACCTGTCTCGGCTGCTGAACATCGTCACTGCAGGGGAGGAGGGTGGTGGTGTGATGGTGAGTTCTCAGTAAACACACTCCTAACACAGCATTTACACACACACAAACATTGCCTTGCCATCTTACTGTCGTCTACTGAGTGTGTTCACTTCAATGTCTTCCCCACTGTATTCTCATAAGGGGTTCTAAAGGGCTTGGCTTTGGGGTGATTTTACCACAAACATGCTTTAGAATATTCCATTTCTTTAGTAATGGGGTATGTAAATATGTATATATTGTTTGCATAATGGATTTAAGATAGATACTATGGTTTATTTTGTAATATGATTATATTGTGGAGTGCATCACATTCTAATTCATATTTACAGTAGTTGTAAGTTAACTTTGTTGGTAAATAAAGATGGTATGCCCTGGTATCTAAAAAATACTGTGCGATCGCTCTCGGTATAGGAGAGAGATCAAGCTGCCAGTATTTCCTATTAGACATATATGTAGCTATAATTGTGCTTTCTTGTAGACATATCCTTGTAAATATTCACAGTTTTCTTTTTGCTATTTTTGCTTATTTTTGTACGTTTGATATTTTTTGATGCACATTATAATCACCCTTGCGTGAAAGTGCAAAGCGACTCCAGCCATTTTTTTTTCTGTGGTCAAAACCCATGTGTTGTAACACTCTCCCAGTACACAAACTCTCAATCCAGAGCACAAGTGTCCATCCCGTTGCGGAAGCTTCTGTCCAAGTACACAAGTGCCAGTCCCAGTGCACAGGCGTGTGTCCAAGTGCACATGTGTATACCTAGTGTGCAATTGTCAGTCCCGGTGCACGACTGTTAGTACCAGCACACAGATGTCCAATGAACAGGTGTCTGTCCCAGTGTACAATTGTCTGTCCCAGTACACATGTCATTCATACTGCACAGGTGCCTGTCCCAGTGAACAACTGTCAGCCCCAGTGTGCAGGTTTCTGTCCAGTGCCGGTGTCTGCGTCCTCCGGCAGTAATCGGCAGTTGCCCCCTGTGTCCCGGGAAATGTTCCACAGCCGCACTCGAGCTCTGAAGAGTCAGGTGTGAGTGAACTGTCAGCTGTGGCTCTGAGCTGCCGGGAGTGCAGACAGTCCATCATGTCGACAGTAAACCGCAACAGAAGAACGTGGATAACCCACAGTAAATTGCTATTGGCTGTTTCATCAATCAAGTTCTTAATCGCTATCTCCTCAGATTTATCAGCAATGACACCAGTAGCTGTGAGAGTAAGCCCGGGAAATCTGGAACCATAACAAGGCATCAGTCCGCAGGTATCCACAGGTCAGGTGTGTGCAGGCCTCGGGGGGGTGCGGACCACAGTATACTCTAGGTTACATGGGTGTTCGGTGTAGGGGGTAGATACGGCATCTCTTTCCACATCCCAGGGAGGAATTTACAACCAGGAAACAGAAAAACAGGCCTCGAAATGCAAAACCCTGCAGCTGCTGGAAATCTGAAACAAAACCCGGAGTTGACGGAAACACTCAGCTGTCGGGCAGCGTCTGTGCAGAGGGAAGCCAGCTTATGATTCAGTGATCTTTGATACAAATTGGGATCAGAGTTGTCTTTCACCCTTTCTCTTCCCAGCTGGAATTTGGAGTGAATTCTCCTTATTCTCACCTCCAGCCCGCCGGCCTCCACATTCAACACACTATTTCTGCCGGTTTTGATGGGATTCTCCCCAACAGAAGCATCCTCCACCCTCTTCCCTTTCAGAATTTTGAAGGGAACATTCCTTTCATAAATCCATTGTCCACTCTTCCAACCCCACCGTCCACTCCCCTCTCCCAGCACTGTCCCATGAACCGCTGAAGATACAACACCTGCCCTTTCACCTCTGCCCTACCTGGGACCCAAAGTCTACTGTCCACCAGTTGTCAGTGGTGTGCGACTTGCTACAAGAGCAGGCCGAATACCAGCCCAATCAGTGGATCTGCCGTCCCTCAGTTCCTGAGAACCAGGTTCAATTCTGACTCCAGATTCTCTGATTTCCCACCAAATTTCAAAGATGTTCTCATTCATGGAGGTAGATCAAATGGCTGCTGGGAACTCTCTCTGTTGTGGACATGATTGATAAAAACTGGGGGGGCGGTGTGGGGAGTGTTGATGGGAATATGGGAAATTATTTTTAAGAAAGCTGTTATCTTTTGTAACACACACAAAATGCTGGAGGAACTCAGCAGGCCAGGTAGCATCCATGGAAAAAAGTACAGTCGACGTTTTGGGCCGCGATCCTTCCACAGGACTGAAACGTCGACTGTTTACTCTTTTCCACGGATGTTGCCCGTCCTGCTGAGTTCCTCCGACATTTTGCGTGCGTTGCTGGGATTTCCAGCATCTGCAGATTTTCTCGTTTTTATCTTTTGTAACTTCAAAACATTAAATTAATTCAAATGAAGACGGGAGTTCAAAGAATGCGTCTTTTACTCTAAGCGAGGTGCAGTATCGCGTGGTAACATGATGGCATATGCAATTAACATATTTTTGTATATAACCCATCATTAATTATTTAAATGAACAAGAACGCTTAACGAAACGGTATATACAAGATTAGTCAGATATTATTGAAATATTAAATACACAACGAAAGGATTTAAATGTAGGATTTGTGAAAGTGCGCGGTGACTGTTGAAATGGATCTCGGTATGAGGTGTGAGCAGGGGACAGTGGGAGCTCAGGGTATAAGATGAATTCACACCGTGTGCGGTATACAGTGAACTCAGTGCATGCCGGGTATGTACCCAGTATATACTGGGTGTGTATTGAGACCAGGTATGATCTGACTGCGTGTAGATTAGTGTGAGTTCACATGTGTGGGTTCAACACCTCTACAGATTACAGTGATAATTCATGGAAGTCTTCTAACAGTGTAAACTTACAGAGTGCAAATTACAGTGTGGACTTAATGTTTATTTTTATAATTGTTTTCCGAATCGGCGTCTCAAAAGCAAAGCCAGCATTTGTTACCCATCCTTAACTCATTAGGAAGTTGGGAGGGATTCGCTGATGTCCACATAGTGAAGGTAACTAGCTCAAGGACAACTTTTAACTTTACACCAGTACATTGAGGCAGTTCGAGAGAATGGGACTGAATTGACACTGTTTCTTACATCCTTCACATACATGAGGAGTAAAAATCTTTACATTACCTCTCCGTTTGAGTGTGCAATTTATAGTAACTTGTAATCAATAGTATGTACAACAGGGCAGTCAATATAGCATAGAAATACGATTGTATCATCGTGAATTAATCAGTCTGATGACCTGGTTAAAGAAGTTGTCCTGGAGTCTGTTGGTCCTGGTTTTAATGGTGCAGTACCATTTCCCAGATGGTAGCAGCTGGAATAGTTTGTGTTAGGGGTGACTTGGATCCCTAATGATCCTTTGGGCCCTTTTTACGCACCTGTCTCTGTAAATGTCCTGAATAGTGAGAAATTCACATCTACAGATGGGCTGGTCTGTCCGCACCACTCTCTGCAGAGTCCTGTGACTGAGGTAAGAACAGTTCCCATACCAGGCAGTGATGCAGCCAGTCTGGATGCTCTCAATTGTGCCCCTGTAGAAAGTCCTTGGGATTTGGGGACTCGTGCCAAGTTTCTTCAATTCTCTGAGGTGAAAGAGGTGCTGTTGTGCCTTTTTCACCACACAGCCGTTATGTATAGACCAAGTGAGGCCCTTGGTAATGTATATACTGAAGAACTTAAAGCTGTGTACCCTTTCAACCCCAGATCCATTGATGTCAATAGGGGTTAGTCTGTCTCCATTCCTCCTGTAGTCCACAGCCAGCTCCTTTGTTTTTGTGACATTGAGGGAGAGGTTGTTCTCTTGACACCACTGTATCAGGGTGATGACTTCTTCTCTGTAGACTGCC